>NC_065445.1:183735770-184368737 GCF_917563875.1 Diabrotica virgifera virgifera | reverse complement strand
TCTGAAATATTGTTAAAATCTAGGACAAGTGTAACCCCCTTGAAAATTCAGTAAAATGAAATTTCCACGGCTAGTTACATCCAGTGAATATAGCTTTTGCCTCTATATTAGCTTTCCAATTGAAAATAATGTCTTGCTTACTTTGGTCTCACTCACAGTTTGGCAAGCAAGCAAGCAATTTGATTTAACCCGACCTGTGGGAATGTCCACCCTCTCGAAAGAGTACATTCGGGTGTAACAATTCATTGGGGCGAGGTGTTTTGACCCGAGTATATACAGGGATCACCCCACCTCGCTCCAATGCCCCAGGCCATCCCTTTCCCCCCCATAGCACGCTGATGCGCGATGAGGGCACAACTATCGTAGCCAAATGCTCTTCACAATGGAATCCTGGGTAATAAGATTCCATTGTGGTACCCTAATCGAATGCAAAAAACTAGGCCAGCGTGATGCGCTCTATGCCTTTATCCTCTTTCTTACTTATCCGCGGAACTAAAAATTGCTTGCTTGGGCCCCGAGTCATCGTGCTGAGCCCTAGTGGGCTCCGCCCGATGACTCGTTGCTCGAGTTTGTATGTGTTTTATGGTTTTTTTATAATTTTTTTAGGGGCTTTCGCCATTTTTTATTTTATTTATATTTTTTTGGGGGCTTATGCCCTTCTGTAATTTTCTAAAATTCACTTACCTTAGAGGCGGTCGTGGTACTTGATCTTCGTATGTAACGCTGTCTTCGGCACTTGTTTTCGAGCTACGAACTCACTACTATCACTTATCACTTTTGTACTCTTATCCCACTATTTGTTGCTTCGGACGTCTGTGCTTCCATCGGTGGAACTCATCATACCTTAGCGTCTCTCGCAGTATGTAATTTGGGTGGTGCTCCAGTTCCGCGAATTTGGTCCTTGCCTTATCTGTCATGATTTCGGTGACTCTCACCTGTTGGAGTTCTCTGAACAGGAATCTTTCAGCTACATATCTTGGGACTCTGGCAGCCTCCCTCAAGCTGTTGTTGTGGGCTGCTTGGATCTTCTTCTTGTGTGTGTTACATACATGTCCCCATGCGAGAGACGCGTATGTTAATACCGGTAAGATTATTATATAATTTAATTTAATATTATATATAGTAAGACTATTGATCAGTCTTAACCTTGTTTTCAGTCTTAGTTTGCTTTTCCTGCCTGTGAGTCCTCTTAGTGTTGCTTTTGCTATGTTGGCCTTCCGGACTGTGGCTTCTACGTGTTTTTGGAAGGTTAATCCTTTGTCCATGATGACTCCTAGGTATTTAGCTTCGTTTTTCCACTCGATGGGTCTGTTCTGCACCGTCAGCTGTTCCTCTGGCTGTTGTCTTCCTTTCTTGTATAGAACCGCTTGCGTTTTATCTGAGTTGATGGCTATCTTCCATTTTATATTCAATTCTTCTATTTCTTCTAACGCTGTTTGCAGGTTGGTCACTGCTATATCTACATTTCTATGTTTGGCCGCTATCGCTGTGTCGTCGGCGTAGAGGCTCATGAGGGTACCTGGTGTTCTAGGTACATCAGCGGTGTATATCGTGTACAGCAGGGGTGACAGGACCGCTCCCTGGGGTACTCCAGCTTCCGGGTTTCCGAGCTCGGACAGGACTTGTCCTATCCGAATCCTGAAAGTCCGGCCGCCCAAGTACGACGAGATTAGTCTCGTCATCGCCCCGCTGTACCCGTAACCCCGCATTTTGTATTAGAGCCCCTTGTGCCAGACTCTATCGAACGCTTTACTTACGTCCAGGAACGCTGCTCCAGTGTACTGCTTGTCGTTGAATCCAGCTGCTATGTACTCGGTTAGTCTGAGTACTTGTAGCTCGCTGGAGTGCTCTGCTCTGAATCCGAATTGAGCTTCTGGGATGATATTTAGCCTGTTCGTTTCCGCTTGCAGTCTGCTTAGAATGATTCTTTCCACTATCTTGCTGATCGCTGGAAGTAAGCTGATTGGCCTGTAGTTCTGCGGGAATGTGTGGTTCTTGCCAGGTTTTGGGATCATGATGACATGGGCCTCTTTCCATCTGTTTGGGAATATCTTGTATCTTAGTATCGCGTTCACTATGTTTGTGAAGTACACTATAGCTTTTCTGGGCAAATATTTTAGGGCTCTGTTTGTTATTTCGTCTAAGCCAGGCGCTTTTCTCGGCGAACTGTTTTTGATGTGTTCGTTGATTTCTTCCGGTGATGTTGGGGGAATGAATTCCTCTGGGTCTTCTGGTCCTTCTTCTTGTTCTTCAACTTCTTCCAGGAAGTCGTCGTCTTCGTCTTGGTGGTAGTTTAGGTCGCATTCTCTTTCGAGTGTAGCCCTCATCGCCTCTGCTTTGTCCTCTATGGTGTATAGCATACCGTGTCTTCCATGTAGTGGGGGGATGGGTTTTCTGTCGCTTCTCAACATTTTCTGGAGTTTCCAAACATTTTTCATGTTTGAGTCTTGTTCTTCCGTCTCTTGTACAAAGTTGTCCCATTTTTCACTACGGTGGAGTTGTAGGGCCGTTTTGACCTCTCTGTTTAAAATATTTGCCCAGGATTTGTCTACTCGATTTCTTGTTCTTCTTGCTGTTTGTTTTGCTCTATTTTTTTCCCTTATCAAATCTTGTGTTTCTTGTGGAATATCTTTGAACCTTCTCATGTAGATCTCGACTTCTTCCTCTGTTGTGCTGCTTCTGATTGCCTCTTGTATGATGTTTTCGAGCTCTAGGACGTTTCCTTCTATTTCTTCTGGATGGTTTATCACTGGCACTATATTTATTCCTTCACTTACTAGTCTTTTGTAGTTTGTCCACTTTATTTTCTTTTTTGTTCTCTTTGGTGGGTTTGTCTCTTCCCATGTTCCGATCTCCAGTAGGATGGGGTGGTGGTCAGTTGATCCTTCGTCCAGCGTAATTAATTCTGATTGCAGTCCTAGGTTTTTGGCCACAACTATGTCGATATGGGTTGGAAGTCCATTTCCTGGGTAGTGAGTAGGTTCTTCTGGGCCCATTGCTATTGTGTCTTCATTGTTTTCTATGTATCTATTTAGTAGTCTTCCGTTTCTGTTCGTAGCTCTGTCGTTCCAGATGGGGGATCTTGCATTCAGGTCTCCTATTATGATGGATGATTCGGCGATGTTTAGGAACGCATCTAGGTCATCGTCCATTAAAGGGTCTTGTGGTCTTACGTAAGCTGATGTGATTCTGACTGCTCCTTGCCTCATTTTCACTTCTACTGTTGTAGCCTCCATGTTGACCAGTGGTGGAGTCGTGAAACTGGTGTGTCTGATTCCCTTTTTTACTAAGATGGCCGTTCCTCCTGATCTTCTGGTGTGGTCGTTCCTGTAAACATCGTATCCAGGGAATTTTAAGTTAAAGTTGTTAGTTAACTTGGTTTCCTGGATTGCTACGATGTCCATCTCGTATCTACTTGCGATTTCATCCATGATGTTCTGGTTTGTTGATATTCCTCCTGGATTCCAGGAGCCTATCCTCAAGTATCCCCTGTCTGTCAGCATTACTTCTGTGTCTCCCTGGTGCTTAATATGACCTCTTTGACTACCCTAGTCACTATTCTGACTAAGTAGTCCTCGTCAGGGATCGCTGTTTGTTGTTGTTGTGCGTTCTGCGCGGCCTGGGCGTAGGATATCCCGGTGGCTTGCGGTCTTCTTGCTTGTGGCTGTTGTTGTGGCCTCCTTGGTGGGGGTCTTCCCCATGTAGGGCACCTGGGGCATCCTCTGTAGCTGGCCGGGTGGCTGCCTTGACAATTGGCACAAGTGGCTTTGACTTCTCTGGCCCTCTTGCATTGTTTCGTGGGGTGGTCCTCACCGCATTTGACGCACCTAGGGTCCTTGTGGCACGCGTTCTGGGCGTGGTGGTATCCCTGGCAGTTGAAGCACTGCGTTGGTCCTGTGGATTTTCGAAGGTCTTCTACCACGACCTTCATATGGCACAAGTTGGTGATGCGCCTCGCCGCCTCGACGTCCTCCTTGTTCAGGGTTATGACGAACATTGGAAGTTGTCGTCGTAGACCTGATCTCGTCGACATGTTTTTTGCAGCTTGGCAGTCGATGTTGTACTGCTCTGCTATGTCGTTTTTGATATCCGCTTCTGTCGTGTTGGTGGGTAGCCCTCTTATTACCATTTTTGGCTTGACTTCCTCTTCGAATGGGAAGGCTATCCACTGGAGTCTCCTGTCTTTCAGTGACTTTGCATATTCTTCGATGATATGCGTCATCTTTCTGTAGTCATCTGGGCTATTCGCCTGGATGAGGGTTTCTCGTCCGCTCCTGGAGATCCTGTTGGTAGTGATCACTTTTTGTGATTGGGCTATTTTGAGGATAGCCCCTGTTTCACTCACGCTCTGTAATTTTATTACAGGCGGTTTTCTTGTGCGGGTTACCTGTTGTTCAGGCAACGCGGTGTTTTCTTCTTCCTGATTTGTCTCCATGTTCGTCTCTGTAACACTGGGGTGCCGTGCGGCAGGCGCATCTCCACCTGTGCCTGTAGTTGGGTGGATGGGGGGTGGTCCTCGGGGCAGATTATAGGAATCCTGCGCTTTTGGTGAAGCGGCACTCATGGCGGATTTGGCTTTATCTTCCCATGTTCTCTTCTGGGAGTGGTGGGAATTCCTCTCTGTTCTGTGGAGTTTGGCCTCTGATTTTTGGATCGTTTCGCCCGCTGACGGCTTTTTGGCTTCAGGGATTGGTCTCTGCTGAGTAGTGTCAGTAACTGGCTGGGAAACTACTGGAATTTGGCTCCGTGCGTGTGCGAGGAGGTCCTCGAAGAATATTCTTTGGGCTGTCAATTCTCCCCTCAATTGTTTTATCTCTTCAGACATCCTGGCCATCTCGGTATTCATTCCGTTTATTACACTCATTTGTTGGTCTTTCTGTGCCGTCACTTCGTCCAGGAGTTTCCTCAAATCGCCGTCTTGGTTCGTCTTTGTTATTTTCTCCGACATAACCTCTGCCTCACCGTCGCTTTCTTTTCCACGCTTGGTGGTACCTCTGTTGGTTTTTTCTATCTCGTCTTCCATGGGCTCCTCTTTTTTCTTCTCTTCTTTCCTCGCTCTTTTTCTTCTTTTCCCTCTTCTTCCTCTTGTCGCTGCTCTTAGGCTGTTTGAAGCCGTCTTTCTCGTCCATGGATGAGGATGAGTACCCCTCGTTATCAGTCTGCAGGTGCTGAAACAGGTTAGAGCCCACTTTGCGTGGGCTCTCATTAATTGGCGGGGGTTGCGCCATGGATCGGGGCGGTGATCGAGACCTAGCTCGATCAATTGGTTGGGGGCGAACGGTCCTAATTTTGGATGAAGCCTTTTTGTCTACCGATTGGCCCGACACCACATCGGTTTCAGGGTTGGCTCCCTGCACAATTTCGCGGTTGTTCACGTACCCAGACAGAACTGAGTACGGGTTCCACTTGAGTTTCTCGATCTACTGACCTAGGGGCCGGGGCTGCATCGATGTAGATTCACAAAAGCTACACCCTGCAGTGTTTTAAACTACACCCTTCCCTTACGGAGGCACAGTAGATATCCCGTAGCGGGCTCCCGTCGAGCCCGCTTTGCTTCTTCTGCTAACCGATCTCTAGCTGCGGCGTCTCAGAGAATCCAACAAAATCAAATTCCCTAAGTTTCACCACATCCAGTCGATCGGCCTTTGCCTCTCCATCTTGCCTAAGGCTTAGAAGTGCACGATTTCGCTATCACGCTTACATTCGTGATGGAATGAAAATTCCTGCTAGTCGTACAACCTCTTTCACCGTTGGCTCCTCGTCGTCTTCTCGCCTCGGAGAGTGAAAACGCTCAACTGTTACCTCGCTTACATTCAAGGTAGGACTAAAAAGTCCCCAGCCGAGCAATCCCCACTACTCGTTGGCTTCTCTTCGCTGCTTCTCTGCTCCGCTCCGCTCGCACGCGTATTACCAGTCCAGTGGTCGGCACTAGACTTACTCCGTATACTCTCCTGTACTTACTCTCGCAGTTTGGTGTTTCGCTACGGTCTATTTATAGACTTCAACCCTCGACAAGGCGAGCGGCACTTAAACACACATCTGGGCCCTGATTCTAAATCAAATTTCGACACTAAACAAGTCGCTTTCAATATGGCGACGTCGAAATGCGACTGTGCGAGCCTTGTGGATTTTAGTTGAACTAACGAAATGACGTCACGAAATAGCGACTATCGAAATTAATAGCGACTCCAAAAAAGTGGTTGATATTATAATTTCGATGTCGAAATTATTTGACACGGAGATGAATGAATGACCAAAAGCGAGGTTAGGTTTAGTTTAGATGTGTTTTGTTTATTTCTTGCAAGGAAAACTAAAGCAAAAGGTATTAATATGGCTGGGTTTAATTGAAATTTGCTTGTTTTGAGGAATTAGATAGAATAGTATTAAATTAGAAATATAATAATTGAAAATGTCCACAACATGAATCATCAACTCAATGAAAGAAGTAAGGGAAAATTAGTAAAAAACAAGGAAAATTAAGTATGGGAAAATTAGTAAAAAACAAGGAAAATTAATTACCAGCTATTTTATTGCTGGACATGCTGAAATCAAATCTTAAGATTTCCTATATTAGTAATATAGCTGTGCAAAGTCCACAGAAAGTGTGCTATTTTGTTTATAAACAAATTAGCGCTCCGAAATCTTTTTTTTATTGCTTGCTCTATAACTCCGAAAATTTTAACTTAAACCAAAACACTCGCATAAAAATTGACAGTAATTTAATTCTGCACATTGATAATTTATTCCAATTTCCTTCGACGGAAATTTTCCTCGGAAAATTCGGGTTTTCCAAACAAAATCTTTAATTTTCAACTAAAATTTGAGAGAAGTAATTATTTATCAATAATTAAATAATTTGGTGACAGTGACATAAATCTTTTTTGTTATGAGTGTCTTGAAGATATGAAAATTTGTATGTACAAAGAGAACCGGAATTAAAAGGTATCTACCCAGCAAACAGACCGACGTGTTAATTACGTGAATTTTAGGTACATTTGTCACCAATATACGTAAATTGTTTACGTGAATTTCACGTGAAAATTTGGTTGGAATGTCACATTGAAAATACGTCTTTAAATTACGTGAATAACTCGTCTTCAATAGACGTGTTATTTACCTTAAATAGCAATAAAATATTTCGGGAAATTCACGTTGCAAATACGTGTTGATTAACGTATCTTTTAGGGAATGTATATATTAGTATTCACGTAAAAGGTACGTCCTCGGTTCACGTAAATAATTCGACCTTAATTAACTTATGAATCACGTAATTTTATCCTCATATTATGATATAAATAAAACAAGCATAGGTAACCATGTATTTATTTAGTAGAATTACAAGATAATGAACCAAAAATGGTACTGACCTAAAGACACATTAAAAAATTTGCCAACACAAAACACCACACAGGTCACTTTTTATTTCAAGGAAGACACTTCGACATTTTATTGTTTTTTCTGATTGCTTAATCAGCACTTCAACCCTCGAGCAGTGAGGTAAACGTTAATACGAAAGACATTATTATAAATAAACCCGCCTAAAATAAAACGAGAGAAATAAAGCTCTTCACGTTTCACTTTTTGTTGTGAGTGTGAGAAATATGTGAGAAGCTGATATTAAGTAGAGGTTATGATCATCGATTATAAAAATCGATTATTTTTAAAATTACAGTTAAACTATTCTACTTACTTTAAATTAGTATTACGTATTTTCTTTTTGTTTTTAAATTTCTTCTACTATTAACTAATTGGTCTTACTAAAAATCTATTTCAATACCAGAATAGTATAAAAAAATAATCCTATCGAAACGTATCTATTATTCGATAAATCGCTTAATTTAGTTTTCGAATCAACTATGTTAATCATGTACCGTGGTCACGTGATAGTATTAAAAGGAGGAGAAAGGCTTGGTAATACGTCATCACCGCGTGCGATTTGAAAATTAGACTCAAGATCATTTTTAGTTGCTGTGATATTTTTAAAGCAAAAAATTAAAAAATAGCTTCAAATCAAGGTTGGATTGAAATAGTTACTCTAAATGATTTTAAAAGCGAAATCATAAACTTTTTGTTTAAATATTGGTATTATTTACATTACTTTAACGTTTACGTGAAATAAATCTAATTTTTCGACGGCCATAAAATACAGTGAGTAAAATTCAAGCGATACGTATTTAACCAACACTGTTGTAAAATTTTGTTTTCCAAAATATTTCTCAAAATTTAACCAAAGGAAGTTATTTCTGTTTCGTGATTATTACGTGAAATACACGTACCTTTGCGATGTAACCAACATTCACACCTATTATAAAAAACATGTACTATATTCGTCATTATGATTTTATATTATTCTAATGTCAAACATGTGTAAAGGAAGCACTAATATATAAGTGAATTATTTGGCACTGAAATACGTTTTTTTTTCCCGTCATAAATCACCGAGTTACGTATTCGTTGAAATTTGCCGTAAATTTAACGTAATCATCACGTAACTGGGCTCAAACCTGTTTGCTGGGTAATGGTTCAAAGATTAAAATCCTGTTGTTTATAACTCTGTCGCAAATGCCGGTCAGTTTTGACCGGTTATACCTGGAATCACTCCTCGCAATTCAATTTTTTTTTTCTTCGAAAAGGGCACAGAAGCCGTGCGCTTTTCAACAGCGTTAACTTAATTTAATTTAATCTAATATTTTCTGAGGGGTTCTATTTGTTTATAAGCCAAAAAAATGTTTCTTTATAACATTCCTGAGACCGCTCAAATGGTCCAATTTCAATCCTGTAAGGTACGTTGAATAGGTATATAGTGCTTTTTTATACGAAAACCATAGTTATTCTGGTGTATCATAATCTTTCTGGTTATTATTTCGACCGAATTTTTTTAATTAACATTTTAATTATTGCTAAACTATTGGATAGATTGTCGCCGGTCTCCTGATATACAGAGAGGGGCTAAATTATGGAATAAATTCATTTTCTCTAAAATGGACGATTTTAGAGAAAAATCCCGAAACAGTTCGATTTTTATTTTTAAATTAAATTTTTTTGGCATATATTTCAAACTAGTGACGTCATCCATCCGAGCGTGATGACGTAATCGATTATTTTTTAAATAGGAATAGGGGTTCGTGTTGTAGCTCATTTACAAAGGCGTTCAATTCTCTATTCAGTATAGGGCTTTTCATTCACAGTCATTTATTTCAAGCTTCTGTCATATTTCGTATAATCCGTAAATATTAATATTATACACAGATTATTCAACATATTATGACAGGAGCTCGAAACAAATGACAATCGATGAAAAGCCCTATTATAAACATTAATATCATTATTTATACAGGGAGGCCAAAAAAGTTTTTGAATTAAATTAATTGACGCAAGAAGAACAATGCATGTAATTTATTTAACTCAAAATACATTCTATTGCTGTCAGAAAATAGAAAAAAATGTTTATTTTGCAAATAAACATTGCTTTTAGCTTAAATTAAATGTTCAAACTGCGAATAGGTAGGAGGGAGGCTGTTTGTGATTTAATTTAAGCGAAAAGAAATGTTTATTTGTGAAATAAACCTTTTTTTCTATTTTCTGACAGCAGTACAATGTATTTTGAGTTAAATAAATTACATATATTCTTCTTTTTGCGCCAATTAATTTAATTTAAAAATTATTTTTTGGCAACCCTGTATAAATACCTAATGATATTAATGTTTATATTACTGAATAGAGAATTGAACGCCCTTTCAAATGACCTTCCACACGACCCCTATTTCCATTAACAAAATTATTGATTACGTCATCACGCTCAGATGGATGACGTCACTAGTATGAAATATATGCCAAAAAATTGTAATTTAAAAATAAAAATCGACCTCTTTCGGGATTTTGCTCCAAAATCGTCCGTTTTAAAGAAATGAATTTATTCCATAATTTAGCCCCTCTGTATAATCTACTATAATAAATCTTTCATGTCATCAATTATTTAATTATGGATAAATAATTAGGTACTTCCCTAAAATTTTAATTGAAAATTGCAGATTTTTTGGGAAAACTCGGATTTTCTGAGTAAAATTTTTGTTGAAGGAAATCGGAAAAAAAAATAACTTTGTGCAGAACTAAATTACAGTGAATTTTTATTTGAGTGTTTTTGGCTCAAAGGAAAAATTTTAGGAGTTACTGACCACTAATTGAAAAAAAAGAAGATTTAGGAGTGCTAATTTGTTTATAAATAAAATAACACACTTTCTGCGGACTTGTCATACCCCATATTACTAATATATGCAATCTTAAGATTCGATTTTAGCAATAAAATAGCTGGTAAATAATTTTTCCCAAAAATGGCATTTTTTCGATAATTTTCCCAGACTATCAACAAATTCCAATAAACCGGAGCGCCAACCCAAATTCTGAGCAGTCTCAACATGATAAGGTTAATATCCCCAGTTGTAACATGGTTGTAACTAATATCGAAATGAATAAGAATCGCTATACTCTGCGGCTGTCATGGCGGTGTCGAAATGAAATTGCGACTGTCGAAATGAATTAGAATCAGGGGCCTCTGTTCGACTCGATGTCTCGATCGCGACTGTCTTTTTAAAATGCTCAATTCAAATTTAAACACAGACTGAAATAATGTGTAAATACGCCAATCAGTTGAATATGACCAAAATGGGCAAAATGATACAAAAACGATTCAAAGTTTTTATCATTTTCATGTAAAAACGCTGTAAAATAATTATCAACAACAGTTTTGAAACCACCATAGGCGTAGATATATTATTTGTACGTATTCCAAACTTTTGGACATGTGTGTATAATATCACCTTTATACTTTGGTATACTAATTGGTATACTAATCCAGTACATTCATTTGTCATTTTTAGCCTAAAATATTAAATAATTTTTATTTTATTGATTATACACTACAATGTACTGTATAATATATATATAATCGGTTTAAAACGTCCTCCGACGTCTTCCGATGCCCAATCTCCATGCATCTCTATCTTCCCAAATGTCTTCGTCTAAACCTCTCTCTCGGATCTCTCTGTCTATTCCTTCTCTCCAGCTCTTTCTGGGTCGGCCTCTTTTTCTCTTACCATGTGGTGACCAATCTAGAATCTGTTTTGGCAGACGGTGTTCTGGCATTCTCTGCACATGTTCATACCACTTTAGTTGTTGTACTCTTATATCTTCGACAATCGTATGTGTGACTCCCATAATCTCTCGTATACGTTCGTTATTAATTCTTTCGAGTTTTGATTTTCCTGCGGCACGTCTCCAGTAGTCCATCTCCGTGGCTTGTAGTGTTCTTTCAGTAGTTGTCTTTAACTGCCACACGTCACTTCCATACATTACTATGCTCTTTATAATAGTGTTGTATATTCGATGTTTATTTTTTTTGGATATATGTTGATCCCAAATAATACTATTTAGTTGACTGTATAATCAATATTATTATATGTGATATAATAATGTTGTTGTTAATTAATATATTTCGATAAGTAATTAAAATCGATTAATATGATTTATATAGGATAAAAAGGTATAGATATGTTATCTGTATAATAAGCAAGTACAGTTACAAGTTATAAACTAATAATTAATAAAAAAAAAGACTATGGCATATAAAACAACATAATGCTATTCTACATCCCACCAGAATGAAAACAATGGAAACCTTCTCTGGTTACACCTCCGAGGCTTCTACAATTTGCAAGCCATACGGATGCTGAGACTAAGGAAGATGAGGGAATTCTACAATTTACAATTCACGTCCCATCTGCTCAGCGCGGTAGAGTTCCAACAAGAATGGTTCCCTTCATACTCCACACAGAGTAAATGTAAATCAAAAATGAATAACCATTTTCAATTTCGTTGCAAAACGAAAATACAGCCGAACCATATTCTAGTCCAATCAGAGAGTGCCGCAAGCACCTCTACCGGTTTCGAAACTTATTAGTCTCTCATCAGGAGGCACATATGCTGCTCTCCCTGATCCAACCAAAACAAACCCCAGCGTGCAGTCCCTGATTGCAACGAACGAAATGGCATAGATGCCCTAGCGGCAACTGCTACCAAAAAGACTAAGTTTTCACTCTAATGGCATATAAAACAACATAATGCTGGTGGGATGTAGAATAGCATTATGTTGTTTTATATGCCATTAGAGTGAAAACTTAGTCTTTTTGGTAGCAGTTGCCGCTAGGGCATCTATGCCATTTCTTTCGTTGCAATCCGGGACTGCACGCTGGGGTTTGTTTTGGTTGGATCAGGGAGAGCAGCATATGTGCCTCCTGATGAGAGACTAATAAGTTTCGAAACCGGTAGAGGTGCTTGCGGCACTCTCTGATTGGACTAGAATACGGTTCGGCTGTATTTTCGTTTTGCAACGAAATTGAAAATGGTTATTCATTTTTAATAATTAATAATGCATATTATGCAATAATCGAATCCAAAGGGCCGGTACGGTTAACTAACCGGAGTTTAATCGAGAAAATACCGGCCCTAAGAATAACAGACTTCATAAATGGAATTATAATTATTACCTATAATTATAATAATAATTAAAATTGCATTTATTAAGTCTGATATTCTTACGGTCGGTATTTTCTGTCCCGATAGACACCGGCCCTACCTAGCGTCACCAAATTAAAATTTGATAACACGAATACTAATCCACAGCGGCTTCAGAGCCATCGTGCCCGCAAAATTTTCAGAGACGGTCCAGTCGTGACCGATACAAAGATCCTACCATCGTTGCCACTCACAGTAGTGGTAACGGCGCGGCGCACGGTAAGGGCACAGTATATGGAACCTCTTTATACTGTGGTAAGGGCGTATTATAATAACGTGCAACCGATTTTACATAAACTCGCTGATATTTTCGTACGTCTAGTTGGCTATTTGCTGAATTAGGTAGATACTATTAACAAATATTTCTATTTTTAAAAAATATAAATAGAATTATTTCATAGTAGTCATAAAATATTTATTTACAAATTTTAACTCTTACCAATTGTAACAATGGTTACATGGACGCTTCGCCAGTGTTCAAAAGGTTTGTTATAGGTGTGGAAAACCAAACCATATGAGCTTCGAATGCAAAAGCAAAGCCATAATCTGCTATAATTGTAAAGAATTGACTACTAATCATAATGGAAGAACATGTAAGAAGAGAAAAGTTTTAGGTAAGAACCGTGTAGGATATGAATATAAGATGACACAGAGAAGAAGAAGATTTTATAAGAATGTGGAAAACGAGGTCGTGGAGGTGTACAATTACAAGGAAACCGTAACATAAAGAAGTTCAAAAAGGTCAAACTCGCTGGTAGTGATGATGAAAAACCAAAATATGCATACATTGCAATGGATGAGAGTGAAATGGTTGAGGACGAAGGTGAAGCGAACGCTGTGGAAGTAGAAGGTATGAATTTAAATTCACTTAAAAATATTATATTTCTAGCTGATTCAGGGACTAACGAACATTTAGTGAATAATATAAATTATTTAACTGATATTGAAGAAGTTGATAGAGAAATTAAAATTAAAGGGGCAAATTCAAATAAGGATGCTGATTTAAAATAAAATATAAAGGTGTAATTAAATATAGATTATCAAATGGTACAATAAATAAATTGAAAAATGTTTTTTATTCTAAAAATTTAACTAAAAATTTATTTGCATTAAGGAAGGTAGTCAATAAAGGTGGGAAAGTAGATTTGAATAAAAATGGAATAGATATTATTGATAAAAAATCTAATAAACTAATTAAAAGAGGTAAATATGATGGATGGTTTTGGTGGTTGAATTTTGAGCTTGTTAGAAGACAAATCTGAAAACAAAATTAAATATTTGTTTAATTCCAAATCAAACATTGAATTATCTGATCATAGTTATTGTAAGTATGATATGATCAAAGTAATGATATAGCAAATGATCATAATTATAGTAAAAACCAAAATTTAAGTTTTGAGAACATTAATAATGAAAATACTTTAGATAAATATGTTGAATGTGTAAGTGAAATGAATAAATCTGATCTTGAGGAAATTGATAATAAAAAAATTGAAAGCTTAAAAGGTAATAGGTCTTTTGTGGCATTACCGTCTAGGTCATGTATCCAAATAATATTTAGATTATATGTCAAAGAATGTTGAAGTGTTGAAAAATGTAAAATTTACTTACGAACTTCAGAATTGTGAAGTTTGTAAAAGAGCAAAATTAGTTAGAGCACCATGCAAATCGGTTAGATATAAGTATGATGAACTTTTAAAGTTAATTCATACAGATGTAATGGGACCTATTAAGCCAGGTACATTTAAATTTGGTAACACTTATATTGTTACTTTTATAGATGATTATACGAGGTATGCATGGGCTTATCCGATGGCTAACAAAACTATGGTTCACATTGCTTTAGGGCTTATGTTGGAAGACGTTAGAAATATTCTAGGTAAAGATACAAAAATTACTTTTCTAAGACTTGATAATGGAACTGAATACATGACAGAAAGTATGAAGCTGTTAGTTCAAAAGGAGAAAATAACTCTTAGAGAAGCACCTCCATATACACCAAACCTAAATGGTACAACTGAGAGATTTAATCTGGAAATGCAATAAAAAATAAGAAGTCTTTTGTTTGATTCTGGCTTTCCTGCTCAAATGTGGGGATATACTCTAAGTTTTGCAGTAAATGTTTACAACAAAACTCCTAAAAATCTTTGGGTTATAAAATACCGTTTGAAATTATACATAGAAGACCTTGCTCAATAAAATATTTTAGAAGGTTTGGAAGTTTAAGTTACGTTCTAAACACTCAGATTAAAGGAAAATCTAATGATAGAAGTATGCGTGGATTCTTGGTAGCATGTGGTGAGACTAGTTACTATGTTATTGGACCAGAAAGTGGAAAAGTGAATAGAAGTAAGAATGTTCAATTTGTCGAATCTAAAACATATGGAGCTGTGTTTGCAATGAGTACAAATAAATCAGTTTTGTCTGATTTGTGTGAGAATGGTGATATATCTGAATGGTTAATATGTAATGATGAATTGTTAAAAAGTAGTAACATTGATATAGAAACAGTAAGAGAGAATTTTGGTCTTATATGTGAAAAATCAGAAAATGATAATGAAGATGAATGTTTAAATAATATTGAGTACAATGATAGAGTTATTTTATTGAAACATTTGCTGCTTATGTAGATAATGATCCAAATAGCTAGAAAGAAGCATTACAAGGTGATGAATGTAAAGATTGGATTAAAGCGATTAACGAAGAATTCAATTCTTTGGACAAAAATGAAATATGGTCTCTTATTGAAAGAAATGAAATTCCTAAAAATAGTAATGTCTTAAAATCAAGGTGGGTATTCAAAAAGAAAAATGACATAAATATGGGAACAAAATATAAGGCACGACTTATAATTAAAGGTTTTGCTGATAGAAATCGATACGATTTGACAGAAACCTTTGCACCTGTTGCAAGGCTATCAGATGTTAGGTTTCTTTTATCTGTTGCAAATAAATATAGTCTAGACATTCATCAAATGGATGTGAAAACAGCCTTTCTGAATGAAAAATTAGAAAGACCTATATTTATGTAGATTCCTGAGGGATATAAAGGTAAAGAAATATTAGAAAAGAAATATGTTTGCAAATTGTCTGGTGCTTTATATGGATTGAAAGTAAGCCCAAGAAGATGGTATGAAAGATTTAGAGTATATAATAAAAATGAATTTTGAAATTTATAACTTTCAGCCTTGTATTTTTGTATGGAGAAAACTGACTAAATTTGTAATTCTACTTCTTTATGTGGACGATATACTAATGGTTGGTAATTGTCCCAATAAAATAAATAAAATAAAAGCTAATTTGTCTAGAGAATTTGAAATGGTTTATTTAGGTTGTCCTGAAAAGTTTTAGGAATCGAAATTAAGAGAGATAGAAAGAATAAAATTATTTTCTTAAGTCAGAAGGAATTTACATTAAAAATGCTCAAACGTTTTGATATGATTGAATGTAAGCCAGTGAAAACTCCAATGGTTGCCATGAAAAATTTGGATTGTGAAAATATGATTGAAAATTGTAAAGAGTATCCTTATAGGCAAGCAATAGGCAGTTTGTTATATTTGGCTAATGGTTCAAGACCTGATATCACTTATGCAGTAAACATATTGAGTAGAAAACAAACAAATTTTGATAACAGTGACTGGATTAAAGTCAAAAGAGTGTTTCGATATCTAAAAGGAACTTTCAATTTGGGACTGCAGTATAAAAGTGAAAAAGATGGTCTAGAGTGTTTTGTTGATGCTTCCTTGGGAATGAATGATGAAGCATGGAAATCAACGAGTGGTCTTGTAATCATGTTGTTTGGAGATATTATAAGTTGGAGATCAAAGAAACAAAGCCACGTTGCTGAAAAGAACTCATTTGTTTTAAAGAAATGTGTAATAAATTGATTAAATTGGATATAATGCCTATCATGTATGAAGACAACAATGCAGCCATTAAATTAGCAACATCTGATGAATCTAAAGCGTTAAAACACATAGTTAAGTTGTGTTATCATTATGTTAGGCTTGAGGTAGCAAACAAAAATTTAGTTATTAAATGGGTGAGCACGAAAGATCAGATTGTTGATATACTGGCAAAAGCACTTGGCTATGAAATATTTGTAAAATTGAAAAATTTGCTTCTGACAAAAGGCGATGAGGTTTAATAATACTTGTTTTCTTTTACAGGAGAACTGTTTGAATAATAAATTGAAGCAGAAAAATTACAGTTGTTAAAATATGAAGAAAGTTATGAGATTTTGATTTAAGTTGTTTTTTAGTGCAGTCACTGCAGTTTTTCACCTCCGATTTCGTTGAACCTCCATCGATTTTCATGAAAATTGATGAGTAATTAGAGGATACCTTAAGGAACAAAGGTGACATAATGCCAACTTGTACTTTTACCCTGGGGGTGGATGCCATTCCTTCTCGGGGGTGAAAATTATTTTATTAAAAATAATACCATAAGTAGATAGAGGGACAACCCACATAACAATGATGTTCGCATCATGTTCTAAGCATATACTACCAACATTCGTCGGAGTATATTCTTTTTAGTATATGTGTAGTACAAGCATAGCATCTACCTTAAAAAAACATTCTAAATTTCATGTTCTTTGCATATACTTCAAAGTATATATTCTCGTACCGAATATACTAAGTATATTCGTGTACGTAGGATCTCGGAATATTCGTAAAAGTTTATTCTTAGAATATACCTTTATCGAATATTCTTAACACATACTTATAAGTACATTCTTAACACATACTTATAAGTAGATACTTTTAAAATATCTTAAAAATAATTTGTATGTATAGGAAGTATAATATTAGCCTTATAGATTATCAACTTCGTTATTTTTTAGAATACATAATTAATAAAATTTATGTATGTAGGTAGTATTGGACGAATTTCATTTCAAAATTGTTGTAGGGTAAAAAAGTTTAAACATTAATTGTATTAACGTTTATATAGATACTATTAAAAATTCGTTTTCATAATTGAAATGACTTTACCATTTCGAGTTTATCATGAATCATTAGTATTTTTACATCCTTGGAATTTGAATTTAGGTACATTCAATTCAATAGGCCATTTCGCAGAACCAAAACGTGCCAAACTGTACAACCAAAGCAACCAAAGGCTTTGGCGTTGCCAACCGTCGAGTAAGCTTTTTCCGTTAACTTACCTTAAAAATTCCCACTTTTATAAAAAAAAACTTCCCTCCTGTTTACAAAATCTGAGAAGATATGTTGAATTATTTTCAAATATTTTGATTTTTTCTTAATATTTTACAATTTGGACTGGAACAATAATTCCCTTTTGAGTTAACTTTTTCCCTTTATCACCTTTTATGTTGAAAATTCCCGCAAAAAGGGAAATTTCTCTCCGTTTGGCAACACTGACCACCGATTTTGTTATTCCACAATACATTCATAACCCCCCCCCCACCATCATATTCTGACCATTTCTATTCTTACCTGAATGGATCAGGGATAGGAAGAAACCGTAAAATATGAAAAAGAAAACAGGCATTATTTCATTATTTGTATCATCTATGGATCTATGCAGTGTTAAGGATGAAGGCGAATGATGTAGTACTAGGACTAAAGAACATACATAATCTGTTTATTTTGTTTGCGGAGCTTCAAAATACATATACATAATCTATTTTGATAACTCAATATTACTTAAATAGGTAAGTACATATAAGTATTATATAAATTTTAGTTACTTATTATGCATATAGTTTAGTTTAGCTAAATATTATATAATGATTTATATAAATAACTAAAATTTATAAAAATGTACTTACTTTTTAAGTAATATTGTAGAATGTAGGTACTAACTACATTCTCATTTGCAATTAAAATATGTAAATAGATATTTGGTAGAACCAGTAGAACCTAAGATGAGATTAGGTGATGCTGAAAACATACTTCTAAGCAATATAGCACTTGATAGCACTTTCTTAGAATATTCTTAAAAATATAATATTCTTCCCATACAAAGATGTGCGGTAGTACGTTCTTAGTATATAAATAGAAGGTTTATAGCACTTCCTTGGAATATTCTAAAAAGTACCGTCTTGGTATAAACTAAAAAGACGTGCGGTAGTATGTTCTAAGCATACACATAGAAGGTTTATAGCACATCCTTGGAATGTTCTAAAAAGAACATTCTTGGTATATACTGAAAAGAAGTTCGGTAGTACATTCTAAGTATATACATAGAACGTTTAAGTACTGTAATGTAGTATATACTCAGTATCTGCTCTGCACATTCGCAATGGCACAGAATAACTAACCATACAGAAGCGAAACTGACTGTCGTTTCCATTGATTGTGTGGGAACCGAAATATTTGACCTTGAGCCCTAGTTACAGAATGGAACTTGATGTTCTAAGGAATAGACCAATTCAAATGATGTGATATTTTTGACAAGTAATTATTAATTAATGTTGAAATATAAAGTTTAACTATAAAATATAAATAAACTATAAAATAAAACATATATAAATATAAAATTTAACTAAAAACAACTGTCACTGTCAGTCTAAAAGTGAGGTTATACCAGTTACGTTGACACATGAGCATGAAAATTATGTTACCATTTTGGGCCTGAGTTTCGCTTCTGTATGGTTAGTTATTCTGTGGCAATGGTAATTACGCACATTCTCAGTATATACTTTTTCTGAAAAGTATGTTCTATGAATCTACTAAGAACATGAAATTGTTATGTGGGAAATTATAAGCAAAATTTGTTATATAAAGTTATTAAAATAAATCAACACTTTTTGAGTTATTAAAGACCAAAAATTTTATTTTTTTGTAAAAAAAATGCATGTTTTAAATCGGTTTTTCACGTATAAATCAAAAACTATAAGCTTTTACTAAAAAGTAATTAATGAAATTGAAGATAATAAAAAAATTAATACATTCCTCACATAAAAAACTAAACTTATGTTAGTTTAAAGTGGGTTATTGGCAATTGAATGTGTATTTTTTTCCACGAGTACTCAAATCTAAGTATTCAAGCTTAAATAACGGGAAAACGATGCAATGTATAAAATATTCCTGCCAAACATTTTTCAAAGTAAATCGGAATACCTATCAAATGAGCTTCAGAACAAGATAATAACGTCAAAATTAAGCAAGTTATAATGAAAATAAAAGAACCGTTTCGATTTTTTTAGGAAAAAGTGAAAAATAAAACATACGCCATTTCCACAGAAATTAAAATTTATAGTAAGCCTTACAAGAATTTCTTTATATTAGCATAAGTAATGTTTTCGATAATTTTGACCGGTTTAGAATGCATATTTTTGAAATAAAGATATAATTTACACAATCATAATTTTTAAAATTATTGTAATTCTCATATTCTTTTGATAATAACTCCAAAAATACTTAATATATATATAAAAAATTATGTATAACCAAATTTTAGTTTTCCTGTGCTAAATATTTTACCTGTTTTAATATTTCTATAGGGTAAAAAATAACCGAGATAGAAACGTTTAAATCTTAAATTTTGCTGTGGGAGCCATGCAACCGGGGTCATTTAACCTTTTATTTTTAAAAAAGTAAGGGGTTTAAAAGATTAGGTTTAACGTGCTTAAATAGCTTTTGAAAGTAGATTTCAAACAGTTTGTAGATGAACCCGATATCGTTAACACAAACGGAGTTATTAAAAAAAACAATAACATTTTTTGGAAAAATTTTTAAAAGATAAATTTTGGAGCATAAATTTTAACGGTATCAACATATTCGGGGGCTCATTTTATAGATATTTTTAAGTACATTGACAAATGTTTAATAAGATTATGTTATAAAATGCATCAATTTCCCATTATTTCAGCTTGAATACTTAGAGTTTTTTACTCACCGAAAAAAATATACATTCAATTACCTATAACTCATTTTTAGTTAACATTATATAAAAGGTTTTTATTTCAGGGGTTTATTTCATTTTTTATTGGCTTCAAGTTTGACAATAATATTTTTTCTGTAAAACTTACACTTTTTGAGTTATTAATGAAAAATTGGTTAAAAACATGCAAGAAAAATTAAAATCTTTAATCTTTAATAACTCAAAAAGTTTTGATTTATTTTAATAACTTTATATAACAAATTTTGCTTGAAATTTGACCCTCTATCGAACTATGGGGTTAATTTTAATAAAATAATTTTCACCCTTGAGAAGGGGTGACATCCACCCCCAGGGTAAAAGCGCAAGTTGGCACCATGTCACCTTTGTTCCTTGAGATATCCTCTAACCACTCACCAATTTTCATGCAAATCGATGGAGGTTCAACGAAATCGGAGGTAATAGCTCATATCCACCTTCAGTGACTCCACTATTTATGTTATTATTATGTTTAATTTAATAAGAAGTTAAGCTTATACAGTTTTTAAGTTGATTTAATTTGAAGTTTAAAAGGAGATTATTTCTGTTTTACAATGTTTAAAAATGAAGGGAGTAAATGTTTAGTTGTTAAGTTGTGTTCGTATTCCAAGTTGTAAAATTAAATATAAGTTGTTCTTAAGATTTTTTAATAAAGATTTTACGTTCTTAAGAGGAAACAGTAGCGATCAACAGGTAGCGAAAACGCGTTCCAAGATTGCGGCTGTAATTTTGAATATTTTTTCGAGATATTTGGCACACTTATTCGTAATATAATAAAGAATGGCGCGCGGTACAGAGCCCAATTTGAAAAATATATTAATATGTGGAAATTACTCTGTAATTAAATACAATATTAAAAAACGAGCCTGTACCGCCATTAAGAAGAACAAAAAATACACTTTCTTCAAATAAATTTTTTTATCCGATGCCTAGATTTTGTGTCATTTTGGAACAACTAATGAAATAAACAATTTTGGTAGTTCCAAAATGACACAAAATCTGGGCAACAAATAAAAAAGTTTATTTGAAGAAAGTGTATTTTTTTGTTCTTCTTAATGGCGGTACAGGCTCGTTTTTTTAATATTTTATTTAATTACAGAGTAATTTGCACATATTAATATATTTTTCAAATTGGGCTCTGAACCGCCATTCTTTATTATATTACGAATAAGTGTGCCAAATATCTCGAAAAAATATTCAAAATTACAGCCGCAATCTTGGAACGCGTTTTCGCTACCTGTTGATCGCTACTGTTTCCTCTTAAAAGAAATTGTTTATTATGTGCGATTGTTTTGATAAAGGGTAAAAGTTTTTTTTGTTTTTGTTTTGTCTGTTTTTTCAGTATAGATTCAATGTTGGAGGACTCTGCGATTGGATTATTGTCAAGTCTGATCATTTCAAACTAGCCAAGAAGGGAGCGACGGAATATTAATGCCCCGTCTCACCATCAAATAATTGACAGTTATTTGATCAAACTTGACAGTTAGTGACACAAAGTGACAGTTAGTATGTATAGTTTGTGTCACTAACTGTCAAGTTTGATCAAATAACTGTCAATTATTTAATGGTGAGACGGGGCCTTTACAGATCTGACGGCTGGTTGCAGTGTAGAATAGAAGTCCGAACGGAGCTGGAAAATTGGCAACGTTTATCATGACTGATGACAGAAGGAAGGAAGATATGACTAGAACAAGCATGGCGAATATGGTGGTGACTTTGCATTTTAATTATGGTGTGTTAGTTTTATAAAAGTTGATTAATATAAATAAGTTGAGTACATCTATTTGTTTTAATTATTCCGACGGTAACGCCGACATAGGATTGAGTGGTCTAGTCTAGCCATCTTTGTCTGTCACATGCGCGGGATCGCTTGGTTAAAAGAGATAGATAAACCACCGATCGACTGTTTCCATGCTGTTTCCGCGTTACGCTTTTTTGGTGAGTATGCCGTGTCTACGCTTAATATGTCAATGCTCTATTCACTGTCGCCATATTTCAACGTTATTTTTAGGCCCTCTATTCACTGTGGCCAAATTTTTGTTCTGGTTTTGTGTTACGAGGGATTAATAAATTAATATTCATCATAATGGTACAAAATACCTACAGTCGGAAAAATGAAAGAATAGCACTTTTCATCGATTGTCATTTGTTTCGAGCTTCTGTCATGTGTCACAAAATAGTAATATAGCTACGTCATACGTCTTTGGTTTGTATCATTTGGTAGATACCAACGTATGACGTAGATATATTAATATTTTGTGACACATGACAGAAGCTCGAAACAAATGACTGCGAATGAAAAGCCCAAGACCACGGTTATTAGACTTTATTACGGTTGTCTTGTCCGACGGTGGTGGGGAGACTTATATTTTTGACTTTACGTCACAAGAGTTTACATTGGCTGCGTTCACCAGAAATAATCGGTTTAAGTTTCAACTAAACAGCTATGTTGCAGCGCTTTAAAACTACGTTTAGTCTGGTGAATGGTATTTTTCCGTTTGACACTTTCATAGTTGGTTTTTTTGTGTTCCCACCTGTTCTATGTATGAACCTAACCTAAAACGAGATTCGTTGTTTTTGTTGATTTATGATACTTATCGTTCAACGATAAATTGGACGTATCTTAAACAAATTTAAAAATGGATAATATACTACCTTTATTGATGTTTGAGAATGAAATGAACAAGAAATAATTTTTGGTGCTGCTGGCTGTGCTGGACTTGGCAGAGCAGAACCATTGGATGACCCACCATAAATAAATAATAATTATCACGTAAATATGAATTATGTTGAAAATATTGTTCATTATACACAGATTTACAATTTCGTGAGCATATCCAATTATGTATCTCCTAAGTTTCAATTACTTTATAATTAAAATCATTGTAAAATAAATATTTTCAAATAATCGCGCCATTACAATATATTTCTTAAACACGTTCAATATTGAAGCGATACAAATACTACGTTCAATAAAATGGCGACCGCTTCGTCAACACGTTGAAGTTTAGGCTAAATTGACATGACGTTCACCTGACGTTCACCCGAAAAATCTTAAACAGTTTCAGAGCGCTGACGTAGCGCACTGGTCTGGTGAACGCACCCATTCCCATATTTTTAAATTATTTTCGATCATTGAATGTGTGTTATTAGGTTTGTTCCAACACGACCGAGAACCGTCACGAAACGGTAATGCTCCTGCGCAGTAAACAAAATCCGTTCCAACAAAAATATGATCGTCATCGGATCGTCCTTCCCACTGTTTCAACAAGAATTGTGATCTTTCGGTGACGGTTTCGTGTTGATCATTTCACTAATCGGACAAATGCATAATGTGCTGGTTGGACTGACTTGCGCACTAGGACTTAATTCTTTAAAGTTTTTGAGCCTTTTATCGACTAAAAGCACACAAGCTGTCACCAATAAAAATGACAAATATATGATTACCGTCATGGGACGATAACTGGGCGATACAATTACGAACATGCGCACAACAAACGGTACAAGTAGTTTCGTGACGGTTTCTGGACCGTCCAAAAGTTCATGTTGGAACAAACCTATTGTGTATATATGTGTATTATTTGTGTTATTATGAAGCAATAAGACAAATAGTACACATTTTATCTTATACCGGGTGGTGAATCGTAAAAAGGGCCATAGGAAACTCAATGTAAAATTCTGAATTGTTGAATTCCTGCTTCCCTAATTATTCTACATCAAAAGTCATGAGAGAATATTTGTAGAGAATTAAAATCTGTATTAAAATCAAAAGTTAAAATTGTTCTACGATTTAAATGCATTCCAAAATTTTGAAAAATATGATACATTTGCCACGTTTTATATTACATTTGATACATTTGGTATGCGTGTAAAAGTAAGGCCACACGTTACTATTTAACTGACAGTGCTCACACCATTGACTGAATAAAAAAATCTTTATTATTAATCCTTTCTCCGCAACTGAGGGTATCTTATCAACTGTATTGTTTTTAAACAAAGATGATAAAATAAAAATATTGACAGTTTAAAAATGTGAACATTATTGCATTGTGTGTGGCCTAAGTTTGGGCTGAAAACTAAAATGTATTACATTTTTACAAAATTTTTGAATATGTTTAATTACGTAGACCAATTTTAACAGTTATTTCCAATACAGATTTCAATCCTCTTCAAATAGTTTCTAATGTCTTTTGATGTAAAATAATTAATAGGGAAGCTGGAATTCAGCAGTTCAGAATTTTATATTGAGTTAATGCAAAACTTTGACGCATGTCAAAATTCTCAATGTGTTTTAATTGTATTCATTTTTTTCGAATCCTGAGAAAACTAATAAATATTTTTGAAAAATTTAAACTCAGAATGAAAGACTACATTATTACCGAGGGCTGAAAGTCCCTGAAAACTTCTATAATGTTTATTTTAATAAGTTACAGGGCTGAAAATAAAAGAGAAGTGTGATATTTAATTTCAAATATTTCATTCAATAGAATCTGCTTGTTTATTCTAAGGGGCTTTCCGCCCTCGGTAATAATGTAATATTGCATCCTGCGTTTAAATTTTTTTGATTGCTTCTGCTGAATGCACCCAGCAAATAGGGCTTTTCATTCACAGTCATTTGTTTCGAGCTTCTGTCATGTGTCACGTAATATTAATGTATCTACATCATACGTTATTGGTATTTTGCTTTTTTGCAACGCTGTGTCTAGGTACACGCTAACGTGTACGCAAATAGAAAAGTTAGGTACACGCGAATTAAACTTCATCAAGCCAGTGACGTCATTATTTAGCGTGCGCAGTGACTTTATATTTTGGTACACGCTATTTTGATATGCTTAGTGTTTGTTGTTTCTTTGATAGAAAATATTTTTATTAAGGGAAGGGGAAGGAAAATAAAACTATTCAGATGTTTCAAACTTAATTATTGTAATAAAACAATATTTTTATAAAAGTATACAGGGTGAGTCATGAGGAACTGTACATACTCCTACCTCGTATAGAGGCTCCTATGGGGAATAACAAATGACCATTAAAAAGTGTCTGCTCCCATTGTTTAATAATATACAGGGCGAGTTTCGCATTTTGACAGAAACTTGTATTCGTCATAATTTTTGAACGGTCTGATCGATGTATCTCTTATTTTGGTCAATCGTTACACTATTACCACCCAATCAACTGATTTAGTCAAATTAGAAAAAAATCAGGTCCGGCTTTAAAAAATTAGTTCGTTTGGGTCTTAGAAAAAATTTTACCCTGTATACGCTTTTTGAAGACTCTAATATGAATTCTACAAATAAGACAAATGGGCAATTAAAATGGCATATTTATTTTTTTCCCCACACGATTACTTAATTTTTTATAAAAAAATCAAATTTGACTATGAATTAAAAGTTTGGTAAAGTGAACCATAGATTTAAAAAAATTAACTTTTATTACAAAAATTAATTTTTTTAACAAATATTTAATTTATCCTACCACCCAATTAACTGATTTATTCAAACTAGAAAAAAATCAGGTCCGGCTTTAAAAAATTTTTCGTTTGGGTCTTAGAAAAAATTTCACCCTGTATACGCTTTTTGAAAACTCTAATATGAATTTTTCAAATTAGACAAATAGGCAATTAAAATGCCATATTTATTTTTTCCCACATGATTATTTAATTTTTTATAAAAAAATCAAATTTGACTATGAATAATTATTAAAAGTTTGGTAAAGTGAACCATAGATTTAAAAAAATTAACTTTTATTACAAAAATTAATTTTTTTTAAACAAATATTTAATTTATGTTACCATCCAATCAACTGATTTATTCAAACTAGAAAAAAATCAGGCCCGGCTTTAAAAAATTAGTTCGTTTTCGTCTTAGAAAAAATTTCACCCTGTATACGCTTTTTGAAAACTATAATCGGAATTTTACAAATTAGACAAATAGGCAATTAAAATGGCGAATTTATTTTTTTCCCCACACGATTACTTAATTTTTTATTAAAAAATCAAATTTGTCAAAATCGGAATTTTAACCTAAAAATGAAAAAAAAAAATGAAATCACGGTAACTTGCTACGACTCTGTTCCAATTTAATATATTTTTTTTCTGAAATTTCTACAGCACATATCTCTTACCATTGTGAAGACTATGAAAATTGTTGTAGACTTTCAGTCTTCTTCTCGTAAAAGTTATGAATTTTTAAAAATAAAAGGTGCAGATTCGTGAATTGAAAAGTTAAATCGCAAAAATTAAGTGAAAAAATTTAAAATTTATCTATTTGATCACGTCTATGTTAAACTATAGAGTCCAAAGAGAAGTGTATGGGGAGTTTTAGATCTAGACGTGTTATAGAAAAAAAAAAGGTGAAACTTTTGATTTTAAGAAAAACGTTGTTTAATTTTTTTTATTTTTATGGTATAATTGCGATTTTGACAAATTTGATGTTTTAATAAAAAATTAAATAATCGTGTGGGGAAAAATAAATATGCCATTTTAATTGCCTATTTGTCTAATTTGTAAAATTCATATTAGAGTTTTCAAAAAGCGTATACAGGGTGAAATTTTTTCTAAGACCCAAACGAACTAATTTTTTAAAGCCGGACCTGATTTTTCCTTGTTTGAATAAATCAGTTGATTGGGTGGTAAAATAAATTAAATATTTGTTAAAAAATTAATTCTTGTAATAAAAGTTAATTTTTTTAAATATATGGTTCACTTTACCAAACTTTTAATTCATAGTCAAATTTGATTTTTTTATAAAAAATTAAGTAATCGTGTGGGGAAAAAAACAAATATGCCACTTTAATTGCCTATTTGTCTAATTTGTAAAATTCATCTTAGAGTTTTCAAAAAGCGTATACAGGGTGAACTGTTTTCTAAGACCAAAACGAACTAATTTTTTAAAGCCGGACCTGATTTTTTTCTAGTTTGACTAAATCAGTTGATTAGGTGGTAAATAGCACAGCATAGAAAACGTTTTGTTTATTATGCTGTGGTAATAGTGTAACGATTGACCAAAATAAGAGACACATCGATCTGACCTTTCAAAAATTATGACGAATACAATTTTCTGTCAAAATTCGAAACTCACCCTGTATATTATTAAACAATGGTAGCAGATACTTTTTAATGGTCATTTGTTATTCCCCATAGGGGCCTCTATACGAGGTAGGAGTATGTACCGGGTGTCCCAATAAGAATGGCTCTCGGCTATATCTCAGGAACCGTTTATAGTAGAGCTTTGAAATAAAAAATTTTATAACAAAAGTTGCCTCTGGAAAAGCCTGGAAATTATTTTTATAATTGTGGGACCACCGCTAGAGGGCGTAATTGAATATCAAAAATTAAAAAATCTAAATTTTACAAAATTTTCCTAATGAAGGGGCACTGGAAATCCGATCGTCGTATTCTTCATAAAATTCTACGCATACTTGATTTGACAAGTTTAGGTCTATCTTTGGAAATAAGAGGTGGGGGTGAGTGGGAACCTTGTTATGAAAAACTGGCTCTGAGTCCGGTTCTGCTTAATCAAATTTTGCAAACTTGGTCTTGTTGAAGATAGATCTTTTTCATCAATGTAAAAGTTATGATTTCGAACCAACTTACTGAGTAATATGCCAGCTAGAAGGCATTATTTAATTTTTTTCAGAAATCTAGTGTTCCTTGGAAAATATTAAATACAAACATGCATTTTTAATACCATATTACAAAATTAGACAAAATTAGCAACAGAATAGCGAAAACCGCATGTTAATACCTTTTTTCTATCTCGAGATATCTTACAAAACGTGTAAATTTAAAAACATAACTGTTACTGTCACCGGTAAACGAAATAATTCATTAAAAGTAGTGTGCTATGGAAACAACAAAGAAACATTTTCCAGCTCTCAACGTATATTAGGTCTTTTCAACGCTTCTCATTTGTTTCGAGCCTCGTTCATATCTCGTATATTAATATTATACACGGATTATACGGCATATGACAGAGGCTCGAAACAAATGAGAAGCGTTGAAAAGCCCTATTACAAAGAAATAAAAACAACTATTTAGTGATGACATAAACGTTCAAATTTTTGCCCATCATTTTCGTTGCAAACATTTACTCTTTCAAGAGTAGATTGAACAGCAGTCTCAATTTCTGCTCTCGATATGCTTTGAATGGCGTTTAGTATTCTCTGGATAATGTATTCTAGAGTAGTGTATGATGGGCAACAATTTGAATATTTAGATCGTCTCTAAGTAGTTCTTTTTGTTCTGTGTTATATTTAATTTTAATAGTATTGCTTCTCTTTATATTGTTGTTTTAATTAATTATATTTTTATACGCTGACATCTGGAAAATGTTATTTTGTTTTTTTCCACAGCACACTACTTTCCATTAACTTAGTTTACCGGTGATAGTAACAGTTATGTATAAAATTTACACGTTTCTCGAGATATCTTGAGATAGAAAAAAGGTATCGACATGCGGTTTTCGCTATTATATTGCTAATTTAATCTAATTTAATAAAGTATGATTAAAAATGCATACTCGTATTTAATATTTTCCAAAGAAAACTAGATTTCTGAAAAAAATTAAATAACGCCTCCCAGCTGGCTTATTACTTATTAGGATGGTTTAAAATTATCACGCTTACATTGAAGAAAAAGATCTATCTTCAACAAGACCAAGTTTGCAAAATTTGATTAAGCAGAACCGGACTCAGAGCCAGTTTTTCATAACAAGGTTCCCACTCACCCCCATTTCTTATTTCCAAAGATAGACCTAAACTTGTCAAATCAAGTATGCGTAGAATTTTATGAAGAATACGACGATCGGATTTCCAGTGCCCCTTCATTAGGAAAATTTTGTAAAATTTAGATTTTTTAATTTTTGATATTCAATTACGCCCTCTAGCGGTGGTCCCACAATTATAAAAATAATTTCCAGGCTTTTCCAGAGGCAACTTTTGTTATAAAATTTTTTATTTCAAAGCTCTACTATAAACGGTTCCTGAGATATAGCCGAGAGCCATTCTTATTGGGACACCCGGTACAGTTCCTCATGACTCACCCTGTATATTCAAGTTAGCAAAATAAATATTAGTAACATGATAATAATATATACAAAATGCTGCTAAAATAAATTTTATACGTAAGTTAATTATACCAGTTTATATTGGTGTTTATTTTTGCTGTAGTGTTTATTTTTATTTATACAGGGACTTGAACTTGTTACGATTTTCATAGAAAATTGGTTATAACTTTGTAAATACCCTATATAGCATAATAAACCTTTATATTTTTGTGATATGAAAGTTAAGACGATTTCGAACATAAAATAAAATATAGGGTGTTCCATTTAAAAAACATAAGTTTGGTCTGCCACTATATTATCGAACGTCCTGTAACATTCTAACTAATTTTAGTAATTTTGTAATATGAAGTTCAAAATTTGCTAAAATTTTTGTTACTAACTTTTATTGCTATCTATTACTATAGCGGATCTACTGAGCTTTATCACACTAATCAATCGCCCTTATATTTTATTGTATTACTTCTGCTACCCTTAATCACGAATTTTTGTCTCTTATCTTTTTCATACTGTTTTAGAATGTTGTTAAACTCATTAAAAGAACTATATAATTGTTCATACTCCATAGTTGATTTAAAAAAAAACACTAAACAAGTAAAAAATAAGGAAACTCTTTACAAATCAATATTAAAGTGTAAACATAACGTGATTAGACAAATTCTAACCACACTTACTAGCGATACTAGGGAGTTTTTGTTGCTACGTAACGTACGCATCTCCGTATACGTAAAGCCACTAACGTGTCGTAGAGGATGAACGTTAAAATAGGTAGTTTTTGTGACTGCCTTAACGTAACGTAAAGCAAATCGTAAAGTAATTTTTAAATTCCGTTGACATTAAAAAAATAAAACACAATATACAATTAATATACAAATGTAAAAAAAGATAAATGAATGATGAAATTGTATGGTTTTTATTGCTTCTATTTAAATATAAAAATATTATTTTTCCTTAGGTTAAAATTTTTTTATTTTTGTTTATACCTACTTTTTAGTTGTAAATTATTGTACCTACATCAGAATTCCAGTATAATGTAAATAGTTTGTTCATATTTATTTGAAAATTTTACAGAAATTAGCTCATTTATTTATCAAGTTATTAATTGTGGTGATCACTGTATTTCTTAAATTAATACAAGATTTGTTTGTTTTGCTTTATTAATAGACAACTTGAAAACAATAAAATTTTAAATCTATTATGAAGTTCCAATTTCCAATTACAAACACAGAATAATTTTACTCAAATAGACTAAACCAATAAGCAATATAACCTTAAATATTTATAAACGGGTACTGGTAGTACGCTGATGAAATGTTCATTTACTTCATTTGGTAGCCATTGGTAGATAATCCAGTGTTGCCAATGCAAAAATAAAAATTATCCGAATGTTGTGAGCCAAATATCCGAAATTATCCGATTCTAATTAAATGGCATAATTGACATTGACAGTTGACATTTGTACATTGGTCGATGACCTTGACTTGACACAATGTCATATCCAATATGGCGACGAGCAGGTTTTTATGTTTTATTATGGAATATTATGTTATTAATTAACTATTAAAATTATTAATTATTCATATATTTATATAATACAATATAATTTTATAATTATATATTTTATATGGAACAGAGTATACTACAAAAGAGTTGTTCCGCCATATTGGATAGTGCGTTTTTGTCAATGGAATCGAGCCCATGCCCATCTACTTAACCGTATGTCATATCCCCTCTCCGCCATATCACTGTAGATGACAAATAATGGCAATGGCAAGAAAACTTGTATGTTGTAAGGTTAATAGAAATCTATTTATTGAAATAAAAAGCATAACAAATAATACCTTGAATTATCCGAAATTATCCAAAAAATTGTTCAATCCGAAAGTTATCCGATGGTCCATGAAATTATCCGAAAATCGGATAATTATCCGGACATTGGCAACACTGAGATAATCGCCAATCGGGCAAGATCCTCGTGTGCATTCGGTGACTTTCGTCTCGATAGGGATGCGTTCTCACGTACGTATCAGAGCGCTACTTTAGGTAATACGCATCGAGATACGGGAGTTCAACCATTAATGCGCAAGCGTATATGTCAAAAAGATGGGTTACGTTTACGTATTTGTGTGCACAAAAACTCCCTACTTACAGATACTTAATACCACAACACACACGCGGCTCAAATTAGCGTGTACCAAAAAGCCCAGTCATAGTACACGCTAAATAATGACATCACTGACTTGATGACGTTTAAGCGTGTACCTAACTTTTTTATTTGCGTGCACGTTAGCGTGTACCTAGACACAGCGTTTTTGCAAACCAAAGACGTATGACGTAGATATATTAATATTATTTGACACATGACAGCAGCTCGAAACAAATGACAATCGATGAAAAGCCCTATTCTTTCATTTTTCCGACTGTAGATATATTTGATTAACATCTCATTTTAAAATAAAATCTCGTTTAAAAACAAAAACGTTTCCGAATTTTTTGTGCTGCATTCCTTAATAAACATGGCTGTTGGTATTTCTCAACGGAAATAACACAGTGTACCAACATAAAACTTTTATATAAGGTTCGTTCCAAGACGACACATTTGTACGATCCCTTGAACCGCCACGAAATCGATTGGACTGTTTTAATGCGCAGAATCGCCCTTGAACGGTTTTCTTTCGATCTCGATCCGATTACCGGTACATAACCCTCTTGGAACGAATTCGTGTACCATTTCAAGTTCGAGTTGCGCCTGAGCCATTTTCAGTGCGAGTACCACTGTTTTGCTAGATGGTTAGAAATTAATATTTCTAATGTCCACTTTACATCAACAATAAATTGAATAAGAAATTGACAAAGTTATTCAATACCAAATTTGACGAGTACAAAATGTATGGTTTGTAAAAGAAAGTGAAATAATTTGATGAAATAGAACAATTGGATATGTTTTATTTTGTCAATTTTCTTTTTATTCACGGCAAAATTGGATGTAGAATTGTGTTTTGTATAAGCCAAATTTGACCTTAAATAACTTTGTCAATTTCTTGTTCAATTTATTGTTGATGTAAAGTGGACTTAACATGTTCATTAAACATCACTTCAGCTTCAAAACCTTCCCCAGAATCGATATCTGACATTAAATCGTTGTCTTCTATGAAAAAAGAAAATAATAAATTATCCATTTTTATAAGATTAATTTGAAAAAAAAAGAATTAATAATTATTTAAACGGAAATCAAGATTCACAGGTACTAATAGCGTAAATTGTGGATTATTCTATTATTGAATCATCAGCTGATCTCATAGCAGTGACCAGTAAAAATTAAAACAATCCTAACTGCGCAAGTCAGTACAAATAGTTTCTGCTTGAAGGCATGTATCAAAAGGGCCGTTCAGTTACCGATTTCGAAGCGGTACATGGATCGCTTGGAACAACACGGTGTACGATACCAATCATCGTTCATGTTCGCTTGGAACGCATTTTTTATAATGCGCATGACGAGGGCAGTACGAAGGACGGTTTTCATGTCACTTGGAACGCGCCTATAATAACCTGAAAACTTGCTTTCCGATTTCCTGTTTCCTTCCCATGCGTCCATCGTCCATGTGTTCGTCAGAATACAATCGAAGTCCACGTTCTTATTCATTTTTCATCACCATTAAAGGTATTTTTATTTTTATTATATCTCATACATTAACTGCACTGTATAAATTATTTTCGATTAGCATTAATAGCATCTTTAATGTACCTATGTGCTTCCTTTTACTACAAATATTTCTTACTAAAACAACTTTCCATGATGAGTATTTGTCTCGTTCGTATGAGCTATGATTACAATTAATCGGAAATTTCTGATATAATATACGTATTTTTAACTGTAAATGTATTACAACAGTATTTTGTTTCAACAATATTTAAAATTAAAGTTGCAGTGTAAAATCATCGGAATGTCTATAGCTGAGATGCTTATGAATAATTCTCAAGATATGGTTTTTGAAGCCCTGGAAGATGTAAATTTGTACAGCTGATGGTAAGCAAAATGTTTCTTTTACTCATTTTTCGGGCTCAACATTCAATGCATACTAAATATTCAATAGCTGTATTTGCTGAACCTATATCCTGAACTTACCCAGAGGGAGATAGCCTGCACTCCTGCACATTAGGTGTTCCGAGGGAAAAATTTGACCTTATTGGAGGTATTGAAAATTGTAATGCGCAGGTGTTCTCCCTCTGGATAAGTTTGGGGCATGCTGCAGGAATAGGGCTAATATTAAAAGCCAATTTATGGATTTTTTGTATTAAATAGCTAGATAAGCAAGCAATCCTGTTCTGTATCCTCGTTATAGGCACTATCCTCGTCGAGGTATAGGGTCTCTTTCATATTTGGTTTGCGTAAACTTCTTTCTTGGATTTCTTTCCAGAAAGCCAATCTCTCCCTGTGCTTGTAACTTGAATGTGAGTAAATCAAAAAGCATTCACTTGTCAGTGTATTTACTTGGGAGCGTTCAAGTATTCGTAACGCAATTTTTGAAGATGTTTGACCCCTCCCCCCTACGTAACGCACTGTAATGGGATTTTAACTATTGCGTAACACAATTTTTGAAGATTTTTGACCACCCCCACCTGTGTTACGTAATACTTGAACGGCCCCTTATGTCCTGTATGTTCCTTTTCAGTATATGTTATTAGTTGTGTAGTATGTGAGTGTATCATTTTTCAGTTTGTCTGTGTTCTGCTTTACACATCCTGACTGTATCATCTGACACAAATGAACTCCCCAATGTTGGTCAAGATATTTGGGTGGTTTAAACCAGATTCAAATATAGTATTTTTACTACAAAAACGATATTATGTAGGTCAAAAGTTTTGACGTAAGAGAACTGTCAAAACATTAGAATGTGACTTTTCATTATTGCCATGTTTAAGAGAACTGTCAAAACATTAGAATGTGACTTTTCGTTATTGCCATGTTTATTATAAACATGGCAATAATGAAAAGTCACATTCTAATGTTTTGACCTACGTAATATCGCTTTGTAGTAAAAATACTATAGCTATAGGTAGCATGTTGGTTTTTAAGATACACTTTAGGATGACCCTGTTTAGCTTCCATGCGCGTTTGTTTACAGTTGGGAATCTGTAAAATGAATAGACATTAGTCCTGACTGTATCATCTGACACAAATGAACTCTCCAATGTTGGTCAGGATATTTGGGTGGTTTAAACCAGATTCAGATAGCTAGCAAATTCCCAACTATAAACAAATGCATGTGTTACTATTCGTCAAGAGGCTATTAAATCTAATTTATTGCCCTAAACAAGGCGGATTCTCATTTTACAGGTCCAAACTGGTCAGTCTGCAAATTCAAATTATAGGTAGCGTGTTGGTTTTTAAGATACACTTCAGGATGACCCTGTTTAGCTTCCATGCGCGTTTGTTTACAGTTGGGAATCTGTAAAACGAATAGACATTAGTTAACGATGGCTTTTTCCCATTAATGCATTCACTGTGCGTAGCTCCGATCTGAGTCAAAGTGATACTTTACTAGATGTGCATGACTCCAATCAAGACAATAACATTGATTTTAAAATTGATTTTGCTGTCCCTGGATAACAACTCTTACAAAAAGTCAGCAGCAAATGTGTTAATGAATTTCCTGTTTTCGTGCTCCATAGTACTATTCTCCTGGCCACCTTCTCTGAGGTTGGTAACATGTGCGTTTGGTTTAGTTATGGATTCATGTGAATGCCTTAATTGCATTATTAAATGTATATGTTATAGTCAAAGCCTGAATTTCAGGCACTCCTAGGTTTGACTAGACTATCCTCAGGTCTGACTGACAGTCTTAGTCAAAGCCCGAAATAAATTACAGTTTTGGCCTTTGACTAGTCAAACCCTGGAAAATATCGTAATTTGTTAGATTAGGTTTAATAAAACGTCATTTTTTTTAATTTTAATGTTGATTATCTTTATATTGTCGTAATTAAAATAAAAAAATTAGTGTTTATTCTCACATGTTGAGGCATTATGGCATTTAGAGTTACACAATATGTCTGATCTTTTACACTTAAATAATTTTGAAGAGCATTTCTTATTGCAGTAGCATTTTATAAAGCCTTGTCCTCCAAATTTAGAATTTTTTGTACTAATTTCTCTTAGAGACAGCTTAACGTCTGGAACATCTTCCAAATTAAGAAAATTCTCTTTGCATTCTCTTACTTGATTTCTTGAAAAAAGTGTTTATTGTTCCGTATTTCGTACCAACTCTCTGTAGGTAAACCGTCAATTGTTTTATCTTGTATGATACCCAAAATATGTCAAGCATCTCCTTTGGCTCTATCAAAGCTGGGGATAGGTATTGTTAGTTTTTCCAATCGAAATTGGAGGAAATTTTTTTCACCTAATTGTTCCATAGTATTAGCCTGGGCATGAAGACCTTAAATCGCCTTTCCTTTATTTATTTTAATCCTTTCTGTCTATGCACTATGCATGCATGTAACTTTTCTTTCAAAACCTTCATAGTATGCGCCAAGTGTGCTGTCAGCGCACACAACATGTACCACCTGATTACAAATTACGCACTTATGTACGTCAAGCTCTCTTTTTGGCAAATACAACAAACCACATCTGAAGAAGTAATCTGAATTGTTGTGACAATTTTCTTCCTCTCTTTGTGACTATGGTCCAGGGGCTTCGTTAGTATTATGGTGATCCTTAGTTTTTCTCCGATTGCATTATCTTAATAGCTAGATATTTTAATAGCTGATCAGGGTTTGACTAGTTAAACCCCGAAATTTCGACCTTTGCCTGACCAACTTCTCAAGTCTCGTAGGTTTGACTGGTCAAAGGCCAAAACTGTAATTTATTGCCTAGTCAAACCTAGGAGTGCCTGAAATTCGGGCTTTGACTATAACATATTATGACTCAGATGCAATGTGACCTATCCCACAACCCACAATTTTACCAAAACTCTTTTATTACAATAAAGTTAGCCCTTATTTAAGTGATAACTTGAATGTAATAAAAGCATTTTGGTAAAATTGTGGGTTAGGCCACTTTGCCTAGTAAAATCTCAGTGTCATTTTGTATCCATATAAGAGGTACAGTAGACTCCCATAAGTTCGGCCACCCTGGGACCGGACTCTAGGCCGAACTAACCGATGCTTATCTAAAAAATGCCATTTATTGTTTGTCTGGATCTAGCAAAAACAAAACACTTGTACATTAAGTACAAGACAACACAGAGGAATACTCTGACATATATTTAACATAATGTATGAAAAGATAGACTGTTACAAAAATACTATAAAACAATACTTACAGAACTCTCTCTCTCTCTCTCTCTCTCTCTCTCTCTCTCTCTCTCTCTCTCTCGTTCCATCCCTCCTTGTGGAGTATTGGGCGCTTATGCGTTTCTTGGCCAAAAGTGTAAGATTGCTGTCTGGCCGGGACAGCGCATCTTCTTTTGTTTTTATTCTCTGGATAAATTGTGAACTAATTCCCTCCACTCTCTTCTATCTTTTGCTCTCTTTTTGACTTCGCCCCATCTTAGTCCAATTGTTTCGAGTTCTCTCGTTGTTCTTTTCCAGCTGTTGTCTGGTCTGCCCCTCTTTCTTTTCCCTTCTGGTTGGTATTCAAGTGCTTGTCTTGCTATGCTGCTTTGGTCTTTCCTTAAAGTGTGGCCGATCCATTTCCATTTTTTTTCCTTGACTGTAGTACAGCGGTTCTCAATCTGTGGTACATGTACCACTGGTGGTACATTTCATTATTTGAGGTGGTACAAAAAATGCAAAACAGCCAAAATAAGCACCACTATTATAATTAATTAGATCACCTAGCTAAATAGGTATTTCAGTTAGGTGGCACCAAAAATAATAAAAAGTATTTGGTGGTACATGACTCAAAAAGATTGAGAACCGCTGCTGTAGTAGATACGTTAGTTTGCTTTGTCTTACAGAACTCTAGGCCTAATAAAATTTAAAAATATTTTTTTCCTTGACTGTAGTAGATACGTTAGTTTGCTTTGTCTTACAGAACTCTAGGCCTAATAAAATTTAAAAATATTATTGCACATTGGTGCTTTGGCTTCTTAAACACTTAAAAAAGTCAGTAATTTTTTTCTGAATTTTTTTTTTAATGATTGTTGATGTGCAAAGTGTGTGACTAATGCTCAGAGAGCCGGCCGGACTAAGCGGAGACCGAACTAACCGAGGCCGGACTTACAGGAGTCTACTGTATGGGAAATCATTAAGAAATCCTGTTGTTTTTTTTTCTGAACCTATGAATATCTAAACTTAGCAAAAGTATTTACAATCCTCACACTCAATAATGTGCATTGTTCAAATTTTATGTTTTCTCATTGATACTGAAGTGAGCAAATAGAAACATGGCATACACCATGTGTAATACCTTCACTTCATCATCAGTGATGATGGCTGATCCTGTGATTGGCACAATCTTCTGTAATAGTATGTTGATCGTCAGATTCTTAATTGTCTTTAATCATATATTGTCTCTTTTGTCCTAATTTATCTATTTCACAAATACACTGTTTAGCGTTATCCTAGTTGTCAAAATTTGGTGAATGTTTTAACATGATGTCTTTAGTTATCCCTGTCATAAACTAGTTGATGACATATGCTAGTCTGAATTATTATTACATTTGCTCTTTTAAATTAAAACATTTAAAACATCAATAATGTACATGACAATTTCTTTTTCAGAAATGCAAGGTGTAGTATTGAACGTGAAGATCTTTCTTTTATAAGGTTAGTGCAAACTTAGTTTTAAATAATGTTTATGATGATCTAATTTTCACAAGCATATTTGAGAAATACAGAGAATACTGAGAAGTACCAGATGATCATAAATCAAAAACTACAAAATACTAAAGAAAATAGAGTCAAAAAGTTGAACAATTATCAAACTACTTCAAAGAGATAATACTATATCATACTGCGACAAAAGTATGTGGAACAAGTAAAACGAGCAATAAAAGAAAGCAAACTGCGTGGTGGAATGAAGAAATAAAACAACAAGTTAAAAGAAAGAAACATGCTTGGAAAAAACACATACTTACAAAACAAAACACCAGAAAACTATGAAGAATATAAAAAACACAGGAGACTAGTAAAAGAACTGGTTACAAAGGCAAAGGACAAATGGACAGAATTTGGAGTGAATTTGGTGAATGTTTTAACATGATGTCTTTAGTTATCCCTGTCATAAACTAGTTGATGACATATGCTAGTCTGAATTATTATTACATTTGCTCTTTTAAATTAAAACATTTAAAACATAAATAATGTACATGACAATTTCTTTTTCAGAAATGCAAGGTGTAGTATTGAATGTGAAGATCTTTCTTTTATAAGGTTAGTACAAACTTAGAATAATACAGTTTTAAATAATTTTTATGATGCTCTAATTTTGACAAGCATATGACTGAACTTTCATGTGGATAATTTTAACTGACTTCAAAATTATATATAACATTTTGATTTTTTTTATATAGAAATATAACCAGAACATTTCTTTTTCAGAATATGTAAAAGGTTCGTGTTAATTCTAGAAGTGGACAGCGGATTCAGCAGATTTTTTTAAATGGTTAGTATGAAAGCTATATATTTTTCGCAATATGTTAAAAATACAATCAGTGTATTTAGAAATCATATCATTTTCCAAAAAAGGTAGCTTTCACTAAAACAATTCCTTTGTTTTTACATGACAGAATCGCTGTGTTTCAGAAGCTTTTGTTTTTGTTTATTTTAACCCTAGAATACAGGACCGTTTTTGTCAAATGTTAATACGGGACTATCGTAAATTTTACTACTCCATAGAAAAAAAGCCTATATTTTTTACTTTGAATTTTTTATTCAGTTTATAGAAAACAATTAAGATTCTTACAATAAAAATAAAAGCATAAAATTATGAAACAAACATACAGTAGAACCCTGAAAATCCGAACTAATTGGGGGAACAGCCAGTTCGGATTATCTGAAAGTTAGCCTAACTAGTAGTTCAAAGCTTTCATTGTCGTTGATTTTGAGTCATAAAAACGTTCTCGCAAGAGTGTGGTCAATATTTTTGGACTCAAGTTGACTACGAGAGAACCAAAGTAAGTTTATGTTTAACCGTTATAAGCACTATCATAAAGAAATTTTAAATGTCAAAGTCCTTTTAATCCTACATTGTTCAATTTTCTGGTTTTACTCTGTATAATAAATATGTTTTCAAGTTTTTGTCTTGAATTTTTTTCACTTTCCATTGGTTCGGATTTGCCGAATGTTCGGATTAGTGGGGTTCTACTGTAATTTGGGTATTTTTAGGAACATGGGGTACAAATATCTCCTTGGTGTTCTCCGCAAATTGGTTTCTTGCACTTCTTGCAATAGTTGGTGGTCCTGTGCCTTTTTTGTCTGGGCAGTAGAAACGAGTCTTCCTCATCTTTTTCTGGGTCGTATTCGCATCATCTCCTTTAGTTATGTTGAGGATTTCAGCTATATTTTGGCGAATATTTCGATGTAAACTTGCGGGGTTGTATCTGTTTATCGCCATGACTATGACTGCTATCAGAGCCATAGGATTCAGTTTCCAAATTGTCCTCTTCCCAGTCACTATCACTATCTTCAAACGGATCTGGATCACTCTCTTCCCCATTCATAATACGTGCCGATTCCTCCTCCAGTTGTTTTGTGGACTTAATTATCACAGATTATTTGAATCTTCTTGTTAGTTCCACTACTTTGAATCTCTTCAGGCGTCATGCATCATTATGGTCATCAGTGAGGTTGCTGGCTAACTCGTTTGGATGAGATTCTAGTCTCTTTGTGTATTTTTTGTAATATTCTGTTCTTGCTGTTTTTATGGATGGCACATTGAAATTGAAATTCTTTATTGAAATAGAAATCCTACTAACAATATTTAAATATGAATTTGCTTAATTAAATGTAACATACAATATACAATACATGCAATATACAACACATACAGATTTATTAAAAATTATTTTTTTTTATCCAGGTAAAATATGTCTTCAGTAATTTTTTAAAAATTTTAACTGTCACTGCATTCTTAACACTGGGGGGAAGATGGTTAAATTCATTCATACATTTGTAAAACAGGGATGTCATTGTGCTATGTTTATTAGTTTTTTTAATATCAAAATCTTCAATATTTCTCGTGGTATATGAATGAACTTGACCCCTCAATGTAACATATTCATTAAAATATGCAGGCAGCATTCCTTTTTTTAATTTAAAAATGAAAACCATAGTAAGGTAGTAAAGCCTTTATTGAACTGAAAACCAACCTAAAGTAGAGTACATCATCTCAATTGGCGTGTAGTGATTGCATCGAAGAATTGTTCTCATACCTCTGTTATACAAAATTTGCAATGATGGGTCAATCCATATCAAATCAACCAATTAAAATTAAAATGGTTGCTGACTACTTTTTTTTATTTTTTTACCCAAGATTGTACTATGTTCAGAGAGTTAAAAACTGGTAGTCATTAATTTTTTTTATGTTCAGTTTTTTTTTGGAAGCCATTTTGTTTGGTTGCGACAGCCGATTTTGCGTTTTGCAAAGGTTTGCGTTTAAGTCTGTATCTCATTCATTTTCAAAGATATTCAGTTATAACAAAAACCATCTTAAAGAGCATTAAATTTACTATATTTTAAACTTAATTAATACTTACATCTACTTAATAGTGAATTTAAAAAAAAATTATAAACATTAACGTTTTGGGAAGATAAATTCTCATTTTTGAAGTTAAAAATTTTAAAGAAGGAATTAAAACTCACCTTTAAATATTTTTTCAGATGTAGTCCTTATATAGCAGTACTTCTCCAAACAGTTTTAGCTTTGAATGTCTCATCCTTTTTTTTATATGATTTTTCAAAAATTGCAATTTGTCGAAAATCAACCATTTTCAACCTGAAATATCTCAAAAGGGACACACAAAAATCTAAAATTCTCACAAAGTACTCTTTACTTAGGTGGTAGTAAGTGGTTTAAATTGCATCATTGAGACTTTATTAGTTTTTAAGTTACAAATTTTTAAAAATAGTGTTTTATTCAATGTCGCAAACACAAAGACTCTTACCAATTGAAAATAAATTATAAAGACACATTGTTATTTTAACTTTAACTGTACATATTGCTTATTTCCTTTAAAAATTGTCAATAGGTTGCTGTTATTGTCACTTGGTGCTCTTAACAAATTGTTGTATAAATTTGACTGATCGCTGTACAAAGTTTTTCACTAATGTTGAAACTCAGACCTGTGGCAGTTGTAAATTCTGTTGGCGACAGTTTTTTTAGTACCTTGCTGATGGGCACCCACACCTTGTCATCTTTTGAGGCTTTAAAAGAGGTTCTTGGACCATGTGGATGAAAAAAGTGAATACAGAGATCATTATGTTCTTCCGATGTTTCTACGACTCTCCCGATCCACCATTTATCGTCATAAACACAAGCTATAGTATCATTTATTTCAAATGAAAATGCATTGCAGTCTGGAATAAGAGAAGTACTGCAAATAGTAAAGCGTTCTGATTTTGAGTACTCGTAGCATTTTATCTCTGCTTGACTTAGAGGTACAAATCGATGACACGCCCTTGTCTGCGGTACTTTTACACAGTAGTCAAATCTCTTTTGTAATTTTGTGCTGTTTGTTTCAATTTCTTCTGATGTTACAAAAATAAAATGTATGCCTGATATATTATCAAGGCAAAACTTGTACATTTCTTCAGCTGTTAAAATTTGATTGTTATAAGGACGTTTTAAACTGGCCTGAGTTACAGCTCTCTTTGTGGTACCACCAATTCCGTCACAGGCATTTTTGCCATGTGAGGAGGCAAAAAAGTTCCATTCACATGCAATATCAAAATCAATCTTATGGTGGCAAATGTTACTGAAGTTCTTTCGGTTCTTGTACTGACCGCTGCATCCATCACTGAAATAAATTATTGTCTTTACTTCTGGTGCTACTTTCTTCACTTCTTCGACAAAATATTTTTGGAATGTGTGAACAGTAGCAGTGTTATGATCCAAGTTGTCACTTATAATACATAAGCTTTTACATTTAATACCATCTTCATCATTTTGTTTGTAGTAAAATACAAAGGGGTGCAAGGTGGCTTGAGGATTGGACCAATGAAAACTTTGAATTTCGTCTTGTACAACAAATGTCATGTTCTCCGCAAAATCACACAACACTACACAAACATCGTTTGATAAATTTTCCTTAAGGTCTTTCAAATATCGAGACTGTGCTTTCGAAATGAAATGATGTTTTTTAATTCAATAAGCCTGTCAACTAAGGCCTCAAAAAAGTCATCAACCGGCATAGTTCGAGTGATTAGTTCTGCTCGATCAGTACTAACCCACTGCATAAAAGTAATATCATCAGGAAGATCATCAGTTTCAGTCTAGTAGCTCAATAAGAAATTGTCTACCTGGGCAGAGCTCACAAAGATCAAGCATGCATTCACTACTCTCAGAGTTGCAAACCAGTAAATCAATTAAGTCTTTGTAATCAGTATTGAGGTTTGCTCCAGCAATCATAAGTTTTACATTCTGGTGGTACTTGCACACACATACACTGTGTGTACCAGATGACCCAGGTAAAACACACCACTTGGGCCTTAAGGAGCAAAAAGCTGACCTACCAATTTTATGGCTAGGATATTTTTCTTTGAAAGCCACAAACAACTCATTCAATGTATACAGTATTAGTCTTTTTTGTTTATAAACTTTGTGACCCAATGAAACACATTCCTTTTTTTTTCCGGGGCATAACCGACTATTTTCATCGTCTTCATAAAACTTAATGACATCATTAACAACTCATTACTTAATCTGTGGCCATCCTTATTTTTTAATTCAGGTAAAACACTTTGACTTCATTAGTTTTCGTGATAATCGTACTTGATAATCAGTAACATCAAACTCTTTACATATCCGTTGTTTGGACCAAGAACTGGGTAACAGACTTATGATCTTAATTTTTTCTTCTTTTTTACTTAGTTTACATTTTTCTTGCAACTGTGCGATAAGTTTCTTGTAATCATTTGACAAGTCGTCTTCAGTTTCTTATGTGCTTTCTTCTTCATTTGGAACACTCTCATTGAAAGTGTAAGCCAATTTTCTTTTCACAGCTGTACTTATTTTTTCGGTTTTATATTTTAAAGCTGACTGGCGTTTTGTTTTACTCAATTTAATTATTTTTGAAGCAGGGGATATATTTAATGATTTACAAACAGAATCAACTAAATTTAAACTGGTGACTTCACCAACAAATGATTTCTCTACATCCGTTTCTGGTTCATAATCTATGTCAATGTCCCTTGTTTTTCCTTCTGCGGTGACACCAAATATTTTCTTATTACATGTAGGACAAAGTGATTTTCCAGGGATCAAGACAACGGGAACATTTTGATTCCTTTGTAAATGTTCAAATAAGATCTCCCTTAATCCATTTCTAATAGGTTTTTTTATGGATACCTAATGGGTCACAACAACTTCTACCAAATATATGATGGTACTTATTAAGATACTTCAATTTATGGTAGTTGCAAATTGTTTCTAGTTTACTTAATAATCGAAGCTCTAATAATAGTTGTTCACTTACTTTATATATATATATATATCCTTAGAAAAAGGCTGGTATTCAGATTTATGACATAACTCGCTAGTTAAAACTCCTAATGAACACTCCATATCAAAACTATCTTTTACAACACATATTGAAATACAACAACTCTCCACTAATGCATGAAGTCAACTGAACTACTATTGCTGAGCCTTGCCTGTAGAGACTTGTCTGTCAGTTATCTCTACTAGTCTCTTGGGGTCATCCATAAACTACGTCTTTGAAAAGGGGGAGGGGGTCTTTGCTTATTACGACGGTATACGACAGGGGGGAGGGGGCCATGAGTGCACATCCGACGTCGTTTGATGGTCACGAATATAAAAAATTACCCTATTTTAGAATTAAAAAGAATTAGTAGGTATATTAGTTTTATCGCATACTTTTCTTTTCGTTTTTATCACTCACGGCCTTAATAATATTGCTAGCAGTTTTGTACAGAATAACAAACAATAAAACATTGTTCTATGTATTTAAACAAACGTTTCTATACAGAACAACGTCTAAAAGCAATAAATATTAAACTGTTCATTTATTTACTGAATACTCTGTGTTAAACAATTCTACAAGAATGAATAGAAATAAAATATTCTATTCTATTTAGTTAGTCCATTGTATCCATTCATACTTAATAAAAGAAATGGCATTGGAATCAAAACAAAATAAATATTAAGATTTATATGATGCAGTTAAGAAAGCATAGGAACTCCGATAACAGTGTTGTCTTTTGTCCCAATAAAGCTAATTATTAGTTAGTAACTTTGATAGCTAACTTTAAAAAATCCAGAAATATCATGGAATTAAAAAAAATCACTAAAAAGGGGGATCATTAGTTGCAATTGCGACGTCGGTATGAGGGGGGGGGGGTCAACTGTAAACGACGGTTTACGACGGTAGGGGGGGAGGGTATTAAAAAGTCCGAAATTTTTACAACGTAGTTTATGGATGTCCCCCTTCTTGCCTCAACAGGCATGAGTGACTCATTCCTTTACAAAATTCAAAATTTAAACTTTTTTTTCTTTGAATATATTAAAAATCTAATGGAATATTCATTTTTAGGACTTAAAAATAAGTTAAAATACCAAGTTTCATTACAATCGGATAATAAATAAAAATATATTTTTTTGTTAGATTAGATTTTTTAATTTGACATAAAATTCAACTCATATATTAACTTAAGGCTATGGGTACATAATTCGCAAATATTTTACGTGTATCCCTACTTTTTCTGTCTTTACACGGCAAATTACGTGTAGTAAATTTCACACTGGTATGGATATGTAAACATTACTAGAATGTCATTCTACTTGAAAATGTCATCATTAATTTAAAGAGATGGCTTTTGAATGTTCTTGGATAACTGTTATTTTTATAATTGCAAATTATTAATTCAGTTAATAAATGTGATAATTTTTTCACTAACTATGTATTCAGTGATTGTAATAATTTATTTGTACAACAAAAACTAATACTCAATCGAGAAAAGAGGAAAAGTGTTAAAGTGATCTTTTTAATAATATATTGTTATGGAACGCTTACAATTTTGAACATCTTTAACAACAAAATACTTGGATCACAAAATATATTATCCTGATGTATTCTCTGCTTGGATCTTCCACAAATAATACACAATAAATAACTTTTTATTAAGTTCATGTCTTAAATAAATTATTTATCAAATACATTATATATCAATAATATTTAATCAATACCTCAAAATATTCCCGATGCAATGTCAAATATTTAAAATTGTCACTGATTGTCAGTGTCTGACTGACAATATATGCTGACAAAAGTTTATTTTGAATGAGATATTTGAAATTAAAAATCACACTAAATTTTCTCTTAGTTTTTCACCCCCGTAACTTATTTAAATAAACATTATAGAAGTTCTCAGAGACTTTCGGCCCTCGCTAATAAGGTAATCTTTCATTCTGCGTTTAAATTTTTCAAAAATACTTATTAGTTTTCTCAGGATTCGAAAAAAATTAATCCCCATTTGAATGGCATTGCAGCCGAAAATACGTACCGATCCTCTTATATTAACAGCTTTTGTAGTAAATAAACAGTATGTACAGTTAGAGTTAAAATAACAATGTGTCTTTATAATTTATTTTCAATTGGTAAGAGTCTTCGTGTTTGCGACATTGAATAAAACACAATTTTTAAAAATTTGTAACTTAAAAACTAATAAAGTCTCAATGATGCAATTTAAACCACTTACTACCACCTAAGTAAAGAGTACTTTGTGAGAATTTTAGATTTTTTGTGTGTCCCTTTTGAGATATTTCAGGTTAAAAATGGTTGATTTTCGACAAATTGCAATTTTTGAAAAATCATATAAAAAAAAGGATGAGACATTCAAAGCTAAAACTGTTTGGAGAAGTACTGCTATATAAGGACTACATCTGAAAAAATATTTAAAGGTGAGTTTTAATTCCTTCTTTAAAATTTTTAACTTCAAAAATGAGAATTTATCTTCCCAAAACGTTAATGTTTATAATTTTTTTTTAAATTCACTATTAAGTAGATGTAAGTATTAATTAAGTTTAAAATATAGTAAATTTAATGCTCTTTAAGATGGTTTTTGTTATAACTGAATATCTTTGAAAATGAATGAGATACAGCCTTAAACGCAAAATCGGCTGTCGCAACCAAACAAAATGGCTGCCAAAAAAAAAAACTGAACATAAAAAAAATTAATGACTACCAGTTTTCAACTCTCTGAACATAGTACAATCTTGGGTAAAAAAATAAAAAAAATTAGTCAGCAACAGTCATTGGTTGATTTCATATGGATTGACCCGGATGCTTCATGTAGGGGTTTGCCCACAAGAGTCTTCATTTGGTCTGCCCATTATGAGATCTTCCTCTCAGTCAGGTATACAGCCTTCTATCTTTCTTCTACTATCAGTAGTTCCATAGTCCCTATTCTTCTTGCTATATGGCTAAAGTAATTTAGGTATCCTCAGTTTACTTATTTTTTAATAGCCTACCTTTTATAATAATATGAAAAGCTCATCTAGAATTGACATGTTGGTTCTATCCAGCACACATGCAGAATTCTTCTGTACACCCGCTTTTGTTTCAGCTAAGTATGTAGCAATGGGGAAATAAAAACCCAACATGAGCTTAGTATTCCTTGTTGTTGTTTGGTCTTTCGATATTTTATATCTATGTTATAAAAAAACATCTATGATGATTTATTATTTGACAAGCATATGACTGAATGTCTGTGTTGATACATATATCTGATTCACATCTTCGTTAATCATTTAGTGTTTATTAAATAATGTGTTTTATTCAAAAACTCTTATTTTCAGGAACATTCTGATGAATAAAAATCAAGTGAAATTGGGTTATGCAGATAATAAAATAATGGTAAGTACCACATAAATATCTTAAATTTATTTCGCAGAATACTTATTATGTTCATCTGTCTATCTAATCAGCCCTAAACATCCATCCTTGGATATATGCCTCCTCTTCCTTCTTCCATGCCTCTCTATCTTGGGCAATGTGCATCCATTTTGACCCAGTGTGTTTCTTCAGATCATCTGACCATCGCATCTGTGGCCTTCCCCTTTTTCGTTTGTGGTTCCACGGTTTCCATTGTATAATCCTCTTACTTAGTCCATATTTCATCCTTCTGCTGTATGGTGTGTCCGGCGAACTTCCGTTTAAGCTTTGCTACTTGGCTAGAGACATCTTTCACTTTTGTTTATAGAGGATATAAAAATATATTCAAATATTTTTTAACACTTTCAGCTCCGGGCCAATAACAGATATTTGTCTAATGTGCCACTTTCATACAGTCCGTCAAATTTACTTACCGTTGCACGTCATTATCTACGCCAGATATCAAAGTTGACATAGTTGCCATATTGGCTATTTGTTCATTTGTTTGGTTTATTTGTAGTGAATCATTAGCTTGTTGGAAACAATTGGGAATTTGTGTAGGATTTTGGATCATTGGAGCCATGGTTTTTACATTTTGTTCATAATCTGGTTGGGAATAAAAGCCTGTTGAAAAGTTGTTCATTTTACCTGCTCGGTTGATAGGCCACTGGAATGTCGTAACATCATTGTTGACGATAAATCGCTGCTAACAGCTTTCAATGAGCGAATGTTCTTTTACTTATTAACGTTAAAGATTAAAATGTTATTAATAAAATAAAAGCACTCATAAAATCCGCAATAAATTATTGGTTTGTTTAAAAATACATTCACAAATTTTTATACACAATAAAATAATTGTTTTGTTGTCTCAAATAACTCATTAGCGAAACCGGGTTTGATTTGAAGAGCAACTAATAATCTTGTAAAGCATTAAATTTTTGATTACCGTAATTTCGGGTGACTTTGACTCACTTTCGAAGTTTAAATGTAGATTTCAGTTTTTTGAATACATAAAAGTATGTTTCTTTATTTATGTGTATTTGAGTCTATAACTACTCTTTTGGAAAAATTACACGAAAACACAAAAAAGCGCTTCCTGTATTATAAAAAAAAATAAAAATGTGGTGTGCAAAGTCACCCGCTAGTGTCGGGTGACTTTGTCTCAAGCTACACTTTATATTTATTCTCTGTGATTATTATTGTTCGGGCTAAAGTGACCCTACCAGATGAATCAGAAACAAACATTTTGTTAGGTGAAAAAAATTTATTTAAATTTCAAACAAAGAAAAACTAAAACTAACATGAAACTTTACATAGGACCCTAGGTTAACAAAAAACATCATTTCTTAACAAAAAATGAACAATAAAACGATTTACAAGCTTTTTTTTTTAAATCTGGAAAGAAATATCGGTTATCTACAAGTTCCAATGGCTCAGTGAAATCAACATAAGCCAAGTGGTAGGATTTTCTTACGGGGACTTCGGGCCATTGCCATAAACTTCTTTCACCCAGTACCATTACTTGCACCTAACCGTAACAGTTATTACTACCTCTTACAAATCCATCGAATTTTACTGGAAAGCTGTCAAAGTAGTCAGCTTATGTAGATCTTCATTATCCCTATAGCTCTCACTAAATGAAGAATTAGACGAAGTATCTGCAAGTTAATAAACCCTGCAGTTGTTACAAGGCTAAAAGCAAATTTAAAATCAGCATTTACTTACTTTAATTTAATATAGAAGCAACCAATGACCAAAATCCAACAATCAACAAACTGGGACAAAGTCACCCGAAAACCGTTAAATTTTGTAGCACCTTGCAAAATAATATCCGACCGTCTTACTGTCTATGTTTAGACTGAAATAACGATGCACGGAGGTTAAGAATTCACATATTTTCAATATGCCACTACACAATTAATCTTACTCTTGGAAGTATTATTGGTTGCCAACCAATTTTTGCAGTCAAAAAATCTTATGTGGAATGACCAAATTTTAGAAATTCGTTTTTTTCGTAACATAACAAATATTAGCATAATTTATTAAAATTTTCAAACAGTTCATATCGTACTGATGGTGCGGTATAATGAAATTTACTTGATAATTTATTGTACAATTGCCATAGTTGCTAAAATATATTTTTCCCAAAATGAGCCAAAGTCACCCTGGCGGGCCAAAGTCACCCGAAATTACGGTATTTATTTTTTATTTATTTATTTAAAATACGGGATAACAGATAAATTAACAGATTATTATTATTGATGAAATGAACATATACATCATTGTTATACTAGAGCATGTTTGCCTGTTGTGATTTAACAGAAAGTTCACCTCATAATCTTGATCCAGAGTATTAATTATGGCACACATCCAAATGTTTTAAATATTACTCAAAAAACATCTCATTCCTTGAACCCTTGTTGGGATGTGGTGACGCTTGTTAGCAGCTTCGCTATGTTTCGAGATGTTTATAAATTTACATTGAGTGCGTTATGAAGCATATATCCCCCATTCGCCACTTTGCGTTACCAGAAAGTTGAAGCAGCTAACCGTTAATCTATTTATCTATTTGTTAGTCTATTTGTCCTATAACGCAGCCAAGGTGTTAATATTGTTAGGTGGCTGTGATCCTGTGTCAGGTGGATGCTTCATGTAGGGGTTTTCCCACCAGAGTCTTCATTTGGTCTGCCCATTATGAGAAGATCTTCCTCTCAGTCAGGTATACAGCCTTCTATCTTTCTTCTACTATCAGTAGTTCCATAGTCCCTATTCTTCTTGCTATATGGCTAAAGTAATTTAGGTATCCTCAGTTTACTTATTTTTTAATAGCCTACCTTTTATAATAATATGAAAAGCTCATCTAGAATTGACATGTTGGTTCTATCCAGCACACATACAGAATTCTTCTGTACACCCGCTTTTGTTTCAGCTGGGTATGTAGCAATGGGGAAATAAAAACCCAACATGAGCTTAGTATTCCTTGTTGTTGTTTGGTCTTTCGATATTTTATATCTATGTTATAAAAAAACATCTATGATGATTTATTATTTGACAAGCATATGACTGAATGTCTGTGTTGATACATATATCTGATTCACATCTTCGTTAATCATTTAGTGTTTATTAAATAATGTGTTTTATTCAAAAACTCTTTTATTTTCAGGAACATTCTGATGAATAAAAATCAAGTGAAATTGGGTTATGCAGATAATAAAATAATGGTAAGTACCACATAAATATCTTAAATTTATTTCGCAGAATACTTATTATGTTCATCTGTCTATCTAATCAGCCCTAAACATCCATCCTTGGATATATGCCTCCTCTTCCTTCTTCCATGCCTCTCTATCTTGGGCAATGTGCATCCATTTTGACCCAGTGTGTTTCTTCAGATCATCTGACCATCGCATCTGTGGCCTTCCCCTTTTTCGTTTGTGGTTCCACGGTTTCCATTGTACAATCATCTTGCTTAGTCCATCTTTCATCCTTCTGCCATAGGGTGTGTCCGGCGAACTTAAATTTAAGCTTTGCTACTTGGCTAGAGACATCTTTCACTTTTGTTTATAGAGGATAAAAAAATCTATTCAAATATTTTTTAACACTTTCAGCTCCGGGCCAATAACAGATATTTGTCTAATGTGCCACTTATATACAGTCCGTCTCATTTACTTACTGTTGCATGTCATTATCTACGCCAGATATCTAAGTTGACATAGTTGCCAAAGTATAAAAAAATCCCGAATCCATTTTAAATCAAGTAGATCACTTAATTATTGTAAACGTGCATTACACAACAAAACAAATTAATATTCAATGTAAATAAGTAAAAACTTTGCATTGTTAATAATTTAAAAAACGGCTCCGAACTCTTGGCATGAAGCCGGTAGGTTTCTTTGTATCTACAATAACAACTAAAAAAGTTGTCAGGTACCTTGATTATTCCAAGTCGTGATAAAATTTGGTGAAATTTATATTTTTATAGTGAAGGATCTTTTTATAGTAAAGTAAATAATAAAAACAGTAAATATAATAAAACAGATACTTATAGTACAGAATATAAACAAATATGAAGTGTCGTCACCACAACTGTCAAATAAATGTTACAATTTATTCTAAAATGTCACCTTCGTTTGATTACAGTTACAGAGCGTTCCGAGCAAATGTGCTTCATAAAAACGCTTTATAATCCATTTATACAAATTAAATGAAACATATTGTGTATTTCTTTAGGTTAACATTAATAGAAATCTTCAAATATTATTCCTACGCGTATATAATAAAATATGTCAAGTGGCTGTAATTCCAGTATACTCGACAAAGTGATTCTAAAAAAGAACACACCTACCGCCTAAATATTTCGTGTTGGCATCATGCGACGTCACAGGCTATGACGCGGATGACATGCAATGGTTAGTAAATTAGACGAAGTATACGGTCATTGGAAAATTGTTGAAATGTAAACATGGTAGGCATGTCGGTGCCACCTGATTGATAACAGTGTGAACACGGGAGCCATTTGGTGGACTTGAAAGTGTTAATAAACTTTATATGGAGGTCTAATGTCATTGTAAGTCAGTATTCACAAAAATCATTGATGCATTTCTTCATAATATTACTGTTTGTTTTTTAATATAAGAGTCTAAAATATGTTTATATACTAATTTTCTTACTGGCACATGCATCTTATTCCTCCACAGTGAATAATATACAGTACGTAAATTGTTCAGCTGGACATAGGGAATATACATTGAGAGAATTGTTGTAACTGCGCTAACCTGTGTTAGTTGAAGCTTCTGTTCTAGTACGAGTTTTTGGTACAATAGAGCTGTTAGAGTGAATAGAATGAGTGACTTTTGAATCAAGGCTGTCCATAAATAAATCAAAAACGAAGTTTACGATTAATGAGTTAATAATTTTACTTTCATTTTTAAAATATTTTTTATTTAAAAACTAATTTCAAAACAGTTTTCTCATTCCCTTGGCCAAAAATATTTAGCTACTGCATTGTCATATTTTGACGTTTATTTGTATCAGTCAAAATGAGTTGTCAATTTTGAGGTTAATGTCCCTTAATGCTAAGAACTATATTGTCACCGAGAGAGCTGTTGCCACAAGTATCTAAATATAATACAATGTATATATTTATGTATCTAAATATATTATACAATGTATGTTCCATATGTCCAGCTGAACGATTTACATACTGTATGTGTTGTCTTGTAATGTTTGATTTTTGGTCATTACTGATACATATATGTAATTGCTTTGCTATGATGATAAAAATTACCGTCAGATGTAGCTGATTATAGTATGGTTGCAATTTTTTGTAACTGATTAAAATTCACGATCCTAAAAATTCTTTTTGTGGAAATACAGTTCTCTTCTTCTAATGGCGCTACAACCCTGTGTGTCTTGGCCTGCTTAACAATGTTCTTCCACTCTGCCCTGCCGATACTTTCCTTTGCCACTGCTTGATGTTCATGGTTTTAAGATCCCCCTTGTCGTCTATCCATCTTTTATGGGGCCTTTCTCTTGTTCTATATTTAGTCACAAAAAACTAATTGTCAACAACAGACACAAAACATCTGCTCCTAAAAATTCTTTGAATTTCATAGTTTAAAGTGAGTCTTTTATTTTGAAAATAATATCATTTTGTGGACAAAGTTGTGAGTTATACAGTGGCTGTATCTGTTTTTGTCCTATTTTTGAGGTATTTGTGTAATTTGCAATATACTGCTAAAAATAAAATACTAAAAATTTTAATTCTACAAAAAACTAGTTCTGATAAGGTAATTTGAAGATAGGCCAGTTAATGAGTTTGGCTTGTATATGGATTTAATTTAAGCAAGCAGAACCTTTACTCATTATAGGCCAGGTGTTAATTTGATTTTGCTTCATTAGTGAACTTAATATCTCCAATTCAACTTTAAAATGGTTAGCAAATGTTCCAGTTGTAATGATGATCTTCTTGACAAGTTTGTCGCATGTGATAGCTGCCATGTTACTGTGCACCAGTCTGAACACTGTACTGGTTTATGCGCCTCTGAACTACGCGCTGTTGTTATCCAAAAAAGAACCTTAATGTATTTTTGTGCTGATTGTCGTTTATCTTTTAAAAGTGTACCCAAACTTATTAGGGAAATTGACAATTTTAAAAATGAACTTAGTGCTTTGAAACAGGACATGTTAAAACTTAAGGCTGAAAAAGGTGCTAATTCATTTTCTGTTGATGATGTGGTAAACGAGCTTCATGAACGGGAAAAAAGATCTAAAAACATCCTCATTTTTAATCTTCCTGAATTAAGTAACACTTCTGAAGATGCTTCTCAAGTAAAATCTATTTTATCAAAGGCCCATGCCTCCATCAACACAAATGAAGTCAAAATCTTACGCTTTGGAAATGTGAACAAGAATGGACATCGTCCCATTAAAGTAATTTTTTCTTCAGCAAGTGATGCTCTTCATGTTATTAAAAACAAACAAACAGTTAGTCGTGAAAAAAAGATATATTTTATTTTAGATCAAACCCCTAACCAAAGAAAGCTTTTAGATAGTCTTAGGTCCGAGCTTTCAGAGAGACAAAATGCTGGAGAGGTTAATCTCACGATTAAGTATTTCAATAACATACCTAAAATCATTCAAAAAAACCTTTAAACTCTACTGACTTGGGCAAGTTTACAGTATATTACCAAAATGTCCGGGGTCTCAGAACAAAACTTACTGAATTAAGCCTCAATGTTTTTAATTGTACCTATGATATTATCATTCTTACAGAAACTTGGCTCAATAGTGACATTGCTGATGCTGAAATTGGTCTTGTCAATTACAATATCTATAGACAGGATCGTACACCTGCCTCTAGTTCATCTCTTAGAGGGGGTGGAGTATTAATAGCTATTTTAAAGAAATATTCATCATTACGAATCCAATCTGATCCTTCTATTGAACAGCTATTTGTACGGTTCCACGGCAAACTTATTCTGGGAGCTCTATACATTCCACCTCAATCTCCAGCCTACACCTATCAAGTTCATGCTGACCAACTGATGCTTCTAAGTGAACAGTTTTCATCCCTGAAATTTCACTTATTTGATGACTATAATCTCCCCTCAGCTAGGTGGAGAGTTGAAGATTATTGCTCTTCTGCAACCTCACAAACTTCATCACCTCTAGCTGTAGTTGATGCCATTGAGGTTGTTTCAAATATGTGTGCTTATCATAATCTTTTTCAATGTAACTTTATATTTAATAGCAGGGGTGTTATTCTGGATCTTATCCTGGCCCCAGAAGAGCTTGTCATTTCTGAAGCTGACGATGCTCTGGTTTCACCTGACTCTCATCATCCTCCTCTGTTAACATCATTGCAGCTTAATGTTTTTGATAGGTCAATTTCTGGTAACGAATATTATTATGATTTCCGTAATGCAAACTTTCCAGCAATTCACCAATGTCTAGAATATATAGAATGGGATAACCTGTTTCGTGGTAGAGATCTTTCCGACATGATCGCTATGTTTTATGACATTATTTACTCTCTCATTGAACATTTCACTCCAGTTAAATATTTTAGTACTAAGAAATTTCCTTGTTGGTATTCTTCTGAGCTTAAGCAATGGTTAAAGGAAAAAATAAAAGCTCATAAAATTTATAAAACCTTAAAGACTCCTGAAAGCTATGCTGATTTTTGTCATCTGAGAACAAATTGTAAAAATCTATCTAAATGCTGTTATGACAATTACATACGTTTCACCGAATTTTCTATACAAAATAACGCAAGGCATTTTTGGAAATTTGTAGGTAGCAAGCGTGAAAACAATTGTATACCTGACTCAATGACCCTGAATGACTCTGTAGCTTCATGTGGCAATGATATTGCCAACTTATTTGCAGATCACTTTTCATCAGTTTATAGTGATATTACTTTAAAATTCAATGTTGACCATATTCAGTCTCAACTCAATATCTCATCATATCGTATCCAGATTTCCAAAATTTACGAAAAGCTTTCATCATTAAGTGTCAACAAGGGTCCTGGGCCTGATGGTATACCACCTAATTTTCTTAAGGAATTCAGTTTTGTACTATCGCGACCTTTGTTTCATATATTTAAGAAATCTTTGGATGTAGGTCAGTTTCCAGACTTTTGGAAACTTTCTTATGTCACACCAATATATAAATCTGGTAATAAATCTAATATTAGTAATTACCGCCCTATATCTATTCTTAGTGTTATACCAAAGGTGTTTGAGAGTATTATAACTGATTTCCTCACCTTCGATAGCTCCGGGATCCTAAACTCTCAGCAATTTGGTTTTACTACAGGTAAGTCTGCTGAACTGAGTTTGTTGACCTATGTTGATTTTCTGTCTGAAGCCTTGGAGGAGGGACTTCAAGTTGATTCAATTTATACTGACTTTTCCAAGGCCTTTGACAGAGTAAATCATGAACTCCTGATTCAAAAGCTTAGCTCCTATGGCATAAGTGGACCTTTGTTGCAGTGGTTACAGAGTTATTTAACCGAAAGATTTCAACAAGTTCGAGTAAACCACTTTTACTCACAAACCTTTCCAGTTAAGTCAGGTGTACCACAGGGGTCCCATTTGGGTCCATTACTCTTTAATATATTTATTAATGATATTACCAACTGTTTTCACGATTGTAACGCCTTGCTATTTGCTGATGACTTGAAGTGCTTTAAAGTTATAAAAAATCATTATGATGCTGCCATATTGCAATCAGAACTGAATAACCTCTCTGCATGGTGTTCACTTAACGGTATGAACCTTAATTCAATCAAATGTCATGTAATTAACTTTAACCGTACTCACCACCCAATATTATCAAACTATTACATTGATGGCCAATTGCTCAACACTGTTAATAGAATCAAGGACTTGGGGATTACACTGGAAAACTCTCTTTGTTTCAATACTCACATCATCAATGTCATTCAAACATCTATGAAAATGCTGGGTTTTGTAAAAAGAACAACTCGTGATTTTACAAACATATCCAGTATTAGAGTTCTTTACTTCTCTTTGGTCAGGTCTCACCTTGAGTATTGTTCTTCAGTGTGGTCCCCACACTATTTGGTCTACATTAGGAAACTTGAACAAGTCCAAAATAGTTTCTTCCGTTACATTGCTTTTAAGCTTCATACCTATCAAGATTACGCTGTATGGCAGCATCAACTGCAGGTCCCTTCTCTTGCAAGCAGGAGAAAACAAAGGGACCTTTTGCTATTATTCAAGATCTTAAATGGTATATGCAGTTGTTCTCAACTACTTAATAAGATCGCACTGTTTGTACCACCTCGCACCACTAGACAAGTGCGAACATTTTATGTACCATTCCACAGGTTTAATTATTCACTTTTTTCATTCGTACCCAGAGTCTTGAATTTAGCAAACTCCCTTTGCAATTTACAACTGTTCGACAACTCCATCAGTCGTTTTAAAAGAAATTTAGATGGGATCAATATTTGATTGAAGCGTCTGTAATTTGTTAACTTGGTTTTGTAATTTGTTAACTTGGTTTTATGATATTATTTCATAGTACATATTTACTTCTAATATTATATTTGTATTTCTGTATGTCTGTTTTTTATATTATATTATGTTATTGTTTTTTTTCTGTACACTATGTATTTTTGTAGAATTGGGCTTGCCCGTAAAATAAATAAATAAATAAATATATCCTTGGGGCTTCCATCTCTGGATTACTTTCACCGCTCGATTATCTGGCATTTTTTTAAGTGACCAAGCCAGTTTAGTCTTTACAAATCTAACAATTTCTGTGCTCTGCATTAGTTCATCCAGTTCGTGGTTCATTTTAATTCTCCACGAACCATCGCTGCAATGTGTTGGTCAAAATATCTTCCTTAGTATTTTGCACTCAAATATTCTGTTGATTTTCATCAGTAGTTGAGAGGGTCCACATTTCCATATGTGACCACTGGTCTACTGTTTTGTAAATTCTAAGCTTAGACATAAAATATAGTTCTGACTTTCTGACATTCGCTAATTTGTTTTAGGTCTTTTGACTTTGCGGGACCTTTCCCACTATTCTAAACTTCAAATATAGGTAAGTTACTTATTAGAACCATAACTTATCGATTGATCACTGTTAAAATAAAATACGGTGAGCTTCTTTATAATATAAGAACTTTGGTTATATGTACTACAAAGAAGCAACAAAGTGTGATTTTGAAATTACTTTAATAAAATATTTTACTGATTTCTCCAACAATTCAACTGTGAGTTGAGTCAATAGGACTTTTCATCGATTGTCATTTGGTTCGAGCTTCTATCATAATATGTTGTATAATCTGTGTATATTAATATTATACACGGATTATACGACATATGACAGAAGCTCAAAACATGACTGTGAATGAAAAACCCTATGGGTATGTTCAGACAACCTCAGAGACTGGATAGGTAACTAAGCTGTAGCTGCCTCAATGACAAGCCCCTTGAAGTTAGCTGCTGCTAAATTATAACATTAGTTTCCTGGGATTGTATAAATTTCTTTTATCTATTTTCACCAGTGGCGACTGGTCAGAGGAGGCAAGGGAGGCTTAGCCTCCCCATAAATTTTGCTACACTGCTACACTGTTTTGTTTACTTTGCTATTTTGCTTCGTGTTAGTGATATCGGAAAAAGTTATTTGAACAAGTTGTTCCAAATAATGTTCTAACCCCACATACCAAGTTTCATCACAAAATTCGCACTTTTAGTTTTTTCATTATTTGTAGTCAGGATCCTAAAATTGGAGCGGAGGCTGCTGGCCGGACAGTCTCACTTGCTAATGCTCCGCGCAGCCCAGCAGCGTTTAAGGACACCCGGTCTCCTTAGTGTTGCATTATCGCTTAACGCACACGCTGCCCGGAGATTTAGCAAGGGCAGCTAATCGGCCAGCAGCCTCTGCTCCAATTTTAACATCCTGACTACAAATAATGAAAAAACTAAAAGTGAAAATTTTGAGATAAAATTTGGTATGTGGGGTAAGAATAATATTTGGAACAACTTGTTCAAATAACTTTTTCCGATATCACTAACGCGAAGCAAAATAGCAAAGTAAACAAAACAGTGTAGCATGTGTAAAAAATTTATGGGGAGACTAAGCCTCCCTTGCTCCCTCTGACCAGTCGCCACTGGTGAAAATAGAGAAAGAAATTTATACAGTCCCAGGAAACTAATGTTATAATTTAGCAGGAGCTAACTTCCAGGGGCTTGTCATTGAGGCAGCTACAGCTTAGTCATCTATCCAGTCTCCGAGGTTGTCTGAACATACCCATAGAACTTTTCATTCACAGTCATGTTTCGAGCTTATGTCATGTCGTATAATATTAATATACACAAATTATACAACATATGAAAGAAAATCCACGAGGAAAATAAACTTCCTGTAGCTGGCTGTATACCATAAATCACAAAAATGCCAAGTTTTTTGTAAAAGGTATATATTAAAATACCCTAAATAAGGGTCAAAATACAAAACGTTTTCGGATTAAGGAATCCATCATCAGTGTTTAAAAGCCAAAATTTGCATGCCTGAGCCACCAAAATGTATAGGGTAAAAACCCTTTAAATGTAAATAATAAAGATGTTTTACATATTTATATAAAATTCATCGGATGTAATAGATAAACCTGGATGTTACCCAGGGCAACACAGGACTCTCCCCACGTGGTTGGAACTTTTTTTGGTGAAAACCTCACATATTGGATTTCAATGGCCAACTGTTGGCCATTGAAATCCAATATGTGAGGTTTTCACCAAAAAAAGTTCCAACCACGTGGGGAGAGTCCTGTGTTGCCCTGGGTAACATCCAGGTTTATCTATTACATCCGATGAATTTTATATAAATATGTAAAACATCTTTATTATTTACATTTAAAGGGTTTTTACCCTATACATTTTGGTGGCTCAGGCATGCAAATTTTGGCTTTTAAACACTGATGATGGATTCCTTAATCCGAAAACGTTTTGTATTTTGACCCTTATTTAGGGTATTTTAATATATACCTTTTACAAGAAACTTGGCATTTTTATATGAAAGAAGCTCGAACCAAATGTATGTGTTTCTGGATTCGCAATAGGCCGCTTTTAGAATTAAAAAAATTAAGTTGAGTATCTTAAAAAATGTGAACCTTCAACCTGCATGCACTGCAAAACTTCAAGTCTGTATTTATTTTGATATGCATATCTACAGTGATAGAATTGTTAACAAATAAACGACACAAACTTTGGTAATACACTTTTACAATTAGACTAACTATTTTTAAAATGATATATTATGAAATTATGAATTATGATATTATAAAAAGTAAATAAAAAATGGTCAAAAAATGGGGCCTTAAATTTTTTTTGCTAGTGCAAATTTGTCATAAGATATTTTACAGTTAGGTATAGCCTCCCGTGTTGTAAAAATCACGAGCCGCCAATAATTTTCACATGGGAACAACATGAATTTTGACAAGGCTTATTTTGCCTATAACTTGATGATAAAAATTACCGTCTGAATCATGGTGATTATAACCCATGGCTGCTTTTTTAAACTGATCAATCTTTTTATTTTAATGTTTTAAGATATTTTGTATTGTATTCCTAATATTCCTTTCTATTGGTTACAGATTGGTTTTCGGAAGACCTCACACTTTCTAATAGGACATTAATAAACCAAAGTAAGTAATATTTTTTTGTCAGATACTAATATAATATGATCAAAGCAACTAACACATTGACTTGGGAACAACATGAATTTTGACAAGGCTTACTTTGGCTATAACTTGATGATAAAAATTACCGTCTGAATCATGGTGATTATAACCCATGGCTGCTTTTTTTAAACTGATCAATCTTTTTATTTTAATGTTTTAAGATATTTTGTATTGTATTCCTAATATTCCTTTCTATTGGTTACAGATTGGTTTTCGGAAAACCTCACACTTTCTAATAGGACATTAATAAACCAAAGTAAGTAATATTTTTTTGTCAGATACTAATATAATATGATCAAAGCAACTAACACATTGACTTGGGAACAACATGGATTTTGACAAGGCTTATTTTGGCTATAACTGATGATAAAAATTACCGTCTGATTCTTGGTGATTATAACCCATGGCTGCTTTTTTAAACTGATCAATCTTTTTATTTTAATGTTTTAAGTTATTTTGTATTATATTCCTAATATTTCTTTCCATTGGTTACAGATTGGTTCTCGGTAGACCTCACACTTTCTAATAGGGCATTAATAAACCAAAGTAAGTAATATTTTTTGTCGCCAACCATCACTAAAGTCATTCATTATTGTACTCATTTGCGGCAGTAAAGCAACATTTTATTGTACTGAAAGAAGATTTTACTTTACCTGCCGCGATTAATCAAATTAACTGAGATTGAATGTAAGTGGTCAATGGTTGTAATCGATTATTTATTTGAGTGACCTTAAAATTTATTTACTTTAATTATTAAAAATGTACAAAATTTAAGTTGTTACTAATTAAAATTATGTCAGAAAATGAAATTCTGTACTATCTTGCAATTATATTTATAAAACATAAATCAAAACTTTACAGATTTAGTAATTAGGTACATATTCAATATTGATACCTAACAACTATCGATTAAACATCGAAATCGGCTATCATGCAAGAGCCTTCTGTCATTACTGTCATATGAAATTTTTATTTAGTGTAAAAGTAAAAGAATTCTTAAATCTTTTAAGTTTCGTATTAATGCAAATATAGTATGAAATGGTGTTTTTGTTAATTCGATTTATATATAGGACGGTGATAAATATGTAGGTACTGATAATTTGTTAGCAAATATATTTTATTTAGATTTTATACTATTCATCACGGGAAAAGCAACTTCCTTCATAAACAATGACGTAACTGTTAACAGTATTTTTAATTTTTGCTATTTTACTAAGTACTAAAATTAGTATTATTATCTAAATATATTAGTATATATTATATAAATATGATAAAACTGTTTAAAATATATTTATTTCATTGAAATCATGATACCTAATAGAAATATAACTTATTTTGTGCGTACAAAGTACACACTCTTTTTTGATTAAAAGGATGTAATTAAGTAAGTGTTAATGTTTTTTTATGACTGGCGATAAAATTTTGTATGCACCCCGTCAGTAAATACTCTATCAAACTCGTATGTTATTCGCCTTGCCCGCTAGGCTCGCTCGGCTCATAATATCAGACTCGTTCGATAAAGAGTCACTTTACTGACTTGGTACATAAATAACTATTGTCAGGTACTAATATATGTAATATGTTCAAAGCAACTAACACATTGACTCCCGGGTGTGTGTGTGTGTGTACCACACTGGTATAGTTGTGCAAGCAAACTAAGAGAGTCATTAACATTCAGGTCAACGGGGTGCTATTGATGGAAATTTGTACTTAACCCGGGAGCAGTCGCGCCATTAGAAAAAATCTAACATTTTATTCTTTTCCGTGATAACTTATGAAAAATTCAAGGAAGAGTTGTAGGAATGCGTAGGTATTTTTTTTATTTTTTTTTTTGTGGAATTTATGGCTTTGATGAGAACATAAGTAAACAAACATTTTAACATAAGTAAATAAAAGTTTGTTTTAAATTCGTATTGTTAGATTTTTGCTAACGGCACGACCGCTTCTGACGACGAGGTCGAGGCGCGTGTTGAAGCGAGATTCAAGTGGGTCCTAATTTAAACGTCGGCAAAGAGAGATATAATATTATATAATAGTGGAAAAGAAAGAGAACGCAGATACCCTACAAGACGGTAAAATAAGTAATATTTACACTTTGTGATAAAATGTCCCGAATATGTCCCGAAGAATACAGGCAACCAAAAAGTTGACTGCTCTCAGTGGTGGAGATAAAAGTATTAGTTGGCTTTTTTTAATTCTCACAATGATAAAAATTAGAACAAAACGTAGTTTGACCATAAAATTACCACGCCACTGATCATACCCTCGGCTGACAAGACATCCACACTATCCGCAGGCTAATAAATTTTAGCATTTGGTGTTATTTTAAGGGTCATAAATACCAAATTTTGACAGAAATTTCTCTATCTATTCTTACGTTTAATCTTTTTCACGTTGGGTTGAATTCCGTCTTCAGTTTTTATCCTTTTCTGTTACATTTTTTTATTTCACTCATAGTGTCGCAACACGCTCTGTCAGTTTTCCTCTTTACGTGGCAGAAAAGAGCGCGACTGCTCCCGGGTTAAATAAACAAGGTATTATTCCATAAAACCCCTTGATCTCTGGTTGATAGAATTTCACACCTTAAAGAATAGCATCCTGCTGACTTGAATATTAATGACTGACAAAATACAGTTCTGCTGAGCGGGGTGCCATTGTCCGAGTTGTGAAATTATATAAACAAAGATTTAATTTTATAAAACAGGTAGATGAATTGTTTATGGAATTTCTCAACTCTGAGAGACAATATCACCCGGCTCAGCTGAATATTAATGACTCGTAGATAGTTTGTCAGACTTTAAAGTAGTTTTATCTGGATAAAATATACTGGCAAATAGTTGTAATGTTCTGGTCTAACAAAAAACCCATATTATAGTGGTCTGGGTCTTAACGTGTTAATCTATCATCTGACTGGATATTTTTTGCAGTGTTATCATCTTACATGATCTCTTCTTCTTAGTCGTCTATCGTTCATGTTTAGACATAGGCCTCTCCCAACCCCTTCCATTAATCTCTACCCTGAGCAACATAGTTCCAATTTGTTTTGGCTATTTTTACATCATTCTTTCTATAATTTAAGTGAATAGCTTTTATGGACAAAATAAGACTATTATATTATTATTTAATCAATAATTGTTATACAGGGTGTCCCGAAAAGATTGGTCATAGTGTGACCAACACCAATTCAGTCGAATTCGGGACAAGGCTGAAAAAAAAATCTAAAATTCGGGACTTTTCAATGAAAATTGAGCCATTTTTATGTTGACATTGATATTTTTAATGGGATTAAGCCACATTTGGTTGGAATGATATTCTTTTTCTCATGAGCATCTTTCAGTGCGTCACAGTTTTCGATTTCTTTCTAACGCACTAAATTGTATGTGATGACAGTTATAACATTTATTCTAGTTGTCGAGAGATGGCGCTATAATCGAACAAAAATTATTTACGAATTATATAATATATCTACGAATATAATCTATACAATACAAATCAAAGAAAATACCATTTTATAAATGCAATAAACACAATTGATTTGTTTTTATGCCAAATTGCAAATAAAATGTGACAACTGTCAGATTTAACTAAAATGTCATGTTAGAACAAATGTGTATTATCACGGACTTACCTTTTTTTCTATCATTTGTGACGCACTGAAAAATGCTCATGAAAAGGACTTAAATTACATTTTTGTTAGTTTTTGACGTTTCGACTTCCAATCCGGAAATTGTTCTCAAAATCGGAGAAAAATGAGAAAATCAACTGATGGATTTCCATATAAATCTAACCTTGAGTTGATATAAAAATTTAATTATCATTACAACCAATTGTGGCTTAATCCCATCAAAAATATAATTGTCAAACATGCCACAAGAAAACAGCTTCAGAACATTCTTATGGTGATTACATCTTTTATTTTATTTATCAACGGGCAATCACCCAATTAAAATACAGTATAAACATTAATCACAGGAGATTTATAACCTAACCTAAAGTAAATTTAAAAATTTTAATCATACAAACTAGGAACATTAAATAAATAACAAACATTAACAAAAAATGTACAAAACACAAGGATATCAAGTTATCACGCACAGTTTTTAAGCTGAGCTTTAAATTTATTTGGAAAACTGTAACAATCTAAACCTTCCGAATATTGGTTCGCAAATCTAGGTGTTCTGGACATGAAGGAGTTGTGTCCGTAGTTAGTGCGATGCGGTCTAATGTAAAAAGGTTGATTTAGCCTCGTTTGTCTACTGGGAACATGGAGGCTAATTTTCTCCAATAGTTGAGGACTAAAATTATTGGAGTGTAGTATATTATAAAACATTGTGAGATCCTTATGCATGCGTCGGATTTGGAGAGAGGTTATGTTGAGTGACTTCTCTATATTAGAATAGTTAATTTCATCAACCCTCTGATTTTGTTTAAATGCAACAAATCTTAAGAACTTGTGCTGAACTCTCTCAATAGCTAGAATATGGGTGTTATAGTGTGGAGACCAAACACATGAACAGTAATCTAGGTGAGGTCTCACAAGTGAACAATACAATACTTTTATGGATGGGATATTTAGAAAGTCTTTTGCACAACGTTTGATAAACCCTAAAAGTTGAAGTGATTTTGAGACAATAGATGAGATATGGGGGATGTAAGATAAACTGGAATCGAGCACAACACCTCGGTCTTTTATCTGAGATACAGAGTCTAAAGGACAATCCTTAATAGTATAGATATGATTTGCAGGAGTTCTATTTCGACCAAAAACCATTAAGTGACACTTTTTAACATTAAGTTCCATTCCGTTGTTATCACACCAATAGCTCAACCGATCCAAGTCAGATTGTAATTTTTGACAGTCACCATCATTCTCGATTTTCAAATATAATTTTAAATCGTCAGCAAACATTAGGAAAAAAGCAAAGTGGAAACAGGAGGCAATATCATTAACATAGATATTGAATAGAAGGGGTCCAAGGTGTGACCCTTGTGGCACTCCTGAAGGTACCTTAATTTCAAACGATTGAAAACCCTGAACACGCACTATTTGTATTCTTTCAGATAGGTAGGATAACAACCATTCTAAAAGTTCACCCTGGATACCCAGACCTCTCAACTTATTGATTAAAATCTTGTGATTTACCTGGTCAAACGCCTTTGTAAAGTCTGTGTATACAGCATGAACCTGGAAGCCACCTTCAAGAGATTCCACAAGGAAGTCGGTAAATGACAATAAATTAAGTTCAGTGGAGCGGCTAGAGAGAAATCCAAATTGCTGGTCGATAAAACAGCATTTTAAACTTGCTGACAAATAGTCACAAACAAGACTCTCAAAAACTTTGGGAATACAACTCAGAATGCTAATCGGACGATAATTGTTCACTTGAGACTTATCTCCAGATTTTAGTATTGGGGTAATAAAGCTAGTTTTCCAGTAGTCTGGGAACATCCCGGTCTTTAATGACAGGTTAAAAATGTGAAAAAGAGGTCTCGAAAGTAAAAAGCTTAAGTGTTTAAGAAAAGAAGGTGGAAGACCATCTGGACCTGGCCCCTTGTTGCTATCCAAAATGGAAAGTTTTTCATATAGTAGACGAAATAGAAATGACAAATTGAGATATGATAAATTGTGATAAGTTGATGTCACCAGAATCTAAAATATTATCCTGCAAATCACAATCTCTATCACTATAAGTTTTTGAAAAGTATTCAGCAAACAAATTAACAATTTCTGTACCACTAGAACCAGTGATATTATTATAGTGTACAACTGATGGTATATTAAGTTTGCTATTTTTATTACTAACAAATTTCCAAAAATTTCTAATATTATCCCCGAGAGATGATTCAGTTAATGCAATGTAATCACGATAACATTGTTGCTTTAAGCGTTTACATTGAGCCCTTAATGCAGAAAACTCATTAAAGAGAGTGGGGGATTTAGTTCTTAGATATTCTTTGTGAACTTTCTTTTTCTGAATAATTGTAACTTTGAGATCAGGAGAAAACCACACCGGAAATTTCATTGCTGAATACTTTTTAACAGGAACATAAAGATCAATTGTTAAGTATATAATATCGTAAAAAATACTTATCATGTCATCAAGAGACTTATTTTTAAACACATTATCCCAATTAAATTGAGAAAGAAAACTTGTAACATCTAGGACGTTCATCGCATGGAAATCTCTATAAAAAGCATCACCAGTCAGTCCAGGGTTGTTAACACATGATTCACACTTAAATTCAAAAGATATAGGTGGATGATGAATATCCAAAGGAAGTAGGACTATCTCTACTGTTGATATCTTAGCTTCGCCATCGTCCATGAAAATCAGATCCAGCAAATTGTTGTGTGCATTTTTAATGGAGTTGACTTGATAAAGGTTATGGTATGAACATGAAGCTGAGAGAATCTGTATGGATTCAACTTCACGAGGTGAAGCTCCTATCAAAGGGGTACCCACTGAAGACATTCCATCCTTGGACCAGTTACAGTAAGGAAGGTTAAAGTCCCCAAGGATACAAAGCTTGTGATCCGGATTTTCATCCGATAGTTTCTCCACATTCTCCGTAAACTCCCAATATTTCTCTGGTTCACTTCGTGGTGGGAAATAAGCAGTAGCAATGATGATCTTATTGCTTCCAACTTCAATTTTAACAAACAAATGTTCAACACTGTTACTTGCTAACAAAACTGTGCTAGATATTGTTTTACGGACAGCTATAAGCACCCCACCTCCACGAGAAAAAAATGCTTGTTGTTAAAGATCTATCCTTTCGGTGGATGTTATAGTCGAACATTTGTAGTTCAGAATTGTTAATGTCACTAGTCAACCATGTTTCATTTAGCACTATAATGTCATATTGTGAATATGATATATTCTCATAGAGTAGATTAAGTTTTGTTCGCAGACCTCTGACGTTCTGAAAATAAACAGGTATTGACGAAGTGGCTTGAACTTTTAATTCTGTTGATTTTCTATGTTTTTTGTGAGCAATTTTGGTATACCGTTTACATATTTTAGAATGAGATTTGATTCACCATTACGCTGCCTTTCTTTAAGTTCTGTTTTCAGAGAATTAACCTCTGCACGTTGTTCGTTAGTTAAGTCAGCCTCAATAAACACTTTTAAGCTTCTATCGAGTCTTCTTTTGTTCCTCAAGATTGAACGAACAATCTCAGGAGACTCAAGGGTTAGACGTAATGATTGATGTCCATTTTTATTGCGTTTCCCAATTCTGGCTGAGCTCAGTATGTTGACTGGGGAGTCTGACAGACCCAAGAGGATGTCGTTGGCTCTAGATAAGTCGTCTTCCTCATTGTTTTGGATTATCTTACTATCATATTTGTCGAACAATTGAATTTGCTTAAAAATGAGAAGAAAGCTTTTAAAAATCAAACATCTTTTCGTCCCAACAATTCAGTTTGATGTAAATTCTTATAAGAATAACGTATTCAAAATTTCAAAACAGAATTTTACCAAAACGTTGAAAATTCGGATGGCCCGGAAACCTTATTCAGGCACCGGAACACGACTTCATAATTCGGCCCATGTCCCGGGTTTTTCGGACTAGTTGGTCACACTAGTAATAAATTATACCGCAGATTCTGAGGTCAAAAATAGGTTGAATGAACCTCACTTACCTATATACAATAGTGCACACAAAAAAAGTTACAGCCCTTTGAAGTTACAAAATGAAAATGGATTTTTTTTTCATATATCGAAAACTCGAGATTTTTTATTGAAAAGGGACATGTGGCATTCTTATGGCAGCAACATCTTAAAAAAAAATAAAGTGAAATTTTTGCACCCCATAAAAATTTTATTAGGATTTTGTTCCTTTAACCCGGCATTGGTCGCTAGGTAGGTTGTTACGCGAGTGGTCGTGCGTGAGATTTTCTCTCACATATCCAACTTTTGCCTTTATAAAATTTTACAAAAAAGATGAGGTTTCATCAACGATGCCATTCGCTTAAAAAAAACACGACGTTTTTCTGTTTTATTATTATTATCTTTATATAAAATGTGACTATTGATGCCACCAATATTTAACATTGAAAAATATAAGGTAAGTGACCATCTACAACTTACCCGTGAAACAGAATATAGGATTTCATATCATCGACCACATCCACGGCGCCATTTATTACATCATAAAAGGATATTATTTTAGGTTTTAAGGGGAAAAATAAAATTAATTTTTATACACAGTTGATGACGCCGGTGGTTGCTTGATGAGAGAATCTCTCACATGAAGCGCACTGACTCAACAATATGGCGATACTAAGTAAACTGAGTCACTATCTGAGCGGACGAGTCTATTAGATTGTCGAGGGAGGATAGTTAGGAGACTAGAAGAAACTACAGCGCGTATAATTTTCCAGAAAAAAAGTTGTGCGCAATTTTCTGAAACCGTGAGAGAAACTCATATAGCGACCACTGGCGGGTTAAACCCCCCCAAACTTTTGTGTACGTTCTAACTAAATTGTTGTGGCACCATTAGCTAAACACAATGTTTTTAAAACTTTTTTGCCTCTTAGTACTTTTTCGATAAGAGGCAAAAAAGTTTTGAAAACACTGTTTAACTAATGGTGCCACAATAATAGTTAATTGGAACGTACACAAACATTTGGGGCTTGGGGATTTAAAGGAACAAAACCGCCATAAAATTTTTGCGTAAATAATATTAAAAAAGAAGCCGCATCTCGATAAAAACTGGCTTATCGAAAAAATACTAAGAGGCAAAAAAATTATAAAAACTTGTTTAATGGTACCACAATAATGAATTAATTGAAACGTACACAAAAGTTTGGGGGAGTTGTAAGGGAACAAAAACCCCCTTAAATATTTTATGGGGTGGACAAACTTTACTATAATTTTGTTTTAAGGTGTTCCTGCCATATGAATGATACATGTCCACTTTCAATAAAAATCTCTAATAGTTTTCGATATATTGAAAAAAATCGATTTTCATAGGGCTGTAACTTTTTTTATGAGCACATTTTGTACTAAAGTAATTTAGGTTCAATCGAACTATTTTTGACCCCAGAATGTGTGGTATAATTTATAACACAATCTTTTCGGGACACCCTGTATATTATGTAATCAATTGATGGTTGTTCTACTGTTTCTGTGTTCCCTTCAATCTATACATCTTTCAAATAAACAATTTTTTTAAGAACATAATTTTTTAATACTGGAGGTTTTTGGAAATCTTAAAGGCGCAAAATGTCGCCTGTTAAAATGTTCAGTGTGTTTTAAATGTATTCATTTTTTTTTAATCCTGAGAAAACTAATAAGTATTTTTGAAAAATTTAAACGCAGAATGAAAGATTGCATTATTACTGAGGGCCTAAGGTCCCTGAAAACTTCTGAAATGTTTTATTTTAATGAGTTATAGGTGTCAAAAACAGAAAAGAAAATGTAGAGTAATTTTTAATTTCAAATATCTCATTCAATTGAAACATTTTGGTTATTACAAGGTACTTTTGTCCCTCGGTAAAAATTTAATCTTTCATTCTGCATTTAAAGTTTTCAAAAATATTTATTAGTTTTCTAAGGATTCGAAAAAAATGAATACATTTAAAACACATCGAGCATTTGGATAGGCGATATTTTGCGCCTATACCCTTAAGGGAGCTCGCAAACCAAAGCAATATCCCTACATCGCATAACATACATTGCGGAAAGATACGCACTGAGGGTCACATCTGGTTTTCGGTGAACGAAATTCCATCGAAAGTCACCGAAGATTCACCGAAAACCAGATGTGACACTCAGTGCGTATCTTTTCGCAATGCATGCCACATGCGATGTAGGATATTGCTTCGGTATGCGAGCTCGCTAATGTTCTAATGATGTTTTTAGTTATCCCTGTCATAAATAGTATTTGATGACAGAATTTCTTCTGATTTAAATATTTACAATTAAAAAAATTAATTTATTGAGAAAAATGTTAATTAATATTTATCTTTTGTTTTCAGATAGAATTTTTACCTGCCACAACATTTTTAATGGTAAGTAATTCAAAATTCATGAGTTTTTTTTTTATTTGTGACTTTAGCACTTAGCTATTTAGCCAGATACAACTTGATAATAATTAATACTAATACAAAAAAAAACTATTAAACCTAATACAAATTATTAAAAAGAAAAACATATTATTCTAATTTACTTAATACTAAATAAAAAAGTGTCTATACCTACTATTGCAAACAGGTCATAATAGTCAAAAGAAAAAAAACCTTAAAAATTCCCAAAAAAACATTACTATAAATAGGGAAAAGGAGGGAAAATAAATAAACAATTGGGTAAAAAAATTCATGAGTTGATCTGTTCAATAAAAACCATTACATAAATTGATTCATTTTTGTAACAATCAACAGGAATTGAGGCTTACTTAGTGATTGATTTTTAAATCTTTACAGCCATAAACTCCTTCAATGATATTTGTCAATGGTCTCAGCATGGTGTCTCATAATGTCACAAGGAAAATATTATAGAGGCCCTTATAGCATTGAAGAGGGTCTTGGGTTCTAAAGAGATTCTAAGCGCAATATACTGAGAATTTTCATCTCAGCAGTCATCTCGACATGCTGCTCACAATTCATCTGACACGTATCTGGCATCTCACCATGACTCAGTCTCTATGTTCCCAAAACATTCAACCACTAACTTTTTTATAAATGCATATTCAATATTGAGAATTCCATTGAGTACTGAATAATTAAATTGTTAAGGAAATCCTAAGCCTTCAACCCGAAACTAGTTACCAGTTTTATTGATTTTCCATATTGATCTACTGAAAAATCTATATGACTTTGGTTGTTCTGGGGGATGTTTGCCAATATTAGGAATAAAAAAACTCTAGCCTGTCGCTATTCTCTTGGAATATAGTCCAAAATGAAACTTATCTTCAATATTTTACGAGGTGAGGCAGTAGTACATATCGCTGGTACCTATGATTAATGTGATTCCTAATACATTTTCAGTGAAAATAATAACTCTGATAAGTGTTGGCGATACAATTTATTTTTATATGTGTGTCCGCGAAGATTATAACTCCCAAAACATTTATGATGAAAAGATTTAGTTCTTAATAGATGCCGACGAAAACAATTATTTCCCTTTCTGTTCTCATGAAAAAAATAATTTCTGGAAGATTTGTTAAGCATTTTAGTAATTATAATTTTCGTGGACCCACAAAGAGAAATGATGTTTTTGCTGATACTCCTCAAAAAAATAATATTTTTCGCTAACACTTTATTAGAGATTTAATTTTCAGAATCATATAATCGAAAATAATATTCTTCGTGGCGTTCATTGAAAGTTATATTCTTAACGGCATTTTTCGGAGTTATACTTTTCGTAGGCGGCGGCGGCGATATATCCATTTCTTGTTGTAACAGCTATATTGGACAGAAAATTTCTTCTTATTCTCTAGCACTACAAGCTGAGGTCGGTCTTCGCTAATTTCACAATGTGTCTTTACTTGCAAAGATGTGTCAATATTATGTTATTCTACTTGTTCAATATTTAGAGCACGTGAATCTGCTGCACTACTATTACCTATCCACCACATCTTTGGCCTTTTCAGCGATCGATTTCTTTTTGGGTTCTCTTCCCTGACCAGCCTGGTGACATGCTGATTTCTGACTTTATTATTTTTATTATATCTCGCTGGTTATATAATCCTCCCAATTATTGTCGGTTAGTTCTTACTCCATATTTTGTGTGGTCCATAGTTAAGCGGTCCATATATCCTTAAGAATTCCTTTTTCTGCTACTTTTAATCTGTTCTCATTGTGTTTATATAAATCAATGCATACGTTAATATAAATCTTATGGCTTCTTATTTTTGTCCTGCGGGATACATTTCCAAGACTTTCTTTGACCTCTTATCTTGTCCATGATGGATATTCTCGAAGTTTGTGCTGGGTGATCTCTGTTTTCTTTTTCCTTGGAGATTCGACTCTAGGGCAGTATTTGAAATACTGGAACTATTTTTTCGGAGGGTGTGACCGATCCAACCCCATTTTCTGGACTTTATTCATTTTTTTACCCTTTTTTTGTTCGGTCAGGTGTAGTAGATCTTCGTTTCTGATGATGTTTGGCCAGAAAATACGAACAATTCTTTGTAGACATTTGTTAACAAAGACCTGCAGTTTGTCTGTAAGGGTTTTTGTCACTTTCCGGGTTTCACATCCAGAGTAGAATAGACTCATTTGACTGGAATATTCGGATCTTTGTCCCTGTAGAATACTCGCATATATGTAGAATATAAAGATACCTATATAGATAAATGAACAAACAATAAAAATATTAAATATGTACTACATTATACTACACTAAACAGCAAAATTAACGCACCACCTTAAAAATGGGACATTTTTGATGTCTCGAATTTCCTAAACCTGTTGTCCGATTTTAGTGATTTTTTTATGATATAGCCTTATTCTTTAAGAATATCGATGTAGTAATATTGTTGCTTGACAGGTAATGTCTTTGTATACTGGGTGTAACAATCATACTGTTTTTTCATTAAAGTTCGGAACATCCTGTGGAATATTCTAGCTTGTATAAAATATTGAAATTAAAACTCAATTGTAGCCTTAGGCTTTCTTAACATCCTGATTTTTGATTCATTCACTTATGTTGGATAATAAAAAAGTTAGGTACGTTAACAACTAGTCACGTTTTTCATCGATAAATCCTCATTTTCTGATCCTGATTTTTGATTCATTCACTTATGTTGGATAATAAAAAAGTTAGGTACGTTAACAACTAGTCACGTTTTTCATCGATAAATCCTCATTTTCTGTTTAGTTTAATAAAAAAAGCCTGAAGTTGGCTATGAGAAATTAACAATTTGATAGATGTCAAATTGTTAACAGTCAGAAAGTGTCTGGTTTGTTGTGAAAGTTAGTTGATTTATTATTTAAAGTTTTAAATATGCCAGTAGTTTTTTTTCTTGTTTGGTGAAAATGGAACGTACTACAAGGAATTTGGCCCGTGATTAGTGGGTTCAAGCAGTGGATTCCACCAACGCTCTAACCGTTGCGTTGGTGCAATATTTACTTTAAGACCCTTCAATATATCGATCGCATCTCGACCTTGGCTCAGCAAAATCCTCAGTATATTCTTGCGCTAAAACTACCTAAACTTCCTTACGTTCATTGTGTAAATGATAATTTTTTTAAATGCAAACATTACCATGATGATTTCATATATACGCTATTAAGAAGTTATAAACTTATGGTTACACTCTTGCCCTCTCTGATATTTTTAATATTAATCAATATGATAATTAAAAATAATAAATGACCTAATCTATGCTTTTTTTCTTCAGGTACTACACAACAAATGATGAATCTGGAGCAATCACATAGATAGATATGCTTATTGACAATTTTTATACAGAAAGCAATACATGGCATGTCTTACGTTAAGGTAAATTCTTGCGCTAAAACTTCCTAAACATCCTTACGTTCATTGTGTACATGATAATTTTTTAAATGCAAACATTACCATGATGATTTCATATATACGCTATTAAGAAGTTATAAACTTATGGTTACACTCTTGCCCTCTCTGATATTTATAATATTAATCAATATGATAATTACAATAATAAATATGATCTAATACATGCTTTTTTTCTTCAGGTATTACACAACAAATGATGAATCTGAGGCAATCACATAGATAGCAGATATGCTTATTGACAATTTTTACATAGAAAGCACCACATGGCATGCCATACATTAAGGTAAAAATAATACAAGAATAAAAACCGCTAAACGCCGTAAAGATGAGTGGCACATACAATATTCCAGCTACAAAAGGGCTGATATGAATAAGTGGCTCGAAAAGTATTTTCATTTTGTTGGAAAATAAAATGCTAGTTTTATTTTAAAAGATGTTTGCATAATATTTGCTAACTTTGAAGTAAATTTGATAGAGTTTGTATTTTGAAGCTCTTTTGTGGCACGTTTTACTTCAAATTTAGCAAATATAGAAACATCTTTTAAAATAAAACTATAATTTTATTTTCAAACAAAATGAAAATACATTTTTGCGCCACGTAATATTCATATAAGCTCTTTGTAGCTGGAATATTGTATGCGCCACTCATTTTTACGGCGTTTAGCGGTTTTTTATTCTTGTATCAGGAGTTTTTCAGAGTTATTTATAAATTAAATCTATGAGTTGAATGTAATGTTTTTCGATTCCGCGTTATAAATGGTCGCGGTTCTAGCATTATCTCTCAAATGATCTAGTGCCCATCGAATGTACACTAGATTTTTTTTCTATTCGAAATAGACTGAAAAAAATATTGGGATGGCCGGTAAATGAACTCGGATTTTCCTATCAAATTTAGCGTCGTAACCACTACAACTATGTACATCAACTATTTCGGCGATAATGGTCAAATGGATTATACTTTGAAGCTTGGATAACTTCGAAGCGGCTTAACCGATTTTAATCACTAAACATGAGTTTGAAACGTATTGACAAGTAGTATCTGATACATTCAAGGTCAAGTGTGATAACTGAAGGTATTACAGGAATTATTGAGCTTGAAAAACCGTTCTTCCCATAGGAAATAGATTTGATCACACTTATGAAGCCTATAACTTAAAAGTTCGAATTTTCCCCGATACGAGGTATACACCATTAGACGCGTCTAGAGTCCTACAAACGCTCAGTTATTGGCACAATTCGTAGGTTGAAATTTGAAATAATTGTCGAAAAACCAAAATTTTCAAAGTTTGGTTTTTAAGTTTTTTGGCTATACTGAGCCGTGTGTATGTCTGATCCTAATCGCTTAGGCATCATTTGAAAGCTTAACTCAACGCTATTGATTTGGTGTATTTGCTGTTTTCCTGCCTCTTCTAAAACCTAAGATATATACCCTCCAAAAATATGCCGTTTTGTACCTACAAAGTCCTATAAGCTGGCTTATGGGTGGTCGAAAGTCACAAACTACACCGGTTCTGAATCGACCCTGACCCCCTTTTGAAACACAGAAAAAAATTTAGATTGGTGAAACTTGTCCACATACACAAATACATACATACAAACATTTTCTCGGTAACGTTTGAATGGTATAACCGATTTTCAAAATTGGACATGCATTGGAAAGGTAATGTTCAGTACCATCAGGAGCCGCAAAGGTAGGACTTAAATTTTTGAAATTTTTGGGAGTTTTGGGGACAAGAACGAAAAACAGACCCTAAATGGGAAGGACCGTAAAATCCACACCCTTGGACCAAAATGGGTGGTTGACATATGGATGGGCGAGTCTTTTCATATACTTTAGGATGGGATTCTGTCCAATTTTCAATTCAGTCATATTTACAAAATCGAAAATTTCATATACAGGGTGTCATGAGGAACTGTACATACTCCTACCTCGTATAGAGGCCCCTATGGGGAATAACAAATGACCATTAAAAAGTGTCTGCTCCCATTGTTTAATAATATAAAGGGCGAGTTTCGCATTTTGACAGAAATTTATATTCGTCATAATTTTTGAACGGTCAGATCGATGTGTCTCTTATTTTGGTCAATCGTTACACTATTACCACCTAATCAACTGATTTATTCAAACTAGAAAAAATCAGGTTCGGCTTTAAAACATTAGTTCGTTTATGTCTTAGAAAAAATTTCTCCCTGTATACGCTTTTTGAAAACACTAATATTAATTTTACAAATTAGACAAATAGGCAATTAAAATGGCATATTTATTTTTTTCCCCACACGATTACTTAATTTTTTATAAAAAAAATCAAATTTGACTATGCATTAAAAATTTGGTAAAGTGAACCATAGATTTAAAAAAAATTAACTTTTATTACAAAAATTAATTTTTTTAAACAAATATTTGATTTATGTTACCACCCAATCAACTGATTTATTCAAACTAGAAAAAAATCAGGTCCGGCTTTAAAAAATTAGTTCGTTTGGGTCTTAGAAAAAAATTTCACCCTGTATACGCTTTTTGAAAACTCTAATATTAATTTTACAAATTAGACAAATAGGCAATTAAAATGGCATATTTATTTTTTTCCCCACACGATTACTTAATTTTTTATTAAAACAAATTTGTCAAAATCGCAATTTTACCATAAAAATAAAAAAAATTAAAAGTTTTTCTTAAAATTAAAAGTTTTACCTTTTTTTTTCTATAACACGTCTAGATCTAAAACTCCCCATAACACTTCTCTTTGGACTCTATAGTTTAACAGACGTGATCAAATAGATAAATTTTAAATTTTTTCACTTAATTTTTGCGATTTAACTTTGTAATTCACGAAGCTGCACCTTTTATTTTTAAAAATTCATAACTTTTACGAGAAGACTGAAAGTCTAGAACAATTGTCAGTCTTCACAATGGTAATAAGAGATATGTGCTGTAAAAATTTCAGAAAAAAATTTTTAAATGGAACGTTGTAGCGAGTTAAACCGTGATTTCATCTTTTTTTTTAGATTAAATTTCCGATTTTGACAAATTTGATTTTTTAATAAAAAATTAAGTAATCGTGTGGGGAAAAAATAAATATGCCATTTTAATTGCCTATTTGTCTAATTTGTAAAATTCATATTAGAGTTTTCAAAAAGCGCATACAGGGTGAAATTTTATCTAAGACCAAAACGAAATAATTTTTTAAATCCGGGCCTGATTTTTTTCTAGTTTGAATAAATCAGTTGATTGGGTGGTAACATAAATTAAATATTTGTTAAAAAAATTAATTTTTGTAATAAAGTAAATTTTTTTTAAATCTATGGTTCACTTTACCAAACTTTTAATTATTATTCATAGTCAAATTTGATTTTTTTATAAAAAATTAAGTAATCGTGGGAAAAAAATAAATATGCCATTTTAATTGCCTATTTGTCTAATTGGTAAAATTAATATTAGAGTTTTCAAAAAGCATATACAGGGTGAAATTTTTTCTAAGACTCGAACGAACTAAATTTTTTAAAGCCGGACCTGATTTTTTTCTATTTTGAATAAATCAGTTGATTAGGTGGTAACGATTAGTGTAACGATTGACCAAAAAGAGACATCGATCTGACCGTTCAAAAATTATGACGAATATGAATTTCTGTCAAAATGCGAAACTCGCCATATTATTAAACAAGGGAAACAGACACTTTTTAATGGTCATTTGTTATTCCCCATAGGAGCCTCTATACGAGGTAGGAGTATGTACAGTTCCTCATGACTCACCCTGTATAGTGTCGCATGTACGGGGGGTTGTGCGCCACTGGCGAGAACTGCCGTTATATGGGATAATAAGTATTCTCTTTTTTAAGGTTTCTATCAACATTTTATGATGGCTTTAATATACGCTATGATCAAAAGTGATTACTTATGATATAACTGAACAATTACTGCTTTTTGTCACATTTACTGATGTGGATTCCATGCAAAATTATAACTATTATTTCTTTTTCAGATTAGTTATTGTACGAGCCCTAACAACTATATATTGGTACAAACTACAAAACAAGCGTAATTCAGATAATTGACAGTTTATTTGTTTCTAATAATGTAAACATTTGATTAAATTCCACTAATGATTTTTTGATACCATGTACAATTGATTGAATAAATTATAACCAGTATTTTTAATTTGTATCACTAAAACAATATGTTAGTTTATTGCATGCCCAAAATGAGTATATAATTATTTGATGATGTAAGGGCAAAATTTTATATATCCTACCATGAAGTCCTAAAAAGTAAACTCCTGTAGCCTGTTCACTTAGCTTGAGAATTCTGATAGATTCATTGCCTGAAACACAAATTTCTATTAGGCTAGGAATTAAGCAACAAATCTACTAAATTTTCGCAGTTTGATGAATCTTATGAAACTTTTTGCATTCTATTTGCAAGAATCTTAACTATGAACAAAATTGATGATATGAAATGAAAATTACATTCCTGAACAAGAAAAGGGCATTTCGAAGTGATGATAAATTGAAGGAAATGAGTTTTTGGGCTCACGGAACATGAATATCATGACAGCGATGGTATCAGGCACCTGGTGTCCATAATGGGCCTCATCTGTATTATGAAAATTCGATAGAAAATCAATTCAAACTCATTACTTCTGAGAGTTTTGGGATTTCTTAATACGAATATTATGTCATCATTGGTCTCTGGAAACATCTATAGGCGCCTAGGAGGGAACTCTTCTACAGTGCAGTTTTATAGAAATTCGATACAATCGGTTGATCCTGCTTATCAGGAGACCATCGCTTCTGAGTTTGCACTGATTTTATATTAATTTTCTACAAAAATCCAGGCTAGGCTCTTCCAGGTCACCAGGTACATTGGAGACCATCGCCATCATGACACCCGTAATCAGCGACCCCAAAAAAATCTCGGATTAACGACTTAGCACACTAATTTTCACATACCAGAAGACGAGGCTCTTCCTGGTCACCAGGTACATTGGAGACTATGATAACCGTAATCAACGACCCCAAAAACCTCCGATTACCGACTTTTTTAACACACTAATTTTCATAAAACCCCCAGGACATGAAGTCGTTCTGGTTACCAGGTGCATCAGAGACCATCACCGCCATGGCATGTAATGAGTTTGCACTAATGGTATGTCGAATTTCCAATAAAACTCCAGATGGCCCGGATTCCATTATGGGCACCAGGTGCTCGGAGACCATCGCAGTCATGATATTCAGCGAGTCCAAAATCCCCCGAGTAGCAAAATTTCCGAACTACAAATTTTTCATCACCTCTAAATGGCATTTTCCTTGGCCAATGATGAAATTTTAATTTGGTCATTATTTTTAAAAATCCACAAGGAATAGCTATTTGTATAACAAGGGAGGAAAGTGCTACTTTTCCTCCCGAGAATGAAGTTTACTGCCCGACGCGTAGCGGAGGGCAGTAATCATTCAAGGGAGGAAAAGGCACTTTACTCCCATGATATACATATGGTTTTTCCACCTTCCTCAAATAAGTCATTTTTTAATTTTTACTTAATTTATTTATGTAACTAACCAACAAAAAATATTAGAACTAAAACTAGCAAGTAGGTACAATTATTATTAATAATTATTATTATTAATAAAATAATACTGTCAAATTATTACTGTAAACATTGTTAACTCATAATAACAATTTACTGTTTTTTACCATTCTGCAAAGTACAGGTTGTTTTATAAATAAACGTTAAAATGTATAGATACTTACGTAATAGAAAATAGATATTGTACAGGGCGTCAATAAGTTATTATTCATGAATGAAATACCATGACGTCACTTTTACTTTTCCTCCCTAGGGAGGAAAAGTACAACTTTGCTCCCTACAATCAAGTCCGGAAAAGTATACTTTCGGTAGAGGTAGGTGGAAAAAAGTTTTCCTGTAGTTGGATGTATACCATATGAAGAGTGGATATATATTATGGGCCAAGTGACAAAAATCAATATTTCTGTTTTTTTCATTATAATGGTCTATGTATGACAGCCCTGGGCACTAAGGCTATCTTCTCCCGGTGAGGGTGGTTATCCCTTATCCGAGGGGTGGAATAATTGATACGCTTACTTGTTGAGTTGGTTTATTTACACTCGCATTAGTATAAGCTGGTAGCACCTCACCCAAAGAACATCTCGTGTAGAAAGAGACACTATCTTTAATGTGGAAATATTACGTCTGATCACCAAAACAGAATGACGAATGTCCAATATAATAATAAAGAATTCCCTTGTTATAGTTTAACTGTTTATATATTTAGAACTGCCTATTCAGCATCGACCATGAAAAGTGTTTATAATTGACTCTGCAATTATTAGTGAATCGTGATCTTGGCTAACAATATTTATATAATCGAATGAAGGTTGTAATGTTGTTTTGATGACATAAATAACTGAAAGTAATTATCGTAGATAATTACAGGGTGTTTTTAAGATATATCTACTGAGTACAGATGAATTCTTGTACACCTTCCCTTTTTAGGAATTTTCCGACTACGGGGAGGGAAATATGAAAGTCGTGCTACCAACCCATACTGTGTTGTAATCAATACAAAAAAATTTATTTTATATACAACTTCCTAAGCCTACGCAAATACATAAATAATATAAAATGTTCGTTTAACAACATTGTTTCGTAACACTTGTCACTCACTGTGTTTTCGGATTGTAAGCATATAATCTATTCTTATGTATTTCCTTGATTTTATTGTTTTCTATTCTGATTTTACAATTAACGTTATTTACTTCTGTTATCGTGAAAGGACCTACATAAAGACTATCAAACTTACCATTCTCTTCCCTTTTTACAAGGACTAGGTCTCCTATTTTAAAGTGTTGTGGTGTCGCTTTGAGCCTATTCTTTTCTTGCCGCTCTTTTTTGTGTTTTAATAAGAAGGTTCTGGCTCTCTCGTGTGCGCTTTGTAGTTTGTATCGTAACTCATTGTAGTAGGCATCTATATTGTAACATGGTTGAATCTCCTGTGTAAGGTCTTCCGGTAGGTTAACCTTCCTGCCATATAACAGTTCGAACGGTGTGTATCCATGATACGCGTTAGGGGTTGTATTGTAGCAGTATGTGAACATTCTGCAACACACATCCCAATTTTCTCTGTCTTCGTCTATGAATGCTCTTACGTACTCGTTCAACGTTCTGTGTAGTTTTTCACAACTTCCAATGGACTGTGGGTGGTATGCCGTTGAAAAGTTGTGTTCTATTTTTAATAGCTTTGTTAATTCCTGCATTACTTCGTTCTTATACTCTGTGCCTTGGTCTGTTCTTATTTGCTTCATGAGTCCGTATGTTGGTATGAAATGATCAAAGATTCCTCTTGCTATTGTCTCTGCTTCTTTATTGCACACTGGTATGCTGACCGCGTATTTTGTCAGTTCGCACAACATTGTGATACAGTATTTATTACCTTCATTACTTCTCGTGAATGGACCTATTGTATCTATGTATACTATGTCCCATGGTTTGGAAGATGTGTCCGATATCACGAACTCTTCGACATGTGTTCTTTTCGGTTTGTTAATTTGACATTTGTGGCATTGTTTTACGTATTTTCTTACGTCTTTTTCCAAATTTTTCCATCGGAATCTTGCCTTTAGCTTCTTAATTAGTCTGTTATTCCCTACGTGTCCTCCGAACATCGGGTGATTATGGTATTCTTCTATTAATCTGTGTTTTTCTTTGTCATCTTTTATTGTTTCTGGTACTTCACATATGTATATTTCTATATTCTTCAATTTTTTATTTCCTTCTTTAATAAATTCATCAATTGTGCACATTTTAAAAATAATATCATTTACGTATATTTTTACTTTACGTACTGCATTCTCTACCGCCAGCTTATCAAGCTGTACCAACGCTTGGTTTAAATCGAAACGATTCAATCCTGTGGCTATGCTTTTGCTGCATTTTATTTTGTTTTTGGCCCTAATGCTCAGTCTTGGTGAGATTAGTTCTGCTCCAAAGGACAAAATTGGTAGTCTATGCGCCTCTAAATTATTTAGTACCTTCCTTACTGTCTGTTTGGTGGCCTCTGGCTGTAGTGCGAGTTCACTTTCAGCCTTTGTTTGTCTTGCTTCTCTCTCCTTTTCTTTTGCTTGAGCTCTTGTTATAGCTAGTATATGGGCGTTGTCTATGTATAGGTTTTTTAGTTGATGCAATGTTATTCTTGAAAGGCTGTCTGCGTAGTTACTTTTCCCTGTTATATACTCTATTTCGAAGTCATATTCTTCTAGGTCTAATCTGATCCTCGTGAGTTTTGAGGTTGGTTCTTTCATTGCAAATAGGTGTGTCAAAGGTTTATGGTCTGTTTTTACTTTGAATGTTGGTGCTCCATATAGATAACATTTAAAATAATTAATTCCCCAATGAATCGCTAGTAATTCCTTAACGATTATAGGTTTATTACATTCTCCTTTACTAAAACTTCTTGATGCATATGCTATAGGTAGGTCAATTCCGTTGTAATCTTGACTTAGGATTGCTGAACAACTCTCATTGGATGCGTCTGTTGTTAAGATAAACTGTTTGTTGAAATCAGGATATTTTAAAATTGGTGGTTTCGTCAGAGATGCTTTAAGCTTTTTGAATGCTTTTTCACACTCCTCGGTCCACGAAAATTCTACTCCTTTCCTCGATAATTTGTTGAGTGGTCTGCATATTTCCGCAAAATTTTTAATAAAACGTCTGTAATAGTTGCAAAATGCTACAAATCTCTTTGTTTCTTCCGCTGTCTGAGGTGTCGGATATTGTTCAATTGCTGCATACTTCGCTTTGTCTGGTGATACTCCCTCTTGAGAAAGATCATGTCCTAAATATGTTACTTCCCTTCTAAAGAATTGACATTTTCCTGGGTTAAGTTTCAAATTGAATTTTCGACATGTCTCAAATGTCTTTTTCAGGTTGTCTAAGTGATGTTTTTCGGATATTCCAATTACTACGATATCGTCCATGTAAAGAAATGCTTTGTCTGGTGTTAATCCTGAAAATGCTATTGACATCATTCTTGAAAAACTATTTGGGCTTACATTTAATCCAAAAGGTAATCTGGTAAATTGAAATGCTCCATTTTCTGTGCTGAACGATGTGTATTTTCTCGATGATTTTTCTAATGGTATCTGGTGAAAGCCTGACATTAAGTCTATAACTGAAAACCATTTTGCTCTTCCTAGTTGATCTAATATCGAATCTATTCTTGGTAATGGAAATTTGTCTGTAACTGTCTTCTTGTTCAGTTGTCTAAAATCTATGCATAATCTCCATGCTTTTCCTCCATCTATAGCTTTTTTCGGTACCAGTACTACTGGACTGTTGTACTCGGATGTAGATGGTTCTGATTCCTTGGTCTCTTAGGTTTTGTACTTGTCGATTTAATTCCTCTGTTTGCGCATGAGGTGTCCTATAATTCTTGATATATACCGGAGTTTGGTCTTTAACTCTTAGTTTTTGTTCGTAGAAATTGTTACAGGTTAACATATCATGCCTTAGGGCGAATATGTCCGAATATTCCTCGCATAACGATACTAAGTTGTCTCGTATGTATTCTGGTATGTCTAATTTCAGTGATTCTCGTAATTCTTTTTTTCTGTCCTTGCTGTCGTTGACTAGCCTATATATATTGAATAGTTTAATATCCAACGTCCTGATTGTGCTTGCGTCTACATTTACTGTTTCGTACGTTGTGTTCAAAATTTTGATGTATGGATTATTACTTGAAATAATTGCTCTTGCTATGAATATTCCTGGTTGTATTTCTTGCTGTTCCACTATCCTGTCTTTCTTTAACGTTTGAAAAATTTTTACGATTCTGTAAATTTCACATCTAGGCGGTATTATTATGGTGTCATTGTCTATATTATCCAGAATTTTCGTACTAATGTAACAATCGTTGTCCTCTTTAATGTGCATTTTAAGGTTTGCGTAATCTAGTATACATTGAAAGTTAGAAATAAAGTCTCTCCCAATGATTCCGTCTGTTGGAATTGGAAAGTTAGGTTCTACCAATTGAAAGATGTGTTCGAATCGAGTTCCTTTTACTTCGAGTGTTGTCTCAACTTCTCCCATTGTTTGCAACTCTCCTTTAGTGACTCCTTTTATTTTCGCCTTTGTGTTTGGTTTCACCTGTTCCTTCATAAAATCTTGTGAACATTTTAGTATTGAAATGTCAGCTCCTGTGTCTATGATAAAAGTGCTTGTGTTTTCAAGAATTCCTGTTTTCATTCGTACAAAGTTCGTTAGGTTTAGGTCGAAGTTGTAAATGTTATATTTTATTTCTGCCTGTGTGCTTCCAACTTGTTGTTCATTCAAAACCCCAACTGCTGGTTTTCTTGCTCTTCTTGACTGTCCTCTATTTCTAGTAATCTTACGTTCCTGTTACGTCCGCCTCTCTGGTTTCCTCTGTATGTTTGATTGTTAAATTGTCTGTATCCTCTGTTCGAATAATTTCGTTGATTGTCCGTTGCTTCTCCTTCGTTCCGTTGTCCGAAGTTATTTCTTCTTCCTCTGTCATATTTGTTATGATATCCTCTTCTGTATTGCTGCTGTCCTCTCCTATTCTCGTAGTTTGTCCTATAATTTAAGACTCTTCCTTGTGCATTTTCTTCAGTCGTATCGATCGACAAAAATTTAGATACTACTTCCTGCGGTGATGTAAAGTTACCTGCTTCCAGTATTAGCTTAGCTTTCTCTGCATTAGCGTTTCGTTTCATTGTTGTTACTACGGCTTCCGTCGTATATTTCTTTGCTAAGTCAAGTGGCATTCCTTCCGCTATGTATGCTACTTTTAATTGTTCTGCTAACTCTTCCACTTCAGATGCGTACACTGCTGCATCTCTATGCCCTTGCCTTTTTTTGGCTAATTTGGCTATTAAATTCTTCGGATTATCACCCTTTAATTCTTTCTTTAGTGCTTCAGCTATCCGTGGAATTGTATCTTCTGTGGTTATTAGGTTCCTAGCCTTATTGGTGAGTCGCGTTTTTATTAGCGTTACAGCTGTGTCTTCATGACCTTCTGCCAATTTTCCAAGTAGTTCTAATGCGTCTAAAAATGGTTGTAATTTCCCTGCGCTTCCATCGAACTCGTTGGGCAATATCTTGCTTGCGATATTCAAAAATTCATTGATTGTCAAAGCCATGTTTAATATTGTTATATCTTGTTTTATGTCACCTTTTTCCTCTTTTATTTCGTCGTTAATTATTTCTTCTTCTACTTCCTCGTCGCTTTTTCCTTCTTCTATTTCCTCATCGCTTTGTTCCTCTTCAACTTCCTTGTCGATTGGTTGATGTATTGAACTTGGAACCACTGTTCTCACATTTACTGCTTGAAATGATCGTATAACTTTGTCTCTGATTTTTCCAAAATATTTGTTGCACGATTCCCTTTGTTTGTCCGAAAGTGCTTCCCAGTTTTTCCTAGTCAATTGTGTGAACTTGTTATAAGCTTTAATTAGCTGTGTCGTTACTTCTTCCTTTATGTCCTTAGATTTCGGAACTTTTTTCTTTAAGACTCTTCTGCTTTGCCTGTCTGTTTCTTGTGCAATTTCCTCAACTATTTTGACAAAATCTTCCCAAGTAACTTTGTTCCTACTCATTTATACATAATTTTTTTCAGCTCCTGCACTTCTTAGCGAAAATATAAATTCGATAGTCTTACCCCAAACAGCACAGTACGTTTTGAGTACGTACAATTTTGGTACTGTACGTACATGATGTAAAATGTACGTTTTAAGTACGTACACTGGGGTACATACCAGTACGTACAGAAGAGTACGTACTAAGTACGTACTATCACGTCCAAGTATGTACCATGAGAAAGAAGAGCTAAGGCATATTTATTATGTCAGGTTATGTTAACCTAACCTAATTTATTTGGTTAGGAACAGGAACTTTCCTTCCACCTCGAGTACAGTTTTGATGTGATAATTCATTGCAAGACAGTTTCATTTAGATTTTTTTTACTTATTTTTGGTGTTGGAGCTTAGTGTGGTTTCCTGTTATCTTAAGATTATTGAGGTGAGTGTTTTTTAACTTATTATAGTAATACTGAAAAATGTATTTTGTGGGCGAGGAAGTTAGATAAATAAAATTAAATAAAAAATAAGTATATTTAAAACAAAACCATTTGGCAAACTTTAAGAGTCATAAGTTTTGCTTGTTTTTGTACTTCAAATATGAATTTTTTTTCATATTGGTGAATAAAAAGGTAATTTTAACAATTATTAATTCATCATTTAGGTATCTATTTTAAATTTTAGACATGTCATCAAATAGTAAACATTACAAAAATGCTACAAAGCAATTGAAACGATTTAAGCAAATGAATGTGCAAAAAATATCTAGTTTTAATATTTTGGTGAAAAGTGAAATACTAGTTTAGATAATAAAACTATGGATATGACAGACACTAATGATAATTCAATGGATGTTTTTGAAAATTTAGAACATCATCCATTACCACACTCTCTTTCAGACACACTCTGTTTTGAATATGAGAATATATTATTAGAAGATGAAAAATGTATTAGTGATACTAGGGAGAATACTACATAAAAGTCTTACCAGTAGCTTATAAGAATGGTGCTGTAAACATAATATTACACATGTGGCTATTAATGACCTGTTAAATATTTTAAAACCATATCATCCTGAATTACCCCGAGATGCTAGAACTCGTGTTACACACTCCAAGGAAAACTATTCTACAACCAATAAACTCAGGTCACTATATTCATTTTGGATTGAGAAATTGTTTGCAAAAACTACTGTCTCAGTATTCTGGAGAAGAGTGTCTTGATACTGTAGAAATTTTAATTAATATAGATGGTCTTCCACTTTCAAAAAGTTCATCCAGTCAAGTGTATCCAATTTTATGCAGTTTATATCCGAAACAGGGGCCAGTTGATATAGTTGGTATATATCACGGTTATGAGAAACCCAAAGATTCTAATTTATTTTTAGAAAAATTTGTAGAAGATGCCATAGAAATAATAATTAATAATGGTATGAAATATGAAAGTAGAACTTATTTTATTAAAATTAAAGGTTTTATTTGTGATGCTCCTGCTAAAGCATACATTACATGTACTAAAGGTCATTCTGGTTACATGTCTTGCAGTAAATGTGACATTGAAGGGGTTTACACTAATAGGATTTGTTTTCCTGACACGAAGAATTTTCATTTGCGCACTGCATAAATTTGACTGTATTTAAACTACATTTGACTGTAATTAAATGCATTATGTAACAAAGATATGTACTATACAGTTAACTATAATTTATTGGGCTTAAAATAAAGCATTTAATCGTACTAGAGGGACATCAGTCTTAAAACAGATTTTTTTAAATTATTGTAAAAAACAACCCACTTCTAAATTTCTAAATATTTAGAGCAGTTGCAAAAATGAATTGATTTTCGGAGACACACAAGGCAGACATACATTTAGCAGTATTATTTATTTATATGGGTGTATTTCCATGGGTTAATTAATGTTTCAGTTGATGATGGTTGTGATAAAATATTCTTTATCAAAAGTATCCAGTTTTATAATTTGATATTCTTTCTTTATAGAAGCTGCAATAAAAAGTCAAAAATGTAGTGATAAGAAGGTGGCGGAGCAAGAAATTGGACGATGGTTGAGGAGAGCCGGGGATCGCTTAAAAACTTTCAAGGAAAAGGAATCAGAATAAAAATTGAATTTATTTATTTTTTAAACAATAAAGATATATTCAGCTATATTTACTTTTATTTACATAAATCATCATAAGTGTGTATAGTATGTACATAATATTATGTATATACAGTGATGAGCACGCTAATAACTGGCAACATAGCACAACAGATGGAAAACATATTAAATTGTGAGATAAAAAGAAATAAAACTAGTAGAGTTGTTAAAATTAGCGATAGTAACATATAAATTGATATTATATTGATTGTTTCCCACCTTTAGACGTATCAGAGGAGTATGTCAACTAAAACTGTCACTGTGACAGTGGCATTTCTCAAAATCGTCTGATACGTCTAAAGGTGGGAAACAATCAATATAATGTCAATCTACAAGTTACTACCGCTAAATTTAACACCTTCACTAGATTAATCTCTTTTTATCTCACAACTTAATATGTTTTCCATCTTTTGCGTTATTTTGTCGGTTATTAGTGCGCTCATCACTGTATAGTATGTACTACGTACATACCTTCAATATGTATCTACTAGGTACGTACCTTCAGTACGTACTAGGTACGTACCGTCAGTACGTACTAGGTACGTACCGTCAGTACGTACTAGGTACGTACCGTCAGTACGTATTAGGTACGTACCTTCAGTACGTACTAGGTACGTACCATATTTTGGAAAATGTACGTCTTATGTACGTATTAAGTACGTACTTCGTACAGCAAAGTACGTACATTGTACGTACTTTATGTCCCATCAGTACGTACTTAGTATGTCTTATGTACGTACTTGTGCTTACTGGGTACGGTGTATATAGATATGTAGTATATAGATATATAGTAAAAATATAGAGATAAAATAATACGTCAATATATGGTAAAAATATGTAAAAATTGCAGTAGTAATAAAAATTCAAAAATAAATAACGTTATATTAACCCTTGTAAATAAGTAGTTAGAATAATAATTTAAATGTATTATGCATATAGCGTATATTTGTTATATCGTATATTTATTTTGATAGGTATATTTACGATAGCAAATATTAAAATCATAAAATTGCAAAAATGTACTGAAAATCAGTAGTCAAATAATAAATGAATAAAAGTCAGCAAAGATAAGGTATACGTTGATAAATATGTAAAAAAATCATAAAAAATTGTATCATTGCGTCCTATAATAACTTAATATGAGGGTAAAAAAAATCTTTGTATATTGATAAATATTGGTAATAGAATAGAATAATTAAGTAAGAATAGGTAAACTTGAAACATATATTAATGTAATTAAGGTAGCACATAATTTTTATACTTTATACTTTATATTAATCAGGAAATACCATAAAAATAGCTAATACCCTAACAACACACAACATTCCAGGAATGTACTACCAAAGTTCTATCAATATTTGAATGTCCTGGACATTTAGGGAACATTCGGTGAACATCTGTTTAAATTATTCCTGGAATGTTACCATAAGACATTCTGTGAACATACTACCAATGTTCCTATATTTTAAGTTGCGAAATAATACATACGTGTAAGAGATACAACATTACTTATAACATACCAGACAAACTAAGTGACATTTTAGGCCTACAGTGCAATAATATGTCAAATTTAAAGAGTTTCCCAAGTTCAATTAATACAATATTATAAACATACAAATGTAATAAAAATTATTGTTCGCGAATATTCAATTTGGAATGCGATTTTGTTAATAAAAAAAATACTTATAACTTATGCAAAACCCAAGAGAGGCATTTATATTTATTTCTTTTGCGTTCATTTTCAAATTCGCCGTGCATATATTTTTGTGCATGGCGCTTGAGAGGGCATCACGTGACTAAAAACGACCAACCAACGACCTCGCTTCGGCCATCTTGGCATCTTCATCTTGGCGACTGGCGACCTTGCCCGGCCTTGCCTTGCCGTGGATTGTTTGTATTATTTGTGCTTTTTAAGAATATTTTTTTAATTCGGATACTTTTATAATAGCTTTAATAGTATTATTAACATAGTGCATAAAATGGTGTCCTGTTTTTAACGCAGTTGGAGTAGCAGAAACAAATGTAGATAAAAAAATCTGCAGGAATAACGTTTCAATTATGACAGAAGCTCAAAACAAATGACTGAATGAACAGCCCTATTAAAAGGTTAGTATGCAAATATGTAAACGAAAGCATGCCCTGTATTTCAGAAAATAAATTAATACTATTAATACCCTAATAATACTATTCATAAAAAATCTTTTAAGTAACGTAGATATAACAAAGTGAATAAAAGGCATAAATCAGAAGAATTATTATTTTATTTTATAAGTTAATAATTGGTCATATCCATTTATTATTTTAATAATAATTGTGAATAAGCCACAAACTTCGCTTATTCCTAACTAAAATAGTAAATAGAGATAGGTAATAACAAAAGGATTTGTAAAACTAAAATAATTCTTTTTGCGTTTTTGCTAGTGTATGCGTTTATAAATAGGATGGTAGACCACACACTATAATATGCAGTACCAACTAATGAATACACAGAATATTATAGTCGATTTGCTAAACTCAGTCTCAGTACTAATTACTGTAATTTTGGCAAAATTGGCCAAAAACAAAAAAAATTACCTACTAAAATCACTAGCCAGTTGTGTCTGAGTTTGGGGAACGGACTATACTAATAAACAATTTCTAAGCTGTTTTATAATAATTTTGTGAGTTCATTAATCATATTTTTTATTTAAAACTAAAATTTGTTAATAATGCTTAGTAATGCATATATTTTGTATTTTTAGCTTTCCAGAAGATCCTGCGAAGAAGACATGAAGTATAGATCAGATTTGTTAATAGAGGAGTATGTTCAAAACACTTTCTAGAAAAAGATATTGACAGAACTTCACTTTCATCTGTTCGTTTGAGAGACTGTGCTGTTCCAATAGCTTATGTCACACAGGTATATGCATAACCTAATTAATAATACAGTCCGTACAATATAGATACTGTTGTAATTCATTATCTACATCGGAGATCTAAGTTGACATTGTTGCCCAACTGCAAAAAATTTTTGAATTCATTTTAAGTCAAATATATCACATAATTATTGCGAAGTAGATTATACAACAAAACAGATTAATATTCAATGTAAATAAATAAAAACATCAGAAATCGAAAACAAGAATTAAGGTATAATCTTATGTTACAGTTATTAAGGTACCAAGGGTATTATAGGGATATACGTTGACCGAAAGCGTTATTATTATAATACCTGTGGTGCCTTCAACGTTTAATGTCCGACTAAATTATTCTTTATATGCGAAAAATTTGAACGAATTTTGAATTGATTAGTTTTTAAATAAGTACATTTACCAGTAACAGTAGTAACGTAATTGTGGTAACCATAGTTTTACTTAGGTTGATATTTGTCAACTTGACAGTATCTAAGTCGTTATTTAAATTTAATGCCCAAGGGCGTTATATCGTACTTAACAGACTTCGAAATGTCATTATTTGTCAAATAATGTACCAGTAGGACATTAAAGTAAATAATAAAAACAATAAATATAATGAATACTAAATACTTATTTGTTTGTGAAAAATCTATTTCTTTGTGGCTTTTTTGTAATTAATTATTCTAATGGGGAAATAAGCCACAATTTACTTGAAAAAATAATTTTATTAAGGTTTCTACTTCCACATCGGATGTCGTTGTCAAAATACAAAATGTTCATTATTATTATTTTATTTATTAAATATTATTTATTATTTATTTAAATATTATTTAATATTTATTTTTTTATTATTATTATTTATGCATATTATTACCTGTAAATAATATTTCTTTTGATTGTTAATTGTAAAGGATAGAAAAATTACCTTTTATTTTATTTTCTTTTAGAATCAGCTGAGAGAAGTGGTCTACAAAAAACCAGAAAGGAAACAGAATATGTGGCTACGAAAAGCAAAAGAAAGGTTTACAAAGCAAATGTGACACATTTTTTTATAATATTTAGGAATGTCAGCAAATTACATTAAAAAATGTATGTAAAGATTTTTTGCAATAAAAATGTTTATATTTATCAAGGATGTATTATTTGGTATGGCCATATATCGTCAGTGATGTGACAGTACCTCCTATCTGTTTTTTTCAAGAGATTTGTAAGATAGACTAAAAACTTGTTTCGGCCACCTCCTGTTTTCATATATTTTTTGACTTGTTTTGCAGTAAATTCAACTATCTATTTACTACAAAAAAAGTCAGAATACGTACGAAACCAGAAAGTGACCTTAAAAAATGTTTTTTGTCTCCTGCAAACCTCATGAAAAAACATATAGGAGGTATTGTCACATTACTGACGATATATTTCAGTGAATGTCTAAAAAATATACTGTGAATGTTCAAAGAACGTTCGTAGACATTCATGGAATGTTCTAACAAGACATTCAGTCTAAAAATATACTGTGAATGTCCAAAGAACATTCATGGAATGTTCCAACAAGACATTCAGTCTAAAAAATAGACTGTGAATGTCCAAAGAACATTCGTAGACATTCATGGAATGTTCCAACAGAACATTCTAAGAATATTTAAAATGCTGACACAGCACTTTCCTGGTACTTTCCAGGGACATTCGTGTGCATTTGGGGACATTCCAGGAATGTTTTCAATGTCCTGTGTGTACATTCTAGGAACATTCATGGAATGTTTTGTGTTATTAGGGTATGGACTTACCACTTTTACACGTCTTTGTTCGTATCACAAGTCCTCGCTGCACGTTCCATAGCATTGTCCATTGTCCATTGTCCCACGATGTTCCATCTCCATACTATTCCATTCTCAGCTCCGCGTCGGCCTGATGTCTCCATCCATTTTACATATACCACACTGTTGTCTAAGGTGGTCTAGGTGCCTGAACATTGACGTGTTTCTTCATACCTGTCCTGTTTACCAGTCCTGAGTTCTTCCCTGGTTCTGGATCGCCATATGACAGCCCTGGGCACTAAGGCTATCTTCTCCCGGTGAGGGTGGTTATCCCTTATCCGAGGGGTGGAATAATTGATACGCTTACTTGTTGAGTTGGTTTATTTACACTCGCATTAGTATAAGCTGGTAGCACCTCACCCAAAGAACATCTCGTGTAGAAAGAGACACTATCTTTAATGTGGAAATATTACGTCTGATCACCAAAACAGAATGACGAATGTCCAATATAATAATAAAGAATTCCCTTGTTATAGTTTAACTGTTTATATATTTAGAACTGCCTATTCAGCATCGACCATGAAAAGTGTTTATAATTGACTCTGCAATTATTAGTGAATCGTGATCTTGGCTAACAATATTTATATAATCGAATGAAGGTTGTAATGTTGTTTTGATGACATAAATAACTGAAAGTAATTATCGTAGATAATTACAGGGTGTTTTTAAGATATATCTACTGAGTACAGATGAATTCTTGTACATATGCAACAAGGCCGTTAACCAGTATTATGGATTAAATGACAGTTCTAAATAAATAGAACTGGACAGTGGAAACAGTTCTAAATAAATTCAACAGATAGCGTCCACCATAAGTATAGCGTTCCGTTTCCTGATAAAAACTCATTTTTCTCGGTTGTGTATTTTGAAAACGGGCCATAGGAAACTCGATGTAAAATTCTAAACTGTTGAATTCCTGCTTCCCTAATTATTTTACATCAGTCATCAAAAGACATTAGAAACTTTGTAGATGATTGAAATCTGTATTAAAAACAACTTAAAATTGTTCTACGAATTAAACATTCCAAAATTTTGTAAAAATTTATTCCTTTCATTTGCCCCATACTCTATACAGGGCCGGATTTACATGTTGAACCCTACTAAGCATTAATATTTCTGGCGCCCTACGCCTTGATCGCCCCCCAACCCCCTTATAACCAACCAACTTTTGGCTTTACCAAGCTCTACCAAAAAACCAGCCAACGACTGATTATATCCTTTTACTTTACTTAAAGTTGTAGTTTTTATACTGAAGCTTGTACTGACTTTTTGTAATCGTTCTAAAACGGTACTCCAAAATATGAACAAAAATACTGTCTAGTGATTCAAGGTTTAATCTTAGAGCAGATGCATCACTACGGCATGAAGGTTTTTCGTTCCTGCCATTCTCTATTAGTTTTAAATATTCTTTAATTGCCGACCAATTTTCTTTCAAAGCTCGACAAGCATCGTTTCTCGCTAACCAAGGTGTTTTAGATAGGCTTTGAAGTACCACAGAGCATTTTGGTTCAAATAAAGCTCCCATCGATGTGTTGAACTTGTGAAAAAATTGTACAGTTCTTGAAGTAGACAAAAAAAGAAACAGCAACCACACATGAACTAATGGCCACAGATCCTACCAGATTTAAGGAATGAGAGGCACGTGAGACATACTCAGCCTGAGGACATAGTTTTTTGATTCTGGTTTGAACACCTGAGTCCCTGCCATATTACTGGCATTGTCATATGACTAACCACGGCATTTTGTGATATCCAAATCGAATTTATCACAAACATCGATAATAGCATTTACAATCTCTTCAGCTTTGTGTCCAACTTTAGGCAAAAACACAAAAAGCGTTCTACGGGTATGCCATCTCTAGTTATATTCCTTAATACCAACGTTAATTGGTCAATATGAGATGTGTCTGGAGTGGAGTCTACCATAATCCCAAAATATTTTGCTTAAGTATAACTTCTTCATATGTTGACTAGGAAATGTATGAAGTTGTACCTGAACCTCCATCGCCATATACTTTCAATTGCTCTTCAAGAAAGGAGTCAAATTCGAATAAAATTGTATTAAATCTAAAAAGATGCCTTGATCAAACAGTCCTAAATATTTATGGCTACCACAAAAAGCTAATCCTTTTGTGAATAGAAATTTTACAGCGGCAACAACACGCTTAAGAACATTCCTCCAGTTTTTAGTTTCCTTATTTAACTGATCAGCAAGACTTGAACTAACGTCCTTTTATTTGACCTCTCAGTTTTAATGTTTTCTGGTGTGACTTATGACAAGGACAATTTTCGTGGTCTACCACTCTTTGTGAAGCATTTTTCCAATCATTAAAACCGGTTGTAAATGCATTTGCGTTAGCAAGTGTAACAAAAATAAGAAAACTTCTGTTGGAGTGAAAGTAAAAAGAAAGATATACTCCAACAGAAGAAAGGGAAAAAAATAAATAAATAATGGGACATAGATGTAGAGAGATGGGCTGTAAAGAAGAGATAAGAGGTGAGTGTAAAGAAAAGGGTGAAGTGGCTTCTACGTTGAGAACCCTAATAGCACAAGGACGTCCAATGGACGTCCATTGGACGTACTTCACGGACTTTAGGGACGTCCATTGGACGTCCGTTTTCGTCCGAGGAACGTCCTTTATACGTCCTATTTTGGTCCAAATGTCGCGCTACCGAACGTCCATTGGACGTCCATCTAAGGTCCGAGGGGACGTATATTGGACCTTAATCGGACGTAATTTGGACGTTGATCGGACGTCCTAGGGGACGTAAATTGGACCTTAATCGGACGTAAAGTGGACCTTAATCGGACGTAAATTGGACCTTAATCGGACGTAAATTGGACCTTAATCGGACGTAAATTGGACCTTAATCGGACATAAATTGGACCTTAATAGGACGTAAATTGGACCTTAATCGGACGTAAATGGGACTTTAATCGGACGTAAATTGGACCTTAATCGGACGTAAATTGGACCTTATCGGACGTAAATTGGACCTTAATAGGACGTAAATTGGACCTTAATCGGACGTAAATGGGACCTTAATCGGACGTAAATTGGACCTTAATCGGAAGTAAATTGGACCTTAACCGGATGTTCTAGGGGACGTGAATTGGACCTTAACAGGACGTCCAATTTTGGTCCAAATGCCACGTTGCCAAACGCCCAATGGAGGTCCACTTAACATCCGAAGGGACGTTCGGTGGACGTCAATTGGCCTTCATAGGACGTCCCAGTTTGGTCCAATGTCTTGCTGCCGAACATCCATCTAATGTCGTGGGAAATAAAAAATATATTTTTTAAGGAACTTATATTACATCTTATATTAAATTACAATTATTGGATATTACATTATTTACATTAAATTACAATACACTTCTCCAAGAAATTAACGCACCACCTTAAATATGGGGTATTTTTGATGTCTCGTATTTCCTAAACCTGTTGTTTCATCTAAGTGATTTTTTTATAATATTATAGCCTAGGCTATAGGTTACCTCCTTAAGCTTGTCATGCACAGGCAGCTATGCTGTAATATATGTACATTATATCATATCGCTCTCTATAGTAATGAGTGAGCCTGCAGACAGGAAACAAATGGTTCCGTATGTGCAGGCTCACTCATTACTATAGAGTGCGATGTGATATAATATATATTACAGTATAGCTCCCCGTGCATGACAAGCGTAAGGAGGTACTTAACCTATAGCCTAGGGCCTAGGCTAGAATATTATAAAAAAATCACTTAGATGCAACAACAGGTTTAGGAAATTCGAGACATCAAAAATGCCCAATTTTTAAGGTGGTGCGTAATCGGTTGTATATACAGGGTGTAACAAAAATACACGTCATAAATTAAATCACATATTCTGGGACCAAAAATAGTTCGAATGAACCTAACTTACCTTAGTACAAATATGCACATAAAAAAAGTTACAGCCCTTTGAAATTACAAAATGAAAATCGATTTTTTCGATTATATCGAAAACTATTAGCGATTTTTTATTGAAAATGGACATGTGGCAGTATTATGGCAGGAATATCTTAAAGAAAAATTATGGTGAAATTTGTGCACCCCATAAAAATTTTATGGGGGTCTTGATCCCTTAGATCCTCCCAAACTTTTGTGTACGTTCCAATTCAATTTTATTATTGTGGTACCATTAGTTAAATTCAATATTTTTGTTTCTTAGTATTTTTCAGATAAGGCAGTTTTTATCGAGTTGCGACTTCTTTTTTAACATGTCTACATAAAAATTTTATGGGGGTTTTGTTCCTTTAAACCCCCCAAATGTTTGTGTACGTTCCAATTAAACTATTACTGAGGTACCATTAGTTAAACAGAATGTTTTTAAAACTTTTTTGCCTCTTTGTATTTTTTCGATAAGGCACATTTTATCGAGATCTGGCTTCTTTTTTAATATGGTTCAAAATATACCTAAAAATGTAAAGCATAAATAAGTCTGCATATTATTACCAAGTCTCCATAATCGTACTTAACCATATACAAATATGTGGTGGATTTGACAAATATTCAAAATATTTCGATAAAAATTGACTTTTCGAAAAAGCAATAAGAGGCAAAAAAGTTTTTAAAACGTGTTTAAATGGTACTACAATAATAATTAAATTGAAACGTGCACAAAAGTTTGGGGGGGTTTAAAGGAACAAAACCCCCGAAATATTTTTATGGGGTGTCCAAATTTTACTATAGTTTTTTCGTAAGATACTGCTGCCATAATAATGCCACATGTCCATTTTCAATAAAAAATCTCTAATAGTTTTCAATATATTGGAAAAAATCACTTCATCTTGTAACTTCAAATGAGTGATAAAGGCACAGAGACTTAGATGGCGAGGTCACATTGAAAGGATGCCAAACACGAGGACTCCAAAAATGGTACTAAACTACACTACAGCTTCAAGAAAGAGAAGAGGAAGGCCGAAAAATAGATGGAAGCAAGAGGTCGAAAAAGATTTGGAAAGAATGGTGCTACAGGGTCAGAAAAGAAAAATGAATAACAGGAAGGAATGGAGAAAAATCACATATCAAGCCAGAGAAGATCTCAGTACATAAAGAAACGTGAAAATGAAGAAAAAAACAAACTTTTCAAGCCATGGGCCTCTAAAGCCCTTAGTGCTATTATATATATATATATATATATATATATATATATATATATATATATATATATATATATAGAATTAAAAAATAGCCAGAGCAAGGACCCGGATGGAATGAACACAAAAATAATCAAGGCAATTAAACACAATATTAGCTTACCTTTAACTAAACTAATAAACTACTCAATTTCATCCTGCATTTTTCCTTCAGTGTTTAAAACTGCGAAAGTCATACCTCTCTTTAAACGTAAAGGTTCGGCTGATGATCATAATAACTTTCGTCCAATTTCTCTTTTGCCAATTCTTTCCAAAGTGTTTGAGAGAATCCTAAAGAAGCAGATCAATGACTATTTTGAATCTAATCGGCTTTTTGCAGTGCAGCAATTTGGATTTAGAAAAAACAAAACAACAACACTTGCTATCGATCATTTTACAGGCAGTATTTTGGAAGGATTTGAAAACTTTCTTGATACCCTTGCCTCGTTCCTTGATCTTACTAAAGCTTTTGATTGTGTCACTCATAGTATTCTTCTTAAAAAATTACATGCCTATAATTTTCATCCTATGTCTATTCAATTGATTGAGTCTTATCTATCAGATAGATTTCAATATGTGTTTTTTAACCAGCTTAAATCTGATAAAAAACCTTTGATGTATGGAGTGCCTCAAGGGTCAGTTCTAGGTCCAATATTATTTCTCATTTATATAAATGACTTGGGATTTTCACAAGAGGGCCCGGTAAGCACAGTCCTATTTGCTGATGATACTACATGCTATCAAAGTTACCACCCTTCCCAAATCAGTGATACTGATCTTGAGACCACAGAGAGCAATTTGTTCCAATGGTTTTTGGCAAATCGTCTCTCTCTCAATAACTCAAAATCACAAACAGTGAACTTTACCCTAAGACATAACACCATTACACATCCCATTTTAACAGATTGTTCACAGGAAGCTAAATTTCTTGGTGTTTATCTTGATCAGGGACTCACTTGGGAACGGCACATACTGAAACTTTCCCAAAAGCTCTCAAGCCAACTCTTTTTATTTAGAAACCTATCTAAGGTTACCTCCCTTCAAACCCTTCTTACATCATATCACAGCAACTTTCACTCACGACTAACTTATGCAATCCTTTCCTGGGGACACTCTTGCCATATAGATAAGGTGTTTGGTCAGCAGAGAAAGTGTATTCGCATAATCACAGGTCAGGGTTATCGGGACGATTGTAGGCAGTCTTTCAGAAACCTGAGGATTCTCACACTACCTTCTGTGTACATTATGCAGTGCCTGTTGTATGTTCATCAAAATGTAGATCTGTATAAAACACAACAGCATACTTATCAGACTAGAAATCATGATGCCCTTGTACCAGACTTCAGTCGACTTGAGAGGACCAGAAATGGAACCAGATACCTAGCATTGAAATTTTATAACTGTATACCAATATCTATTAAAAGTCTGGATTTTAACCAATTTAAGAGACAAATTAAAAATTATCTTCTGATGGGTGCTTTCTACTCATTTGAGGAGTACTTCAGATCTAAATTTTGTTTTGTCCTGTAATTTAATTAGTGTTTAGTTTTTAAAATAGGTTTTTTTTTACTGAAGTACTGTCAACTTTTAATGTAATTTTAGACAATTTTAATTATTGCTGACCTGTAAAAGTACATTTGTACATTATTACCAATAAATACTCTACTCTACTATATATATATATATATATATATATATATATATATATATATATATATATATATATATATATATATATATATATAACTTCAAAGGGCTGTAACTTTTCTTGTGTGCACATTTGTACTAAGGTAAGTTAGGTCCAATCAAACTATTTTTGGTCCCAGAATATGTGATTAAATTTATGACCTGTATTTTTGTTACACCCTGTATATATCTACATACTTCGTCTAATTTACTAACTGTTATTTATTTTAACTGAAATATTTAGGCGGTAGGTGTGTTCTTTTTTAGAATCACTTTGCCGAGTACAATGGAATTACAGCCACTAGACATATTTTATTATATACGCGTAGAAATAATATTTGAAGATTTCTATTAATGTTAACCTAAAGAAATACACAATAATATGTTTCATTTAATTTGTATAAATGGATTATAAAGCGTTTTTATGAAGCAGATTTGTTCGGATCACACTGTAACTGTAATCGAACGAAGGTGACATTTTAAAATAAATTGGTAACATTTATTTGACAGTTACGGTGATGACACTTCATATTTGTTTATATTCTTTACTATAAGTATCTGTTTTATTTATTATATTTACTGTTTTTATTATTTACTTTACTATAAAAAGATCCTCTACTATAAAAATATAAATTTCACCTAATTTTATAACGACTTGAAATAATCGAGGTATCTGACAACTTTTTTAGTTGTTATTGTAGACAAACTTATACAAAGAAACCTACCAGCTTTTTGCCAAGAGTTCGGAGCCGTTTTTTAATTATTAACAATGCAGTGCAAAAACTCTTGCACTGCAAATCTTAAAAGATTATAACTTAATTCTTGTTCTCTATTTCTTAAGTTTTTACTTATTTACATTGAATATTAATTTGTTTTGTTGTATAATCCACGTTTACAATAATTATGTGATATATTTGATTTAAAATGGATTCAGGATCTTTTTATACTGGCAACTATGTCAACTTAGATCTCTGGCGTAGATAATGACCTGCAACAGTAAGTAAATTAGATGGACTGTAGGTTATATTTGGACATTCCCTGGATATAGTCACTGATGTGACATACCTCCAATTTGTTTTTTCATTAGTTTTGTAAGAGAGACTAAAAACTTTTTTTATAGTCACCTCCTGTTTTCATATATTTTTTGACATGCTTTGTAGTAAATTCAACTATCTATTTACTACAAAACATGTCAAAATTTACATGTGAAAGCAGATGATCCTAAAAATGGTTTTTCATCTCCTACAAAATTCATGAAAAAGCAGATAGGAGAATTATTGTACATTACAATTCTCTGATGTTTGGGAAAAAGGGCTTAAGTCAGAATTGCACATCGATAATGTTTTGATGATTTCTACAGTACTGTAGTAGATTCTACTGTACATACAGTTTACATCTACAACAGTTTTTTTCTGGTCCAGAAATCATCAAAACATTATCAATGTGCAATTCTGACTTAAGTCCTTTTTGCCAAACATAAAAAAACAATCTGGTCATAACTGACCAATGAGCAATTTTAATTTAACCTAAATTACTACTGTTTCTTAAAATGAAGAGCTTACCCCATAGCGTCTCTTATCTAATCTAACAAGATCGTGCACTATTCTAACATACACAGGCACAGCACACAAGCACTATGCTCCGTTTTTCACTATCACCTATCACTCAAACTAGTTCAAAAGGCTTTGTCCTCTTCAATCTTCTAGTTTGCCCAGTAGTATCGAGGAGCTGGATTTCCTCGATATTCTTGAACTTATGAAGTTGTTGCTCGTGACCCTGCTATCTTCTTGATATTTGTTGATAAAGTAATAACTTATTATGCATGGACAATGTGGACTTTCTTCCAACTAGCCAATACACTTTTTATATCTCTCTTTTGCCTTTCATAGCCACAAGGCTATACATTTCCTTCTTGGTTTTTTTTTGTAGGCCACTTTCAGCTGATTCTAAAAAAAATTAAAATGAAGGGTAATTTTTCTATTCTTTACAATTAAAAATCAAAAGAAATAGGAAATAGGTACTATTTACAGGTAATAATATGCATGCATAAATGATTCGTTTCATAAAGAATAAAGAAAATTGAAAACGGATTTTATAATACTTACAAAATTGTTTAAACAAGAGATCCAGCCAGAGCCCAGAGCAAAAACTAGCAGCATAGAAAAAAGTGTTGTGTGATTTGACTAGCAGACAGTACAGCAGAAAAGCCACTAATTTCCATTTCCCACACCCCCTTATCGATGCATTTTTTTCCAATCAAAATTTTTACTAAATTTTTAGGTTATCGGTTATCTTATGAAAAACTCTTCTATGATGAAAATGAAATGTGATGACCAATGACCACGCGACGCTACATAGATACTCGCGCGGCAAATTTGAAAATGAACGCAAATTGAACAGTAAATGGCGAATGGCCTCTCTTAAAATCTTGTAATGGAAAATTTTACCCCTCCAGGAAGACATTGTACTATGTTCATAGAATATCTTGTGGTAACTTTCCACCCATAATTTAATCAGATAGATGTTCACGGAATAGAACGGTAGTACCTATATTCCTGGAATGTTTTGTGTTGTTAGGATTAAACTTTTATTTTATTTATTCTTGAATATTTCCTATTGTTAAACATTGCAACCAATAATTTACAAATAAGATTTTCATTACATTACATAAAATCAAAAACATGTTTTGGATATTAAACTATATAGTTTGTTTATAATTGTAATAATTGTATATACAATTTTGAATTAAGATTTAATCTTTTCGATTTAAACTACAGTAAAACCTGTGTTACCGGCCCCCTGCAAACACCGGCCACCTGTACTAACGGTCAGTTTAAAAATTCCCCAAACCAATTACAGTAAAACCTGTCAGTAACGGCCACTAAAAATGAAAAAGCTATTGGCCGATATAGAAAGGTGACCGGTATTGCCAGTTTTTGTAGTCCAGATATAATTGGTTTGGGGAATATTTAAACCGGCCGTTAGTACAGGTGGCCGATTTTATCAGGTGGCCAGTAACACAAGTTTTACTGTATATCTAGACTACAAAAACTGGCAATAACGGCCACCTTTCTATATCGGCCAATAGTTCTTTCATTTTAGTGGCCGTTACTGACAGGTTTGACTGTATTTCATTAACGTAAAGTTAACGCGTAAGTTAATATTTTATTGAATTATTTTGCTATTTGATCCCGTAATTGGTATAATGTGTCCAATATATTATATAAGCGTTCATAAAACGTCCGTATTTCGTCCAGTATGGACGTCCAAAGGACGTTCAACGTCGGACGTCCAAGGGACGTCCATATTTATTCCGTCCGAAGGACGTCCAACGTCGGACGTCCAAAGGACGTCCATATTTATTCCTTCCGAAGGACGTCCAACATGGGACGTCCAAAGGACGTCCATATTTATTCCTTCCGAAGGACGTCCAACATGGGACGTCCAAAGGACGTCCGTTTATAGTCCATGGACGTAAGGACCAAAAATGGACCTATTTTGGACGTCCAAAGGACGTCGTGTGCTATTAGGGAAGCCGCAATAGGAAAAAATACTACTTTGCAGTAGTACTGAAGAAAGGGGGATTAGAAGGGATAGAAGTAGAAGTGGGAAGAGACAGAGGCAAACTGAATAGAGTTGGCTAGCAAGAGATGCAAGAAAACCACTTGACACTCAAGGATGGATACGGCTCGTTTGCATGCCTGTCGAAGAACAGTAGCTCTATATAGATAGTAATGATGACTAAAAGATGAAATAATAAAATAAGAATAATGTACTGAAACTGAATGAAGATGGATAATTGCTAAAGACGAACAAAATAAATAAATCTAACAAATCATGGGCGCCATGAAAATGATCTTCGATCATTTTCCCAGGTATCTTACACTGCTGTCAAATATTAAATATATCAAACCTGTAATAGTGAACATAAAGGAGTAGTAAAATTCATGATATACAAAATAAATAAATATTTATTAAAATAACTACTAGATTTTTAACAATCTCTGAGTTAGACAAGCATATATCATGTAACTCTAAAATGACATAAGTTATACAAGAAGCTATATATATTTTAAAGATAACAACAATGTTATCTGTTATAAACTTAAATACCTCTTACATATATATAGGGTACAAAATTACATAAGTCTTCTACCAAATGGTTATAGTACGCCTGCTACGTACAACTAAAGGAAACTGACAAAGATGAAAATACTACAAATAAATAGGCCCAAGCCTCACTAAGGGAAAATACAATAATGAATAAATAAAGTTAAATATACAATTGACTAAAGTAGAAATGAAGTTGAGATAAATACCGACGATGACCTAAATTAACCGATCAAATGGAATAAAGCGAATAACAGTAAAATATTTGGGAAACAAGCTAGTAATATTAAAAAAATAAATTTACCCGAATTACATAAACCAATATCAAAGCAATAATAAAGTATTAAAAACCTAATTTTCTCTAGGCTTATTCCTGTGCACAAGAAGTTACCGTAGATACAAAGTTTGGGAACCAAATAATCTAATATACAAATATGTCAAAAAAAAACCAGAGGTAACCTAAATCTGGAAAAAAAACATAGTGTATTTAACAGATAGTCTGAAATATAAAAAAACCAATAGTTACTAAAACACCTCACTAAATGTTCCCAAACGAGGTTGCGGTTGCATCCTAGAAAATGATGCACCAGGATGGAGCGACCCCATGACTCCTGTAGGCCCAGGTGCCAAGACGAAAATTGAGCTGGAACGCTCCCATAGCTTGCTCCCAAATCGACATACTCCCATGATGACTTGACTGTGGCTGTAGTGGTTTCTCTAGGTGGTCAAATAAGGTCTATGACTTCATGGTAGGGTTTCTCCCAAATGGCTAAAAAACATTCCCAGTTTTATTTCTCATTTTAAACATGAGCAAAAAGTAAAGGGAAGAAGAAATAATTGAGGAACTTTTTAGAAGCAATAGTATAGAAAAACCGACCATTAAAACTGGAACAAAAACCAATCTCAGGTAACCTTGAACTGTTTTGAGTGTGAATACATGGACAAATGACATTGAAATGATTTATTTGAGGAAATATCTGTAAAAATATATTGAATTTATAAAATATTGGATGTTGAATAATTTAAAACCTACAGAGAAATGGTAATTATTTTCAATATTAATTTGAGGACTTCAAAAATGTTTGGTTATGTAAAACCAAAAACCACATTAATATAAAAGATCGATATAAAGATAATATAAAGATCGAAATAATCTACATCCTTCCCTTAATAGATTGACTAAGAAAGTTTAAAAATGAACCTAGTATATCAAATGTTCCATAACAAAAAACAAGGCTATACATAAAAAAATTATTATGAAAAAGTAGATCTCACCGAATGATTCCTATTTAGACTCCAACAGGAGTTGTCACTCACATGTCTCCTCACTCCAGACAATCCTTGGTGGTAACTTTTTACTTTACTTTAAATTGCTTGGTGTTATAAAATAAGTTGGATGAAATCATCCGCCATTCTATATGGTACCTCTATTCGAGACAACAGCCAACAGTCAAGTAAAGAACGAGAGGCGCTTCTCCGGTTATGAGATGTTAGCACCTCATTGATCGAATTTCGTAAAAATAATTATACCATCCTTTTGCTCACGGTTTGTACAGCAATGATCACTAGGTTTCAGATTTTGATCACCTGTAGTTTATTTTTTATTAAGGGTTGAAAAGTCAAGGACGAAAAAAAAGATGTTGGCACCTCATTGATCGAAATCTTTAAAACAAATGACTGTATTCGATAGGAAATAAAGCGCTGAGCAATGATCACCTATTTTGAACATTGATCAGGCTTTTTTTTGCACTGAAAATAATTATTAAAGTTGCAATAACATTACCACGCACGCGCAGTCCATTAAAAACTTTATATCTAACAGGAGCTCTGTTCTTTATTTGAAAAATTTTCAAGGACAGTCACTCTTCGGTCCGAGTAAAATTATTCTGTCTAAATCTTGACCCGAGGGGTAGCGGCGTGTAATTTGGGTTGCCTATATAAACATCGACGAAATTTGAGTTATTTAAAACGCTGAAAAGACTAGTTAGTGATAATAAAAACCGATATTTACTGCGGTTACATGATATTTAATATTAAAATATTATTGGATGTGGTAGAATGTAGACTCTTTGTATAATTACCAATTGAACAGTGAAGCTGTTAGATCAATTTTCCGATTCAATCATTTCTACTGTTTACAGTTCTGTGTTTGTGTTTGCTTTTGAGTATGTATTTCATTTTCTTGACATCGAAAATGTTAGGTGTGGAAAGAATTAATAAGTGCGTGAAATGCGAAAAAGTGTATAAACATAAACATGATTTAAAAAGACATGTAAAAAGTTCGCATCCCGACAAATTGGATGCAATTGCCCCTTTAAAAGTGCTTAAAGGCAACGTCTATAAGTGCACACATTGTGATAAACAATTTAGATATGTCAAGTTTAAACTTTCATGTCAAAAAAGTGCACACAAATGTATCAGTTTCTGCAGAAACTAAAACATTTCATCATAAATGTTCTCTGTGTAATTATCATGCAACTTTTAAAAAGGACTTTATTAAACATTATGAAACTTCTCATAGCATTCCTATGCAATGCGATACAATAGAGTTTTCCAACCATGATGACTTTATTTCTTGGAAGAATAAAATAGAGCTTGAAACAAATGCTAGTGTAGTTTTATTGCTGAAAAAGTGAACTACATAATTGCCACCGATAATGAACAGGCTATTTCGCGATTTAAGGTTATCAACACAAATTACACGCCGCTAATATTCGGGTCAGGATCTAGAATCGAGTATCAAAATTGTTGCAAGCTTTTTACTCTTCGAACGAACCGTTTTCTTACAGTGTTGCGCGATTTTGAATAAGTAATAAATTATAAGTTCTGACCCAGAAAACTCAGAATTGATTTTTACATTATAATCAAACGAAGCGGTTATAGTTAAATTTGTTGCTATCTAGAGAATGTAAAGATTATTCGTGATAATAAGAATTGTAATAGATTTCTTTGTTGTGGATATTAGGACTATTTTATTCCAAGGAGATAGTCAGATCACACTATTGGCAACTGAGCATCTTAAAACATGTCTTATTATATGCATTGTTGTCAGGTGTAAAAGTTACTTTTTCTCTTAAAGTTTTTTATACCTACCTAATAATATTAGTATAATTATTATATTATATTATATTATATTATATTATATTATATTATATTATATTATATTATATTATATTATATTATATTATATTATATTATATTATATTATATTATATAATTATATTATATTATAATAATTATACTATCATTTTTTAAAAAGGAATTTCTTTTTTAAGGAATGATAATATTATATAAAACTGGTGATTTTTTCCTTCGCCATGCGACGGGGGATACAATCAATTGCCATGTACAGTCGCTGTACTCAATTTTTTCTGGCATCCTCTAATTTTATTTGACAACCTCAACTATAAGAAAGACTGGATTGATTTCGCTAATTTTGATTTTGAAATATTTTTAGAAGTCGTGTTCTCACCATAGGTATAATAACACAATAGATTAGGCCAGGTCCGAAAAATAGCGTAACGCGGAGCAGTTCGGGTCGGTGGTCTATCTATCTCTCTTTACCGGCGCTTAGCTTTCTCTCTCTAGCATATGATGGCTGCCGCCTCTGTGTCACTCAAGGTTCATAGATAGTATGCAATAATCTACCTTGTGTGTCACTATCGTTCCATTACTCCCACCTCTTGGTAGATACGCTCACACTGGCACGACAGACAAAGATAGCTGGACCACTGTACTTAACCCGCGAGTAGTCACGCCGTTAGATAGAATCTCACATTTTATCCTTTTTCGCGATAACTTGATGAAAAATTTTGAAATTTTGAAAAAATTTCGTAAGTGCCTCGAGGAAGGGTGTAGTAATACGTAGGATTTTTTTATTTATTTATTTCTTCTTCTTCTTTTTGTGGAATTTATGGCTATGGGGACAGCCAATTAGCTTTAATAATTGTTAGAAATAATATAAAATAAAAATTTGTTGTAAATCCGTATTTAAATTCCAATTTTGAGATAGAATCTAACACGCGACTATTCACGTTACAGAAGTGAGCGCGACTACTTCCGGGTTAATATTGGCGTTACACCCAGAGATATGTCAAGAATAGATCTGGCTAGGGATATGCTAAATAATGCATCGGGGTGTAACGTCAATATCAAGTACGGTGGTCTAGCTATCTTTGTCTGTCGTGCGAGTGTGAGCGTATCTACCAAGAGGTGGGAGTAATGGAACGACAGTTAAGGCCGCGTCCCACCATCAAATAATTTGATCAAACTGGTTTGAGCAAATTGAAAGTGACAATTAGTGACGTCACATCCTGAGTGTTCATTGTGGATAATAATGAAAAATTTTAATTTTAAATAAAGTACAAACAAGTTAGACAACTCAATACACAAAATTTGATCAAACTAGACTGATAGTGAGAGCACAGATTTTTAGAATTTCAAAAAAACTGCAATTGTGACGTCACTTTGACGTACTTCCGGAGTTTGCTCAAACTGTTTGATCAAATTATTTGATGGTGAGACGCGGCCTTTACACAGAGGCGGCAGCCATCATATGCTAGAGAGAGAAAGCTAAGCGCCAGTAGATAGAGATAGATAGACCACCGACCCGAACTGCTCCGCGTTACGCTATTTTTCGGAGTTGACCAAATCTATGTGTATAATATCTTTGGTTACCCCCCGATGCCACAGTATAGGAGGCCGATGCATTGAGTAGCATATCCCTAGCCAGATCTATTGTTGACATATCTCTGGTTCTCACTTATCTCTTGACATATCTCACATTATCAAATAATGAACCGTGATAGTGCGACGTCAAAAGGTCCAAAAAGTTTCCAAACAAAGCAAAGGTTTGACGTCTGTGAATTGTTTATACACGTGATTTGTGTAATCCATTTTAATTTTATTTTCTTTTAACAATAATCTGCACATTTTTTCTTAAGACACAATCCTTGTTAGTCATATCAATATAGTCATATCATATTGCTTTTAATTTTATAAATGTCCTTACACAAAATCAAGGATTTACACACTACATAGTACTTACTGCTCTTCAGGTTCTTAACCAGTCCTATATGGAAATATGGTGGGAAATATACTATGAGCATTGATTACAATCACGGGTACCCACCACCCAACACATTACCATTTTGTAAAAATTAAACATCTTACAATAAGCAATATATTCCAATTATCAAAGAATACATATCTCCCAAGAACCGACACAAACGGATTATCTATGAACTAAATTTTTATGCGCATGTGCCAGATCGGCCATTTCTCAATTTGTATGAATAGCAAATAATTTTGGTGACATTTGTCTTGTACAGGATCGGCGTTTGTTGTCACAGTTGTTTGTTTGGCTTGGCTTGGCGTTAGTTTTTTTTTTTTTTTTTTTTTTTTGTGTGAGAGTGGGAATCTTCTAAAGACCGTACCAGGCGAATCGTACCTGGCGTGTGTTGGATTCAGAGTAAACGGAGTACATCCGAACGCAGTTCCCCCTCTGGGGGCCTTGCCTCCGGATGCATCCGTGTTACAATGCCTACCAACTAAACCCACTCTCGGCTTACGCGCGTGGCACGTCTCTCCAGACCGTTCTCTCGCGCGCGCAGCCTCCCTTTCTCTACTCTTTTCTTTTCTCTCTGTTACTTCATTGCTTTTGTTTACGCCTGTTGTCTCTCTCTTTCTATAATCTCTTTTCTTTTAATGATTTTTGTCACAGCCTCTATCACTTCTTTAAACTCCCTTTCCCCCCTTGTCACTATGGCCATAAAATTGTTTGCTCCTAAGATGCCTACTTCTGCATGTAGCTCCGCTCTTTCGCCATTAAACTTTCTGCATTCAAACACGCAATGTTCTGCTGTGTCGCTTACTCCGCAATCTACGCAACTATCATCTATTATCTTGCCTATCCTCTCAAGGTATGCTCTAAACGATCCGTGTCCTGTTAGTATTTTGCTTGGCGTTAGTATTTTGTTTTTGTATCAGTTTGTAGCTCATAATATTTTGTATAGACTTATTTTCTATATATATTTTCTTATATAGCCTACAACTATTAATTGTTATTTTCCAACATTTATACAATTTAATTCTTTTTGAGATATCTTGATTATGTGAATTCATTATTTTAAGCTTTTTCATGAACTATAAACTATCGTATAAAAAATTAATTTTGTATTTATTGGGATTTCACAAAGAATTTGAATCTAAAATATCATACAAATTCTCTAACCTTTCTTTGACCTCTACTGTACCAAATGCATCTGCAGGAAGAGCACATAGTCATATTTTATATGTGTTCATTCCACAAGCCAGGTGCTGTGTTTAAAAAGTTGAGAATCCAATACTCACAAAAACTTCCGTAAAGTACTTTTATCAGCAAACCTAAATTAAATTTAATAAACTATGTTTCATTAAATTGTTTCTGTAGTTTGTATAAAACAATAACTTAGGTCAAATATATAAAACAATTTATGACTGACTACTTGAAATTCAGGATTTTCAGGAGTAACATTATATAATTTAGCTAACTCAAAAAGTTTGATCCAATATCACTTGAAATTGTTTCAACATTCAAGTTAATGCTTGATAATTGACAATACACTCTTCATAATAGGTTTACATTCTCTTGATTATACTTGCGTTCCAACAAAAAAATCTAAAGGCTGCTTTCATATGGAATATAAGCTTCTGACCATAATGATCAAAACGTTTCCATATATATATATATATATATATATATATATATATATATATATATATATATATATATATATATATATATATATATATATATATATATATTAATTAATATATTAATTAAAAAAGTTACTTTTTCTCTTTTCTCGATTGCTTATTAGTTTTTATTTTATACTATATATATTTTTTCAGTTATTACATCTTTATATTTATGGAAATAAAATAGTACAATACTTATTGGTTTTTTATTTATTTACCCCGATATTCGACTTTAAAGAATGTACTGGCTGGTTCTGGCTGGAATGTACGGAATGTTTTGGCTGGTTTCCAAGACAATAAAAATTGAAAATATTGACATTCGATTTTAACATACAGTTTCTTGTTGTTGATCACGAACATTTGTCATCCAAAAAGAATTGGATTCAAATAACGAATATAATGAATTAGGAGATACCTTGACAAACAAGTAATTGGTCCTAGGTTTTCACCCAAAGTAATCGAAAGTAGAACTGGAAGTCGATATTGGAACTCTTCGTGTAACTTTGCGTCGATTGATCTACGATTTTACTAATTTTGTCATCTTGTTTTACATTCATATCATATTTTGAGTGACTTTAAAGCAGTACCTACGGTTGTAACTCTAAAACCGAAGTCCGATGTCAAATTTCTCATCTTTAATACCATCCATGGGTTATAAGCTTTCATTCGACACCTCATTTGTCATTCTATCTGTATTAGTAACTGAGGAGTTGTATTCGCGGTCGGACGGACAGACAGTCATGAAACCAGAAGTATATATTTGTTCTCGTCTTTTGAATGCGCGTCGAATAATATATCACTTGTGCTATTGCGGTGACTTTAAAAGAGTACTTCCGGTCGCATTTCTAAAACCGGAAGTCCTAGGTCAAATTTCCCACCTTTAGTACCATCCATGTATTATGAGCTTTCATTCGACACCTCATTTGTGATTCTACCTAGTATAGTGACGGAGGAGTTACATTTCCGGTCGGACGGACAGACAGTCTAGGTCAAATGTCTCACCTTGAGTACCATCCATGGATTATAAGCTTTCATTTGACACCTCATTTGTCATTTTACCTGGTATAGTGACTGAAGGAGGTATATTCGCGGTCGGACGGACAGACAGCCTATTAGGTCACACCAAGTCGTTCAAATTCTCACCAACTTGTTCACACTTTTTCAAAATTGGTGAAAACAACAAATTATATTTTGTATCGTTGTATCAATATAAGCCAAAAAGAATAATTAGTGAATGTCACGCCACTATAATATATTTTATTATTGGTCTTTCAATGCTCAGGATAAAAAAGGTATTTTATCCATGGTTTTAATCAATATAATTCTCACCATTACTTTGTGTTGTATTTGCAACCTTTTGTAAATCAAAAATAATTCCACCATATTAAGAATGTCAACAAAAGCCGGCCCTGCATGCAACTTTTCTCTCAGTGCAACTAAAATTTTATTGATACACGCCAGAAATGTGCGAGACTTTTCTCAGTGTACTCGCGTGTACACTTGCCAACTCGATACTAAAATTAAGTACATGCTAACAACAAAAGAATCGCCGTCCGTGTCGGTTCTTGTGAGAGATATGTATTCTTTGCAATTATAAAAACCAAAACAAACACCACGTGTGAATTTTTGCTTTGTTTGGAAACTTTTCAGAGTAGCCAACATTGATTTGACGTCACGACTATCAAGGCCGCATCTCACCATCAAATAATTTGATCAAACAGTTTGAGCAAACTTGACGTACTTGAGGAAGTACGTCAAAGTGACGTCACAATTGCAGTTTTTTTGAAATTCTAAAAATCTGGGCTCTCACTATCAGTCTAGTTTGATCAAATTTTTTGTATTGAGTTGTCTAACTTGTTTGTACTTTATTTAAAATTAAAATTTTTCATTATTATCCACAATGAACACTCAGGATGTGACGTCACTAACTGTCACTTTCAGTTTGCTCAAACCAGTTTGAGCTCAAATTATTTGATGGTGGGACGCGGTCTTTACGGTCCACTTGATCAAACTGGTTTGAGCAAACTGAAAGTTAGTGACGTCACATTCTGAGTTTTCATTGTGGATAATAAGGATAATAATGAAAAATTTTAATTTTAAGTAAAGTACAAACAAGTTAAGGCCCCGTCTCACCATCAAATAATTGACAGTTAATTTGATCAAACTTGACAGTTAGTGACACAAAGTGACAGTTAGTATGTATAGTTTGTGTCACTAGTCAAGTTTGATGTCAAGTTTGATCAAATTAACTGTCAATTATTTGATGGTGAGACGGGGCCTTTAGACAACTCAATAAAAAAAATTTGATCAAACTACCCAACAAACATTTTAAGTTGATTTAACGTTTCATCAGCTAATTTTAGAAGCTTGCATGTTGAACAAAGGTAGTCGATTAATTTGTTTATGCATCTGTTCAGTTTCTAAACAGGCGAAAAAGGAGAAGATAATCAGCTTAAAGCTGAATAAAGTAGCATTTATAAGCGCTTCTTCAACTTTTATATGGCTATTCATATTGCTACTGTACCACTTCTGCAAAATGAAGAAATACTTATTCAGTTTCTAAACAGCTTTACTTTCAGCCTTTGTTCAGCTGCTTTTGACCAATTTTCACGTGTTATATAATTTGTTTCCTTGCTGAAAAGTAGCTTTTGCAGATATTATACAGTCTATTTTTCAACTCTTCTTCAGCTTTTTATAAATAAAACAAAAATGTTTTTTTTTTATATATTTATTACGATTTATTATCGACATTAGCTTTCTTTTAACTTCAATTTCACACTTATTTTATTATTTTATTTAAAATCGTAATACTTACTTTTTTTATTTTATAGTGTCTTCTGTGCGATTTGAACCTGCTACCTTTCGATCCATATATCACTGCCTATCCCACTGAGCTAATCTGGCACTTACCAAAAATGTGTATTTTATTGTATAAATGAAAAGCTTTGGAAGCTGAACAACAGCTGAAATAAATTTGAAGAAGCGCTGTTTATTTGTCGAACAAAAGCTGAAAATAATTATCGGAATTTTAGTTGAATAACTTCTGAATACTTGCTACAAAAGTAAACAACGCCACATTCACTAAATTTTAGCTGAATTGAGATTGATTATTAGCAGAACAAAACACTCCTGGGATTTACCGCGAAAATACTGTCTTGTCTGTAAACGGAGATCAAAATTTATTTGTTTTTCCTATTTTTATAGTGATTTTTGCGTAAGTTTTAAGTCAAAATGAATAATTGTAATCCAGGTAAGTACGTTGTTTATTATTTATTCTTTAAGTATATAAAGTGTTTGTAAAAATGGATATTAATAATTATCAATATTATACATTTAAAAAAACATTTATACATTTAAACAAAAATTATGAGAATAAATGTAGCACTTGATAACATTCCCCCTTTTCTTAATTTCTGGCTGTAAACTTGTCTTTTTTGTATCATTGCTCAATATTAAACTTCTTTCGCCAATTCTATTAACAATTTGATGCAAACTGTTATATATTTCCTTGGCGCAATAATTTTTTTAGTTGAAATAATGTATTCTCAAAATGGTACGTAGATATTGTAAAAAGTTGTCCAAATCTATTAACATCATCAACCACATGTTCTAAGTTATAAATGTTGCTTGTAATAAATTGTACGCCATAAATAATCTTAAAATCATCTATATATTTTTCAAACATTAATTGGGCAACCGAACGATTTTCAGCATACATGTCAGAAGAACATATTCTAACAGCAACAAAAAGAAGTAAAAAATGTTTATAAACGTCAGTGTTCAACACATCTTTTAAAATAACAATTCCAATATAATTAAGAAAATTGCGCCATTCTACTCCTTTCCAGTATGCCAGGCAATCTAATCCTCTTGTGTAACGATGAATTTCAGATGGAAGTTTCACAGATATTAAATGTTTGGAGATCCTCTCAATATCACGAGCACATAGCTTACTTGAGAAACCCATAGAACCATCTTTCCATCCTGTTAGACAACGCTTCATCACACCTAGCTCTAAAAGATGTAGTTCATCTGCTACTATAAAATCCTGCACCATGTCAACTTCGGAAATTTTCAAAATTGGTGACTCTTGCCCTTTATGGTGCTTACCATAATGTTTACTTCTGAATTTTGCATCAGTTCTAAGAGGACATTTTATATCAGGAAATACAACAGTTCGAGAAAGATAAGAATATTCGCCTTCAGTAGTGCATTTAAGGCATCCATTAATCCCATTGAAATTGACTACACCTGTAAAATAAACTAGTCAATTTAAGCAATAATTAAAAAAAACAGATACCTTTAATAAATGCCCGTGCAGGTGAATCGCAGATAAAGCATCTAATTTTTATGTGAATCATATGCCCATTAACACAGAGTCCATTTGATTGCAGCCGCTTAACATCCTCAACAAAAGGCTCCAAAAATTCCTTTATATCTAGAGGCTTGTTATTTCCATGGAAAATGCCAACAATCATAGGTTGTATATCAGGCATTTCATATATGCTACATAAAATTGGCCAAAACTGACGTTTGGAACTTTTTTTTATATTGGCAACCCATCTATATTTACATTGAGCTGTATTAACATGTCTTTTGACAAGTTTTTAAAAGTGTTCGTTAGACAAACGTCAAGACCTTGATGCCAATAATATTCTCCACCCTGTATAACTTTACAACTTTTTTTCGTATTTTGTGGCGTTTTTACTAATGTTCTAGCATCGATAAATAAACTAGAATCATACTGTCTCTTGATTATTTGTAGGAGATCTTTTAGAGCTGCATGTGTAATATTATGTCGGATTGCCCAATTTCCTAATTCGGTACTTAAACAAGGCAATAATTGCGTTTCAGTATCTTCTGTTTTAAAAATGTCTTTATCAATAAACTGGTCACCATCATCTGATGTTTCACTGGTTTTCATTAGATTATCGTCAAGATCACTTGATGTGCTAGAAATACACTCCTGTTCTTTAGAACCTATGTAACAAATTATTTTTTATTTAAAATATACTCACAAAATTAAAACAAAATTACATGATCCTGATGCTGTGTCGTTAGCTTTTGAATGAGAAGAAACACTACTTGGTGCATATAGATTTTTTAAAAACTCTTCATAATTTGAACGGTTTACCTTTAATTTTCGGTAATAATGGCCAGATTTTTTTATTTTTTTTAAATTTGGAATTGATTTTTTATCCATATTTTTTAAATATTAAGTAAAGCTAAAGTATATCTTTTATCTAAATAATTAATTATCTCAATAATCATCAGCTGCATAAGCCATTTTTCATCGAACTTAAGTATACACCTTTTGCAACGAATATGAACGATTTAATTAAATTAAGCTCCTTTTCAGCTTTATATCAGCTTTTATAAAGTTGCTGATTAAAAGTACTTACAAAAGTTCTGGACAAGCACTATTTCAGCCCAGAATATAACTGAATAGAGAAGGTTGAATAATGTATTATGAACTGACTTAAATAGCGCTTCCCCAGCCTCTTGTTCAGTTTTTTTTACATTATTGATCAAAAGTAGACAAAAATTCTGCAGCAGCGCTAGTTCAGCTTAGCATTCAGCTGAATAAGAAATGCTGAATACTATAATACAAAGTGCCTTAAATAGCGCTTCTCCAGTCTAATATTCAGCTTAAGTCAATTGGCTGCAAAAGGGCTTACAAATAACCTGAAGCAGTGTTTGTTCGACATATTAAACAGCAAAATAGCTTAAACAGCCTTTGTCACTTTTATGCGACTACTAATCAGCTGCAGTACTCAGTATTTAGCTTGACCAGCTATTATATGTTTGTTGGGTAGACTGATAGTGAAAACACAGATTTTAAAATTTTAACAAACTGCAATTGTGACGCCACTTTGACGTACTTCCGGAGTTTGCTCAAACTGTTTAATCAAATTATTTAATAGTGAGAACACGACTTAACGCTCGGTTTCATAATCAGATAAAGTGAACTTTAAATTTTAAGTTGGTACCTTTATCAATAGCTAAGGCCATGATACTATAAATAAAGGCTAAGGCTAATAAATAAATGGCTAAGGCTACGCCGAGGCCGGCGTAGCTAAGCGGTAGTGTGCTTGGCTCGCGTGCCGGTGGTCCGGAGTTCAAATCCTACCGCCGGCAAGAACAACTAGACATTTTTAAAATTTTTATAGGCCCCAGGTCGACTCAGCCTGAATAAAATGAGTACCTTGGGTAAAACCAGGGGTAATAATAGGCGGTTGAAGCGTGGCACGCTGTTGAAGGTGGTTGAAGGTGTTACCTTCCTTGTATACCGTAGGCCCTAGATATTCGCTCTGAGCGTTAACAAAGTGTCAAAACAAAATCGACCGACCTGCTCATGGTGGCGGTTTTTTGAAATTTTATCAGGACGCTTTGTGTATGTTTAAATGAGACATTTAAAAAAAATTCCTTGTCACGCTAGTGATATTATGTATTAATATAAACAGAAAATAAAAACGCACTTAATCTGATATAAATTCTTCTAGTTCCAATATTGATTATCAGTTTGATTTTGTATACATAACCTCACTATCGCAGTTTATGTCAATAAATCTTTATTAACGAAAAAGAAAATATTTTTGTTGCACTATAAATTACAGTATAAATTAATAACTAATGAATTCTAACAATTGTATTCGGTTATTATCACTACAAAATAAAATATTCAAGTTTAACAAAATAATCCCATAAGACTCAATGTTAAAACGTCCTGACAAAATCTGACAGTGTGTCACGTGACTGTAAGTAGAGGGGAGACGCACGGAGCCAATAGCAGACTACCCTGCTATACTCCCAAAGCCACGTGAGCGGTATAAAACGGGAGACTATTCATATTACCTTTATCAATACAATAATTCATATGGGTAAATGTCAACGTTAAAGTGAACTTTAGTTGATGTTTAACACTTTAAAATTGACATTTACCCATAGGGCTTTTCATCGATTGGCATTTGTTTCGAGCTTCTGTCAGATGTTGTATAATCTGTGTACAATATTAATATACACGGATTATACAACATAAGACAGAAGCTCGAAACAAATGACTGTGAATGAAAAGCCCCATATGATAAGGTTACCAACTTAAAATTTAAAGTCCACTTTAACTGATTATGAAACCGCACGTAAGGAGGAAGATCTCTATACCTACTCTATACATTGAATCTCATCAGATATCAAATGCGTTATTAGTTGTATAGAAAGTGTCTAAATAATGTGCTCCTTGTTCAAGAATATCTCTATTTTTGACAATATCGAAAATTAATATACGGAAAATATGTTTATAAATAAAAATAAGTTTAAAATATTGTTTATTTATTAGGTATAATAAAAAGTGTTTTTCAACATTTACTCTGCGATAAAGTTTAAAATTCAAAACCTTCCAATGATTGACAGACGCCTAAAAAGACTTTGGCCAGAAGCAGAAGACCAAGCTGCTAGGTCAATTCCAGAGAGTCGTCAATGGACGACACCTGCCACAAGCCAAGAATTTATAAAATATTCAGTGATGAGCGCGCTAATAACGGGCAAAATAACGTAAAAGAGAGAAAAGATAACACGTTGTGAAATAAAAAGAGATGACACTAGTAGAGATGTAAAATTATCAATAGGAAGCTATATACTTAAATTTATATTACATAGTTTCTCACCTTTAGACGTCTGTGACAGGAGAATTTTATAAAATTGTGTAACAGTGGCACTTGTCATACTCCTTTCATACTAAAATTGTCTAAAGATGGTGAAGTATGTAATGTAATGTAAATTTATAGGTTCCTATCGATAGTTTAACACCTCTGCTAGTTTCAACTCTTTTATTACACAACGTGTTATGTTTTCAATCTTTTGCGTTATCATGCGTAAGCAAGGTTTGATAATTGAATTGAGTTGAAACTAGTTTCTATAATAAGAACATTCTTGCTGAATAGGTATACAGTATGATGAGTGCACTAAGAACAGGCAAAATAACGCAAAAGACGGAAAACATAATACGTTGAGAGGTAAAAAGAGATGAAACTAGTAGAGGCGGGAAATTATCAATAGACATCTATAAATTTACATTATATTCATAGTTTCTCACCTTAAGACGTATCGGATGAGTTTGGCGACGTATAGGAGTCAAACTGTGGCAGGAAAATTTTATAAATTCTGTCATAATTTGACTCCGATACGTAGCCAAACTATCAATATAAGGTAAATTTCTAGGTTTTTATATATAATTTCCCACCTCTACTGGTTTCATATCTATTTATTTCACAACGTAATATGTTTTCCGTTATTTTGCCAGTTATTAATGTACTCATCACCGTATATTTTTACCACCAAACTCTGAACAATGTTATCTCGTTCAAATATTTTAATCTGTTTGTCCTTTGTCCAGTGTATGTTATTTGTATCGTTAATTTTAAGTAAATGTCTTCATTCTGGGAAGGTATACTTAGATCGAAAGTATGCTTGGGCAAGATAATATTAATAAATAACTATGCTCAATATTTGCATTTTATTTTTAAAAATAAAAAAATATACCTATATATAGGTGCATATTTGCCTTTAATCGGTTTAATAAATACATATATTATATATTCGATAGTTAATTTGCAAGTAAGGGGCTTATTGTTAAAATGTTAATAAATGGTGAACTTATATCTAATATGGAAAAAACATTAATCGAAGCCATCGAGATAAACTTCTAAATATTTACATTTATATGTAATATTTCAACCAAGTTCGTTGATTTAAATAAATATTGAAACTCAGGCAACACTGCTGATGGTAACAACAATTTGCATTAGAAGTAATTTTTTTCTCTCTCTGTTAATAGTTCTATCCCTTCTACTGGAGTATTATGAATGTACAAGTTGGCTAACTTGATAGACAGCTGATTATACAGTGTTGCCTTGTTGCCTAAGTTTCAGTATATATCGTTAAACCAATTATAATTTACTATTTTATTTGGCTATCAGCCACAATTTAAGTGTGAAATTAAATTTATTTGGCGTTTTATCCTAAGTTGCCATAAGAAAATAGCTTCAGAACAATACAGTATAAAATTGTTTGAAATAAGTTACGTTTTTAAGTAAATATTTATAAATAATATGTAATAATTCATCTCGATGGCTTCCATTAACGTTAGTAGGTATAACTCAGCATTTATTAACATTGTAATAATAAGCAGCTTACTTTGAAATTAACTATTGAACTTGTTATTTGAAAATTATCAATACAATTCTGATTGAAAACAAACATATTCTGTAACAAGTTGCTTATTTTGGAAGCTAGCTTATTTTCTGGGTTGCAAATTGCAATGCAATTATCAAACCTCGCTACCGTATCAGCGATTTAAAGGACGAATCCTGCTTTGTTTTATTTCTTATATTCAATCTTTTATATTTTGAAACAAGGTGGATAACAGAAAACAAACGTAATTTTTAAAATGTGGTTGCATTAAAAAACAACGTGTACTAATTATATAGGTATTTATGGACAAACTAGGGATTCCAAAAAGGTAATTTGCATGATAATAATGACGATTGGGTACGTAGATCTTATCAAACAAGAAAATACAGAACGATATTAAATATATAGATAGAGTGAGATCGACAGAGAGAATAAGTCTTCTTAACAGACCTTAAGCTGCGACAGAAACATCCTGTTATGGCTGTTACTTTACTCATCTCATACTAATGGCACCAGTGGCGCACCCAGGGGGTGGTTTGGGTGTTAAAACCCCTCCCACCGGCCACCAGTACATACAAAGAATAGTAGGAAAATGTAACTTGTCTTTAACAAACATACAAAAAAATTGCTGTGTAATATGTAAAAAAAGTAGAAAGAGGCTTTTCATCGATTGTCATTTGTTTCGAGCTTCTGTCATGTGTCACATAATATTAATATATCTACGTCATACGTCTTTGGTTTGTATCATTGGCAATACCAATAACGTATGACGTAGATATATTAATATTATGTGACACATGACAGAAGCTCGAAACAAATGACTGAATGAAAGTCCCCATGAACGATCACATCAATCACTTATTTTGTATTTGCTGTCTTTTTCTATAAATAACAAACTTTTGTTATAGAAAAAGACAGCAAATACAAAATAAGTATTTAAGGTCAAATGTCTTCTTCTTTTTTTTTTTCTCAAAATGTCATTTTATGCGATTTTACATGATTTGGTGTTTATTTAAACAAATTTGCATTTTACATCGTAAAGTATCAATGAAAAAAAATATATTTTAGTAGAAGTAGAAGGGACTCAAAAATATCATTATATGGCATTATAACAAGTTATTTTGATGGAAAATCAGTTTTTGATCAAATTTTATAGTGTATAAAACGTTTAAATATCGTTTTTCTACAACCGTGTTAAAAATGCAATTTTTAGCACTCCATACGATCGTTATGCCACTTTAAGGCACTAGTGCTTTAAAATTTGTATGGCACTGCAGTTCGTATTGACCGTATAGGCAATTTTGATGTAATGTCAAAAAAATATAAAAATGTAAGTCAAGTTCAAGTAAAAGTTTTTGTGGATATTGCCCTGTAATTACGTTTGTAGAAAAAATATTGTGTGATATGCGTGTTAAAAAGTACATTTTTAAGGCACTCATGTGAATTGCAGAACTCGCTTCGCTCATTCTGAAAACTTTCACATGCGTGCCTTAAACGTGTACTTTTAACACTTATATCATAAATAACTATTTTTACATTTTCCTCCATTCCCAAAATACATTATAATCGATTTGGCTGAAAATATGCCCACAGATAGACTTTAAGTGGTTAGAATGATTTGAATTAGAAAAGAAAATAATCGTTTTCGTTTTGATTCAATTCGAGTCTCTTGCCATCCTCTGACACCGTGTTTCGGGGTCTCTACCCCTTATCAAAGAGGCTATGCAAGTAGACTGAACTGAATCAACTCGAAACGAAGAAGAACTGCATATATTAAAATATCTGCAGCAGAGTGTGGTTAGACTATCCTCTAACGGGGAATGACAAAATGAATAAAAATAAATTTCGACCAAGAGTCAGGATTCTGTTAACCGAGATACGATAGTACACTTCGCGTCAAAAAAAACTGGTACAACTCTTATAACCGAAAATCGTGTTTTTCAAGTTGTGTAAGTTGATCTTGTCACGAGTGTCATTCCAATTTCTAGGGCAAAGTTGCCAGTTCAACGAAAATATTATATCAAACTAGGTAAAAACGGGGCTGTGCGACAGACCGCATTTTTTAATACACTAAAAACTAAAACAATTGTAATTTTCCGTCATCTAAATTAAGTATCCATACATTGATTCGGTTTTTATTATAATTTATAAAAATATTTCAATTCAAAAATAATGATAGATAATAAATCTTGGCATGACTTTAAATTATTATGTTTAATGTCAAATCGAGAGGTGTGATTGGTTTCTCGTAAATTGTAGGACAAAACTGCATTAAGTTGTGTAGAATACATAAAACACACTGGAAAAATGAAAAATTTAATTTGAAATTAATACAAAATGAATAACTTTTACAGTGAACAAGTGTGTAATTTAAATATATGTATTACAATTATTCGAAATATACATTTTAAACGTTATTTTTTTGTATTTAGATTTAGTGCAATTGCGTTATCTGTGATGGCAACAACGAAGTGATTCACGAACAATAATTGTCAGTCTGAACACAGGTTTACATTGGGAAAAAAAGTGTACCAGTTTTATATGACGCGAAGTGTACCAAGCGACGCCGCTAGGAGGAGCATTGAATTACATTACAATACAAACTCAAAATACTCAAAAGTATAATTAGTCCAGTCGGGATAGCATTTGACCTTGCATGCCGAGCTGCTCAAAATTTTATTTTTCTTATCTTTAGGGGGTCAAAAGTAGTCTAAATTTAAAATCGCGAATGAATTCCTCCGTTACGTTAGCCACCATCTTGATTTTAAAGGAGAACCGTTTTTGTACAATATCTCCGCCATTTTTAACTTTTCCACAAAAATGGTAGAAACTGAAATTGTTAAAAATAAATCGTATTTACAATTATTACAATTTCTTTTTAAAAATTTTTGTCGTGAGGTCGATATTTTCTGAGTTAATTATACTTACAGTAACCGCCTATATTTTTGACCATGATATTGCATGTAACTTTTTTATTATTGTAATATAATTCAAATCCTTCTAACCACTTAAAGTCCTATGTTTTGGCTACCTGTGGGCAAATTTTCAGCCAAATCGATTATGATGTACAGTCGAACCCGCTTATTAGAATACCTCTTAAAGGAATATCCCGGTTTAAGGAATAGAAATTTGAGGTCCCGAAACATTTATAGTAGCAACCAATGATCGGTTATTAGAATATCCCGGTTATAGGAATACTTTTACTTGGCACAAAGGCTATTCCAATAAGCGGGTTTGACTGTATTTTGGAAATGAAGGAAAATGACGGTATTTTAACGTTTTCTACACTATAAAATTTGATCAAAAACCTGTTTTGAATCCAAATAACTTGTTACCTATACCTATAATGCCATATAAATGACATTTTTGAGTCCCTTGTATTAAAATAGTATGTTTTCCATTGATACTTTACGATAGAAAATGCAAATTTGTTTAAATAAATACAAAATCACTATAAAATCGCTTAAAATAACAATTTGAGAAAAGAAGAAGAAGACAATTCGACCTTAAATGTTTTATTTCTACATCTCTCAGATGCTATATATATACAAATTTTCAGACAAATCGGAGATCCAAAAGTTTTTTTGATCCAAAATTGAGTGATTTGAAATGGAATCACCCGTAATTATATGGTATAAGTTCTTGGCTTGTGGCAGGTGTCGTCCATTGACGATTGACGACTCTCTGGAATTGACCTAGCAGCTTGGTCTTCTGGCCAAAGTCTTTTTAGGCTTAGGAGTCTGTCAATCACTGGAGGGTTTTGAATTTTAAACTTTATCGCAGAGTAAATGTTGAAAAATACTTTTTATTGTACCTATTATATTATATAAACAATGAAATATTATTCTGGTCCAGATAATAAAAATATTATTTATAACAATTATTAAAGCTAATTGGCTGTCCCCATAGCCATAATTTCCACAAAAAGAAGAAGAAGAAAAAAAATAAAAAAAGTCCTACGTATTACTACACCCCTCCTCGAGGCACTTACGAAATTTTTTCAAAATTGCAAAATTTTTCATCAAGTTAATTATCGCGAAAAAGGATATAATGTGAGATTCTATCTAACGGCGCGACTACTCGCGGGTTAAGTACAGTAGTCTAGCTATATTTGTCTGTCGTGCGAGTGTGAGCGTATCTACCAAGAGGTGGGTTTAATGGAACGACAGTGACACAGAGGCGGCAGCCATCATATGCTAGAGAGAGAAAGCTAAGCGCCGGTAAAGAGAGATAAATAGACCACCGACCCGAACTTCTCCGCGTTAGGCTATTTTTCGGACCTGGCCTAATCTATTGTGTTATTATATCTATGGTGAGAACACGACTTTTAAAAATATTTCAAAATCAAAATTAGCCAAATCAATCCAGTCTTTCTCATAGTTATAAAATAAAAAAAAAAGTACGAGTCAGAAAACGTTGGTTGTCAAATAAAATTAGAGGATGCCAGAAAAAAATTGAGTGCAGCGACTGTAAAGGCAATTGATTGTATCCCCCGTCGCATGGCGAAGGAAAAAATCACCAGTTTTATATAATAGTATCATTGCTTAAAAAAAAGAAATTCCTTTTTAAAAAATGATAGTATAATTATTATAATATAATATAATATAATATAATATAATAATTATAATAGTATTATTAGGCAGGTATAAAAAACTCTAAGAGAAAAAGTAACTTTTAGACCTGACAACAATGCATATAATAAGACATATGTTTTAAGATGCTCAGTTGCCAATAGTGTGATCTGACTTAGTCTCCTTGGATTATATTAGTCCTAATATCCACAACAAAGAAATATATTACAATTCTTATTATCACGAATAATCTTTACATTCTCTAGATAGCAACAAATTTAACTATAACCGCTTTGTGTGATTATAATGTAAAAATCAATTCTGAGTTTTCTAGGTCAGAACTTATAATTTATTACTTATTCAAAATCGCGCAACACTGTAAGAAAAAGATTCGTTTGAAGAGTAAAAAGCTTGCAAGAATTTTGATGAGATCGAAGAGTGACTGTCCTTGAAAATTTTTCAAATAATTAATACAAAATTATCTGCTAATGACTAAACCCTGGAAATGTGTGTCCTTTCGTGAGCACTTTGTTAACTTTCAGATGGTATAAATATATTTCAGAAATACTAGCCGTAACATAGTAATTTAGCAAAACTCGGGAAGGCACTGATTTCACAGTAGGTTTAAAATTTTTACCGCGCTAAAGAACTGGGCTCCTGTTAGATATAAAATTTTTAATGGACTGCGCGTGCGTGGTAATGTTATTGCAACTTTAATAATTATTTTCAGTGCAAAAAAAGCCTGATCAATGTTCAAAATAGGTGATCATTGCTCAGCGCTTTATTTCCTATCGAATACAGTCATTTGTTTTAAAGATTTCGATCAATGAGGTGCCAACATCTTTTTTTTCGTCCTTGAATTTTCAACCCTTAATAAAAAATAAACTACAGGTGATCAAAATCTGAAACCTAGTGATCATTGCTGTACAAACCGTGAGCAAAAGGATGGTATTATTATTTTTACGAAATTCGATCAATGAGGTGCTAACATCTCATAACCCGCTTCTCCGCCAAGGTAAACGTCAAATTCTCTCAGAAAACGAAATCATTCTCGATAAGTGGAGTACGTTCCATCACCGAGGTATGACGTCACCCCAGTAGTCCTATACGAGAAATTAGAGAATTTAAATGGAGACCGAGGAAAAATAATTATAATAATAATTAAAGAGCTAATTTTGTAACGTGACCCTTACAATCCCCTTCTACTCGGGAAAAAAAATTTTATCCATAAAATTTTTTTTTCTAAACTTCAAAATATTAACAACTAAATTTACAATAGTCTAACAATCCACGTTGATTCGCAAGATTACCAATAAGAATAAACTAATGATCAGGAAAAATAAATAAATTACTCAAATTCATACTAAAATGTTACTATGTTACTCTCTGCTACCAAATATTAATATATTGCTTAAAAGTCAAAACAGAACTAAATATTGCACTAATATAAAGTTCATCATAATGCTAAGTGTCGAACTGGGCACCAAAACCAAAATTGAACTATCCATGGACATCAGATTTATAAAGGGTATATCCAAGGACGGAACAACCAGGAAAAGGTGTGAGCCAATTCGAACCATCACAAGTAAATATACCAAAGTGAAATTAAAAAAAAAATCAGTAACTAAAATAAGTAAAGAATTGAACACTTTATCCAAAACTGAACTAACAATGGACACCAGATTCATAATAGTATATCCAGAGAAGAACAATCAGGAAGATTTATGGAACAATTCTCACTAATGTCAAATAATACCAATAATAAACATACCAAAGGAATCCAAAACTCAATAACCAAAATAAATGTGGAATCGGACACTTAATCCAAAGTCGGACTATCAGTGGACACCAGATTCATAAAAGGCATATCCAAAGTAGAACGACCAGGCAAATTTATGGACCAATTCACACCAATACTAAACCACATAAACAGATCAGGTCTACGTACACCCACATCCGGTGATACGAACCTATCCAACCAAATACACAAAATAAATGAAGAATCGGACACTTATCCAGAATCGGACTATCAATGGACACCAGATTTATATAAGAGTATATCCAAAGAAGAACGATCAGGCAAATTTATGGACCAATTCTTACTAATACTAAATAAACTAAATTATTGGATCCAATGGTAACTAATACTGAACAAAATAAATAAATTAGGTCTACATACACCCTCATCCGGTAATATGAACCTATCTAAACTAAGTAATCCAAAATAAGTCAGAAAAAAAAATACTAACAGACTAAGTAACAGAGAGGTAACCAAACTAAATCAAAGGTAAGATAAATACCTAAAGTGTATTGACTAAAGTATTCTAGAAAATACATAACTTAATTCATGCTGGTATTCGTGAACTATAGCATGTTGCTACAACAGATGTATGAGAATAACCAGACTCAGATAAGGTACTAATATAAGAATAAGTAAGGAAGAAAACAGAATGAATGGTGAACTTACAAGGTCTATGGCACTATGATAAATAATAGGAAGAAAAAAAAATATGATAAGTGATAGGAAAAAAAATTGACGAGAACGAGCACAATTTTAAATAAAACTGCAAATTCATGCGTTCTCACATACGTGGAATTATTCAGGAAATATTCCAGAATCTGAATAGCAAAACTAATGCTTAAGGAAAGAAGTGGGAATATACTCAAATGAACAACTCATCTGTCTAAACACTCCAAATACTGACTTAACGAACCTACTATGTATAAGGATGGCCTAAGCATTGATTTATAAACAAGTGCGCAAGATATTTATCCATGTTTACTCATCAACTCAAAGTACAAACATACTATGAAGTAAAAGGCCTAATATGAACTAAATACTTCCCTATTAAATTGTAAAAAAAAACTGGAATACTTGGACTAATTACAGAAGAATGGTTAGGACATGCGACCATCATTTCCTAACAAGAAATATTATAATGGTAAAACGTCTGCTTACTCTGCCATGAAAGACATAGATTACGAAGTCAGTCAAACAGCAGTGATCAGTTGCTGAGAAACAACTTCGAACCCACGCATTCACAAATCAGAGCATTGACAGACTAATCATAAGCAGAAATATGAAAGACTCAAGAATTCATACATACTTACATCAACATTCCAAACTAATTCCAGAATCATAGTGTGTAGGATAGAAGGATATAAATTATTAAGTGTTTAAGATATTGGAGACAAATGTTAATAGAGTAACCCAATAACAAATTAAAAACCACATCTTTCGAATATGGCAAATTCAATAACAGTATATCAAAAATAATAAAAAAAATTAGTAAGTAATCAAATATTCAACATAATATAACGCATAACCTGAGATATGGTAGTGTAACATAGTTCCATCATAATATCCATATTAAACAAGAGTACTTGTATGAGCTTTCCTATCCAACTATATAAATACATAATAAGTTCCCAAGCAACCAAACGACGTTTTTATAACGTAGATAACACGTCATAAAAATGACCAAATGACGTGTTTCTATGACGTAGTACTGACGTTGAAAATCACGTGTATTTGTCTCATCGATTTGACGTCATAATGGTGACGATTTTAAAACGTAATCGTATCTACGTTTTTTTCACGTCGAGATCGTGACGATTTTCCAACGTCAAAAAGATGACGACCTTTATACGTCGATAAAATCACGTCTTTAATACTTTCAAAAAGTGACCTTTTTCAGATGTTTCAAAATAGTATAAAAAATAGGTAACAAGAAACCTATAGGCCTACTTCCCATGTGTCGAAGATATACTACCACTTGTTTAAGATCGCTTGTGCGCTAGAAGCAACATTGATTCTGCATGATTGTACCAGCCCTCACATTATAGAACTTTCACTAGTTATATATACCTACTTACTGTGTCAAAACTGAAACAACATATATATGAAACTAATAAATAATTTATTAACAAATTATCCAGCATACTTAATATCTTAATTTAACGCTGTCTTAATATCTTCATTTAACGCTTAATTAAAAACAAATAAACATAACCTCAAATAGTTGTCAAGAAGAATTACTGCATTAAACTAACTCACTGAGCAAAAACGCATAAACATCTCTTAATTAACACGTTTCTTCAACTAAATATCTAAATGAAAAGTCTTATTTTATCACACAAGATATAAACAGCATAAACAATAAATGAGAAATTTCTTATGAGTTATGAACATTTAGCGAAATTGTTGGAACATAACTAAACGAAATTGTTTTGAGTCAATACAAACAAGCAAGCTCCTCCCAATTTTGTGACGTCAGACTTACGCTGTCTGAAATTAAAACGTTTTTTAAACGTAATTTTAACGTCATTAATTTTACGTATTTAAAATCACCTACAAAAGACGTCTATATGACGTAATGTTCAAACACGTGTTACATTCAACCAAAAACTGACGTTTCCTCAACGTTATATGACGTCACTTGGTTGCCTGGGTTAACAACCCTACTAACTTAGGGGTTAGGTGTGCAAAACTAAACAAAAATACAAGTGAAGTTATTATTAATTGTGTAATCCTACTGACAGGATCAGCAATCAACAATATTGACTCATACTAATAATTAAAATGCATCATGTATAATACCAAAAAAAAATAAACTCATACATAAAGTACTACATAATATTTAAACCAATAAGTAATAAATTCATAAATAAAGTCATCAACAACAAAGCCAAAGATGAAATCAAGCAATGTATGTAGGTACCTGCATTATCAGATGGAAAAAAAAATTAGACTAAAATTTCTAACCATACTAAAGATTGAGTTAAGCTAAAGACAAACAGAAGAAGAGATTAGCTTGAACAACACTGTTAAGGTAATCTTCTTCTGAAGATTGTTCTATAACTTAGTAGGAAAATAGTATCAATGTTTCCTAACTAATAAAGAATTTATATTTAAATCTCAACCTAAAGTATCTGATTTCTATGAGCATTATATTATGGTACCCACATTGATATAATATTATTATCAACAATAATAAAACTAGAAACTGAGATGGATAATGGAACTACTTTGCTATAAAATAATTATAATTGTTATGTTTAACACTACCAATTAAAGAAAAATAATTTGGATGACCATCTGTAATCATCCGAACCATGCGAATTCAACGTATCATGTATAGAAGCTAATGTTCTGGACTGATATTGCTTTGTGGTGTGTACCTGTCTTACCAAACAACCCAAATATCAAAAATAACAAATATAAAATATAATCTAAAGTTTGTAAGACAAAGATACATATGGAGAAAATATTAGCGACACACCAACAAATCAAAATGCCAGCAAAATATATAAATAATCAAATCAATATAGTAAATAAAATACCTAAATACTGAAAATAATTTCTAGTTAGGTGTAAAATATAACCACACTAGAAAAAAAAATATGCATAGTCAATAATTAATTGTACGTGCAAACATACTACCATTGGTAGAAGGACTAAAAATCCATAATAATAGAACATAATGTCAGTCATGTATACTCATTCTAAATACACAAATAAGTTTCCAATAAAAATACAAAATTCAAACTAAAATATGAGCTGTACCACTAAAACTAAAAATGAGGTATCAAAAATAAACTAATCAAAACCAAAAGCAGTATAAGTCTACCTGTTTAGTATTAATAAAAATAAAAAGACCAAAAATAAATCAGAAATAACATGTATACAAAGATATCAAGAAGGTAATAATACAGAAAATTCCAATAAAAGGAAAGTGAACTAAAAGAACTACTGTCTTAGAACCATAAACGGTTGGCACCACGCATTGGGCAGCCAGTGTAACAAAAATGAACTTCTGTTGGAGTGATATACTCCAACAGAAGTAATGAAAAAAAAAAAAGAATTGACTAGATTAGGTAACTAAATAGTTGTGGCTGAAAAGAAAATAAAAATGAAAAGAAGAGAGTGAGATGTGTAGAAAAGGAAGGAGTGACTTCTAGCTCAGTCGGTAGAGCATGAGACTCTTAATCTCAGGGTCGTGGGTTCCAGCCCCACGTTGGGCGCCAGTGTAACAAAAATAAGAAAACTTCTGTTGGAGTGAAAGTAAAAAGAAAGATATACTCCAACAGAAGAAAGGGAAAAAAATAAATAAATAATGGGACATAGATGTAGAGAGATGGGCTGTAAAGAAGAGATAAGGGGTGAGTGTAAAGAAAAGGGTGAAGTGGCTTCTACGTTGAGAAGCCGCAATAGGAAAAAATACTACTTTGCAGTAGTACTGAAGAAAGGGGGATTAGAAGGGATAGAAGTAGAAGTGGGAAGAGACAGAGGCAAACTGAATAGAGTTGGCTAGCAAGAGATGCAAGAAAACCACTTGACACTCAAGGATGGATACGGCTCGTTTGCATGCCTGTCGAAGAACAGTAGCTCTATATAGATAGTAATGATGACTAAAAGATGAAATAATAAAATAAGAATAATGTACTGAAACTGAATGAAGATGGATAATTGCTAAAGACGAACAAAATAAATAAATCTAACAAATCATGGGCGCCATGAAAATGATCTTCGATCATTTTCCCAGGTATCTGAAGGCCCCGTCTCACCATCAAATAATTGACAGTTAATTTGATCAAACTTGACAGTCAAACTTGACTAGTGACACAAACTATACATACTAACTGTCACTTTGTGTCACTAACTGTCAAGTTTGATCAAACTAACTGTCAATTATTTGATGGTGAGACGGGGCCTTTACACTGCTGTCAAATATTAAATATATCAAACCTGTAATAGTGAACATAAAGGAGTAGTAAAATTCATGATATACAAAATAAATAAATATTTATTAAAATAACTACTAGATTTTTAACAATCTCTGAGTTAGACAAGCATATATCATGTAACTCTAAAATGACATAAGTTATACAAGAAGCTATATATATTTTAAAGATAACAACAATGTTATCTGTTATAAACTTAAATACCTCTTACATATATATAGGGTACAAAATTACATAAGTCTTCTACCAAATGGTTATAGTACGCCTGCTACGTACAACTAAAGGAAACTGACAAAGATGAAAATACTACAAATAAATAGGCCCAAGCCTCACTAAGGGAAAATACAATAATGAATAAATAAAGTTAAATATACAATTGACTAAAATAGAAATGAAGTTGAGATAAATACCGACGATGACCTAAATTAACCGATCAAATGGAATAAAGCGAATAACAGTAAAATATTTGGGAAACAAGCTAGTAATATTAAAAAAATAAATTTACCCGAATTACATAAACCAATATCAAAGCAATAATAAAGTATTAAAAACCTAATTTTCTCTAGGCTTATTCCTGTGCACAAGAAGTTACCGTAGATACAAAGTTTGGGAACCAAATAATCTAATATACAAATATGTCAAAAAAAAACCAGAGGTAACCTAAATCTGGAAAAAAAAAACATAGTGTATTTAACAGATAGTCTGAAATATAAAAAAACCAATAGTTACTAAAACACCTCACTAAATGTTCCCAAACGAGGTTGCGGTTGCATCCTAGAAAATGATGCACCAGGATGGAGCGACCCCATGACTCCTGTAGGCCCAGGTGCCAAGACGAAAATTGAGCTGGAACGCTCCCATAGCTTGCTCCCAAATCGACATACTCCCATGATGACTTGACTGTGGCTGTAGTGGTTTCTCTAGGTGGTCAAATAAGGTCTATGACTTCATGGTAGGGTTTCTCCCAAATGGCTAAAAAACATTCCCAGTTTTATTTCTCATTTTAAACATGAGCAAAAAGTAAAGGGAAGAAGAAATAATTGAGGAACTTTTTAGAAGCAATAGTATAGAAAAACCGACCATTAAAACTGGAACAAAAACCAATCTCAGGTAACCTTGAACTGTTTTGAGTGTGAATACATGGACAAATGACATTGAAATGATTTATTTGAGGAAATATCTGTAAAAATATATTGAATTTATAAAATATTGGATGTTGAATAATTTAAAACCTACAGAGAAATGGTAATTATTTTCAATATTAATTTGAGGACTTCAAAAATGTTTGGTTATGTAAAACCAAAAACCACATTAATATAAAAGATCGATATAAAGATAATATAAAGATCGAAATAATCTACATCCTTCCCTTAATAGATTGACTAAGAAAGTTTAAAAATGAACCTAGTATATCAAATGTTCCATAACAAAAAACAAGGCTATACATAAAAAAATTATTATGAAAAAGTAGATCTCACCGAATGATTCCTATTTAGACTCCAACAGGAGTTGTCACTCACATGTCTCCTCACTCCAGACAATCCTTGGTGGTAACTTTTTACTTTACTTTAAATTGCTTGGTGTTATAAAATAAGTTGGATGAAATCATCCGCCATTCTATATGGTACCTCTATTCGAGACAACAGCCAACAGTCAAGTAAAGAACGAGAGGCGCTTCTCCGCCAAGGTAAACGTCAAATTCTCTCAGAAAACGAAATCATTCTCGATAAGTGGAGTACGTTCCATCACCGAGGTATGACGTCACCCCAGTAGTCCTATACGAGAAATTAGAGAATTTAAATGGAGACCGAGGAAAAATAATTATAATAATAATTAAAGAGCTAATTTTGTAACGTGACCGTTACACAAGGCAACTGGACATTATGCATGGTACACAAAACAGAGACCCTTTTCTCTGAGAAAATGACATCCAATTTCTATTTATTATATCTCCATTTTTAAGTTTACAAGAAAATGGCTTATCAGTTAAATAACTGTCTTTTTTATCTGATCGATAGTACTGCTTTGCTGATGTGTAAGTTGGTTGCCGGTTTTTTGATGCACCGAACAAAATCTGCCTGTTCCGCGCCCTAACAAATTTGGCGCTCTAGGCCAGTGCCTAGTCGGCCTAGTGGTAAATACGGCCCTGACTATACCTTTTATAAAGGATTCTATTGGTTTTTTTCACATTGTTTCCTAACCCGTTGTCGTAGGTGAGCGACGAAAAACGACGCGATGCGACCACACGATGGAAAGATTCGCTTTCCATCACTCGACCACAGTATAAAGAGGGACAGTAGAACTTCTCTCCGAAAAATTGGAAGTAAAATCGTTAAGGCGCATGGCGACCGCGCAAGGTGTCGCTAGAGCACCACTCTCGCATTGCTGATCGCGTAGAAACGTACGGGTTAACAAGAAAAACCCGCATCCACCACTGGTGAATTACCAATTGCGTACTCTGCCGGTAGTACTTCTTGAGATCAAAGTGCCGACATAGAAGAAATTTTACTGTCCCTTTTTATACTGTGACTCAACCTAGGACAAACGTGACGATGTCAATTCATTCCTATTCTTTAAGTATGGGAAGTATACGGCAGTGTTACTAAAAAATTCATATTTTAAATTCTTAGTCTTAAAAAAATTCCATAAATGAAGAAGAAAGATAACAAATATATCATATATTTAGAGCGAAATAAATTTGGAGAGTTTCATCATTTATATTCGAAATTAAGAAATAATTCACGTTGGTTTAAAGAATATTGTGACATATTACCAAGCACTTTCGATTAGATTAGTGCAGCTGTTCTGTTAAACCCAGTACTCAACTGTCAATAAGTAATTTTCAAAAACCAATTTCTATTGAGGAGCGGCTGTTACTGACTTTAAAGTATGGTAATGAAAAAACACTGGTACTACATAGTTACTGTTGTTTTTATTTATTTAATAAACTATTGCGTAGGATAATTTGAATTGAAAAAAGCAATGGTGCTTGATGAAGTCTGGGATGATGATGATTGTGGTTAGTGGTTGTGTCTCAAATTTGCTAATTCATTCAAAAGCATTTCTTGTACGTTTGTCTGAAACAGAAGTTTATTTAGTAGCGGCCATTTTTTTTAAATATGGGGATATAGATTTTAACCAATTCAGATCATCGTCATCCTGAACGCCCATGTCCTTCTTTAACAACTCAATTTTCTCTCTTTCAAGATTCATAAATACTTCTGAAAAATCACTGGGGTTTCTCTTATTTTTTCCAACAGCAGCTGCAGATTGATTATCACGGGTTTGTGGACGCGACGTACCAACTGACTAACTGACTGATTAATCTGAGACATTCCAGGTGTTAAATTATCATTTCAGTTGACCTTCAGTAGCATGAGCGACCGAATTGCTGTCATTTTCATGTTGTGTCTCAGTTTGATTTGTATCAAATTGATCGGTACAAACGGCTTGTAATCAAACTGCAAAACCTTTATAAACTAGGTTTTAATATACAAGAAATCAGCATGAGGTGATTCATGAAATTACAATAACATGACATAATATACATAATATAAATATATATATATATATATATATATATATATATATATATATATATATATATATATATATATAACGATGTTTTTTTTATTTAAAATATTGCTAATACTATATACAGCGTGTCTACTTGAGTTGGAAACATATGGGAAACTTTTTTATTATTAATTTTACGAAAAAAAGTTATTCTTTATAAAAAGTTCTGCATGCCCCAAAACCTAAGATTCAATTATCAGATATCAAATTTTCTCAATATTATACGAGGTATGTCAAAAAATATGAATTTCGGCTAAGGGTAAAGTACCTTTATTTCTGTCAATATCGAAAATTCTTATTATGAAAAGTTGTTTGGAAATAAAAACCAAGCTCAAATATGTAATTACATGCTTCTAATTGGAAAAAAATATTTTCCAAATTTTTCTCAAATTTATTGATACTAACTTCGTTTTTATTCATTACACATACGATAACTCTTTTATTAATACTTTTACAAAAAAAAGGTATTCTTTATAAAAATCTCTGTATGTCCTAAGGCCGAAGATTCAACCAACAGATATGACATTTTATTAATTTTATACGAGTTATGTCAAAAAATATGAATTTCACTCAAGAGTAAAGTACCTTTATTTTTCACAATATTGAAAACGGTTATTAAAAAAGTTGTTTAGAATTAAAAACTATGTGTCAATATGCAATTACATCCTTCTAATTGAAATACTGTGAAATATAAAGGTGCTATAATATTGAGCGAATTTCATATTTTTTGACACACCTCGTATAAAATTAATAAAAGTTGATATGTCATGGTTGTGTCTTAGATTTTAGACCATGCAAAGTTTTTTATGAAGAATAACTTTTTTTCGTAAAATGAATAATAAACGAGTTATGATATTTGTAATAATTAAAAACGATGTTGGGTATCCGTAAATTTGAGAAAAATATTTTTTTTTTCAATAAGAAGCATGTAATTGCATATTTCATCTTAGTTTTTAATTCCAAACAACTTTTTATCATAAGAATTTTCGATATTGAGAGAAATAAAGGTACTTTACCCTTAGCCGAAATTCATATTTTTTGACATACCTCGTATAATATTGAGAAAATTTGATATCTGATAATTGAATCTTAGGTTTTGGGGCATGCAGAACTTTTTATAAAGAATAACTTTTTTTCGTAAAATTAATAATAAAAAAGTTTCCCATATGTTTCCCACTCAAGTAGACACGCTGTATATAATTAGGTTAATAAGTATATATTTTGACATTCATTACAAGTGACATGAAAACCGTCCTTCGTACTACCCTCGTCATGCGCATTATAAAAATTGCGTTCCAAGCGAACATGAACGATGATTCGTCGTATCGTACATGATACTATAAATTGGCGAGGAACCGCAAAGTGGGCGACGCCTGGTGGCGAAATTGAAAAGCATCAACTCAAGGAAAACATTGACTTTGCCATTAACTTGTGTAAATATTTGCGGTCAGTTTATGTTGTAATGAACAATAATTTCGACTTAAAAAATCTATTGCAGTGTTCCTCAGTATTCATTCCTATTATACTCTACGTAATGACCTAAATTAACCAATGCCAAATAACACATTTTGTTAATTTAACGTTTGTATTAAACGTAGTATTTTTTAATGTTTAAGCGACTGCAAAATTAAATAAATGAATAAAATGTAGTATATATTATGTACATAGAATGTACATTGTTATGAAAAATATCCCGACCACTTCGTAATTTCCAGAACACAATTATTATAAAATAAATTCACCTACTTAGTTTCCAAGTTTCCAGTTTTTATTTAATTAAAAATTGTTGTCTGTCGGTGTAAAATAAACTGTAGTGCACCTATTAATTAAATTAAAAACAAAATTAGAAATCCTAAGATAGATTAATAATTTTTAGAACGCTGTGTGATTATCGGGGGCCAGATTTTTTTATGAAAAAGTAAAAACAAATCAGTAGTTAGCATCAAATTTTAATGAATGCATACAGATTAAACATAATTTTGAGTCGTCTTTAACTTATAAGATGTCTTATAAGGCCCCGTCTCACCATCAAATAATTGACAGTTATTTGATCAAACTTGACAGTTAGTGACACAAAGTGACAGTTAGTATGTATAGTTTGTGTCACTAGTCAAGTTTGATCAAATAACTGTCAATTATTTGATGGTGAGACGGGGCCTTTAGTTGCAAAACTTAGTGGTTACTTTGGCAAAACACTCCTGTAAATGATTTTAATTTAACGTTTTAGAACTGTGAATTCAAATGACAAAATGAATTGTTTTCCTAGCGTTGTCGTCCATCTTTGAAATTTTGAGCGCCCTCTGTTGGAATTTAATTTTGCGAATAACTTTATTTATAGTATCATGGTATCGTACATTTCGCGTCATATAAAATTGGTACACTTTTTTTCCCAATGTAAACCTGTGTTCAGACTGACAATTATTGTTCGTGAATCACTTCGTTGTTGCCATCACAGATAACGGAATTGCACTAAATATAAATACAAAAAAATAACGTTTAAAATGTATATTTCGAATTGTAATACATATATTTAAATTACACACTTGTTCACTGTTAAACTTATTCATTTTGTATTAATTTCAAATTAAATTTTTAATTTTTCCAGTTTGTTTTATTTATTCTACACAACAATGCAGTTTTGTCCTACAATTTACGAGAAACCAATCACACCTCTCGATTTGACATTAAACATAATAATTTAAAGTCATGTCAAGATTTATTATCGATCATTATTTTTTAATTGAAATATTTTCATAAATTATAATAAAACACGAATCAATGTATGGATACTTAATTGAGATGACGGAAAATTACAATTGTTTTAGTTTTTAGTATATTAAAAACTGCGGTCTGTCGCACAGCCCCGTTTTTACCCAGTTTGATATAATATTTTCGTTGAACTGACAACGTTGCCCTAGAAATTGGAATGACACTAGACGTTTCACGTAAATTGTCAAGGTCAAGACAGCAAATTAGTTACCATTCCAATCCAGAGATGTCGCTGTCAGTCAATTTTCTTGTCATATTTAACAACTGACAGTTGACAATTATATTAATTTGTTATTTACTTTTTATTTTACAGTTTGTGGCTTAATTATTTTATTATAATGGTGTTACGTTTTTAATTAGATTTAATCACAATTTTAATCAAGTGTATTAACCTCTTCTCCGTTTTTATGAGTAGAATTGATCATCCCGTGTTGTGTTTCTCCACATAAAAAAAAACCAATATAATATACCCTGAAACAGTTTATTCCAATAGACAAGTGTGTCATCAACATTTCGGACCTAGTATATTTTTGGAAGTTTGTAAAAGATTATAAGGTAATATTTATCTAAACAATCATCCTACAAGATTCTTTCAAAAATTTTCATTCAACTCGATACCTCGATACACATCAGTGCTTTCACGCGACATATAGCAGTAGTGTTTAGCATTTTGAAAACAAATTGGAATATTTGAAGTTTTCAGTAAAATATGGAATAAAACATTGAATTGTCTTTCTGTTGTTTTAATTTCCTGCGAAAATTCATCAAAAATCCCGCAAAATTTATAATTTGAAATTCTCACGTAACTAAAATTTGTCAATTTAGTTCCCATTCCAATCAAGAGATGGCGTTAATTCGATCCGAAAGATTAACATGGTCGTGAAACGTCTATGAGTATGTATGGTTTGTGAATGACACTTGTGACAAGATCAACTTACACAACTTGAAAAACACGATTTTCGGTTATAAGAGTTGTACCAGTTTTTTTTGACGCGGAGTGTACACTGTGTTGTTCCAAGCGATCCATGTACCGTTTCGAAATCGGTAACTGAACGGTCCTTTTGATACATGCCTTCAAGCAGAAACTATTTGTACTGACTTGCGCAGTTAGGATTGTTTTCATTTTCACTGATCACTGCTATGAGATCAGCTGATGATTCAATAATAGAATAATCCACAATCCACGCTATTGGTACCTGTGAATCTTGATTTTCGTTTAAATAATTATTAATTCTTTTTTTTTTTTCAAATTAATCTTAAAAACATGGATAATTTATTATTTTTTTTTTCATAGAAGACAGCGATTTTGTCAGATATCGATTCTGAGGATGATTTTGAAGTTGAAGTGATGTTTAATGAACATGTTAGAAATGATAATTTCTAACCATCTAGCAAACTACTAGTTGTACTGTGGTACTCGTACTGATTTTAACATTTCAACTCGAACTTGAAATGGTACACAAACACGTTCCAAGAGGGTTACGTACCGGTAATCGGTTCGGGATCGAAAGAAAACCGTTCAAGGGCGATTCTGCACATTAAAACAGTCCATTCGATTTCATGACGGTTCAAGGGATCGTACAAATGTGTCGTCTTGGAACGAACCTCATAATATGTACTATTAAGGGCCGGTACTTTATGTCTTGATTAACAGCCCGTTAGTTAACGGAGGTTTAATCGGGACCTCTTTAGGGTCTCTTGCGTTGTAATAAATGCAATTACAAATTACAAGTATTATTATAATTATAAATAAGTATAATAATAATTATAATTGCATTTATTACAACGCAAGAGACCCTAAACAGGTCCCGATTAAACCTCCGTTAACTACCCTAATAGCACACGACGTCCTTTGGACGTCCAAAATAGGTCCATTTTTGGTCCTTACGTCCATGGACTATAAACGGACGTCCTTTGGACGTCCCATTTTGGACGTCCTTCGGAAGGAATAAATATGGACGTCCTTTGGACGTCCGACGTTGGACGTCCTTCGGACGGAATAAATATGGACGTCCTTTGGACGTCCATACTGGACGAAATACGGACGTTTTATGAATGCTTATATATTGGACACATTATACCAATTACGGGATCAAATAGCAAAATAATTCAATAAAATATTAACTTACGTGTTAACTTTACGTTAATGAAATACAGTCAAACCTGTCAGTAACGGCCACTAAAATGAAAGAACTATTGGCCGATATAGAAAGGTGGCCGTTATTGCCAGTTTTTGTAGTCTAGATATACAGTAAAACTTGTGTTACTGGCCACCTGATAAAATCGGCCACCTGTACTAACGGCCAGTTTAAATATTCCCCAAACCAATTATATCTAGACTACAAAAACTGGCAATACCGGTCACCTTTCTATATCGGCCAATAGCTTTTTCATTTTTAGTGGCCGTTACTGACAGGTTTTACTGTAATTGGTTTGGGGAATTTTTAAACTGACCGTTAGTACAGGTGGCCGGTGTTTGCAGGGGGCCGGTAACACAGGTTTTACTGTAGTTTAAATCGAAAAGATTAAATCTTAATTCAAAATTGTATATACAATTATTACAATTATAAACAAACTATATAGTTTAATATCCAAAAAATGTTTTTGATTTTATGTAATGTAATGAAAATCTTATTTGTAAATTATTGGTTACAATGTTTAACAATAGGAAATATTCAAGAATAAATAAAATAAAAGTTTAATCCTAACAACACAAAACATTCCAGGAATGTAGGTACTACCGTTCTATTCCGTGAACATCTATCTGATTAAATTATGGGTGGAAAGTTACCACAAGATATTCTTATGAACATAGTACATGTCTTCCTGGAGGGGTAAAATTTTCCATTACAAGATTTTAAGAGAGGCCATTTATTGTACTGTTCAATTTGCGTTCATTTTCAAATTTGCCGCGCGAGTATCTATGTAGCGTCTTGTGGCAGGGTCACCATGTCTAGGGATTTTCCCCGAATTTAGGGATTTTTTGAAGCTTGTGGAGCTCTGGAGGGATTTTTTTAAATCTAGGGATTTATTAAACTGTGCTGGCGCCATTTTTTGTTGTTATTAAATATCTTTTTGTTCAAATATTATTATTATTGTCATTATTTATTGTTCCCTGACATAAATATTCCTAAGTAAACATTAAAACATTACCTAATCAATGATTAAAGTGGATTAAACATAGTGTTTAATTCGTTTAATTGGTTATAAATTAAATTGACAGCTGTCATCTGTCAATTTCTTCTTTTTTAGGTCAAATTAATACGATTTAGGGATTTCTAGGGGAAATTGAAGCTCCCGTCTAGGGATATTCTGAAATTTCATCTGGCAACCCTGTCTCGTGGTCATTGGTCATCACATTTCATTTTCATAACATAACCGATAACCTAAAAATTTAGTAAAGTAAAAATTTTGATTGGAAAAAAATGCATCCATAAGGGGGTGTGGGAAATGGAAATTAGTGGCTTTTTTGCTGTACTGTCTGCTAGTTTTTGCTCTGGGCTCTGGCTAGATCTCTTGTTTAAACAATTTTGTAAGTATTATAAAATCCGTTTTCAATTTTCTTTATTCTTTATGAAACGAATCATTTATACATGCATATTATTACCTGTAAATAGGTACCTATTTCTTTTGATTTTTAATTGTAAAGAATAGAAAAATTACCGTTCATTTTAATTTTTTTTAGAACAGCTGAAAGTGGCCTACAAAAAAAAACCAAGAAGGAAATGTATAGCCTTGTGGCTATGAAAGGCAAAAGAGAGATATAAAAAGTGTATTGGCTAGTTGGAAGAAAGTCCACATTGTCCATGCATAATAATAAGTTATTACTTTATCAACAAATATCAAGAAGATAGCAGGGTCACGAGCATCAACTTCATGAGTTCAAGAATATCGAGGAAATCCAGCTCCTCGATACTACTGGGCAAACTAGAAGATTGAAGAGGACAAATCCTTTTGAACTAGTTTGAGTGATAGGTGATAGTGAAAAACGGAGCATAGTGCTTGTGTGCTGTGCCTGTGTATGTTAGAATAATAGTGCACGATCTTGTTAGATTAGATAAGAGACGCTATGGGGTAAGCTCTTCATTTTAAGAAACAGTAGTAATTTAGGTTAAATTAAAATTGCTCATTGGTCAGTTATGACCAGATTGTTTTTTTATGTTTGGCAAAAAGGACTTAAGTCAGAATTGCACATTGATAATGTTTTGATGATTTCTGGACCAGAAAAAAACTGTTGTAGATGTAAACTGTATGTACAGTAGAATCTACTACAGTACTGTAGAAATCATCAAAACATTATCGATGTGCAATTATGACTTAAGCCCTTTTTCCCAAACATCAGAGAATTGTAATGTACAATAATTCTCCTATCTGCTTTTTCATGAATTTTGTAGGAGACGAAAAACCATTTTTAGGATCATCTGCTTTCACATGTAAATTTTGACATGTTTTGTAGTAAATAGATAGTTGAATTTACTACAAAACATGTCAAAAAATATATGAAAACAGGAGGTGACTATAAAAAAAGTTTTTAGTCTCTCTTACAAAACTCATGAAAAAACAAATCAGAGGTATGTCACATCAGTGACTAAGAATGTCTAAAAAATATACTTTGATGTCCCAAGAACCAAATATAACCTACAGTCCATCTAATTTACTTACTGTTCCAAGTCATTATCTACGCCAGAGATCTAAGTTGACATAGTTGCCAAAGTATAAAAAGATCCTGAATCCATTTTAAATCAAATATGTCACATAATTATTGTAAACGTGGATTATACAACAAAACAAATTAATATTCAATGTAAATAAGTAAAAACTTAAGAAATAGAGAACAAGAATTAAGTTATAATCTTTTAAGATTTGCAATGCAAGAGTTTTTGCACTGCATTGTTAATAATTAAAAAACGGCTCCGAACTCTTGGCAAAAAGCCGGTAGGTTTCTTTGTATAAGTATGTCTACAATAACAACTAAAAAAGTTGTCAGATACCTCGATTATTCCAAGTCGTTATAAAATTAGGTGAAATTTATATTTTTATAGCAGAGGATCTTTTTATAGTAAAGTAAATAATAAAAACAGTAAATATAATAAATAAAACAGATACTTATAGTAAAGAATATAAACAAATATGAAGTGTCATCACCGTAACTGTCAAATAAATGTTACCAATTTCATAGAGTTAAATATTAGCATAGAGAGAGTGTCATTCAGAGCGAAGTGACGACACCATCTTTTTTATTTGGATTAGTGCTGTTTCACTCTTACGCATAGTAAAGCTGCTACAGTTATCCTCCTCTTCCGTGCCTATATTCACACTGAATGTCATTATAGATTCTCGATACAATGTGTTAGAAGGAGATGCAGCAAACCAGTCCCCTGAGATCTTGTCGTCAGGAAGCGCGGAAGGTAGGCTCCCTCTATGTTAATATATACCTCTATGACCAATTTATTCTAAAATGTCACCTTCGTTCGATTACAGTTACAGTGTGATCCGAACAAATCTGCTTCATAAAAACGCTTTATAATCCATTTATACAAATTAAATGAAACATATTATTGTGTATTTCTTTAGGTTAACATTAATAGAAATCTTCAAATATTATTTCTACGCGTATATAATAAAATATGTCTAGTGGCTGTAATTCCAGTGTACTCGGCAAAGTGATTCTAAAAAAGAACACACCTACCGCCTAAATATTTCGTGTTGGTACCATGCGACCTCACAGGCTACGACGCGGATGACGCGCAACAGTTAGTAAATTAGACGAAGTATGTAGATATATACAGGGTGTAACAAAAATACAGGTCATAAATTTAATCACATATTCTGGGACCAAAAATAGTTTGATTGGACCTAACTTACCTTAGTACAAATGTGCACACAAGAAAAGTTACAGCCCTTTGAAGTTATATATATATAATAGCACCAAGGGTCTTAGAGGCCCATGGCTTGAAAAGTTTGTTTTTTTTTCTTCATTTTCACATTTCTTTATGTACTGAGATCTTCTCTGGCTTGATATGTGATTTTTCTCCATTCCTTCCTGTTATTCATTTTTCTTTTCTGACCCTGTAGCATCATTCTTTCCAAATCTTTTTCGACCTCTTGCTTCCATCTATTTTTCGGCCTTCCTCTTCTCTTTCTTGAAGCTGTAGTGTAGTTTAGTACCATTTTTGGAGTCCTCGTGTTTGGCATCCTTTCAATGTGACCTCGCCATCTAAGTCTCTGTGCCTTTATCACTCATTTGAAGTTACAAGATGAAGTGATTTTTTCCAATATATCGAAAACTATTAGAGATTTTTTATTGAAAATGGACATGTGGCATTATTATGGCAGCAGTATCTTACGAAAAAACTATAGTAAAATTTGGACACCCCATAAAAATTTTATGGGGGTTTTGTTCCTTTAAACCCCCCCAAACTTTTGTGCACGTTTCAATTTAATTATTATTGTAGTACCATTTAAACACAACGTTTTAAAAACTTTTTTGCCTCTTATTGCTTTTTCGAAAAGTCAATTTTTATCGAAATATTTTGAATATTTGTCAAATCCACCACATATTTGTATATGGTTAAGTACGATTATGGAGACTTGGTAATAATATGCAGACTTATTTATGCTTTACATTTTTAGGGATATTTTGAACCATATTAAAAAAGAAGCCAGATCTCGATAAAATGTGCCTTATCGAAAAAATACAAAGAGGCAAAAAAGTTTTAAAAACATTCTGTTTAACTAATGGTACCTCAGTAATAGTTTAATTGGAACGTACACAAACATTTGGGGGGTTTAAAGGAACAAAACCCCCATAAAATTTTTATGTAGACATGTTAAAAAAGAAGTCGCAACTCGATAAAAACTGCCTTATCTGAAAAATACTAAGAAACAAAAATATTGAATTTAACTAATGGTACCACAATAATAAAATTGAATTGGAACATACACAAAAGTTTGGGAGGATCTAAGGGATCAAAACCCCCATAAAATTTTTATGGGGTGCACAAATTTCACCATAATTTTTCTTTAAGATATTCCTGCCATAATACTGCCACATGTCCATTTTCAATAAAAAATCGCTAATAGTTTTCGATGTAATTGAAAAAATCGATTTTCATTTTGTAATTTCAAAGGGCTGTAACTTTTTTTATGTGCATATTTGTACTAAGGTAAGTTAGGTTCATTCAAACTATTTTTGGTCCCAGAATATGTGATTTAATTTATGACGTGTATTTTTGTTACACCCTGTATATACAGCCGATTACGCACCACCTTAAAAATTGGGCATTTTTGATGTCTCGAATTTCCTAAACCTGTTGTTGCATCTAAGTGATTTTTTTATAATATTCTAGCCTAGGCCCTAGGCTATAGGTTAAGTACCTCCTTATGCTTGTCATGCACGGGGAGCTATACTGTAATATATATTATATCACATCGCACTCTATAGTAATGAGTGAGCCTGCACATATGGAACCATTTGTTTTCTGTCTGCAGGCTCACTCATTACTATAGAGAGCGATATGATATAATGTACATATATTACAGCATAGCTCCCTGTGCATGACAAGCTTAAGGAGGTAACCTATAGCCTAGGCTATAATATTATAAAAAAATCACTTAGATGAAACAACAGGTTTAGGAAATACGAGACATCAAAAATACCCCATATTTAAGGTGGTGCGTTAATTTCTTGGAGAAGTGTATTGTAATTTAATGTAAATAATGTAATATCCAATAATTGTAATTTAATATAAGATGTAATATAAGTTCCTTAAAAAATATATTTTTTATTTCCCACGACATTAGATGGATGTTCGGCAGCAAGACATTGGACCAAACTGGGACGTCCTATGAAGGCCCAACTGACGTCCACCGAACGTCCCTTCGGATGTTAAGTGGACCTCCATTGGGCGTTTGGCAACGTGGCATTTGGACCAAAATTGGACTTCCTGTTAAGGTCCAATTCACGTCCCCTAGAACGTCCGGTTAAGGTCCAATTTACTTCCGATTAAGGTCCAATTTACGTCCGATTAAGGTCCCATTTACGTCCAATTAAGGTCCAATTTACGTCCTATTAAGGTCCAATTTACGTCCGATTAAGGTCCAATTTACGTCCGATTAAGGTCCAATTTACGTCCGATTAAGGTCCCATTTACGTCCGATTAAGGTCCAATTTACGTCCTATTAAAGTCCAATTTACGTCCGGTTAAGGTCCAATTTACGTCCGATTAAGGTCCCATTTACGTCCCATTAAGGTCCAATTTACGTCCTATTAAGGTCCAATTTACGTCCGATTAAGGTCCAATTTACGTCCGATTAAGGTCCAATTTATGTCCGATTAAGGTCCAATATACGTCCGATTAAGGTCCAATTTATGTCCGATTAAGGTCCAATTTACGTCCGATTAAGGTCCAATTTACGTCCCCTAGGACGTCCGATCAAGGTCCAAATTACGTCCGATTAAGGTCCAATATACGTCCCCTCGGACCTTAGATGGACGTCCAATGGACGTTCGGTAGCGCGACATTTGGACCAAAATAGGACGTATAAAGGACGTTCCTCGGACGAAAACGGACGTCCAATGGACGTCCCTAAAGTCCGTGAAGGACGTCCATTGGACGTCCTTGTGCTATTAGGGTAACGGGCTGTTAATCAAGACATAAAGTACCGGCCCTAAGTGTATAATAGGTTTGTTCCAACATGAACTTTTGGACGGTCCAGAAACCGTCACGAAACTACTTGTACCGTTTGTTGTGCGCATGTTCGTAATTGTATCGCCCAGTTCTCGTCCCATGACGGTAATCATATATTTGTCATTTTTGTTGGTGACAGCTTGTGTGCTTTTAGTCGATCAAAGGCTCAAAAACTTTAAAGAATTAAATCCTAGTGCGCAAGTCAGTCCAACCAGCACATTATGCATTTGCCCGATTACTGAAATGATCATCACGAAACCGTCACCGAAAGATCACAATTCTTGTTGGAACAGTGGGAAGGACGATCCGATGACGATCATATTTCTGTTGGAACGGATTTTGTTTACTGCGCAGAAGCGTTACCGTTTCTTAACGGTTCTCGGTCGTGTTGGAACAAACCTAATATTATATGCTTTTCAAATTGCCCGCCAAATCCAGAGACTGACTGTCAATTGTCTAGAAGCTCGTCAGCCAGGGCCTAGATTCCGTGCACTGTAGATATCTACAGTCGCTTTCTGTCGATGGCAATTGTCATGAAAATATTTGAATTTTTAGTTTTAATTCAAATATTTTCTTGTTTTACTAAGTGTCACTTCAGCATCAATTAGAGTATAACCTAGCAAAACTAGAAAATAATTCAATTAAAGCTAAAAATTCAAATATTTTCATGACACGTGACATCGATAGAAGGCGACTGTAGATATCTACAGTGCACGGAATCCAGGCCCAGACGTCAGCAAAATAGAATTCTATTTGGCGTGCTCTGGGCCCAGCAGGACCGTGATAGTGTGACGTCAAAACGTCAAAAATTTTTCCAAACACGCTGTGTCTAGGGTATACGCTAACGTGTACGCAAATAAAAAAGTTAGGTAGAATGGGTAGAATTAAAGGTCATAACAAATATTTTTCTATCAAACAAACACTAAACATATCAAAATAGCGTGTATCAAAATATACAGTCACTGCCCACGCTAAATAGTCACTAGCTTGATGAAGTTTAACTTCTTTATTTGCGTACATTTTAGCGTGTACCTAGACACAACGTGTTTGGAAAACTTTTTTTGACGTCACGACTATCGCGGTCTATTTACTAATAGGTTTGTTCCAACATGAACTTTTGGACGGTCCAGAAACCGTCACGAAACTACTTGTACCGTTTGTTGTGCGCATGTTCATAATAGTATCGCCCAGTTATCGTCCCATGACGGTAATCATATATTTGTTATTAGGTTTGTTCCAACATGAACTTTTGGACGGTCCAGAAACCGTCACGAAACTACTTGTACCGTTTGTTGTGCGCATGTTCGTAATTGTATCGCCCAGTTATCGTCCCATGACGGTAATCATATATTTGTCATTTTTATTGGTGACAGCTTGTGTGCTTTTAGTCTACCAAAGGCTCAAAAACTTTAAAGAATTAAGTCCTAGTGCGCAAGTCAGTCCAACCAGCACATTATGCATTTGCCCGATTACTGAAATGATCATCACGAAACCGTCACCGAAAGATCACAATTCTTGTTGGAACAGTGGGAAGGACGATCCGATGACGATCATATTTTTGTTGGACGGTTCTCGGTCGTGTTGGAACAAACCTATTTTTGTTGGTGACAGCTTGTGTGCTTTTAGTCGATCAAAGGCTCAAAAACTTTAAAGAATTAAATCCTAGTGCGCAAGTCAGTCCAACCAGCACATTAAGGCTGTATGACACTATGCATTTTCTTGTATCATTTCTAATATCGTTTCTTGTATACATTTTCTTGTATCATTTCTTGTACGTACATTTGTGCCCTGTATGACACTATGCAAGTTCTTGTATCGAAAATTGTATGAAATTCGGCACGTGATTGGTCGACATTTTGTTTGTCACCCCGTGTCACATTATGGTAGTACTGCATCTACAGCTGATTTTAAGGATTTTATAAAATTTATAAACTTTTAATTAACATTTTAATGTTAACCAGAATTTTAGGTTGACTGTTTGAGGTTGATTATTTGTGTTTTTATTTTGTTTTGAATTTGTGCTAAAAATTTGCATTAGAATTATCTTCAATTTGATCCAAATTAGGAGCTATTGTATTTTGTAAAAAATTATGCACCATGAAACCTAAATTTATAGTTTGAACTTTACTAGGAGCTAAATATAAATATGGTTATTAGTAGAACAGTAGTCCATACCAAACGGTATATTAAGTATCAATATAAGATTTATAAATAATACCTACAAAAACACAAATAAACCCATCAATACATGATCCCATTTTCATTTCAGCCGCCATTATGAGTAAGTAATTATGACATTTTAGATGTTTTACCAGCAGGTTTTACGTTTTTGCTATTGGCGCAGTTCTTGTACAAGAATCTGTGTCTGACTCAAATTCTTGTATCGTTTCTGATATCGTTTCTTGTATCTGTGTAGGACACTATGCATTTTTTTGACATATCAGAAACGATATTAGAAATGATACAAGAAAATGTATAGTGTCATACAGCCTTTATGCATTTGCCCGATTACTGAAATGATCATCACGAACCCGTCACCGAAAGATCACAATTCTTGTTGGAACAGTGGGAAGGACGATCCGATGACGATCATATTTTTGTTGGAACGGATTTTGTTTACTGCGCAGAAGCGTTACCGTTTCGTGACGGTTCTCAGTCGTGTTGGAACAAACCTATAAAAGTGCGTTCGCGGGTACCTGTCGGCGACAATTCCTAACCTCACCTAATATAAATAATACCGTTAAAAGATAAATAAACAAGGTAAATTTACCTTTAATTAATATTAAAAACTAATTATTAAATTATACTAGGTAAATATACCTTGTATATTTATCTATTAACGATATTATTTATATTATTTTAAAGTGCGCATGCGATTTGCTGACAATTTGTCGCCGACAGTTACCCGTACGCGGCCGTACCCGCGAACGCACTGTGCATGGGCTGGTAACTAAGGTTTGTTCCAACACGACCGAGAACCGTTACGAAACGGTAACGCTTCTGCGCAGTAAACAAAATCCATTCCAACAGAAATATGATCGTCATCGGATCGTCCTTCCCACTGTTCCAACAAGAATTGTGATCTTTCGGTGACGGTTTCGTGATGATCATTTCAGTAATCGGGCAAATGCATAATGTGCTGGTTGGACTGACTTGCGCACTAGGATTTAATTCTTTAAAGTTTTTGAGCCTTTGATCGACTAAAAGCACACAAGCTGTCACCAACAAAAATGACAAATATATGATTACCGTCATGGGACGATAACTGGGCGATACAATTACGAACATGCGCACAACAAACGGTACAAGTAGTTTCGTGACGGTTTCTGGACCGTCCAAAAGTTCATGTTGGAACAAACCTTCTAATGGGACTGACAGGCCCCTGAAATCTGTAATTTGTACCGACTAACGACAAGAGATGGCGCAGCAAAGGTTCTTGTCTGCACAATACCTACCTACAAGCAAAGAATACATATCTCACAAGAACCGACACAAACGGATTATCTATGAACTAAATTTTTATGCGCATGTGCCAGATCGGCCATTTCTCAATTTGTATGAATAGCAAATAATTTTGGTGACATTTGTCTTGTACAGGATCGGCGTTTGTTGTCACAGTTGTTTGTTTGGCTTGGCTTGGCGTTAGTATTTTGTTTTTGTATCAGTTTGTAGCTCATAATATTTTGTATAGACTTATTTTCTATATATATTTTCTTATACAGCCTACAACTATTAATTGTTATTTTCCAACATTTATACAATTTAATTCTTTTTGAGATATCTTCATTATGTGAATTAATTATTTTAAGCTTTTTCATGAACTATAAACTATCGTATAAAAAATTAATTTTCACAAATTTCACAAAGAATTTGAATCTAAAATATCATACAAATTCTCTAACCTTTCTTTGACCTCTACTGTACCAAATGCATCTGCAGGAAGAGCACAAAGTCATATTTTATATGTGTTTATTCCACAAACCACGTGCTGTGTTTAAAAAGTTGAGAATCCAATACTCACAAAAACTTCTATAAAGTACTTTTATCAGCAAACCTAAATTAAATTTAATAAACTATGTTTCATTAAATTGTTTCTGTAGTTTGTATAAAACAATAACTTAGGTCAAATATATAAAACAATTTATGACTGACTGCTTGAAATTCAGGATTTTCAGGAGTAACATTATATAATTTAGCTAATTCAAAAAGTTTGATCCAATATCACTTGAAATTTTTCAACATTCAAGTTAATGCTTGATAATTGACAATACACTCTTCATAATAGGTTTACATTCTCTTGATTATACTTGCGTTCCAACAAAAAAAGCTAAAGGCTGCTTTCATATGGAATATAAGCTTCTGACCATAATGATCAAAACGTTTCCATATATATATATTAATTAAAAAAATTACTTTTTCTCTTTTCTCGATTGCTTATTAGTTTTTATTGTATACTATATATATTTTTTTAGTTATTACATCTTTATATTTATAGAAATAAAATAGTACAATACTTATTGGTTTTTTATTTATTTACCCCGATATTCGACTTTAAAGAATGTACTGGCTGGTTTTGGCTGGAATGTACGGAATGTTTTGGTTGGTTTCCAAGACAATAAAAATTGAAAATATTGACATTCGATTTTAACATACAGTTTCTTGTTGTTGATCACGAACATTTGTCATCCAAAAAGAATTGGATTCCATGACGGTTACAACGGCTGTTATTTTTCGATTATTTTACGAAATAACGAATATAATGAATTAGGAAATACCTCGACAAACAAGTAATTGGTCCTAGGTTTTCACCCAAAGTAATCGAAAGTAGAACTGGAAATCGATATTGGAACTCTTCGTGTAACTTTGCGTCGATTGATCTACGATTTTACTAATTTTGTCATCTTGTTTTACATTCATATCATATTTTGAGTGACTTTAAAGCAGTACCTACGGTTGTAACTCTAAAACCGAAGTCCGATGTCAAATTTCTCATCTTTAATACCATCCATGGGTTATAAGCTTTCATTCGACACCTCATTTGTCATTCTATCTGTATTAGTAACTGAGGAGTTGTATTCGCGGTCGGACGGACAGACAGTCATGAAACCAGAAGTATATATTTGTTCTCGTCTTGCGAATGCGCGTCGAATAATATATCACTTGTGCTATTGCGGTGACTTTAAAAGAGTACTTCCGGTCGCATTTCTAAAACCGGAAGTCCTAGGTCAAATTTCCCACCTTTAGTACCATCCATGTATTATGAGCTTTCATTCGACACCTCATTTGTGATTCTACCTGGTATAGTGACGGAGGAGTTACATTTCCGGTCGGACGGACAGACAGTCTAGGTCAAATGTCTCACCTTGAGTACCATCCATGGATTATAAGCTTTCATTTGACACCTCATTTGTCGTTCTACCTGGTATAGTGACTGAAGGAGTTATATTCGCGGTCGGACGGACAGACAGCCTATTAGGTCACACCAAGTCGTTCAAATTCTCACCAACTTGTTCACACTTTTTCAAAATTGGTGAAAACAACAAATTATATTTTGTATCGTTGTATCAATATAAGCCAAAAAGAATAATTAGTGAATGTCACGACACTATAATATATTTTATTATTGGTCTTTCAATGCTAAAATCAGGATAAAAAAGGTATTTTATCCATGGTTTTAATCAATATAATTCTCACCATTACTTTGTGTTGTATTTGCAACCTTTTGTAAATCAAAAATAATTCCACCATATTAAGAATGTCAACAAAAGCCGGCCCTGCATGCAACCTTTCTCTCAGTGCAACTAAAATTTTATTGATACACGCCAGAAATGTGCGCGACTTTTCTCAGTGTACTCGCGTGTACACTTGCCAACTCGATACTAAAATTAAGTACATGCTAACAACAAAAGAATCGCCGTCCGTGTCGGTTCTTGTGAGAGATAAATATGTATTCTTTGCTATTCGCGGTGTGCAAGTACTTGGAAGGGAAACGAGAAACGACCGTGCGCGAGTCGCGGAGAAATATTGCAACTATCTTAAATAATTCATATTGTCAATTGAAATTGTCAAATTGACGTATATTTCATACCTTCTGTCACTGAAGCAGAAAAATTATATATTGCTCCACAATATTGATATGATATGCAATTATTATATAAAGGTAAATTTAATTAATTGTATTTTGCTTGCAGTACTGCATTTTAATAACTAATTGTATTTACTACATACAATTGTTTTCGTTTGCATAACATAACCTGCATCTTATTTTTTTTTCTTATTATTTTTTTGGACTATGGCCTTGACAATTATTCAATAACCAGGACTAATATAATTGGCCAATATAATTAACAGTGCGAATAAAAGTACAGAGCGTAGAAATAGGGGTCGCTTTGCCTAACTTGCACGGTCCCAATTACAAGGAACAAGGAACTTTGTGACCACAAGCTGTGGCTGTGCCACAAGTGTAAATAAGTTGCGTTCGCGGGTGCAGTCAGGTGCAATGCAGTGGACAAATTGTCGCCGGCAATTCTAACCTGACGTAATATAAATAATGCCGTTACTTTTAATTTATATTAATAACTAATTATTAAATTATACTAGGTAAACATACCTTGTATATTTATCTATTCAATTAACGATATTAATCATTTTAAAATGCGCATGCGTTTTGCTGCTAATTTGTTGCCGACAGACACCCGCGAACGCACTTAATATAAAGTTCCTGTCATTTCGTTATTTGTCATTAGTTGCAGTTGCATACTTGCGGTTAGCGAAAACCAAATACTTTGGCTTCGGAGCTTCTAGACAATTGACAGTTATAAATTATTGGGGACTTAGAAATTTTACACCCGTATTTTGAATTTCTCTAATAGATGGTTTGTTTAAACCCCAAATTTTCCTTTAAGGTTTTTTCTTATTAATTGAAAACAATCATTTTTGTTTAAGAATATTTTTATTATGTGAAATATTTATGTTTTTCTTTGGTAGTAGGTACCGTCTATTTATGAACCTTGGTAGGTACCTACTGTTTTTGATGTGGTAATAATATAACTTTCATAATATGGTTAATTATTTGACTGTAATTTATAACTTTCCTATGGTTAATTATTTTATAGAGAAATTCAAAATACTGGTAAAATTGTTAAGTCCCCAAGAGGCCAAGAGGTACCGAACTATAAGTAACATATCCTATACATACATATAGGTACATATTATTATAAGGTACCTACATGACAAAGTTTTTTATTTAAAATATTGCTAATATGTACTATAATATAATTAGGTTAATAAGTATATTTTGAATTTCATTTACATTTATATAGATAATCTACAAAGCGAAGTGAGGTTTTTCATTTACTGCCTTAAACTCAATGATGTATAAGTTGTATATGATGTATAAGTAGTATAGGTACAATATATATACTTTTCAAATTGCCCGCCAAATCCAGAGAACTGTCAATTGTCTAGAAGCTCCGAAGCAAAGTATTTGGTTTTCTCTAGACGCAAGTCAGTTGCATGTGCATTTATTAGTTTCTCCTTGGCCTTGGCAGAGTGCAGAGCAGAACGGTAGTTAGAGTGTTTTAAATTGTTTTTGACAAACTCTCCTTTTATTAATTTGTGGTAAGTATTATAGTTAATAATGGTAATTACTGATTTAGCAACGAATATAGATAATAGATGCATGTGTCTATATTCGTTGGTAATACTTTTAATAAGAACAACATATTGAAAATTAAATTTATTTAGGTATTTGTGAAACCTACAGGCTTTTTATCATTTAAAATATTTTATAGAAGTAAATGATGATTAGCATTAAGAAAGATAGGAAAGTGAAATATGTTTTTGTAATTTAATATGGAAACTAATAACTTGAGAGAAAATGAAGTTTCATAAAATAACATACATAGTAACATATCATTTTATTTGCTAAGTTGAATAACCCCATAGTGGAGGCAAATATGGACCTAATTTTTTCATTCTAAAAATTGACTTAAAATCAATGAACACATTCTAAGATTTATGTGCCTAATAAAATTTAACATTTTAAATGAAATTTAAACCTTTCATCAATCATTGACAAGCTAATTGATAGACAGATAAATGAAAGAATCATAAATATTCCAAAAGCCAATTTATATAGGGTGTCCTAAAAGTACCGGAACAGTCAGAATATTTCTCGAACTAAATGTCTTAAAGTGCTGCAAAAGACAACATAAGTTGGCATTAAATCATTGTCCATATATTATGGCCAATTTTTTTTTAAATATAAGTTGTGTGTACATATACAAAAACGATGTTGTTTCAAATGTTTTCTTCTTCTTCTTGATGTGCCTATTGCCTATCCGTGACGCGATCATCATGGTAATCTTTATTTTATCTGCAGCAGCGTGGAAAAGCTGCATAGATGTTATAAGAAAGCAGGTTCTGAAGTTCTTTAACCATCAGGAAGTTCTTCTTCCTGGAACTCGCTTTCCAAATATTTTTCCTTGAAGGATGACTTGTTCAAAAAATGTTTTGCTCAAACTTAATTTTCAAAGCTGCATGTCCGTAGTTACTACCGATATTGACTTAACACTAGAATGTCTGGCTTAGCATACCTACCTAGAAAGCCAGAAGGGATCATTTTGGCCCCACATTATTTAATCAATAATTAAAACTCAGTTTAACGAAATTAAATCAACTCGTAGACGGTAGAATCTAATTTTAATTTTTACTTTTATTGTTTAACACATTCGCTGCCCATCAAAAACATTCGGAACACCATAAAATTTGCAGTTTTTGATATTTGCCACACATTACCTTATTACAACCATGGCAATGATTTGAAGTATATTCCTTTACAAAATATTTTCAACTGATATTTTTTTCGTTTTTGGATAGTAACAGTGATAGTTGTTGGTAGACCTGGTGTTGCTAGACGTAGTTCCAGATTTCGGGAGACAAGGTATGGGGCCCATAATTCGTCACACAGCCGAAGAATAAACTTACGGAAACTGAGTCTACTTCCAGTTATTTCTTTATAAATAATCCATGCATTTATTGCTTCCAAGTCAAGAGTATGATAAAACACCATCGGCCATCGTCTTGAAGTTGCTTTTGTAGTATACAGACGCGTCATTTGGTCCTCTACACCAACAATTGCATCTTTGTGTTCACTTGTGTTCGCCAACAATTGTATCTTTATTACGTAGATGATCAGTACCAGTATAAGGGTAACCATTTACAATTAACATACATAAATATAATTTTACCCATTTGACAGGAATTTGAAAGAAAGGATCGTCGAATTTACCAGAAAACGATAATAACTTACACGGGGCCAATTTGGCCCCTTTAGAGTTCTATGGTAGATTTGTTAAAAAACCATTAAATAAATTTAGTAAACAATATTTTTTTGTTTTAAATAAGGCTTTGTATCAAAATATTAAAAGTCATAAAATATGAAAATATTATTGCCTCAAATAAAAAAACTACAATAACTTTAAATCGCAACAGGGGCCAAATTGGCCCCTTCGGCTTTCTAGTGTTAAATGATATTTGAAGTTTAATAGTTTTAATTTAAAATAAATTTACAGTCTCATTTACTTGTTTTTATGTAGATTTATTAATATTATTTATATCTCAAAGCAATTGTGTTAACATTATTTTTGAAAAATTACCTAACCAAATTGTTCTTTAAAACCATTTACCGCATATTTATAAGAATAACATAAAATTTTGTAGGTAAAATATTGAAAAACTTAAAACTACAATCATCATCAGAATCATCAGATTTGACATAAGACATCAACATCTTGCACATTCTGAGATTTGAACATAATATGCACTATTATGCAGTGCTTCCACTGGCAGGTGTTCTAATTTCTTTCTTTTTATGTTTCTTTTGCTTGTGATCAGTGGATCACTACTAATCAAGAAAAAGTGGAATATTTGTTTTGAATCTATGACACTACCTTGAATTATTATGCTTGAATTATAGAGTGTTATTCAATTTAAGGTACTAGTACACTTTACAGGACCAAAAATAATCATTTTTTTCAAGAATTTTTTTCTCAGAAACTTTATTACACATGAACATAAAACTTTCTACATATTAATCTCTAACTCTTAGAGAGTACCAAAAATATATCTTTTTTTATTTATGCACGTACACTAATATTGTAGAGGGCGCAAAAGTCGAGGCCTCGAAAAATGATGGCGGACAGTTAATCTCAGGATTGGGATATCCGAAACAAAAAAATCGTACGGCATATGAAAAAGGAAGATTTCTTACGTGACAATTTACCACAATTTAACCAAAAAATAAAATATAAATATTTTTTATCCGTAAAAAACTGAACAAAAACGGGCGATTTTTTCACAAAAATTTTTCAAATTTCCGTAAAATCTTTCTTTTGAGGAATTCTTCACTAACGGTGGTAAATTGTCATGTAAGAATCCTTCCTTTTTCAAATGCCGTACGATTTTTTTCTTTCAGAGATCCCAATCCTGAGATTAACTGTCCGCCATCGGAGCTACTTTTTTTCGAGGCCTCGACTTTGGCGCCCTCTACAATATTAGTGTAAGTGCACAAATAAAAAAAGATATATTTTTTTTTATTCTTTACAAAATAGATATTAATATGCAAAAAGTTTTATGTTCATTTTTAATAAAGGTTCTGAGAAAAAAAATCTTGTAAAAATGCTTATTTTTGGTCTTCTAAAGTGTACTAGTACCTTAATTAGGTTAACATAACCTCACAAAAAATAAAATTAAGAAAAAAGGAGCAAATATGAGCAAAAAGTTAAAATGACTTTTTAAAGAATAATACTCAAGCTTTCAAAATAAAACAAAATTAAAGTCGGATCAGTCTTGGAACACTAACAAATCACTTGCTCTTTTTGAAAAATGCATATTTTGACAGTGGCGGCCCGTCGGGGTAGGCAAGGCAGTGGCGGCTCGTACCACTTTAAGAAGGTAGTGCCACAACTCGGGCAGCCGCCAAAATTTTTAGTGACGGATTCACGATATTGTCAAAAAAAGGTATACTGACAACAAAAACTAAAAAAAAAAATATGCGCGGATACTTTTATATCTTAAGTTTATTGATCTGAGGTGCCAAGCAATTGTCCAACATTGATCAAAACAGTTCTGTAAATTAATTAATAATAAAAACCTCTTAACCTACCACCAGCATTTACTGCTGATAGTGCTTGAAAATTGTTATTACGATTTAGTCTCTATTTACCAATTTATAAAAATAATACTATTTCATTATTCACACACATGCACAAATTTTTGTAATGTCACTTTTAAAGTTTACGATATATAAAGTTCATTCTCTTATTTTTTGGTTGCAAAGTTTTCAATGACTTTATAATTAATATTATCAATACAATTTACAAAATGCTTTTCTGCAGATAGCATACCTAAAGCACTAGGTTTCGATGTAAACATCGAAAAACAGCGTTCTGCTTCAGATGTTGATATAGGAATGGTAACTAAAATACTTAAAAGTTTAATAGTTTCTTCAAATGTGCTTTTTAAACCTTCCCTCTACAATAAAACCGATAGCGAAACAGCCCCAGAGGTAGTACTTAATTCGTCTCGCTAATACAGTACATACCTACATCTAATTCAGTTTTAAACCGAGTTTTGCTTAAAAATTAAAATTGTCTCCATGGTTCATTAAGAAATGATTCGGAGAACTGATGCTTATAAGCAGAAAACTTCTCCGACATAAATAAATTAGAAGCAACTAAATGTCCGGAGAAGGTAGACCTTTGAAAGATCTGGTACTTTGAATAATATGAACCTTTAAGTCGTTGTCTAATTCGGCGCTAAAATTGACCAGCTCCCTAAATATGCCTCTATTTTCTGAATTTTCTTTTTCGTCGTGACCTCTTAATGCTAACTCGAAAGCTCCACAACACCTTATAACATTTGTAGTTTTTTTTTTCTAGCGAAAAACCATCAAAAAATTTTTTAAAATACTAATCTTTATTGTCAATTAATAAATTAAACTTAATAAATAATCAAAATATTATCAAAATACCCACGATCATGATGCACTAAAAGTTTAATTATAAATACAAAAACTTTTTAACAGAAAATATACATAATAAAAGCGACAAACCAGCACGTAAAGAAACTCAAAATAAATAGACCTGGCTTCATACCCTCGTGCCTGGCACAGAGATTCTAATGTTAAGGTATACTAATAGTCCAATATAGCTCTTTCTCCGTCACTTACATATAATGCTCGTAAAATCTTTCTCTCTTTACTCGTGCCAGTACTGACTTCGGCGCGAAGGAGATTCTCCTGTCGAATACTCTCCGCTGTCGGCAGGGATTGTATTGCGCCCATAGTTGCCATATTTTATATAATTTATGAAGATCAAAAGAAATACACACAAAAAAATTAATAGGAATTAAAAAGTTTTGAAGATAAAAAATATGTTTATGGATAGTTAGCAAGGTAGTGCCATGGCTCTATGGCACTACCTCACGGGCCGCCACTGAGGCAAGGTAGGCGCCGCCTAACCTCTTCATATGTACAATAATATAAATTATTAATATAAATTACTTATGTCAAAATTTGTTAAATTTTGACACAATACCTACAATAAAACAACTACTTTTAATTTCTCTCCGAAATTGTAATTATTGTACGCCCCTTGTAGTAGTAGTATAAGATTCTATATTCATTGGTAAGGCACTTTTAAACGTCGCGTCGTATTGAAAAACTAAAAAATACGTTTTCAATAATTTTCAAAAATCTATCGAATGACATCAAATACGACCCCCCACTCCACCCCCTAGAGATGGGGAGGGAGTAACTTTTAAATCTTAAATAGAAACCCCCAGTTCTTATTTCAGATTTGGATTCTGTAAAAATAAGGAACTTTTATTCGAGACATTTTTTTCAGCTGTGGATAGATGGCGCTATAATCGGAACAAACCATTTATCCTGATACCGTAGGTAAATTATAGAAACAGTTTAATATCTAGAGAAATACACTTTCAAATGAAAAACCAAAAAATTCCTGTTTAATACTTTTGAAAAACCTATCGAATGACACTGAACACGACCCCACACTCTACACCCTGGAGGTGAGGTTGGTGGGGAGTAACCCTAAAAGATTAAAAAGCAACCCCCATTTTTTATTACAAATTTGGATTCGTCATGAAAAATTAAGTAACATTTATTTGAAATATTTTTTAGAATTGTTGATAGATGGCGCTAATAAATCGTCTTTTTCTAATTATAGCGCCATCTATGAATAATCCTAAAAAATGTTTCAAATAAATGTTGCTTAATTTTTTATGGCGAATGCAAATCTGCAATAGAAAATGGAGGTTGCTATTTAATATTTTAAAGTTACCCCCCACCCCACCTCAAGCAGGTGGGGTGGACGGTCACGTTTGGTGTTATTCGATACGTTTCTGAAAAATATTAAACATGTGTTTTTGGGTTTTTTCATTTGAAAGTGAATTTCTCGAGATCTTAGACTGTTTCTATAATTTACCTATGGTATCACGATAAATCGTTTTTTCTGATTATAGCGTCATCTGTCCACAATTCGAAGAAATGTCTCGAACAAAAGTTGCTTACTTTTACAGAAGGAATGCAAATCTGCAACAAAAATTGGGGGTTTCTATTTAAAATTTTAAAGTTACCCCCACCTTACTTCCAGGGGTGGAGTGGGGGATCCTGTTTGGTGTCATTTGATAGATTTTTAAAAATTGTTGAAAACATGTTTTTCAGTTTTTCGATACGATGTTTAGTTCGCGAAATATTCGACCGTTCCGCTACTTTTGGGACACGCTGTATATTTAGGCAGCATTCAACAGATAAAAAGAAACCCTGTTAGGCCATCTTTAGAGGTTTGGAGGGGGTCTAGAGAAAGAAGTTTTTTACCAACTATCAGAATGAATACCTACCTATAGATATACCAAAAACCTAGTTTTCCTTGGAAAAAGTATTTCTTTCATTTTTTTATAATCACATTCCTATTAAGATGCCCTAGAATAAGAATCAAGATATCGCGTAGGTAAAAGTGTTCAGAATTTGTTTAAATAATTTTATTTATCTTCTTCTTTAAGTGCTGTCTCCCAATTAGTGGTTGGATATCATCATCACTATCTTTACACTATCTACCGCTGCTCTGAAGAGTTTTATAAAACTGCATTTAAACCAGTAACTTTAATTCTACAACCATGACACTCTCCTTCTTCCTATACTCCTTCCTCTTCTTATCTTTCCCAGTATTATCAGTCTTAGGTCCGCTTGCTCATTCGGAGTTCAACTGAAGTTCAGCGACATAACCAACTTTAAGGCATGAAATGTACTGGATGGTGGTAAGCACTTCATGCATTGAACTCAGTAATAGTGCTAAACTTGAATTGAACTCCGGGATGAGCAAGCAGCAGTGGCGGCTGGTCAGAGGAGGCAAGGGAGGCTTAGCCTCCCCATAAATTTTTTACACACGCTACACTGTTTTGTTTACTTTGCTTCGCGTTAGAGATATCGCAAAAAGTTATTTGAACAAGTTGTTCCAAATAATATTCTAACCCCACATACCAAATTTCAGCACAAAATTCGAACTTTTAGTTTTTTCATTATTTGTAGTCGGGATCCTAAAATCGCAGAGGAGGCTGCTGGCCGGAAAATCTCACTTGCTAATGCTCCGCGTAGCCCAGCAGCGTTTAAGGATGGTTTAAGGAGACCCGGTCTCCTTAAAGCTGCACATCGCTTAACGCACACGCTGCCCGGAGATCGGGCAAGTGAGATTTTTTGGCCAGCAGCCTCCTCTGCGGATTTTAGGATCCTGACTACAAATAATGAAAAAACTAAAAGTGCGAATTTTGTGATGAAATTTGGTATGTGGGATTAGAATAATATTTGGAACAACTTGTTTAAATAACTTTTTCCGATATCTGTAATGCAAAGCAAAATATCGGTAATTTACCGTGTTTTTGCATTTGCAGAGTAAGCCGCTTTTAGAATTAAAAAAATTCAGTTGAGTATCTTAAACAATGTAAACCTTCAACCTGTATGGACTGCAAAACTTCAAATCTGTATTTATTTTGATATGCATATCTACTTACAGATATAATATTTTATAAACTAAAAACTTTATATAAAATATTTTTTAAACTCATTAATAGCATGATTGACTGTCCTTCATTGATGTCCACAATGTTGTTTTCAGTTCCATTAAGAAACACCAGATCAGTTAACGTATTTCATCAGCCATTTAGGAGAACCAATGTTGGCCTAAATTTTTATATACCTAGAGTGTCACGAATGGCTAACTGTTATGCTGATAGTTTAGATTTTTTTAATGAAAGCTATAGTAAATTTGTGAGCCTGTTAAAGCAAATTGTGATATAAATTTTTCAATGTGATATATTGTGATGTATTGTATTTGTACCTGTCAGTTTTATATTATATCAATGTTGTATTGTTTTATTATTTTAACTTTAACTTTATTTTTCTAAACACTTTGACTGTTTTTAGATTGTTTTTATATTAAGATTTTATTATTTGACTAATTCTATTGAGGTTTTTAAACTGTAAATTATTGTACTAAAAGTGGGCAAGGCCCGTTAATAAATAAATATAATATAATATAATTGTTAACAAATAAACGACACAAACTTTGGTAATACACTTTTACAATTATACTAACTATTTTTAAAATGATATGATATTATGAAATAATTATGAATTATGATGATATTATAAAATGTAAATAAAAAATGGTCAAAAAAATGGGGCCTTAAATTAGATTTTTTTGGCGGATTTTGTTTTGCTAGTACCAATTTGTCTAAATAATTTACAGTTAAGTAGCTAGAGCTTCCCCTATTGAAAAAATCACGAGCCGCCACTGGCAAGCAGGCCTTAGCATTTCATATCTCTGCCCCTCATTATGAGGAGATTATATATAGATATTGTAACTCTTTCAGTATTTTGCAGAATACTCATTAGAAATACATACTCAGAATACTACGATTAATAAGTTAATTTATATAAATTGTAAAAATAAATTATTTTGCCCTGACAATACTTTTATTTGTCTCAGTCTAAAAAAAATCCTAATGTTCTGAAGTTTATAGTTTTCAAGTCATGAATTAATTATTAATTAATTATTTTTAAAGCACAATCTGGGCTTAATTGATTTTAATTTTTTTTTTAATTGTGAGTTCTGTTAGGTAAAAAGGCATAAACATAGACTAGTTGTTCTGAGAATGAACTTTAAGGTTTAATAATAGGTTTGTTCTAGCATCAGTTTCAAACGGTTTGAAACCATCAGCGAATAGTCGACCAGCACGAGTAGAGGGGATAGCACTGGTGACTGTATTATGTTCTCTCACTGACCAACTGTTTGCTGACGGTTTCTGACTAGTTTGACTGTTTGCTAGAACAAACCTAATATTTCTAAAATTGGTTTATTCTTTTTATCCATTATTCAGTACATTGACATTGTGACAAAATACACTAATAATATCACTTGTACTTTATTAAGTAATAGTAAGAATCCAGCTCAATTTTTCCATCAAAACGTTTAAATAGATTTTTTCTTAAAATCAAAGCAAATCAAAGGCAAAATACAGACATAAATAATAATTTTTTAGTATTTATTTTTAATTTTCTTTTTCAGTTAATGTTGAAGGTTATAAAACTTGTGAAATCAAACAAAGTTAAATATTGTCCAAGCAGATTTGCTTTCCCCTCTTAACCTTCATCTGGTGGGCCTTAAAATATTACACAAAAGATGTGCCAGGGTCTGAACTGACCCCATTCTTATAATGCGCGAACTATGCCTATACGAAAAAATAATAACTAACAATAACACACTGTTTTTATAGTATTAAACATTTATTAGACTAAAGCATATACATTATTACAAAATAACATTCTACTGATTGATACTCATCATCAGCGTCATTGGCTCTACAACATGGTGGGTCTTGGCCTGTTCCAGAATCACCTTCCATTCCTTCCTATCCCTCGCCTTGGTTTTCCAATTTTGCACTCCTAACACTCGCAAGCCGTCTTCCACCTGGTCCTTAAATCGTGCACTGAACCTGCCTCGTCTCCTAACTCTATCCAGTCTCCGGCTATAAATGTGTTTCGACGGCGCTCCGCCTCATTCATTCTCTCCAAGTGACCTAGCCACTGCAGCCTGTTTATTTTGATAGCTCTACCAATACTAGGCTCACTATAAAGGCGGTAAAGTTCAAAATTATACTGATTGATGCTAACAAAGTAAATAACAACTACATAGGTACTATTTGTACAATGTACACAAATTGTCTCTGATTTTGCGTGTTCTAGGCATACAAAATTATTACACTTTACACATATTTTAGTTGTTTTTCTGTCTTTCCCTCTTCAACACAAATGGCACCGTCCCCTTATATTTTTTTTGTTTTACTCTGAGCTCAGTACCGAATATCCAAAAGTTCTCGTAATACGTCTGCCATATATAGCTTTTTAATCTTTTCGATCTGCTTATTATTATAACGCCTGAAAACATATTCCTTTATAAGTTCCTTGTCTAGTGCCAAAATATACATTTTAGGCTTACTGAGATTGTGTTTTTTACAAACAGGATATTTTATTAGCCACAATTTATAGGAATTATTACCTGCGACATCAATGGGGAATTCCCCATTTATATAAAACGATAGTATACTCCGTCTCAAACCCTTTTTTCAGTGCGTCACAGATTATCGAATTCTCTATAACGCACTATACTTGGAAGTGACTGAAAAAACACAATTGCTTAGAATTAGTCATTTTATCCAATTCCGGACTTATTTTGAATGTATATTTTTTCACCCCCGATAAGGGGTATTCCCTTCATTTTTGTAAAGTGGAGGGGATGTAGAATTGTAAACTTTTTCTTATATAATAATAGAAAATTTCAACTACATATTTCCAAATTCTCATCCTTCCTTTATCTTTTTTTGGGTCAGATTGTTCTTTGATCCGGCTTATTATTTTCTCTCATAATGTCAAAGAACAAATCATTCGGATGCTGTATTTACAAATTACCTATTTTATAATATAGAAAAATAGCTATTTTAGTATTAAAATTCTTAATTTACAATTTAGCCCAGTAAATGACCGTTTTGGAATGTAATTTTCAGGGTCAACTCCGAATTGCATGACAATTTGGATTTAGGTTCTACTTACTTCAACTTAAAATTGAACTTGTGCCGTTGGTTGCTTTTACTTGGGGGGTTAAAATCACTCGCTTCTAGGTAGTGAAAAATCACATGTTTCAAATAAGTCCAGAAATGGATAAATTGACTAATTCTAAGCAACTTTTATTCTAGAGTTTTTTTAACTGAGTCAATACTTTTCGAGGTATTTGCGAGTGAAAATATTTATTTTTCAACAAAAATTCAGGCGGTTTTTCGCAAATATCTTAAAAAGTAAGTATCTTATAAAGAAATATTCTTTGCAATAGTATTTTTTGCGTAGCATATAAAAAAATAAAAAAGCGAAGCTCAGTAAAAGCAAAGTTGTAGCTCATGAAAAATACGTTTTTTTAGTCAAATTCCAAATCGAATATTTCAACGTGAATTAACCAAAAATGAAGCACTGTTCGGGGAAAATCTATTAAGTCTTTTTTAAATTGTTGAATAGTGTATGTCATTATATGAAGTCTGTAGATCCAGTAGAAGCAAAGTTATAGCTAATGAAAAATAAGTTCTTATTTGTAAAATTCCAAATCGAATATTTCATCGTGAAATAACCAAAAAATGAAGCACTTTTTGGGGAAAACTCATGAAAACTTTTTTTCTACGAGCGTGCAAAAATGTCTACTTTCGCGCACGCATTTTAGTTTAGAAAGTTTTACTTTTCCGCATGCGTGTTACTTTTCCGCACGCGTGTTACTTTTCCGCGCGCGGTTTTTACTTTTCCGCACGCGTGTTAATTTAGATATGTTAATGTGGCCTTAATGTAATTATAATACATGCAATAAAATAATATTTAGATATTATTTACTAATTTATTTCAAATATATCTTATTGTATTCCTGTTTTAATGAAATTAACGCGACAATTCGATGAAATAAAATTATTTTGACATAATATTCGAAAGTCAAATCGGTAGACAATAACAGTCGTTTTGAATCATCGTCATGGAAACCAAGATTGTCGTCATTCTAACTAATTATAGTGAAAGTTTGGTTTTGACAACCTTGTCAAAGAATTAATTTGTGTATGTATTTTCATATTAATTAAATTAATTGATTAAGATTTGGTAATTTTTTAAAGACTCTTAGAAAAAATATTGTTCCTAACTCTTGCAGTAAGTCTCTTTTCCGCACTCGACTGCTTGCCGAACTCCCGCTTCGCGTTGTTCGGCAAACTGCAGTCGCGTGCGGAAAAGAATGACTTTCTGCACTTGTTAGGAAAATAACTATTACAGCATTTAAAAAAAGCTTTATTTTTGTTTTTTAAAAAAGTTTATAGCATCAAAACTAAGTCAGTTAGGTTCAAAATAAAGTTTTGGTAAAAAAAATCGTGCAAATCTCCTATTTAGCACCCTAAATGAAATTAATCGTTACCGCTTTACTATTTACTTTATAGGTACCTATATATTGTTTGTATGATATGTAAGTTTGACCGGTTTGAAGTGCTTATTAAGAGGATCGGTACGTATTTTCGGCTGCAATGCTATTCAAATGGGGATTCATTTTTTTCGAATCCTGAGAAAACTAATAAGTATTTTTGAAAAATGTAAACGCAGAATGAAAGATCACGTTATTAGCGAGGGCCGAAAGTCCCTGAGAACTTCTATAATGTTTATTTTAATAAGTTACAGGGGTGAAAAACTAAGAGAAAATTTAGTGTGATTTTTAATTTCAAATATATCATTCAAAATAAACTTTTTATTTATTCTAAGGGACTTTCGGCCCTCGGTAATAATTGAGTCTTTCATTCTGCGTTTAAATTTTTCAAAAATATTTATTGGTTTTTTCAGGATTCGAAAAAATAAACACAATGCCGTGGTAATATTTTCTAAATCTATCTTTGTCTTACAACGCACTCAGCCGAATATAATATTGTCAGCATATATTGTCAGTCAGACACTGACAATCAGTGACATTTTAAATATTTGACATTGCATCGGGAATATGTTGAGTTATTGATTAAATATTATTGATATATAGTGTATTTGATAAATAATTGATTTAGGACGTGAACTTAATAAAAAGTTATTTATTGTGTATTATTTGTGGAAGATCCAAGCAGAGAATACATCAGGATAATATATTCTGTGATCCAAGTATTTTGTTGTTAAAGATGTTCAAAATTGTAAGCGTTCCATAACAATATATTATTAAAAAATCACTTTAACACTTTTTCTCTTTTTTCGATTGAGTATTAGTCTTTGTTGTACAAATAAATTATCACAATCACTGAATACATAGTTAGTGAGAAAATTATCACATTTATTAACTGAATTAATAATTTGCAATTATAAAAATAACAGTTATCCAAGAACATTCAAAACCCATCTCTTTAAATTAATGATGACATTTTCAAGTAGAATGACATTCTAGTAATGTTTACATATCCATACCAGTGTGAATTTTACTACACGTAATTTGCCGTGTAAAGACAGAAAAACTAGGGATACACGTAAAATATTTGCGAATTATGTACCCATAGCCTTAAAAAAAATTGTTTTATAGTAAAACATTTTTGGAAAAATGCTCTTATTAAAGTATTAGTGATACGAAAAATCTCAAAACCTAAAAAATGTAGCTTTTGCTTTTATAAATATTTTAGTTTTATTTTGTTTTTCTGTAAGACAAAAATCGGTTAAGATATGGCTGTTCAAATTTTGCATACACTCTTGATTAGTGACTAGTTCAAGCCCTTTCAACTATAGCCCTTTAAAAAATAAGCACTTTAAACCGGTGAAACTTACAGATCATATAAAAAAATGGGTCTACCCCAAAATCCCGACAGCCAAAATCCCGACAGCCACAATCCCGACTGCCAAAATCCCGACACGCCAGAATACCGACAGGCCAAAATCCCGACAGGCCAGAATCCCGACAGGTTTGATAAGTTTCTTTTTAACATATAATTACATTTAGTTCTTGTTTTTTGTTTATGGCCATCTGTTTTTAATTTTTGTTACTAAACAAAATGTAGAGGTCGGAATTTTTACTTATGCGAGGATTGTTGCATGTCGGGATTCTGGCCTGTCGGTATTCTGGCCTGTCGGGATTCTGGCGTGTCGGTGTTTTGGCTGTCCGGATTTTGGCTGTCGGGATTTTGGGCGGCACACAGTGGTTCTAAATGCCGAAAACGTGGTCATGAACCTTTAAAAGCATATATTGTTTATACACTTCGGAATTACCTTCATATTAAAGGATTTTTGGCATCGCTGATTACGAATCTGACATTATTTTTTCTGAAAAACAAAATGGCGGATCCAACATGGCGGAAAGAAAATGAAAATATCAATCAAAAAGGAAAATTTTTTGTCAGATTTGGTAGCTTGAGGTCGCTGATTACAAATCTAATATTACTTTTTTAAAAACAACATGGCGGATCCAATATGGCCGAAAGAAATTAGAAAATTTTATTTTAAACGCATATTTTTTTAAAATTTTATATTATAAGGGACTTTTGAAACTGTTGATTAGCAATACATTTTCTTTATGAAGTACGATATCCAGAACTTATTGCTTATGTACAACTGCCCAGACATACTCAATAATCCCCAGAATAATGTAATATGCGTCATTTCCCACTTTTGTATTCAAACAACTGCCAGCAATGCATAGGCAGTTATAGGCAGCTAATTTAGAGTGATTCTATATCTTCTTACTATATACTTTAAGATTAATAATCATTAGTCGTAGAATTATGCAGAATTTTGTACTTTTTGAATGTATCTTTACGAAATTTTGATTATTTTAGTTATAACTTCACTATTTATGCATTAAAAATTTAACTGGCTTAGTTTTGATGGTAAAAACATTTTTTTTTTGGTTATTTCAGGTTGACATTCGATTTGGAATTTGACGAATAAGAACGTATTTTTCATGAGCTACAACTTTGCTTTTACTATGTATATAGACTTCACGAATAGATAATTTTTTTCGGCTTTTTATATGCTAAATTTTTCCAAAGAATATTTTTTGCATTAAAATACTTACTTTTTGAGTTGTAAAACCGCCTGAGAACGTGTTTTTTTATTGAAAAATAAATATTTTCAGTCGCAAATACATAACTCGAAAAGTATTAACTTAGTTAAAAAAACTCTATAGAACAAAAGTTGCTTCGAAATAGTCAGTTTATCCATTTCTGGACTTTTTAAATAGTTATTTGTATAACAAGGGAGGAAAGTGCTACTTTTCCTCCCGAGAATGAAGTTTACTGCCCGACGCGTAGCGGAGGGCAGTAATCATTTAAGGGAGGAAAAGGCACTTTACTCCCATGTTATACATATGGTTTTTCCACCTTCCTCAAATTAATAACAAGTCATTTTTCATTTTCACTTTATTTATGTAACTAACCAACAAAATTTATTAAAACTAAAACTAACAAGTAGGTACAATATATCTGTCAACTGTCAAATATAAGTCAAATTATTAATGTAAACATTGTTAAATCAAAATAACAATTTACTGGTTTTTACCATTCTGCAAAATATAGGGTGTTTAATAAATAAACGTTAAAATGTAATAGAAAATAGATATTGTACAGGGCGTCAATAAGTTATATTTGATGAATGAAATACCATGACGTCACTTTTACTTTTCCTCCATAGGGAGGAAAAGTACAACTTTGCTCCCTACAATCAGGTCCGGAAAAGTATACTTTCGGTAGAGGTAACAGAAACCAACGGCAAAAGACCAACTTTTAAGTGGAGGGTAAGTAGAACCTAAATCCAAATTTTCATGCAATTCGGAGTTGACCCTGAAAATTACACGGTATCGCTGTATTTCACGTTCATTTACTGGGCTAATTAGCAGCATATTATGATTATTTATTGATTATTTATTAAAAGCGTAGTCGCAAATATTTTATGGCTATCCCTACTTTTTCTTTCTTTACACGGCAAATTACGTGTAGTAAAATTCTCACTGGTATGGAGATGTAAACATTAGTTGACAATGACATTGTCATCATTAACTTAGAGATGGCTTTTGAATGTTCTTGGATAACCGTTACTTGTATAATCGCTTAAATTATTAATTTAGTTAATTAATCTGATTAGTTTTACACTACTATGTATTCAGTGATTACAATAATTGTTTATATACTATAACTATACAATAAAAACTAATACTTAGTCTAGAAAAAAGGAAAAGTGATAAAATGATTTTTTTTAATAATGTATTGTTACTATGGAAGGCTTAGGTACTTTTGGAACATCTTTAACAACAAAATACTTAGATCACAAAATATATCCTGGTGTATTCTCTGCTTGGATCTTCCATGAACAATAAACAATAAATAACTTTTTATTAATTTCACGTCTTAAATAAATTATTTATCAATAAATATACTATCAGTAGTAATTGCACAAGAGCTCTAAAATTCTATATTAATTTTAGAGATTGAGTGCAATTTGTTGCGATTATTTCATGAATAAAACTGTTCAAAACCAAAATTTTATTGTAATTTATTTATGTAAGTACAAATTAGTACAATTAAACACACAGTTGTTATAAATATTTACGGTTGAAAGTCATCACTTTTATAATTTTTAAAACATTAATTGTCATTAATGTCACTGAATGTATTTTTTCATAGCAACGAAGGGCATGTGACGTAATATACTTGACGACGGGAAATTATCAAAAATTATCGGGTATAATATCACAAGAGAGTGAGAATAAATTGAAAATAATGCGACAGTTTTTCGAAAATTTGTTGTCTGGCAATAGACACGAGAGCTCGAGTGGCTATTACCCAATGACAACAAATTTGAGTAAAAATGAAGCATTATTTTCTTATTTATTCTTACTGTCGTGTGATATTCGTAAGATTATTTTTTAATACGTATATTATGGATATTTTCTTAAATGTGACAGTTGTGAAAACTAGGAAACTGGTTGCCATTAAACAGAAACAATCTACTTAAAAAAATTCTATCGGTAATTTTCTACAGTAGATAATTCTCAGTATAAGTTTAATCTGATTGGACGGAATTAAACACGTGATCAAATATCTTACTATACGATTGGAAGTTAAAATCATTAAAAAATAACCGGGTATAATATCACAAGAGAGTGAGAATAAATTGAAAATAATGCGACAGTTTTTCGAAAATTTGTTGTCTGGCAATAGACACGAGAGCCCGCAGGGCTCGAGTGGCTATTGCCCAATGACAACAAATTTGAGTAAAAATGAAGCATTATTTTCTTATTTATTCTTACTGTCGTGTGATATTCGTAAGATTATTTTTTAATACGTATTATATTATGGATATTTTCTTAAATGTGACAGTTGTCAAAACTAGGAAACTGGTTGCCATTAAACAAAAACAATCTACTTAAAAAATTTTATCGGTAATTTTCTACAGTAGATAATTCTCAGTATAATTTGAATCTGATTGGACAGAATTAAACACGTGATCAAATATCTTACTATACGATTGGAAGTTAAAATCATCAAAAAATAATCAGTTTAATTTTTATTTCTGTAGCTTTGTATTGGTCAGAATCTCCTATGAATGAAATAATCAATATTATTGAATAAACATCTTACAACATTCCTGAAGCCATGTCAAATATTTAGTAGCTTTGTTTGTCACTGTCTTGTCATCACATTGTGTTCGACTGAGTGCGTTGTATGACAAAGAAGGCGAATGTTCGATTTGGAAAATATCACCACGGACATGGTGTTCATTGTTTTCCAATCCTGAGAAAACTAATAAATAATATATTTGAAAATTTTAAACGCAGAATAAAAGATTGCATCATTACCGAGGGTAGAAAGTCCCTAGCAGTGGCGTAACAAATTCCGTCGGGGCCCTCCCGCAGAATTTGAAATGGGGCCCCCATTAAAAAGTTACTAAACACCACTTGTGTGTTATAGTCTAGTAAATGAATGTGAAATACGGAGATATCGGGTAATTTTCAGTGTCACCCCCGAAATGGTCAAGTCAATACTTTTCAAGTTATTTGCGACTGAAAATGTTTATTCAACAAGAAAACCACGGTTTCAGGCGGTTTTTCGTAAATAACTAAAAAAGTAAGTATTTGATCGAAAAAACGTTCTTAGCAAAAATGTAGCTTATAAAAAATGATGTCTATCGAACCAGTAAAAGCAATGTTGTAGCTTATGAAAAATTCTTCTTATTCGTCAAATTCCAAATCGAATATTGCTATAACTTGAAATATCCAAAAAAATGAAGCACTTTTCGGGAAAAACTCATTGAAACTTTTAAAGTGCTTGTGATTAAAAAAAGCTTTATTTTTATTTTTTATAAAAGTGTCCAGAATCAAAACTAAGTGAGTTACGCTTAAAATAGAGTTAACCCTTTGTTTTGGTAAAAAAAATTGTGCAAATCTCCCCCTAGTTTGCACCCCAAATGAAACTAATCATTACTGCTTTACAAATTACTTAACTTTTTTTTAGATGACCTGTAAGTTTCACTGGTTCAAAGTGCTTATTTTTGAAAGGGTTCTAGTTGAAACGGCTGGAACGAGTCACTAATCACGAGTGTATGCAAATTTTGAACAGTCATATCTTAACCAATTTTTGTCTTAAAGAAAAACAAAATAAAACCATAATATTTATAAAAGCAAAACCTGCATTTATTTACTCTTTGAGATCTTTTGTATCACTAATACTTTTTAAGTTATTTTGAAAAAAGGGTTGTTTCCAAAATAAAAAAACTTTTTTCTACTATAAAACAAAATTTTTTCATACATAAGAACTTTGAACCGGTCAAACTTACAGATAATAAAAACAATACATATATAAAGTAAATGGTAAAGCGTTAACGATTCATTTTATTTGAGGTACTAAATAGTGGGAGATTTTCACGATTTTTTTACAAAAAAGGGGACAACTTTATTTTGAGCGTAACTCGCGTAGTTTTTATCCTAGAAACTTTTATAAAAAATAAAAATAAAGCTTTTTAAACATTAAAAAAAATTTTAATGAGTTTTCCCCGAAAAGTGCTTTATTTTTTGGTTATGTTACGTTGAAATATTCGATTTGGAATTGGACGAATAAGAACAATTTTTCATGAGCATTAACTTTGCTTTTACTGTGCCCATTTTTTTGTTTTTTATAAACAACATTTTTGCTAAAAATATTTTTTTTTAAATTTAGGTAATTCGATAAAATTTGTTGAGTTATTTGCAAATGACCGCCTAAAAACGTGTTTTTTTTTGTTGAAAAATAACAATTTTACTCACAAATAACTCGAAAAATATTAAACCAAAGTTGTAGGTGGTCCACAGTACGTCGTCCTTTTTTAAAGATGATTACAAAAGTCTTAAAAATGGTCTTAACTTCTTCGTTTGAGCGAGTCTGCCACTTTCTGAACATTTTTAGAGTGCAGGTTGGACGCGTTTCCGCGTCCCGCGTCATTAACATATTTACATTGTCTGACTAACGAAACGCGGCAGTAAATTTGCCGGACAACAGATCGACAATCTTTATTAATTAAATATAAGTACTTTAAACTGAAAATTGTTCCAAAAAGGACGATGTACTGTGGACTATTGCTTATAATAAGTAGATTTAACCATTTCCGGACTTATTTTAAACGGGGAAAAACGTAGGCGGTGAAAAACATCACTCCCCAAGTGGAGGGTAAGTAGAACCAAAATCCAAATTGTCAAGCAAATCCATCGTGACGCTGATAATTACACTCCAAAACGGTCATTTACTGGGCTATCAGTGTAAACATGCACTGTTTATTATGTCTTACCTTTTTCATCTTTATTGGTATAGAATAAAATAGAACAAAAATTAATAAATGATTACATTATTGCATAGTAATATTGATGAGGAACAACTTTCTTCGTACACTACTATCAGCGAATATATCTACAATTTTATTAATACATATCTATCTGATGGACAACTTTATTTTCAATACTACGTTACAATACACTCCTTAAAAAACGTTGCGTATGTATGCGTAAAATAATATAAAAATGACACATTTTTACTTATCTTAGACGACAAGATGGGCCCCCCGCAAGCTTCAAGACTCGAAACATGTAATCCATCTTCTGTATAATAAAGAGTTCCTGTAGAATAGATGGACAACTTACAGAACCTATAGACATAGGTAACGGAAAAAGGCAGGGGACTCATTGAGCCCAATTCTCTTCAGGTTAATCATGAATGAAATCGCCAACAGCATATACAAAGGCAGAGGATACAGAGTGGGAAACGCAAATAAGTAAAAATACTCTGTTATGCAGACGATGCAATATTAATAGCCTATGCTGCGGGGGCCTCTGCTACGCCTTTGGAAACTACTGCCAATAATTAAATCTAAATACTAAATGTAAAGAGAAATCCCATTTCTAGATTTAGAAATATTGTTCTAAAATTCGGCAAATTGCAATTCTCAAATCGTTCAATGGTCACGTACAAAGTATTATAGTTTATTGTCGTCACCATAAAAGTCGGAAGACCGGAAAGGATTACGTTTACAGATATGAGCCGATTCACTTGCCGAACATGCCTATTTAGAAATGTACGTTCTTAAATTTAAAAACACGACGTAAAATAATATGACAATAACAGATTTTTACATAATATCAGACGACAAAATGGAGCCCCAGATCGATTGGGGCCTCCCCGCAAGCTTCATGCTGCGGGGGCCTTTGTTACGCCCCTGGTCCCTAGAATAAACAAAGAGTTTCTTTTAAACGAGATATTTGAAATTAAAAGTTACACTCAATTTTCTCTTCTTTTTCACCCCTGTAACTTATTAAGATACATTAAAGAAGTTTTCAGGGACTTTCTACCCTCGGTAATGATGTAAGCTTTGTTCCAACATGAACTTTTGGACGGTCCACGACGATCACCGTCCTGCGCAGTACCATGGAACGTATTATTTCGTTCCCATGGAACCCATAGAACGTTAATTATCTAGTAACGAAACGGTAATCTGACGGTTCTTGGTCGTGTTGGAACCAGTGATATGTGGGAGGGAGGGGATGCGGCATACGGTGAAGTATATGGGCTCGGTTTCACTCGCAAAAACGCTCCATCCAATATGGCGGAACAACTCTTTGGTAGTATATTTTGCTCTATATAAAACATATAATGTACGCGCCACTCACCCCCAATTTTAATTTGAGTCAGAGCGCATCGTGGATGCGTGCGATCATCACCCCGACTGAGGGGAAAGACAACAGCACTCATTCGTCTTCAGGGTAGTACACTACATACAATTTTGTCACTATAGCGATAAATACATTAGCATTTATAGTGTTTTTCAATAGTTATCAGTAAATACAGAACACTTCAAGCGTCAGCTACAATTTTGGTCCTTCGTAATAAACCAGATCTACAGTTCAATTAATAATAATAAGATTAGTTCTTTTAAAAGCATTGTGTTTCGTGGAAGTGACGCCAAGCCAAGCCGAAAAAGCGCGCGCTCTAGACCCAGTCATCCAACGATTCATCATTCATGAGAGGAGTGCTGCATTGTAGGATTCTTCGATTCTTCAACTGGCCGATCGCAACGACCACATCGAGGCGAGAACAGACAAAGATTCTCAAGTCAGGTACCTATTATACAAACCGTTTAAACTATTATTTACCGTTTTCCTATACCATTTTTCAATTATTCAATGAAAGCAATTTAAAGACATTTTAACATGTTTTAATTTTAATTCAATTACATATTTCATTTTATTTATCTTACGCTATACTTATCTATTAAATAATAATATTACATATATTATTAAATATAATATTTATCATATTATAAAAATAATTACACAATATCATTATATCGCATATTTATATAGTACAGTCATATTTAGTATTCGGTTTTATTTTAGTTAAATTCTATTTGCACTTTTAAATAAATCTTGTTGTTTTTGTTTTGTTAATAAATAAAATGGAACATTTAAAAACATTACGTGTCAAGCGAGGTAGCTTAGAAGCGCGACTAGCAAATTTTCAGATATACGTTGAAAAATGCATGACACAAATCGATTCAATAGACGATAGAGTCTTAAAAAACAGACTTTCGGATATTGAAAGTCTACTCGCGGAATTTTCGGAGCTTCAGGTAGGCATTGAATGCTCGGTGAAAGAAGAAGACTTACAAGGCGAGTATGACAAGCGCAAGGCATTTGAAAACGACTTTTATCCAATTATTTCAAAAGCGCAAGGTCTTGTCAAGGAAAATAGTACAGATAATGTAGGTTCAGCTTCGGTTTCCAATCCAGAAAATAGCAGATTCCCTAGCTCATCAGAAGTACGATTACCGGCCCTAAATCTGCCAATATATTCAGGAGAGGCAGGTGAATGGCTCCAGTTTCGCGATAGCTTTGATAGCTTGTACAGAAATTTCACTATCTAAAGAGAGCTTTGAAGGGTGAAGCATTTGAAGTTATCGCCAATATCCAGGTCACACATGACAATTTTCCGATAGCTTGGGATTTATTGTGTGACCAATATACTGACAAGAGGGCATTGTTGCATGTACATACCAAGGCCTTATTCGATATCCATCCTGTAAAAAAGGAATCTTCAAAGAGTTTAAGCCACTTGGTAGATCATGCGAGGATGCACTTAAGGTCTTTAAAGTCATTAGGACAGCCTACAGAATCATGGGATACTTTAATTATATATTTGGTATTCACTAAACTTGATCCAGTGACAATTAGAGAATGGGAATCAAAGGATTTCATGAATGATACTCCTAAGTTGGAAGCTTTTCTCACATTTTTGAAACAAAAGTCAAAAATGCTTAAAAGAATGGAGGAAAAACCTACAGAGGCAAATTCAAGCCAAAACGTAAAGGGACAAACTTCTAAACCACCAGCAGAGTCTAGTAATAGATCTAATTCTCATGTTCAGAGAAGTTATCAAATCTCAAATCGTACTTGTGCATCATGCGATGCTCCAAATCATAAAATTTATACATGTACAAAGTTTCTAAGGTTGTCTGTGCCTGAACGAACCGATTTAGTCAAAAAATCCAATTTGTGCATTAACTGTCTAAATCGGGGGCATCAAGTAAACAATTGTAACTTTGGTCATTGCAAAAATTGTACTGTTAAGCATCATTCTCTGTTGCACGTTTCCGAACCTTCTACATCTAACACCAATACGCAACAGTCTCTATTTACATTTAATTTAAGTTCAAAACAGGTACTTCTATCCACTGTCTTGTTAGAGGTAGTTGATTCAAAGGGAAATCGTCATGATTGCAGAGCACTTTTAGATCCAGGGAGCCAGTCTAATTTCATTAGTTCACATTTATGCCATAAACTTGCACTACCAAGAAAGCCTACAAATATTACGATTTCAGGGGCATTCAAGGTGGAATCCAAAATTCAGGCTGTTTGTCAAATTCAAATTGTGTCTAAAAACACTCCATTTACTGCTCCTTTAGTCTGTTTGGTAGCTCCAGAAATATGCGATGTTGTACCCGAAGCTCCTATTGTTCCAGTATCTCTTTCGATACCTACATGTAATAAATTAGCAGATCCTGATTTTCACATTCCCAAACAAATTGATCTTCTCATAGGTGCTGAGTTGTTTTGGGAAACATTATGCGTAGGACAGATTCGTCTTAAACCTTCAGGTCCGTTTCTTCATAAAACTAAGTTTGGTTGGATAGTTAGTGGTCCACTTTCAAAGCCCCTTCTTTCAGACCGATCCAGTTCTTCTCCAAGTTATTCACAAAACTTAAACATACAAAGTCAGCTTGCTCGCTTTTGGGAAATAGAGGAGTGTTCTGACTTAATTCAGTCTCCAGAAGAGAAATCTTGTGAAGATATGTTTACTTCTACACACTACAGAGACAACGAAGGTCGATTCGTGGTCTCAATACCCTTGAAAGAACCTATTTCTAGACTAGGTGACTCAAGATCTATTGCACTTAAAAGGTTTCATGGTCTAGAACGTAAACTTCAGCGGAATGCACAGCTTCGAGAGTTATACACTTCATTCATGAGAGAGTATAAAGAGTTAGGGCACATGTCCAAGGTAGACCCGTCGAATAATACAACACAGTTCTTTTTGCCACATCATGGCGTATTAAAGGCAGATTCACTTACAACCAAATTACGGGTTGTATTCGATGGTTCTTGTTCTTCATCTTCAGGCTGGTCCTTAAATGATATACAAATGGTAGGACCAACCATTCAAAATGATCTTTTTCACATCTTACTTCGTTTCAGGCAACATACATATGTCGTTTCAGCTGATATATGCAAAATGTATCGGCAGGTTTCAATTCATCCTCCACAAAGAAATCTTCAACAAATTCTGTGGAGAGAAAAACCTTCAGATCCTCTTTTGGAATTTCCATTAAATACGGTTACGTATGGCACATCTTCAGCGTCATATCTAGCCATAAGATCCATTTTTCAATTGGCTTTAGAAAATATGAATTCATATCCAGTCCCTTCCAAGGTCATCCAAAACGACTTCTATGTAGACGATCTACTCACTTCATTAACAGACCTGTCCAATATTTGCAAAGATGTATCTTCAATCCTCAAACAAGGTTGTTTTGAATTACGGAAGTGGATGTCTAACGAACCTCAAGCCCTTAAACATATTTCAGATTCCAATGTGCAATTACACACATTGAACTTAGGTTCCAAGGAAAATACAAAAACATTGGGCATATTTTGGTCATCTTCGTCAGATGTCCTCACCTACAATTCAGAGGTTTTATTAGGCAACTCTTCCAAAACCGTTACAAAACGCCTAATTTTATCCAGTGTCTCACAGATCTTTGATCCATTAGGTTTACTAAGTCCTTGTGTCATAATAGCAAAAATTCTTCTTCAAAAACTATGGACGGAACGGTTATCTTGGGATGAGTCCGTCCCAGCATATATCCACACAGTGTGGGTAAATCTTCGTGATGAGCTCAATCATATTAATACCTTTACGATTCCTAGACATATAAGATGTAACAACCCTGTTGTAACTGAACTCCACACTTTTTGCGATGCAAGTGAGAAGGCTTATGGTGCCTGCGCATACATTCGCACAATTGACATTCAAGGCAATGTTCATAGACCTGGATCCCGCGTAAGAAAAAAAGTTGATTAATAGCAAGCTGAAAATTTGTTAATAGCTTAACGGTGTCTAGTCGGACAAACATTGATGCACGGAAACACTGAAACAGGGGAACTTTTAACGGTGGAGCATGATAAACGTGTCGTCCTGACAAGTTTATGATGGTGAAAAATAGCAAGTTGTTTTTAAGTTTATTCAATAGCCAACGTTATATAATATATGAAAAAATGTTTGTCCGACAAAAAGGTTGGGCATTTTAACGAGTCCGACACGTAGAACATGTCACATCACAGGAACTATGTTGGTGATGAATAGCAGTCTGATTTTTGCATGAGAGTTTAATGAAAGGTTAAAAAAGCAATTGGAAGGTCTGTCGGACAAAATGAATGGGAAATTTTCCTAGTCGGACATTCTAAACATGTAAGATATAGACAAAAATGTTGGTGATAAATAGCAAGCTAATTTTGATTTGTTTATGTACAAATTATATTTTGTAACGCAAAAAGTTATATGTCGGACAAAAAGTTTGGGCAAATCGAAGGAAATAAATAAAAAACATTTTTCAGAATGACTTAGTCACATATTGATAAAGCTATTTTAGTTGTATATTATTATTTATATTCACATATTTGCATGTGCATATATATAAATGCACACTCCAAAAACAGTGAGGTAAGTATCAATGCATGTATATATTGCAAAACAATTATTTTTTTGGGTGGAGTTTGTTCTAGATATTCTCAAAATGACAATAAAAAATGTCAAAGAACATGTGAAAGCAATCTCTTAGGGTTTTCTAATTAGGCGCATCAGAAAGTACGGAAAATTTTCTACAAAAAACGTTCTATACATTTTTTTCCATACTCAAATTTTAACCCTGTAAACGACATTGAAAAATGTGAAGAGTCTAAAACTTCGGTGCTTATAAGAATAGACGTAAATATGACACATTATGCTTAGAAGTATGTATTAGAAGGCTGCATTTGTCAGTGTGACACTTTGTGCTATACAAAGTAGTATTTGAAATTACATGGTCTCTGAGTTTCTGTTTGCCACGTGTGTTGGAAATTAAAATTTATATTAACTATGGAGTGTTTTTGTGTCTATTTTTGAGTGTCAACAGTTTAAATTTTAAGTCGCCAAATCAAAAGTGAAACCATTCAACGGAACATTTTTGAGTAATTTTCGAACATTTTACAAAGTTAGTAAAATACTTGGTCATCAATTCAATGAGGTTCAGTTGCCAGATAATTGTGAAAGTTCTATTGAATATCATTCTTCGTGCTATAATGCTTAGCTTGATTGAAAAAGGGTACCTAAATAAATTATTACTAAAATTGTATAACGTAATTTTTCTCAACTTTCTACAAATGAAATAATAATGTAATTAATATGTCACATGGCAAGAAATAATTTGCTGCCAAAATAAATCGATTAGTTTAAATTTGAAGTTATGATTGCAATTTATTATGAATTATTGTCAAAAGTGACAGTTTTTCTTAAATGGAAATGTATTCATAGACATAAGGGTAGACAGGGAATATAGTGCAAAAAGTCGATAGGTGGTCTATCTATCTCTTTTAACCAAGCGATCCCGCGCATGTGGCAGACAAAGATAGCTAGACCACTCAACCCATAATATAATTTGCCTGATCTACTATAAATGTATTACAGTGAAGTATCTAAATGATGTTGAGATAAATCGAAAGATATCGATTGTAATTGATTGCAGGTACTTTTGACATAGAATAATCACCCCTTATTGAAATTTCAAAAATTATTTTTTTAAATTGTCCGACTACAAAATCTACCCCTTATTTTTTTCCGACAACAGTCATTCTTGGTAAGGAATAATTTGCTTAATTAAATTTCGTCTTTGTCGGAAAGCTATTTATCACCAGCATTTTTGTCTATATCTTACCTGTTTAGAATGTCCGACTACGAAAACTTCCCATTAATTTTGTCGGACAGAACTTCCAATTGCTTTTTTAACCTTTCATTAAACTCTCATGCAAAAATCAGACTGCTATTCATCACCAACATAATTCCTGTGATGTGACATGTTCTACGTGTCGGACTCATTAAAATTCCCAACATTTTTGTCGGACAAACATTTTCGCATATATTACATAACGTTGGCTATCGAATAAACTTAAAAACAACTTGCTATTTTTCACAATCATAAACTTGTCAGGACGACACGTTTATCATGCTCCACAGTTAAAACTTCCCCTGTTCCAGTGTTCCCGTGCATCAAAGTTTGTCCGACTAGACACCGTTAAGCTATTAACAAATTTTCAGCTTGCTATTAATCAACTTTTCTTTCTTACGCGGGATCCAGGTCTATCATGTTCATCTACTTTGTGCCAAATCCAAGGTGAGTCCAATCAAGGCCATACAATTCCTCGATTGGAATTGTGCGGTGCTCTTGTAGCCGCCAAATTGTCCCATCATATTCAGAGGGCGGTCACCATATCTTTCAGTGGCATATTTCATTGGACGGATTCTACAATAGTCTTGGGCTGGATAAACATATCCTCTTCTTCACTAAAAACATTTGTTGCAAACAGGATATCTGAAATTCAGAGCAAAACTTCATGTGAAAATTGGTACCACGTCAATTCATCTTCGAACCCTGCAGATCTATTGTCACGAGGTGTCACTCCAACTTCATTATTTGCATCTTCTTTATGGTGGCATGGTCCAGACTGGCTTTCTCTTCCCTCAGTGAATTGGCCCATTGCTTCCGTTTTCAAGGAAACGGAACTTCCTGAAATAAAAACCCCTCAAGTGCTACAAACTACAATAAGAGGTACTGCAATAATAGATATTGAACGATTTTCAAATTTCTCAAGACTTCATCGCTCTATGGCATTTTGTTTACGTTTTATTCATAACCTCAAACCAGGTAACGATAAGTGCCATGGGCCATTGAGCAGTGAAGAACTGTCAAATGCGTTGAACATTCTTTCAAAGATAATTCAATCTGAATATTTCAGTTCAGAAATAAAATTGTTGAGAGAATCATGCCCAATAAAAAAGGGTACTCTTAAGTTTCTTTCGCCGTTTTTGGACGACATGGGTATTTTGCGAGTTGGAGGTAGACTCAAACATGCCTCATGGTCATTCGAAAAACGCCATCCTATTCTACTTCCCAAAGATTCGCATTTTACAAAATTACTTTTCATTGATGAACATAAAAGGCTTCTTCATTCAGGTCCCAACCATTTACTTTCTTCTGTTAGGGACAGGTTTTGGCCCATTTCCGGCCGCAACATTGCTCGCAAAACAGTGCATAGTTGCATAACATGTTTCAGGGCAAAACCCTCTTTTCAAACCCCTATAATGGGTGATCTTCCCAAGGAGCGGGTTACCCAAACGTTTCCCTTCCATTCAACTGGCGTGGATTACGCTGGGCCCTTTCTCCTAAAGGATAGGAAGCGTCGGGGGTGCAAGACGTTTAAGGCTTGGGTTTGCCTCTTTATATGTCTTACAACCAAGGCTATTCATCTGGAGATAGCCACAAGTCTTACTTCCGAAGCATTCGTTGCCTGCCTCAAGCGCTTTATAGCTAGAAGAGGCCGGCCCTTGCAATTATTTTCGGATAATGGCACTAATTTCACAGGAGCCAAGAGTGAGTTGGATGCAATTTCAAATTTTTTACTCAATAATGAGGCTGAGCTAGCTTCATTCTGCGCTAACGATCAAATAGTTTGGAAATTCATTCCGGCAAATTCTCCACATTTCGGGGGAATTTGGGAGGCGGGCGTAAAATCAATGAAAGTGCATTTACGCCGAACAATGAAAAACAACATACTCACTTTTAAGGAATTTCAAACACTTTTAATTCAAGTAGAGTCAGTATTAAATTCCCGACCACTCTCACCTCTTAGCTCCAATCCCAATGATTTAAATCCCATTACACCAGCTCATTTTATCATCGGCAGACCATTCACTGCATTGCCTGAACCAGACCTGACGGACATATCTACAAACCGATTGTCTCGTTATCAACATCTTCAGATGATGCACCAGCACCTATGGCATCGCTGGTCCAAAGAATACATGGGAGAGTTGCAGCAACGTCAGAAATGGTTTTCTGACCCTTCACCTAACATACAAATGGGACAATTAGTTTTAATCAAGGACATGCGGTTTCCACCTCTGTGTTGGCCATTAGGCCGTGTGACTGCCATTCATCCAGGACAAGATGGTGTGACTCGCGTAGTGTCAGTGAAAACAGCTCGCGGCGAATACAAACGCGCGGTTAAGAACATTTCACCACTAACGAACATTTAAGCTTTACTTATATTGAAGACTTTTCGTTATTTTCACTACCGAACATTTAAGCTTTACTTATATTGAAGACTTTTCGTTATTTTCACTACCGAACATTTAAGTTTTCACTTATATTGAACACTTTGCGTTATTCTCATAACCATTTTTTTTATCTCATTTATGTATTTTATCTTATTTATATGTATTTCCTTCATTCATTTGTATACTTTATATATGTTGTATATGTCCTTGCATAATTTGTGTTGACATATTTGAAATGTATTTCAAGGCGGGGGGCATGTACGCGCCACTCACCCCCAATTTTAATTTGAGTCAGAGCGCATCGTGGATGCGTGCGATCATCACCCCGACTGAGGGGAAAGACAACAGCACTCGTTCGTCTTCAGGGTAGTACACTACATACAATTTTGTCACTATAGCAATAAATACATTAGCATTTATAGTGTTTTTCAATAGTTATTCAGTAAATACAGAACACTTCAAACGTCAGCTACATATAACTATAAAATTATATTATATTATATAAATATACAGGGTGTAACGAAAATACAGGTCATAAATTTAATCGCATATTCTGGGACCAAAAAAAGTTTGATTGAGCCTAACTTACCTTAGTACAAATGTGCATATAAAAAAAGTTACAACGCTTTGAAGTTACAAAATGAAAATAGATTTTTTCCAATACAGTCGAACCCGCTTATTAGAATACCGGTTATAGGAATATCCCGGTTATAGGAATACAAATTTGAGGTCCCGAAACGTTTCTAATAGCCACCAATGATCGGTTATTAGAATACACCGGTTATAGGAATACTTTTGCTTGGCACGAAGGCTATTCCAATAAGCGGGTTCGACTGTATATTGAAAACTAGTAAAGATTTTTTATTGAAAATGGACGTATGGCATTCTTATAACAGTAGCATCTTAACAAAAAATTATAGTGAAATTTGGACACCCTATAAAAATTTAATGGGGGTTTAGTTCCTTTAAACCCCCCAAACTTTTGTGTACGTTCCAATTAAATTATTATTGTAGTACCATTACTTAAACACAATATTTTTAAAACTTTTTTGGCTCTTAGTACTTTTTCGAAAATTCAGTTTTTATCGAGATATTTTGAATATTTGTCAAATCCACCACATATTTGTATATGGTTAAGTACGATTATGGAGACTTGGTAATAATATGCAAATTTATGTATGATTTACATTTTTAGGTATATTTTGAACCGTATTAAAAAAGAAGCCATATCTCGATAAAAGTTGCCTTCTCGAAAAAATACAAAGAGGCAAAAAAGTTTTAAAAACATGTTGTTTAACTAATGGTATCCCAGTAATAGTTTAATTGAAGCGTACACAAACATTTGGGGGGTTTAAAGGAACAAAACCCCCATAAAATTTTTATGTAAACATATTAAAAAAGAAGCTACAACTCGATAAAAAATGCCTTATCGAAAAAATACTAAGAGCCAAAAAAGTTTTAAAAATATTGAGTTTAAGTAATGGTACCACAATAATAATTTAATTGGAACGTACAGAAAAATTTGGGGGGGTTTAAGGGAACAAAATCCCCATAAAATTTTTATGGGAAGCACAAATTTCACTATAATTTTTATTTAAGATGCTCCTGCCATAAGAATGCCACACATCCATTTTCAATAAAAAATCTCTAATAGTTTTCGATATATTCGAAAAAATCGATTTTCATTTTGTAACTTCAAAGGGCTATAACTTTTTTTATGTGCATATTTGTACTAACGTAAGTTAGGTTCATTCGAACTGTTTTTGGTCCCAGAATATGTGATTTAATTTATGACCTGTATTTTTGTTACACCCTGTATAAATAAGTAATAATTTTAATAACTAATTAATAACATATTATTCCATACATAACGTATAAAAACCTGCCCGTCGCCATATTGGATGTAGCACAAAAGTGTCAAATCAAGTGGTCCCATTTACTAAATACAAAATCATCCCTTATGTCGTATCCCCTCTCTCCCATATCACTGGTTGGAACAAACCTGTAGTCTTTCATTCTGCGTTTACATTTTTCAAAAATAATCTCAGGATTCGAAAAAAATGAATGCATTTAAATTGCATTGGATAGTTAGATATAGGATGGTTAGATAGTTAGATAATGGATAGATAAGTTTGCGCCTATCCCCTTAATAATATTAATATTAATGATTATTTGAATCTCCAACCATAACCCACAAACGAAAAATCGCAAAATTTTCCGCTATAAAGGCCTCAGTTTGAAGATACCTTGTTTAAATATTTGTACATGAACCGTGTTTTTATCTCGTTATTCAATACATACTGCAATAGTTAATTATTTTAAAAATGCAATGACAATAAACTTCCTATGTTAGTTCGAGTGTAATGTAACCTTCAGCCCACTATGTGATAATGAACACACATTTTAATAGAGCATAAAACGTGATATAAATGATCGATATTGACAGTGAAATTTTAGATAAATGTAATAATGTGCATATTTACGATATATATTATGTACTTATGATACGACATGACGCACGGCGTGATTTTCCAATAAATGCGCTTTTGCGTTTTACTTAAAGCACTGAGAACTTCTGATTTTGTGACCTTTCTATCACCATACAAACATCACAATAATAAGAAGAAAGAGTAATAATTATTTTAAAGATTAAAAAGGGTTCAAGGCAGGTTTTGTTTATATTCGATTCAGAGTTGGACTACCATCTCCATATAGCAGCTATTTCAGCATCCTTATGCATCATCAGTGAAGATTATGCAGTCACAACTCTGAAGGGAATATAAACATTCTGCCTCTTTTAAGGCAAAACATCGCGATGCAATGAACCCACCTTTTGAGACGCAAATCAGCGACATCTCTCGTATTACGAGGAAAACAACGAAAAGCCCCAGATACAAAGTTTACTACTTTTTAAACAATTAGAATAATTGAAATAAAAATATAATAAACAATATTTTAAATCTAAGACTCTTCGTTAATAATTATTTTCTTCATTTATATTGTCGCATTAAAAAATGACAACACAACACATTAAGAATACAAAGGTCCGTAGCTCAGAATCGGAAAAGATGTGGGGTGGTTATTTGTATCTTCTTATTAATTTATTACCTCTGAAATAAACGATAGATAAAATAGAAAAGATAATATAGACCAGGGTAATAAGCTGGAAATAGACCATGTTCGGGACACTCAAAGATCCAGGTAGCTGACTACTTTTTTAGTTATTGTAGAAATGAAACAAACAATTTCTTTTTGAGACAGTTAAGAAAGATAAAAAAATGTAATACAAAAACAAAAACCGAAAATTACCTGCTGAAAAAATGTTTATACAAAGTGATCAAAACTTTTTTCTGTAAAACTTAACTAAAATACATTTAATAATAAGCTTCAACAATAATAAATGTTCAACAAAAATTTTTTTGTGCTCTTATACAGTATGTCGGCTTAAATTGGAACCTATTGATAACTTTTTTATCAGTTTTACGAAAAAAAGTTATTCTTTATAAAATATTCTGCATCGTATAGAATCTAAGACGCAACCATGAGATATCACATTTTACTAATTTTATACGAGGTATGTCAAAAAATTTGAATTTCACTCAAGAGTAAAGTAGCTTTACACCGAACTTTAGGCCCAACACCGAAAGGTACAAATGGGTCTACTGATTAAGTAAGTAAGTGGGTCTCGGTGAATTCGTAACTATTTTAATCCCCCATCCTAATTACAGGCCAACTCGTAACTCTGGCGCGCAGGTAATTCTTCGATAACCAACTAACTACCGGTGAATTAGTAACTTTCATTTTTAAGTAATGTTGATAATTGAATACCGGTATTCCAGGTATGTACCTGTAAAAATTACTCTCTTTGAAGGTGGTGTAAAAGGTATTCATCATTTATGTATTGTCTTTTGGAAGAGTTACTAGAGAAAATCCAAATAAATTTTGTGAAAATGACTGAAATTCTTGTAACAGATAACAGATTTCGTAATGAGTGCACGTGGGTGTAAGTTATTGGTGGTAAATAATTTTAAATTTCAATTAAAGAAAGTGCTAAAACGTGGAAAACATTTATGGTATACCGACGGAATCATACGGCCTGCTATCATACGGCCCCTATTCTCATTTAAAAAATCATCGATTGCGTCATCACGCCCAGATGGATGACGTCACTAGTATGATATGTATACCAAAAAATTAGAATTTAAAAATAAAAATTGACCTATTTCGGGATTTATCTCCAGAGACGCCCATTCTCGAGAAAATGAATTTATTCCAACTCAAACGTCCTCACTGTATTTGTTTATAAGCCAAAAAATTGTTTATAACTTTAAAACAGTGCTGAGGCCGCTTAGATAATCCGATTTTAATTCTGTAAAGTGTATTAGATAGGTAGAGAGCCTCTTTATATGTGAAAAAATTAGCAAACTTCTAAATGATCTACTTTCTGTTCATAAAGCTTTTAAAAAATTTAAACTTTAAGAAAAAATTTAGATTGCAAAATTATTATGCAAAATCTATCAGGTCGACTTTAAGAGGAAACAGTAGCGATCAACAGGTGGCGAAAACGCGTTCCAAGATTGCGGCTGTAATTATGAATATTTTTTCGAGATATTTGGCACACGTATTCGTAATATAATAAAGAATGGCGGTACAGAGCCCAATTTGAAAAATATATTATTATGTGGAAATTACTCTGTAATTAAATACAGTATTAAAAAAACGAGCCTGTACCGCCATTAAGAAGCACAACAAAATACACTTTCTTCAAATAAATTTTTTTATCCGATGCCTAGATTTTGTGTCATTTTGGAACTACTAATGAAATAAAAAAAAGTAGTTCCAAAATGACACAAAATCTAGGCATCGGATAAAAAAGTTTATTTGAAGAAAGTTTATTTTTTTGTTCTTCTTAATGGCGGTACAGGCTCGTTTTTTTAATATTGTATTTAATTACAGAGCAATTTCCACATATTAATATATTTTTCAAATTGGGCTCTGTACCGCCATTCTTTATTATATTAAGAATACGTGTGCCAAATATCTCGAAAAAATATTCAAAATTATAGCCGTAATCTTGGAACGCGTTTTTGCTACCTGTTGATCGCTACTGTATCACCTTAATGAAATTTGGTGGACGATTTAACTATGTTATAAGGATTTTCTATGCGAATTACGAAGGTTCTAAGTGCAATCAAAGTTGTTGAAAAACACTGAATAAAAGAGGCCTATTTTGCCCCCTTATTTTGTATTTATTGCTATTTTTCAGAAAGGGTAATAATTTAAGACATTTTTAACTAGTGGTATATTATAAAAAATTCAATTATCTTTATTTTAATTCACTACGAAATGAATCGTTTGCTCCAAAATGAATCGTTTTAAAGTTATAAGCAAATAATATAGAAAAAAATTAATGTTTTTCGAAATTTTTAAATATTTTAATTTTTTTATTAATGTTCCGGGCATATTTGAGAAGGAGCATAAGTCAATTATTATTATTGAAGTTGTCACCTAACTTTATCTGCAAAAATCCGAATGCTACCTCGCACATCCACAAATAGACGTTTTTTTACAGATCTATACATATCTGGTCTATACATATGTACAGTGCGGTGGAATAAGTGTTGCCCCCCTGTTAATTTGTTTATTTTAAGAATATAAGCAAAACGCTCGAACAGGTCGATTTTTAAACTAATCATAGTATATCATAGCATCAACGTTTTGAACTTTACGCGATCCCTCTTCAGGTGACAGCCATAACTTTGATTTTTTTAAATGGTAAAGTACATCATGTGACACCTCATTTAACAGCTTTTAAAATACTGATTTCAAAAATGTATAATACTTTAATCCTTTTTGAGATCGCAGGCCCAAAATTTCGGTCGAACTCTTTTTAAACGCATTCATTTTTTTTCGAATTCTGAGAAAACTAATAAGTATTTTTGAAAAATTTAAACGCAGAATGAAAGATTAGATTATTACCGAGGGCTGACAGTCTCTTAGAATAAACAAAAAGTTTCTTTTGAATGATATATTTGAAATTAAAAATCACACTAAATTTTCTCTTTTTTCCACCACTGTGACTTATTAAAATAAACATTATAGGAGTACTCAGGGACTTTGGACCATCGAGAATACTGTAATATTTCATTCTGCGTTTAAATTTTTCAAAAATATTTATTAGTTTTTTCAGGATTCGAAAAAAATGATTGCATTTAGAAAGAATTCGACCGAAATTTTGCGCCTACGCTCTCAAATAGGATTAAAGTATTATACATTTTTGAAAGCAGTATTTTAAGAGCTTTTAAATAAGGTGTCACGTGATGTACTTTCCCATTTAAAAAAATCAAAGTTATGGCTGTCACCTGAAGAGGGATCGCGTAAAGTTCGAAACGTTGATGCTATAATATACTATGGTTAGTTTAAAAATCGATCTGTCCGAGCGTTTTTCTTATATTCTTAAAATAAACAAGTTAACAGGGGGGGGCAACACTTATTCCACCGCACTGTATAATATTGTTTCAATCAAAAGAGATTTCAATTTTTGTCATTTTTTTTTATAGGTACATATAATACACAACATGTTTTTAAGCAAACCAAGAACCATTCGCTTACATTACATAATAATATGCTATATGCCCCGTGTCCCCGTGTTGGCTTAATACGTTACTGTTCAAATTTATTTCTTACCTTTTAACCTAACAACTACCAGGGGTGTTAGAATTAAACAATGGTTTCGAATTCACCTGTATAAAGTTGCGAGTTGGTCAGGTAGTATAAAGGTTACGAATTGGCCGGTGTACATTTTGATTTAAAAAAGTTTGTCATTAAGAGTTACGAGTTGGCGCGTGTCCAAGTAAGTAAGTAAGTAAATTAACTTTAAATTTCACAATATCGAAAATTGTTATTAAAAGAAGTTGTTTGGAATTAAAAACTAAGTTTAAATGTTCAGTTACATCCTTCTAATTGAAATATTGTGCACTATAAAGATGTTAAGTGAAATTCATATATTTTTTACATATCTCGTATAAAATTGAAAAAGTTTGATATCTGATGGTTGTATCTTAGATTTTAGACCAGTAAAGGATTTTATGAAGAATAACTTTTTTCGTAAAATTGATAATAAAATAGTTATCATAATTGTAATAAAATGATGATGAGTATCGCGTAATTTGAGAAAAAATTGAATTTTTTTTTCAATTAGAAGGATGTAATTGTATATTAAAACATAGTTTATAATTTCAAATAAATTTTCATAACAATTTTTAATACTATGAAATATAAAGGTAGGTACTTTACTCTTTAACGAAATTCATATTTTTTGACATACCTCGTATAAAATTGATAAAATTTGATATATGATGATTGAGTTTTATATTTTAGACTAAGCAGAGCATTTTATGAAAAATAACTTTTTTTCGTAAAATTGACAATAAAAAAGTTTCCCATAAATATGGTTTCTAGAAGAATTTTCAAATTGTAATCCCATATTCGGATTCAGCATAATCAAAAACAAAACAGAAACATATTTGATCAAAGTAAAATGATGAATTGAACGATATTTTTAAAATTATTTATACAAAAAATTGTTATTGTTTAAACAATCAATAAACAATTAGCGGCAAAATCTGTGAGCAGAACTTTTTACTTTAACATATTTATAAACTAACAAAAAAAGTTTTAGAAAAATATAAGCTTGTTTGTTTTTTTCCGAAAGAATGCATGTTTTTGTTCTCTATTGACTCCCCTAAATAGAATGTAGCGCTATTTATACGCGAGAGTAGAGAATTTTGTATAATTAATATGTACTTTAATTGCCTTTTCTTTTTTTCAGAACGAAATGGCACCCAAATATAAGGTCACCTACTTCGATATTACTGCTCTCGGTGAACCAATTAGGTTCCTCTTAAGCTATGGACAACTTGATTTCGAAGACAGACGTCTTGGTGTAGACGGCATCGAGTGGTCTTCTGTTAAACCGAGTAAGTCACAAAAACTGTACAAATATATTTTTTGACTGTCTGCGTCTATTTAGCAAATAATTAGGAAATTTAAGACCTCAATGACCATTGTAGCTGAAGATGTTACTAAAGGTATTAGAACCCAACCTAAAGTATTAGTATCCATATTCTGGATATTCTGTTAGAAGTTAAACAATTTCTTTGCGAAGCATCTGTCCATTACGTTAGGGCACCCGAAGCTCCGACAAATAATCCCGGACAGAAAATCCCCACAAATTATCCCTGGACAAAAAATCCCCAGACAAATAATCTCCGAACAAAAAATCCCCAGACAAATAATCTCCCCGGACAAAAAATCCCCACAAAAAATTCCGGACAAAAAATCCCCACGAGATATTTGCTGCCGAATAGTTACCCGTGTTGAGCTGCCCCTCCCCCACTTGCAAAAATTAAAAAACAAATATATACACATATTCCCCAAATTAAAAATTTTGAGCTCGTTACCCTGGGCAGGAATTTAATATTTTAGTGGGGGGGGGGGGGTATAGGGATATTGAATCAATCTTTGCGGCAGAATTACGAGCTATTTATGAGCTCTCGAAGTGACATAGTTTCGATTTTTGAGCTTCACCCCCCAAATAACCCTTTAATTGATTTAACTTAAGAGAAAAATGCTGAGAAAAATTAAAATACGTCGTATCGCGGATATAATTCGTATAGCTTATATATTCTAAGAATAAACTTTTAAATTACGCGCATTTCAATAATGGAGCTACAACCCCTTCGCAAGAAAACCACCCCATCTTCCCGGCTTAAAAGATAGTTGTACTTAAAATGATTTAAATTCATTATTTGGCGACTACATATCATTTAATAATTTATGAGCCCCCAAGATACGAGCATTTAGATCATTAAATTGCAATTTCTTTTGTATAGTGCAGTCACTGAAGGTAAAAATCAACTATTACCTTTAATTTCGGTGAACCTTCATCAATTTTCACGAAAATTGGTGAGTGGGTAGAGGATACCTCAAGAAATAAAGGTGACATGGTGCCACCTTGCGCTTTTACCCTGAGGGTGGATTCCACCCCTAATGGGGGGTGAAAATTATTTTATTAAAAATAACTTCAATAATCGATCGAAGGACAAATTATAAGCAAAATTTGTTATAAAAAGTTATAAAAATAAATCAATACTTTTTGAGTTATTAAAGATCAAATATTTTAATTTTCGTAAAAAAATGCATACCTTTAAAGCGATTTTTCATAAATAACTCAAAAACTGTAAGTTTTCCCAAAAAAGTTTTCATTGCCAAAATTGAAGCTAATAAAAATATAATAAATTTCTTACTTGAAAAACCTTTTAATATTAATTTAACGTAAGTGATAGGTAATTGAACGTACAGTGGAACCCCGATAAGTCGGCCTCCGATAACCCGGAAGTCCGGCTAACCCGGACCGATTTTCATCAGACAAAACAAACATTTTTTCACTTTGACTAAGTTTTAACCAAGAAATAAACAATACTCTATACCGGGGGTGGGCAAAGTGCGGCCCTCGGGCCGCATGCGGCCCTTTATACATTTTTTTGCGGCCCGCGGAAAAGAAGTGAATTATTTTCATTTAAAGATTTTTTGAATTATTGCTAATGTTAATAAATAAATATAGATAATGAAGCTATTAATTAACACTTTCGCAGCGGTGATTTTTCCGCAAATTTTCAACTAACGCGGTCAATTATTTGGGTTTCCGGCAGAGTTCGGCAAATCCACGAAATTTCAACAAATGGAAACGATATTTTTGAAGTAGTCTGGAACTGTTTGGAAAATTTTAAATTAACGCTGTAACCACCTAGTAAGTGTAACAACTGACCACGCCGGAGCACCAAATTTAAGAGGAGCAAATATTGTAATGTTGAGAAAACTTTACGTCCATGAACGTCCATGAACAATTTTCAGAACATCAGTTATTATTTTTCACTGCTTAATCCATGAGCAGGTATTGTGCAAAAATGTTTTGCAAGTAGTCAACGCCAACGTCATTGCAATTATACAATATTGAATTAAATTAAATTCTCTAACGCGAGAATTTCAGTACCACCGTTGCATTTGGTTGTCTTTTTAAAGACAGATCACATGCTATGATTTTTTGGGGCGGATATTCTTGAGTTGGGATTGATTTCATATAATCGAATGAACTATCTTTTAGTAAAGTCGTCCCAGGAACGCAACTCATCAATATTGGCAATATCATTTTAAAGTCGTCTACTTTAAAATGTATAATACGTGTCTGAATTGCCGATATAAATGAGTCAGATTAAATAAATTATTAGAAGAATTTTTTACTAAGCAACAACATTTTTGTTTATTTAGTATTATTTTGTATTTTGACAACGACACCCGACTTGGACGTCGAAACGTTAATAAAATCATTTTTAGGTAAAATTGTGGCTTATTTCCCATTTGAATATACTTGATTATAACAATATTGTTAATTATTCCTTCAATAGGATTAAATCGTCGTGCATATTTTTATATTTTTTAATTCTTTCAAAGAAAACAAAAACAATGAAGGGACTCTAAGATTTTTCAAATTTATAACTTTGTTTATTTTGATTTAAATGACGCGTGTTGCATATTACGTATGATGCGTGTTTACATCTATTTAAGCACGGAATTTCCCTTCATTAAATAACTAATAGCAATGTGAAAATATAATTTACTATTTTATTTGGATATAAGCCACAATTTAAGTTTGAAATTAAATTTATTTTACGTTTCCATTTCCACTTCGGAAATCGTTATCAAAATACAAAACATTAATAAATTAAACTAATTAAGTAAATGCTTAATTTATTAATGTTTTGTATTTTGATAACGATTTCCGAAGTGGAAATCGAAACGTCAAATAAATTTAATTTCAAACTTAAATTGTGGCTTATTCCCAAATAAAATAGTAAATCGCATTAGATGTCACAAATCAGATGTTCATAGATAAAATAAAAATAAATAAATATATAGATACACATATATTTAAGGGAAATATCATGCTTAATTAAGTGAGAATGCTGTTTAGGGGAGAGGGGTACGGTTTGAAAAATTTGAAATTTTTGATTTTTTTATTATTTTTAACGAAAGTACATACCTATATTTATTTTAAACTTTATTTTAAGTGAAATTACATAAATAAATAAATAAATAAACTTCAAGAATAGTCTCTAAAATTTTCAGCTTGACCGGAGTAAAATTACCGGAAGTAACCCATGCTTAATATCCCTACCTTCGACTCGCTTTGCAGTAAAATGAGCGTAGTGAGATACGTTCAACAGCTGCTCCGTCTCTTTTGTAAATTACTCTGCGATTCAAAAACATATTCCGGAGTGCATTACTTTACGATTTGACAAACAAAAAATAAATTTAAATAAAAGTTTGCGAAACCAAACGCGTTTTCCCAAAACTGCTTTTTTCAAAGGCGGTGGACATTGTAACTCAAAAACTATCTACTTGACAGATCCACCTGAAATTTTTCATATATTTTCTTTAGAAATTTCGTGAGGTAACTCTGTCGAGATACGTTTTGGTTAACAATAATAAATATGTTGATTTTCACCATTTTTTTACAAAAATTTCCTTATTTTGACTTGTATTTTGAGTGATATCAAAAACTCAAAAATCGTTAAAACTAAAAAACTCAACAGCGTTACCTCGAGAAACTCATAAACTAATAAAATATTTTTGAATTTTGTGTTTCCTATGATCCATTGACGAGTTCTACTGCTAAATCCATTTTTTTGGAGCTGCCTGTAAAAATTTGCCACCGTTTGCTTATTTTTCAATATTTGGTCTTGAATTTTTTTTGAATAATCTTCGGATTGTACTGAATATGTTTATTTACTTTAAAAATAAAATATTTCTACAATAATTGCAAACAAAATTCAAGAAAAAGTGCTTGAAATGTTGATTTCAAACCATACCCCCCCCCTTAAACAAAATTAGTAAAAAGTTAAAAATTCGAACATGTTAAGGTAACAAATATTGTGGCCCTTGGTAATAGGCCAAAAATATTTTGTGGCCCTTACTAAAAGAAGTTTGCCCACCCCTGCTCTATACTCTATACTCTTCATGTTTTTGCAATTATAATGGAGTTTATCTGTAGGTATACCGTATTTTATTAATTTTTACCATATTCTCCGGCTAACCCGGATTTTCGATAACCAGGATCGGCCGCGGTTTCTATTAATCCGACTTATCGAGGTTCCACTGTATATTTTTTTTCTGCGTGTACTCAAATCTAAGGATCCAATCTTAAATAACGGGAAAACGATGCATTTTATAACATATTATACTTACTAAACACTTGTCAAAGTATGTACTTAGAAATACCTATCAAATGAGCTCCAGAAGAAGTTGATAGCATCAAAACTTATATGTACTCCAAAAATTTTCCAAAAAATGTTTTTTTTGGAATAACTGTTAATTTTTGTGATATCAGGCACATACAACTATTTGAAAGGTAGTTTGAAGATATATAAAACTGTATTACATCTTGTCTTTCAAATACAGTAGACTCGCGATTATCCGAGTCTCGGTTATCCGAGCCCCTCGGTTAACCGAGGCAAAAGTCATAACTGGTGAGTTACAACTTTCTACCTTGGCGCAACATCGCCGCCTCAAAAACAGGAATGAAGCTTACGAAAAAATCAATCAAATATTTTTTTAAACAGTAATATTGATAAGGTAAATGTTTTTATCTTTTATAGATAGTAAAAGTTATTAGTTTTATGATTAAAATATCCACAGTTATGGTTATTTACGTGTTTTTCTATCAACATAACCAATCTCAGTGTTAACCGAGTTTTTCCATATCCGAGGTAGTCACGGTCCCAGATACCTCGGATAATCGCCAATCTAGTGTACTTTATTTTTTTTAGGATAATTTACTTAATTTTGATGCTGTCAACTTCTTTCGGAGCTTATTTTTTAGGTATTTCTGAGTACTTTGACAAATGTAGGTATATTAAGGTATGTTAGGTTTTAATTATGGTATGGACTGTAATTATTTGCGCTGGAACGGATATATTGCATTAAGGCCCGGTTTTTCAGTGAACGGTTAAAATTTTGGTTAGCTAACCTAGTTTAAATTTTAACCAGTATTTCAACCCTCATAGCGTTTTTCAGTGCTTTAAATCAAGTTAAGAAAATCTCGGTTAGCTAACCATTTTTTTCTTCTGTTGGCAGTAGTAACTGTACGTGAGCATGTGCAATTCGAGAAATAATGAACAATTTGACAGAAAAATAAATACTGAAAAGACAATTTCATAACCAAATTAAAAAAATGATTAATGCAATGCAATATCAAGTTCGGAATCTTTGTTTAGTTCATAACGTCTACCTCGGTTTCATAACAGAAGAGAATTAGAATTACTGGGACGATTTAGACTTTTCTTCCGATTTTGTTTGTCAAAGACCACGGTGTTATCACTATTAGAACAGATTGACCAGGAAATCAGACTCTTTGGCAAATAATTAAGTATTTTGCTGTGTAGACAAATATAAAATAATCTTCTTAAAATATTACTAGGAATCATGCATTAAATCCTGTTACAGTAAGTGTAAACATAGGTACCTGTTACAGTTATATTTAAATATATTTCCTTATAATTCCTTCCTACATAATAACGATAATAATTTATAATTTCAATACTAATAATTTTCTTCTTTAATTTTCTTTAATACCTCCTAAAAGGAGGTATTAAAATACTTCCCGCGATGAAAGAAAATAACATAACCCAACTAAAGTCGACTTTACACTACATGATTTATCATGTGATTTGTCATATGATTTTTCCCATGACGAGCCGCATGACAATGCTTATGACAAAACGAGCCGTATAAACAATGCAAAATCATATGACAAATCACACAGTGTAAACATGTAAATTTCACTCCATGACCAATTCATATGACAAATCACATGATAAATCATGTAATGTAAAGTCGACTTAATCCCTTCTGTCAGGCATGTACTCAAAAAAATAAACATATGATTCATTCACTGCACCAATCCGCAAGCGTAACCGCAAAATTCGGAGTTAAACCATCTAACGAGGATCGGTTAAAATCGTGGTTAACTTAAACGAGTTTAAGCTCTAACCTAGTACTGAAAAACTGATTAACCATGAATATTTCGGTGACCAAAAAATCAATAGGTTAACCCAGCACTGAAAAACCGGCCCTTAGAAAACTATATTTTCTATATATAAAACTATATATTATGCATTAAGAAAACTTTCTAAAAATTCAATTCTTTTTATATTAAGTACATTTTATAATATATAGGGTGAGGCAGATAAAGGGTCTATTAGAAATATCTCGAGAACTAAAGACAACTTAATCATGAAAATTGGAATAAAGGGGTTTTAAGACTGGTCTATTTAATGAAAATATTTTCATCTATTCTCCCTGATTTCTTCTTTCTTAAAATATAAGGTTTTGTAATATTATACAGGGTAGTTTAAAAGATAATTACGTTTTTTTATTAATTTCGTAGCAATTTTCACACCCTGTAGAATTGTAGTAGTTTGACATCAAAAATTATCTTTATATTTAAATGGTTTTTAATATAGTCTACTATTGTTAAGAATTATTAGTATAGCTAAATTTTCAATTTTAGTGTACAGGGTTGGTCGAAACTCGGAATGAGTATTTTCTGAGTTTTCTTAAATGGAACACCCTGTATTTTAGTATTGTAATGAAATGCTATTTAATGGTACTTTTTAATTTCTTAAGCATTTCCTATACCTAACTGCTTTAATTTGTGCTTAATTGTTAATCGCAGCAAAATCGTAGGTACGTAGGTATTTTGATAGCTCATCCATTATTGTCAATTTTAAGTCGGAATGAATTAAACAAGCAAATATTGCTGTGGATAATTGTAAGAAATTTAATAATGAATCCGACCCATTTCCTCTTGAATTTTGGTGCAAGCATTGTCACGGGCTATTTTATTTTTATAATAGAGATGATTTAGGTGAATTCCAAATACACTCTAATTGCATAGCTATAAATAGAAATGAATTTGATATTTGTTCATCACCCCAATGAAACATTTTTTAAAACAAGTTTAACGTTTAAAAACGGTTAAAAAACAAAATAAAAAAGTGAAATCACGTTTTTTTGCGTTTAACTAGCTACAACTCTGGTCCATTTGAATATTTTTTTCTAAAGTTTGTACACTATATGTTGCTCACTTTTTTTTAAGACAACGGTATCTGTTTTAAAATTTTAGTGTTATTCTAGTAAAAGGTATGAATTTTTTAAAGTACAAGGTGCAGATTCGTGAATTGCAAAGTTTAATCGCAAAAGTTGAGTGGCAAAATTTGAAATTTATCCTATTAATCACGTTTTTGTTAAAACAGAATTTAAAGAAGTTTTCTGGAAAGTTTTAGTTACAAATGTTTAATAAAAAAAATGGCGCAACTTTTAATATAGACCTTATACATCCCCAAAATAACGCTTATTTTTCGAGATACTGACCATGGGCCGTGAATGGCTAATTTTGATCTTATTTTATGTTTTCGATGTTGCTGACAATGAAAAAGAGGTTTATTTTGAATTATACGTGAGGGAACATTGTCAAAATCGCAATTTTAACCTAAAAATCAAAAAAGTTAAGTCACGAATTTTTACTTTTAACTCGCTACAACTCTGTTCCATTTTAATATTTTTTTCTAAAATTTCTACAGCTTATATTTCTCAACTTTGTGAAGACTATGAAAGCAACTGTAGTGTTTCAGTCTTTTCTTCATAAAAATTATGAATTTAAAAAAATCAAAGGTGCATATTCGTGAATTGCAAAGTTAAATCGCAAAAATTAAGTGACAAAATTTAAAATTCATCTTTTTGATTACGTTTATGTTCAAAGAAGTTTTAAGGAGAGTTTTAGGTCTAGATGTGTTATAGAAAAAAATATGGTGCAACTTTTAATTTTAAGAAAAACGTGGTTTATTTTTTTTAGAGCAAAATTGCGATTTTGACAATGTTCTCCCACCTAACATTCAAAATAAACTTGATTTTCGTTTTCAGCACCATCAAAAACATAAAATAAGAAAAAAATGAGCCATTTACCACCAATGATCAGTATCTCTAAAAATTAGCGTTAGGGATTTATAACGTAAATGTTAAAAGTTGCACCGTTTGTTTTCTATAAAACATTTTGATCCAAAACTTTCCAAAAAACTTCTCTGTACTCATGTTTTATTTTTGAATTTAATTTAAGATCTATATTTCAAATTTTGTCAGTCAAATTTTGCGATTAAACTTTGCAATTCACGAATCTGCACCTTGTACTTTAAAATACTCATAACTTTTACTAGAATGAGAATAAAAGCTTAAAGCAGAAACCATTATCTTCAAAAAAGTGAGCGACATATAGTGTACAAACCTTAGAAAAAAATATTAAAGCGGACCAGAGTTGTAGCGAGCTAAACGCAAAAAAACGTGATTTCATTTTTTTATTTTTAGGGTAGAATCGCAATTTTGACAATATTCCCCCACCTAAAATTTAAAATAAATTTAATTATCGTTTTTATCACGGTCAAAAACATAATCTAAGACAAAAATTAGCCATTCACCACCCATGGCCAGTATCTCGAAAAATAAGCGTTATATTGGGGATTTCTAATGTCGACATTAAAAGTTGCACTATTTTTTTTTCTTACTTAACTTACCAGAAAACTTCTTTGTACTCTCTATTTTAACATAAACGTAATTAAGAAGCTAAACAACTTCGTCACACAACTTTTGCGATTAAACTTTGCAATGCACAAATCCGCACCATTTTCTTTGAAAAATTCATAACATTTATTAGGATAAGAATAAAAGCTTGAAACAGGTACCGTTGTCTTTAGAAATGTTAGAGCTATATACTGTAAAAATTTCAGAAAAAAATATTAAAATGGAACAGAGTTGTAGCGAGGTAAACGCAAAAAAACGTGATTTCATTTTTTATTTTTAGGTTAAAATTGCGATTTTAACAATGTTCCCCCACATAAAATTCAAAATAAACCTGATTTTCGTTTTCAGAACCCTCGAAAATATAAAGTATAAATAAAATTAGCCATTCACCCCTCCATGGTTAGTATCTCGAAAACTAAGGCTAAGGCTCCACAGGCGACAAATTTACGCTAGCAGTAGCCGTAAAACGAACTTAAGGTTCCGCGGAACGGAATAGGAATAGCCTATTCCGTTGGCAGGATTGTGCGTAGTCGGTTCAGTTCGGCTATTCCTATTCCGTTCCGCGGAACCTTAAGTTCGTTTAACGGCTACTGCTAGCGTAAATTTGTCGCCCGTGGAGCCTTAGCTTAAGCGCTTTTTTGAGGGTGTGCCGCTCGTGTATTAGTCAAGGAACATCTATATACAGAGTGGGCCAAAGAAAACAGTCCACCTTGATATTTCGCAGTATTTATTAGATTTTAAGGAAATGAAGAAACAGGTCGATTTTTAATCTAAGGGGGACATATTTTTGCGGTACATACATCTTTCATTTGTCAACCCCCTCCCTTCCACTTCCACCACCCCTTATTTTTAAATAGGGAATAGGAGTCGTGTGCTAGCTCATTTTAAAGGTTATTCAATTCTCTATTCAGTAATATTAACATTGACATAATTATTTATACCAAGAAAAATTATTTTGAATTAAAGTAATTGACACAGAAAGAAGAATGTATGTAATTTATTTAAACCAAAATACATTCTACTGCTGACAGAAAACAGAAAAAAAGTTTATTTGATAAATAAACATTGTTTGTTGCTTAAATTCAATATTCAACCTACCAAGAGGCAGATGGGTGTCAGCTTAAACATTGAAATTAAGGGAAAAGCAACGTTTATTTATCAAAAAACATTTTTTTTCTGTTACATAGCAGTAGAATGTATTTTGAATTAAATAAATTACATACATTCTTCTTTTTGTGTCAATTAATTTAATTAAAACATTTTTTTCTTGGACACCCTGTATAAATAATTATGTTAATGTTTATATTACTGAATACAGAATTGAATACCCTTTGAAATGAGCTAGCACACGACGCCATGTTTAAAAATAAGGGGTGGGGGAAGTGGAAGGAAGGAGGTTGACAAATGACAGGTGTATGTACTATGTACCGTAAAAATGTGTCCCACTTAGATCAAAAATCGACCTGTTTTGTCATTTCCTTAAAATCTAATAAATACTGCCAAATATCGGGGTGGACTGTTTTTATTGGCCCACCCCGTATATTAGTAAATATTGTATCATACTCAACTGTATTCAAAGGTGATATTTATTGTCCTCAAAATAATTATAGAATATTTTTTATACTATTTTCAGCCACTCCCTTCGGCCAAGCACCACTTTTGGAACATGATGGAAAAGTGGCCCATCAGTCAATTGCCATCAGCCGTTATCTCGCTAAGCAAGTAAAACTGGTAGGAACCAACGATTGGGAAGACTTGGAAATCGATGCTGCTGTTGATACCATCAATGACTTACGCGCAAGTAAGTTAAATATAAATCCTAAAAAGGAACTTGCATAACTTTTTATTTTAAAATGTTGTATTATTCATGCCTATTCTGTAACTCATTTCGATGATTGAAGTAAGGAAAATCGAATAGAAGTGACCAAGTCGAATTGAAATAGTCCAAATCGGTATTCCATGACTACTCCCAAATCTCTACAATCGGAATAGTGAATAGAAATGACTTCGACAGCATTTTCTCTGTCGAAATGAGTTTTCGATATTGTAATAATTATGTTTGACGCAAGCGCATTTTATTTTGTTTTGACGTGTATATTTTATAGGTACATATCCACTAAAATAGTTATTTTACTAACTAGTGCGGAAAGTGATACTTTCACGCACGAGACTGCCGTTGACCCGAACGACGCGATAGCGGAGTTCGGGCAAGCAGTCGAGTGCGGGGAAGACACTTTACGCATGAGTTAGGAACAATATTTTTTCTAGGGCCGTACGTTTGGAAGAAAGCCACAAAAAATAGAGTCATATCAATTTTTATTTAGGAGTGAAAATACACAAATTAATTCTTTGACAAGGTTATCAAAACCAAACTTTCAACATAATGGGTTACCACGACGACGATATTGGTTTCCATGATGATTTAAAACCATTGTAATTGTCTACTGATTTGACTTTTAAATATTATGTCAAAAAATTTTTATTTCATTGAATTATTGAACATGAACACAATAAGATACATTTGAAATAAATTAGTATCTAAATAATATCTAAATATTAGTTTATTGCATGTATTATAGTATATTATAATCCCACATTAGAAGGTATTCTACTTTTCCGCACGCCGTGCGAGAAAATTTACTTTTACGCACGCCGTGCGGAAAAGTGCAACTTTCGGAAACGAAATGCGTGCTAGAAAGTGGCTGTTTAAGCACGGCCGTAGAAAAATAGTTTATTACTATTTATAAATAATTGAAGAGTCCGAGGGGAAAACGATGAATGTCAATTTTTGGCCATTTTGCGATTTTTGTGCAATCTGTTAGCTTAGAAAGAGTACTATCAACCTGTGAATGGCCAAGGGGAAATAACGGTGAGAATTGTCTTAAAAACACATCACAAGATTGGACTTTACGTCCAGGGGGAAAACAATGAATGTTGGGGAGGTTTTTATTTTAAATCTCACCCCACCGCACCGTGGCGAAAGGGGTTAATTATTCCCTTTTGCCTAATTGGACATCGTCAAAATATTTTCATAAAAGCGAACTAATTTAAATGTTGTTTTCACAACAAATATGTAACTTTGTTTCGCATTTTACCGAAAAACTTCCAGATAGACATTCATCGTTCTTTCCCCTGACCCTTCAATTATTTATAGTATTTGTACCTTTTTGTAGTTGCTTAATTTTTTAGTACTTATGTGGTGTTATTTATTTAGAGAATTGTATATTTAATTTAGACATGTTGTACGAGTATGTATTGAACCTAACCGTAATTTATTTGGCATCTGAATGTTTGCCAGTCACAGTGTTGCCAAACTTTTTTTGTTTATTTCTTGTACAATTTCAATCAATGGTATAATGTACAAGAATAAGATTGTATAGTATAAGAACGTTTACAATATGAAGATAGACTTACAATGTTGATTGGTAAATATATTATACCAGTATAGAGGGTGATCAACTTCTGTGACAAAGTTTAATATATCTGTTATTATACAATATATGAAAAAAAGTTGTTAATAAAAGTTATAGACACCTTTAATGTACAAATTTTAAAATTAGTCAGAAATATACAGGGTCTTCCATACCACGGTGCCAAACAAAAGTTATGTTTTTTTAAATGGAACACCCAGTATTTTATTCAAAATCTGGTTTCTCTACATTTTTCTGATTCTAGAGATATAACACTTGTCTAGGGTTATACTGAGTGTTTCAAAGTTACGAGCACTTTTATTAAAAAATCATACTGATTTGATCGCCCTGTATGTTTCTAGCGGTGTAACATAAATTTATTTTTTTAATGCTTTTGACTGTCGATATTAAAGTCGTTTTGCAACAATGTACAATTTTTTTATAACTACACAAATTGTATACAGGGTAAGTCAAAATGTAAATACAAGATTTTCTTCATAATTTTAAATGGAACACCCTGTATTTTATATTATTATCGAAAAGTTCTATCACTATACTTACATGTCTTTTAAATATTCCCTATACCTAAAGTTATTAGTTTTCGAGATATTTTAGTTTTATTGTTGATAACAACATGTATTACTTAGTTATTAATAACAATAGTTTAATTCATTAAAATTTATTAAAAAAAAACTAAATTAAATAAAAAAAATGTTCAACGCACTTTTTATGATATAAAAGGTGTTCAAAATGACCTCCCATAACGTCTACACAACCCTGGAGACGAGTTTCGAAAGACCTACTGATGTTTGTAAGCATTTGTTGTGTGACACTTTGAAAGGCGTTTTGAATCCTTATTTTCATATCAACTATTCTTGGAGGTGTCCTATACACTACGTCTTTAAAATAACCCCAAAAAAGAAGTCAACTTCGTTTAATTCTGGTGATCTGGGTGGCCAGTGAAATGGCCCATCTCTTCCCATCCATATTTTAGGAAATAGTTCATTGAGTTCACCGTTGACAAGTGCGTTGTGGTGAGCAGGGGCTCCGTCGTGAAGGAACCACATATGTTGCCGGATGTTTAATGGTACATTTTCAAGTAGAATAGGTAAATTATTCACTAGAAAATTTAAATAAACCTCACCATTTATTGATTCCTCAAAGAAAAAAGGACCTATAACGTAATTGCTTATGATTCCACACCAAACATTTAAGGACCATCTCGTTTGACTATGCGTCTGAGATTGTATCTATGTATCTGTTTACACTACCATTTTTGTGGAATGTGGCCTCGTCTCAAAAAAAAGCACAAACTCAAAAAAATCTCTCTGTATAACTATTTGTTGTTGTGACCATTGACAAAATTGTACTCTTCGTTCGAAATCATCCCCAACAAGTTCCTGATGTAATTGTATATGATATGGGTGCATGTTGTTTTTCTTGAGTATATTTTGGATATATCCATAACTTATATTTTGCTCTCTTGTAATATTTTGAATACTTGTATGAGGATTTTATGTAACAGGTAGTAAAACATTTAATTCATTTTCATCCGTAATAATGATTTTTTTTCCTTTGCTTCATAAACAGAACCAGTACGATTAAACATGTCTAATAAGTTGTCAAATGATCTCTTATTTGGTTGTTGACGCTATGGACACCGTTTTTTATAAATTCTTGTGGCAACTAATGAGTTTTTGAAACACTGTCCTAAAACCCATATCATGTCTGTCATTTCTTCACGGCTAAAATTCATTGTTAGGTAACAATTATAACAATATGGCAAACAATTATAATCAATAACAAAAATAAAAACGTACACATAATTAAAATCTTACATCTGACAGTTCTTTTGTCAATTATTTCAAAGCCACCTTAAACAAGAACTTGCAGAAATTTATAGTTCCCACTTCTTCGCGGAAAATTAATATCATTTGGTTAGTAAATATAAAATTGTCGTTATTGTATAGAATTTACCATAAACTTGGAGAAAAAAATGAAATGCAGTCTAATTCTAATTATCATTAACAAACTCATTGGAAGTTTCTAATATTAAGGGTAATTCATTTACTGTAATAAACGTATCTATGAGTTATCAACAATAAAACTAAAATATCTCGAAAACTAAGAACTTTAGGTATAGGGAATATTTAAAAGATATGCAAGTATAATGAAAGAACTTTTCGATGGTAATATAAAATACAGGGTGTTCCATTTAAAAATATGAAGAAAATATTTTATTTGCATTTTGACTTACCCTGTATACAATTTGTGTAGTAATAAAGAAACTGTACGTTGTTGCAAAACTACTTTCATATTGACAGTCAACAGCAGTAAAAAAATAAGTTTATATTATACTGTTAGAATCATACAGGGCGATCAAATCAGTATGATTTTTTGATAAAAGTGCTCATAACTTTGAAACACTCAGTATAACACTAGACGTATAAGTATAACCCTATAAGTGTTATATCTTTTTAATCATAAAAATGTAGAGAAACCAGATTTTTGGCATAACTTTGGTTTGGCACCGTGTTATGGAGGACCCTGTATATTTCTCACTAATTTTAAAATGTGTAGATTAAAGGTGTCTATAACTTTTATTAACAACTTTTTTTCACATATTTTATAATAACAGATATATTGGACATTGTCACAGAAGTTGATCACCCTGTATTCTATCCTACTGCATGGATTTTAATGAAATTTTGAGAATAACTTCTACTTATCTCCTAATTCAAAGTCTAGCCTATGCCGATTGTGCTTTTATCTTGGGGGTGGTTCCCACCCCTTCTCGCGGGTAGAAAATTTCTTGGTTAAAATAACCACGAAAGTGGCTAGATAACTTAATTATAAGCAAAAACTGTTCTATATATTTTTTTTGAAAACTCAATATTTTTTTGTTATTCGTGGTTGAAAATTGGCCATTTTCATTGAAACATAACAAACACCTTTTCGAACGGTTTTTTGCAAATATCTTAAAAACCATGCATCTAACTAAAAAAACTATATAAAACATTTTTGTAGCTTATAAAAAAACAAAAAGAGTAGTTCCTTCATAAATCTTCTAGTTATAATATAAAAAGAGATATGATAGGTGAAAATAGTTTGGTTTTTTGGTGCATGCTCAAATCGTTGTATTCAACTTGAAATAACAGACAAACGGTCGATTCTAGGTGTATAATGATATTAATACCTTTTGTAGTGCTTAAAAAGATCTTTAAAATGAGCAATATTAAAGGTATGTTGCATTCAAACTAAGCGAGATATGCTGCAAAAAATTTATGATTAATGTATTTTAAGAAAAAATGAGAAGTTTTCTTAACCTCTCATCCACCAGAATTTTAATGCATCATTTTACTTCTAGAATAACTTTTATTATAGTATTATGTACGGGTTCAAAAAGTTGGACGGGTTTAAAATGAATGGTTTAAAAAAAAATAAAATAAATTTATAGAGCGCATTTTTAGATTTCCTTAAAAATCTTTTTTTTCTACATGTAACTTGAAAATGATAAGAGATACAATAATGAAACACAAAACAAAATTTTTATTAAACAAAATCCTATATTTTTGTGTGGTACCTTTTTTTCTTAGTTACATGGAGTAACTAAGACAGTAACTTTACATTTTCGAGTTACATGGAGAAAAAGGAAAATTCTAAGAAAACTTAAAAATGCGCTCTATAATTTGATCAAATTTTTTTCAAAAACTATTCATTTTAAACCCGTCCAACTTTTTGAACATAGAAATAACACTATAATAAAAAGTATTGTAGAAGGAAAACGATGCATTTAAATTCTGATGGATGAGGGGTTAAATGAACCACATTTTTTACAAAAGGTACTGGTAGCATTATACAACTAAAATTGACCGTTTCTCTTTTATTTCAAGTTGAATACACCGATTTCAGTATGCACCAAAAAAACAAACTCTTCTCACCTACCACATCTCTTTTTGTATTATAACTAGAAGATATATGAAGGAACGAATCTCTTTGTTTTTTATAAGCTACAAAAATGTTTTGTATAGTTTTTTTCGTTAGATGCATAGATTTTAAGGTATTCGCAAAAAAAACGCCCGAAAAGGTGTCATTTTCAATGAAAACAGCCAATTTTCAACCACGAATAACTCAAAAATTAATGAGTTTTCAAAAAAAAATTATTGAACATTTTTTGCTTAGAATTAGGTTCTCTAGCCACTTCCGTGGTTATTTTAACCAAAAAATGTTACACCCCCTAGAAGGGGTGGGAACCACCCCCAAGATAAAAGCGCACATCGACATAGGGTAGACTTTGTTTCTTAAGCTATTCTCTACTTATTGTGAAAATATCAAGTAAATCTATATAGTGGGATGGAATTATCAGCCAAATAACCTCATTGACTGCCCTATATATTTGAAATAATAATATAGAAAAATGTGAAATAATAATTTGAAATAATTCTCAAGTTCTCAATATTTTTTAGTGACTAAAACGTAACCTGACTAAACCTAATTTAGCGTCATCGAAAATAATATAAACAAGTTAATAACTGAACATTTAAGTGGCATATTACCTTTAAAATATGCTTTAAAATGACTAAAACATAACCTGATCAAACCTAACCTAATCAATATAAACAAGTTAATAACTGAAAATTAAAGTGGCCTAGTACCATTCAAATATTCTTTAATGACTAAAACATAACCTGATCAAACCTTACCCTAATCACCTTAAATTTAAGGTCGCCTTTCACCTAGACAAACACCCAAATAATTATACTTAATTAAATTAACACATTCTATATTTCTATAAGGAATTATAATTTTTTTAAATAAGACAACATTGCAGAATCAACTGCACTCAACCCATGCTTAAACCTTTACCCCAAATGCACAACTCTCATGGCGGCCATATTTTGAAAATATCACATTTTTAAATGAGATAAACACAAAAATTAATGGCGAGCGTACTTAGTTGGGAATTTTAAATTGATTATTTTGTTCACCTGCCAAATTCTGACGTTTTTGCCTTTTCAGCCAATCACCACGCGTCGTTCTAGCCAATCATTGAGTGTAATACTGATAAAACAGCCTCTTCCTTGATAAAACAGTATTTTTTATTTTATTCTTCCCTGATAAAACTTAAGGTACCCTAAATTTCACATAATACGTTACGAACGACATTGGAAAATCTCATATTAGTTATAAAAATTGTGTTTTTAATAATTGTTCATTTTCGATTTAAACCGTTTTTTATGTATTAACAATATAATAAATAAATTGGTTCATTTTTAAATCATAAAATAATTTATCTATAACCTACTTAAGACATTGATCCTAGTTGTCTTAAAAATATTTCACAGATGCCCGTATTTACTAATAATACATATTGGTTCACAAAATAATCTTTTCAAATACCACTCGTCCTCTAAATTTTGCTTGATAAATTTTTTCGTTTTCATACTTAAACTTTTTTATTTAGGGTAAAATAACTCAAACAAACCGAAATGGATAAAATCACTCGTCTTTCGGACTCGTGATTTTATCATTCGGTTTGTTTTCGTAATTTTACCAAATAAAGAAGTTTTCGTAAAAACAAAAAAAATTATCGATAAAATTTAGAGGACTCGTGGTATTACCTTTGATAAAACAGTAAGGCAGATATCATATACACACTAGACTCGGGGGGGGGGGAGTGAGTCAATACCAAATAAATACCCTTAGATTTATACCCTCTGAGCTATAGAAATAAAACATTGAGACGATGATTAATATAGTTTATCATTCAATAAGGGCTTCCTTTTCTCCAGTAACTCTCGCATTCCTTCTACTCAATTCGTTTTTCAATGCACAAACAGCCCAAGATCCATATTTTTCGGCCATAATTTATTATTTGTTAAATCGTAATCAAAAACACCATATCGTCGCGTCGCCTCAAAGCAACAGTAGGATATGTAAAAAAATTACTTTTGTGATGTCCATGTCAAATGATTCGAAATAAACCCTTGTGTTGAGTGTAACACTAAGATAAATAAAAAGTGAAATACTTTTTTCATAATATTACATATCCTTGTGTAGCTTAATTCATTTTAGATCAAATTCTATAATGCAACACTAAGACAACATACATATTATGATACCATTATATTTTGTCTTTTACCCATTTTGGTCATCAATATTAATGCAACACTAAGTTATCTTACGCACATATCCTACTGTTGCCATGTAGTTATTGCTGAGATGCGATTATGTCTTTGTTTATATTATCCAGCTTGCGGTCACAATTTTATCTTCAGTCTTCAGTAATCTTAAACAATAGTTCTATTACATTGATGTTAAAAGGTGTATGTTAAGAGTAAAAATGAATAATTCAGCCAATTTAAATTGAAATTATAAAAATTATGTGTAAACTAAAAATTAAAAGCGACAACTTATTCGAACAAAGATTTATTTCAGACTACCAAATTATTCATTCTTTATCGAAAACGATAGTTCGTCACCGACAAGAATGATTTCACACACTTTTTTTTACTTAAACTAAACAAAACCGATAAATCGTCTCTTACAGGTCCGTCGTGAGTATTAATCTGTTACAGTCGGCCAAACCTGACATCTTCGCGTCCTCGAGAAGAATCAGTGACGTTTACCTGTAACAGAAACAAAAGCATAAATTAGTTACCGTAATAAGCCTAAGCATCTTGGTGTAAGTTGACTTCTTCCTCGGACGTATCCGAGCTTACACCCGTTTTATATAACTTTATTTTATCAGAGGGACGTATACCCTTGTATGACAGGCGCGTACGTTTCACTCCTGGCATATCTTCTACGACATATCGATCTTTATCGAGTACTTTCGTTATTATAAAGGGACCCTTATAGCGTAGCTCGAGCTTGGTACTTTTACCATCATTGGCGCTTTTCGCCTTCTTTACGAGCACGTGTTGCCCGACTTAGTATACATGAGGACGAACATGTCTGTAGTTGTAGGCCCGTTTCTGAACCAGTTGCTGTTCGGAAAACCTATCAGAAACCTCCTCTCTAACTACAATCAAATCCTCATGTTCGGCTGGGTACTTTTACCATCATTGGCGCTTTTCGCCTTCTTTGCGAGCACGTGTTGCCCGATTTCGTATACATGAGGACGAACATGTCTGGAGTTGTAGGCCCGTTTCTGAACCAGCTGCTGTTCGGCAAACCTATCAGAAACCTCCTCTCTAACTTCCGCCAAGTCCTCATGTTCGTCTTCGCATACCTCAACGCTAAGAAATGCATCATTTATGTCTCTAGGCCGATTACCCAGGAACATCTCGTAAATCGATTTGCCGGTAGTAGAACAAACTGTTGAGTTTATTCCCCACCGAACCTTACTAATCACTTCATCCAAACGCTCTTCGATTTGGACTGTTGTAGTCAGAGCATTAAGGATGACGCGATTCATCCGCTCTACTTGGCCGTTTTCCTTTGGAGTAGCGGTGGCACATAAAACGTGTTTTATTCCGAGGCTAGCCCAAAAGCTTTTGAAAGTCTGGCTTGTATATGTGGTGCCTCTATCCGAGATTATGCGTCGTGGAACACCAAAAATCTCTATAATTTCATTTAGGAATTTTATTAAGGATTCGTACTTGTATTGGGCACTGCTTTCATAAAGGTGAACTTCGTGAATCCATCCACAGCCACGATAACAGAGCTGTTCTTTCTTTTGCTCTTCGTAAAGGAGCCTATATGATCCAAATGGATTGTATCCATTGGTATTACCCTTTTCTCTATTGGGTTTAGACTACCAGTCGTTTACCGGCTCGTTTCTTATTATATAGGCAACCTAAACAACACGAGATATAGTTCTTCATATAATTTCGCCTTTCAGGAAACCAGTATCTTTTCTGAATAGCCTCTAAGGTCTTATCCAATCCGAAATGGCCTGCACCATCATGGTAGTACGTTAAAATATTCTTTCTTGCTGCGTTGGGTACCACCCAACGCCTTCCTTCCAAAAATTCTGTTATCTTTTAGAACATACTCCTGATGAACCTTTCGTTCTTTTGCACTAGCGGGTACTCCAGGCAAGATTTTGTGTAGAATTTTACAGCGGTTTTCAGTAAGTTGTGCAGATAGCACCCAATCATCCTCACTTATATTTACATGTAGAATTGGTAGCTCATCATATTCTTCATTGGTGACAACAGGATTCCTGCTTAGGGCATCGACATGGTTTATTTTTGAGCCAGCACGATATTCGACTTCAAAATCAAATTCTTGAGTAGACAACCACCATCTACCAATCCTTGAAATCAGATCACTTTTAGTTAGTGTAACAAGCAACGCATTACAATCGGTGACAACCTTAAATTGAATACCTAACAAATTATATACTCTGAACTTTTTCAGCGAATTAACCACGGCTAGCGTTTCAAGCTCATAGTTGTGGTAGTTTTATTCTTCTTTGGTAGTTGACCAGCTAAATATTGGATCGGCTTTAATTCTCCATTTGGTTGCGCTTGTAGTAAGATGTCTCCGATTCCTATTTTACTAGCATCTGTGTGATGTTCCATAACTGCCTCGTGATCGTATATCGCCAGCAGTGGCCTTGACGTTAGTTTTGCTTTGAGATCTACGAATGCACATTGTTTATCAGCTGACCAGTTAAATGTGATATTCTTTTTCATCAGATTAGAAAGTGGCTTTGCAATAGCTGCGAAATTACTGATAAATTTCTGAGACCCAGAAACTGGCGGACCTGATGAACGTTGGTGGGAGTAAAATGACATCTTTGAAGTCTTAGTGTTCTGCCAGACTTCTTAATCAGTTCTAGCACCGTTTCTAAACCTGTAAGACGATTTTCGACATTTGCCGATGGTATGAGAATATCATCTAGGTAAGCAAGAGCAGTAGTAAAACGAAATGAACCTAGAATCTCGTTCATTATCCTTTAGAAAACTGCTGGAGCGTTGACTAATCCAAAGGGCATGCGTAGATGCTCATAATGATCGTGGAAGTGATAAATGCTGTCTTAGCAATAGAGTCTTCTTCTAATGCTATTTGATGGTATCCTGCTGCTAGATCTAAACTATTAAAGTAATGGCAACCGTTGAGGCGGTCTAAAAGATCATCAATTCGAGGTAGGGAACATCGGTCCTTGACTGTTTTCCAATTTAATGTACGGTAGTCAACACATAACCTTACTTCTCCATTTTTCTTTTTAACTAGTAGTATCGGGCTGGCATATGGTGAATTAGATTCACGAATAATGTCATTATCTAAAAGTCCTTGTACTACGTCACGTACTTTTCCTCGTTAAACGGCAGTCTTTGAAAGACTGTCTCGGAACCGTCAACAGCTCGTACCTCTGGTACAGCATTCTTCCTACTTGAAAGGCAGTCTTCGTCCAAAACCATAGGATCGCCGTTCAAAACAATCGGAACCGTCATTCAAAGCCATCGGGAGCGTCATCCAAAATCATCGGGACCGTCGTCCACAACATAGGAGGATCGTCGTCCAACATCATGGGGATCGTTGTCCAAAACCATCGGGACCGTCATCCAAAACCATCGGGACCGTCGTCCAAAACCATCGGGGCAGTCGCACAAAACCGTTTTAACAAAAGCATCGGGACAACTAGAACCCTAACTCTGGCTAATGCTAAATCGACCATTACATAAACCAATACATTACACATAAATAAACCAATACAAATCTCAGAGTTTGCAAAAACTCATCCACCACCGTAACCCGTAGACAAGGCATACTGAGGAAAGAAGCGCAACCCATCTCTTTTAACCAAGCAATCCCGAGCATGCGACAGACAAAGATGGCTAGACCACTCAATCCTTAACATTGGCGTTACACCTCGATTCACAGAGCGGCCCACACCTTGCCTAATCCACATATTACCATATCTATTCCGTAACCACGTAACATTATTTTTTACAGATCTTAGATCTAAATTCAATATTCTGGCTTCGGTATAACGTGAAGTAACAGCAATGCTACCCGAACCAACATAACCTCTAAATACATGGCCATTTACACCACAATCAATAAAGTAACATGCATTATACTTAGCAGAATTATTTTTAGTCATGCACATTGGAATACATATTATTCATAGGAATATTATTCATTGGAATATAGTAAGAATACATATTATTCTTAGTTACTGTTACATATATATAGTTTGTACTCACTCTCAGTCGTGTGGTACTGATAAATATGGTTTGTACTCACTCTCAGTCGTCTTGAAGGTGCCTGGCTTCAATTTGAAACAATTGTCGTGTTGTGATATCTATATCTATCACGAGAACTTTCCCTACTACTTGATGAATAGGACCTTTTCTATCTACTTCAGGATCTACCTTATATATTTACTCTATCTTATAAGTTAATAGTTTAAACCGTATATTTAAGCTATGTTCAATCTATCAGAATTAACACGCACTATTGTATATAGTCAACACAATATGTACCTACTAATGTCTAAAGTTATAGCTTAGACCTCTTATCTAAACTACAACTTAGTTAATTAAAAACGAATTTTTAAATTAACAATTAAATAAATATCTAGCCCAAACCTTATATTTAAACTAAACAAGAAAATACTTATCACTTATAGTCTCCAAATTTAGAGATTAAACCTTGTATTTAAACCAAAAGCTGATAAAAAAGCTTTAAACCGTAGATATTATATTTAAATTAAAAACTTACTGCGTCGCCATTTTCCAAAATAAGCATCAAAAGTCCAGACCGTGTATCTAGACAACAAAATACCTATGCAATATAATGTAGGTATAACTCACTAAAGTCATAGCCTTAAACCTTTTATTTAAACTATAACTTAATAATTCAAAGCGTATTTTTAAATTAACAAAGAAATAAATATCTAGTTCAAACCTTAGTTATATTCAAACTAAACAAAAGAAACGCATCACTTTTATAAATAGTTTCCAAATTTACAGGTTAAACCTTGTATTTACATCAGAAACTGATTAATTTAAACCGTATATTTAAATTAAAAAAACTTCCTGCGTCGTGATTGTCCAAAATAAACACCAGCTGAAGAATCCAGACCGTATATCTCTATTATAGTTTAAACCTTATATTTAAACTAAACAAAGAACACTTTCGTATCACTTAAATTATTGTACACTCTCCCGTATTATTTTTTTAACGAAACACTTTAATTAGTCACCCAGACAAAAAAATTATCTGCATAGAAATATTACGTTCAAACTGCACCGCAAGAAACAACAATAACATAAACGGCCAAAGCGATATATTATAGCACGTAGAATATCCCGCACCTGAACTGTAAACTAAAAATTAAAAGCGACAACTTATTCGAACAAAGATTTATTTCCGACTACCAAATTATTCATTCTTTATCGAAAACGATAGTTCGTCACCGACAAGAATGATTTCACACACTTTTTTTTACTTAAACTAAACAAAACCGATAAATCGTCTCTTACAGGTCCGTCGTGAGTATTAATCTGTTACATATGGGTATCTAGAAGTCAGTATTTAGTGTATTTAGCGAACAAAAATAATACTGATTCTGAGTTCTGTTGTAATCTGGAATGTATTAAGCACAGGAAAAATGTAAGTTAAATTTATAATAAATTCCCCTTTAAAAATTTCAGGCTGATTTAAGAAAATGCAATAAGTTTTTACTTACACAACTATAAGCATTCGCTATTACCAAAACTGATTCTGATGTTTTTTTTATTTTATTTTGTTTATTATCTTGTAAAATTTTTAAATTTGTGAAAAACAAGTATATATGTTCATGTTATAATTTATGTAATAACATATTTGAACAACAAAATTGTTTTGTTTTTTGTATTGAAATGTGTAAAATTTTAAACAAAACTTTAGTGCAATATAAGTTTATATAACAGAAATTTACGGATATCTTTAAAAAACAGATTATCTTTGAGGGCAACAGTAGGACAACTAATTTTTTTCCAATTATTTTTCACTTTTTTATGAATTATTATAAATGGTTATGTTATGCATGTAAAGTTAGGTACCTACTTAAACAAAATTCCATGTAAATCCATTCAAATATAAAAAAAATTATTAATTACTGAAGTTTCGTAAAATTTTCAATTGCGTTTTTCTCGAAACTACATTATTTTACAGATCCTACTGTTGCTTTGAGGCGACGATATACAAACTTCACGAATTGTCAAAACGTTGACCTCCAACTAGACTCGCGCCGCCAAGCGGGATCGAATGCGTACATAGCTGTCATTGGAGCAAGCTATATCTCTCTCCACGTGTAATATGTCCGAGATATTCCAATTTTCTTGTTTTGATGGTATTTAGGATTTCCATTTCTTTATTCATCATTCTCAGAACCTCTTTGTTTGTGACGTGTTTTGTCCACGATATTTTTAGAATTCTTCTGTACACCCACAGCTCGAATGATTCTAGTTTTTTCATTGATGCAGCATTCAAGGTCCAAGCTTCCATTCCATAAAACAAAGTCGCGAAAACGTATATAGCACCTAGCCAACCTAACTCTTAGCTCCAACTTCAAATCTCTTGTGCAGAGCACTTTTCTCATTTTGTTAAAATTTGCTCTAGCTTTTTCTATTCTGATTTTGATTTCCTGTAAGTAATCTCCTGTAGAGTTGATCATTGTTCCAAGGTATGCATATTGGTCGACTCGTTCGATATTGGATCCGTTTATGAAGAGATTTTCGTTATTTCTTTGAGGTTTCGATATTCTCATAAACTTCTTCTTGACATTCATTGTTAGCCCCTATTCTTGTCCAAACTCTGCTATTCTGGTCACCAGCCTCTGAAGATCAAAATATTTTCAGATAAGATGACAGTGTCATCCGCATATCTAATGTTGTTAATGGGAACTCCATTTACCTTTATTCCAGCTGTTTCACCCCCAAGAGCTTTTTAAAGATCTCTTCCGAGTAGGCATTAAAAAGAATTGGCGACAACACGCATCCCTCTCTCACTCCACGTCTGATTTCAATTTCCTCTGACAGCTGATCGTTAACACGTACTTTTGCTCGTTGCTTATAGTATAAATTCGATATAATCTTGAGGTCATGGTAGTCCAACTGCTTTGATTCCAGGACATGCATTAATTGTTCATGTCGGACTTTGTCGAATGCTTTATTATAGTCAATAAAACACGCATATATATCTTGATTGGCGTCCAGGCACCTTTGTATAAGTATGTTAAGTGAAAAAAGAGCTTCACGAGTTCCCAAGCCTTTGCGAAACCCAAATTGCGTATCATTAATTAGTGAGGCCGATTCGTGAAAAATATTATAAGAATTGTGCATTTAATGATAGAAACATATAATTCGGATCACATATACTACACATATAAAGGTTTAAAATTATATATGAGGCCATCTCAGATTTTACCTTTTACAAAAATGGCGGGCATTCAAAATGGCGACGATACCTACATGTGACTAATAGCATAACTTTTGAACGAAAAGTCCCACTTCAACTAAATTTGGTATATACCTAGGTTCTTTTTTTTGGTGTATAAGATTGGGCTCTTGAACCGGAAGAATCGGTTTACCGGAAGTTGTGTTTTTCCTGATTTTTTATGTAAAAATATGTTGTTTTTTTTTCAATTATTTTACCTTGTATATATTAATTTTTCAAAAAGGTAATACTGGCATTAAAAAGAGCGTGAAAATATTTTTTAGGAGCTATTTTTAACTTTTTAGTTATGTTAATTACCATTTAATAAATGCATAACTTATCTTCACATGTACCTGTGAAGGCAGATGTGTGCAAATATTATAAGAATTATTGTGCATTTAATGGTAGAAGCATATAATTCGGACCACATATACTACACATACAAAGGTTCAAATTTAGATATGAAGCCATCTCAGATTTTGCCTTTTACAAAAATGGCGGGCATTCAAAATGGCGACTATACATATGTGACTAATAGCACGATAACGTTTGAACGAAAAGTCCGATTTCAACCAAATTAATTATATAGGTTCTTTTTTTGACCTAAAAGATCGAGGTCTTGAACCGGAAGAATCAGTTTACCAGAAGTTGTGTTTTTCCTGATTTTTTATATAAAAATGTTGTTTATTTTTTTAATTGTCTCACCCCGTATATATTAATTTTTTAAAAGGTAATACCGGCGTTGAAAAGAGCGAAAAATATTTTTTAGGAAATATTTTGAACTCTTTAGTTATGTTAATTACCAATTAATAAATGCATAACGTATCTTCACATGTACCTATGAACATATGTGCGGCAGATTCGTGCAAATAATATAATAATTATTGTGCATTTATTGGTAGAAGCATATAATTTGGACCACACACACTACACTTACAAAGATTCAAATTTAGATATAAGGCCATCTCAGATTTTGTCTTTTACAAAAATGGCGGGCATTCAAAATGAATCTGCCGCACATAGGTACATGTGAAGATACGTTATGCATTTATTAAATGGTAATTAACATAACTAAAAAGTTCAAAATATTTCCTAAAAAATATTTTTGCTCTCTTTTCAATGGTGGTATTACTTTTTTGAGAAATTAATATATACAGGGTGAAAGAATTGAAAAAAAACCAACATATTTTAACATAAAAAAAAACAGTAAAACCACAACTTTTAGTAAACCGATTCTTTCGGTTCAAGACCTCGATCTTTTTCATCAAAACAAGAACCTTGATGCCAAATTTGGCTGAAATCGGAGTTTATGTTCAAAAGATATCGTGCTATTAGTCACATATGTATAGTAGCCATTTTGAATGCCCGCCATTTTTCTAAAAGACAAAATCTGAGATGGCCTTATATCTAAATTTGAACCTTTATGTGTGTAGTATATGTGGTCCAAATGATATGCTTCTATCATTAAATGCATAATAATTCTTATAATATTTGCACGAGTCTGCCGTACATACGTGCATGTGAAGATATTGTCCTTTTCATGAGCATTTTTCAGTGCGTAACAAATGATAGGAAAAGTAAGTCCCTGATAATACACATTTATGGCATTTATTCTAACATGACATTTTAGTTAAATCTGACAGTTGTCACATTTTATTTTCAATTTGGAATAAAAACAAATCAAATGTGTTTCTTGCATTTATAAATTTATAGTCTTATAAATTATACAGATTATATTTGTAATATTATTATCTAATTAAAAAAAATTATTTTTTTATTATGGCGCCATCTATCGACAACTAGAATAACTAGAATAAATTTTGTAAATGTCTGTAATCACGGACGTGCCTGTTTTTCTGTCACATACAATTTCATGCGTTAGAAAGAAATCGAAAAACTGTGACGCACTGAAAGATGATCATGAGAAAAAGAATACGTTATCCATTTATTAAATGATAATTAACATAACTAAAAAGTTTAAAATATTTCCTAAAAAATACTTTTACGCTCTTTTCAATGGCGGTATTAACTTTTTGAAAAATTAATATATACAGGGTGAAAGAATTGAAAAAAAAAACATATTTCTACATAAAAAAACAGTAAAAACACAACTTCTGGTAAACCGATTCTTCCGATTCAAGACCTCGATCTTATTCATAAAAAAAGGACCTATATACAAAATTTGGTTGAAATCGTTTGTCTCGTTCAAAAGTTATGGTGCCATTAGTCACATATGTGAAGTCGCCATTTTGAATGCCCGCCATTTTTGTAAAAGGCAAAATCTGAAATGGCGTCGTATCTTAATTTGAACCTTTATATGTGTAGTATATGTGGTCCAAATTATATGCTTTTATCATTAAATGCACAATTGTTTCACATATCGGTTGCACTAAATGTCTATGTCCAGTTTATGATATATTCGGTTATGGATGACTTTCAGTAGCAACTTTAGCACATGGGACATCAAACTAATGGCGCGGTAGTCGCCGCATTCTCTTGCGGTTTTCTTTTTAGGGAGGAAAATAAATATCGACGTCAACCATTCTTTGGGTAATGTGCCTGAGCTATAAATTTGGTTCAAGAGAACCACTAAAACATCAATATGCTGCTCATCTATAATTTTTAAAAGGTCGATAGGAAGCATGTCAGAGGCGGTAGCACGCCAAATAGAGTTCTATTTTAGTGACGTCACGTTGCCTAGCAACCGTCGATTCTCCCATTATGAAATTCTATTTTGTGACGCAAAATAGAATTCTATTTGGCGTGCTCTGGGCCAGGTCCTGGGCTTTTCCTGTTCTTCATTGTTTTTAACGCATGTATTATTTCTTCCTTTGTAATACCTGGACCTATTTCTCCTGAAGTAAGTTCTATGTGTTCCAGGTGCCCTCTTTCATCATCGAACAGTTCATCGATGTATTCTGCCCAACGTTGTACTTTCTCGTCGGTCCCTGTTATAGCAACCCCGTGTCTATCCAGAAGTGCACCAGTGAGATTTTGTTTTCTTAGTCCAGCCATTTCTTTGACTTTCTTATGTAGGTTAAATAGATCGTATCTTTTTTGGAGGTCCTCGATCTCTTTGCATTTTTCTTCAAATTGTTTTTCTTATGCCTGCTTTATCATCTTCCTTATCTCGTGGTTAATCTCCCTGTATTTATTGTCATCTTTGTTCTTATATTGTCTCCGTTGTTATATCATATTCAGTATCTCATCGTTCATCCATTCCTCTTTTCTCCTTGTGGAAGTCTTTAGTATATCTTTACAAGGTTCTAAAGTTTGTTTTTTAACCAAGAGGAGTGATTCAAATTTACCGCGCTGTATTGCTTATTTGTAATTGGTCCAACCGCAGTCAGGTTTACTCCACTGTTATAAAATTTTGACACTAATGACATTTATCAAATTTTGACACTAGTGACATTTCATAGGTTAATTAACACCTTGACGGACACCTAAGTTTTTCAAAAATGGTCAATTTGTACAGTGCCCTTTTTGTCGATATTATTATTCAAAAGGATGAAATATAACTAGGGCGACCTGAAATTTTACTCCAAGTATTAAAATTTTACAGAAAATATTGTTTAAGTTTTAACGCTTATCAGCGTTCTGCCACAATATAAGACTAGTATTAAGTCTATCTTGGCGGAACGCTGATATGCGTTCGACGTCATACAGCGTTGTGCCTATTGTCGTTTTCAACCTAATACATGCAGTGACTCGACGTCTATCAGCGAAATATTTTTCATTAAGAAAACGTATTTAAATAAAGCAATATTTATTTAAAGAAACCAAAAAGACATAATGATTCTTAAAACGTATTCAGAAGTCAAAAATATTAATTTATATCAACATAGTTTACGCATAAAGCTAACTTATACAAAGATATCTAAAAAATTATTCTTGATTTTTTGTTATTTCGTGCCACTCTTCAAAACAGTCTGGACATAACGGAGGCTTCTGGGGACATCCTTTACATCTATATCCTGATTCTTTCCGTTGACCTTTTTTGGCACACAGTCTACACTTCAAAAACACTTTTTTCTTATTCGATTTTGCACTTGGAATGCCTGGATTTCTTTCAGGCCAATGATTTGCTAAGTTTGTTTCATTTGTGAAACATTCAGGCTCGTAGTTTGAATTTTCCGGTAACCTGTTATCATGTTTTTCTCGACGAACTAAATTCTTTGCTTCTAAACCTGGTGGTAACTTCAAATAGGATTTAATGAGACTGTCACGGAACTCTAAATATCTGTACGTCTTGGAATTATTTTTACAATATTTTCGGTATAAGTAGAAAGAGTTCCATACAGTTACATCTAATAAATGGAAAATTACCTTCTTATACCAACGTATCGTTTTCCTTGGCGTTGAATAAGTTGAGGTCATCTGATCACACCTGTCGATGCCTGACATATGACGATTATAAACATCAACTTCTTCAGGTTTTATTTTCTCATGGCCATATCTGTTTTTCACTTGTATCAATCGTGGGTGATTTCTTGTGGTGATAACAAGAACATCGCGCTTATCACGCCATTTGGAAACGTAGACATTCTTTTTACGCATCCAGAAATGTTCACCCTTCTTGAGTTTTTTCTTTATAAGTTCCTTGGGGTTATTCCTGCGATTTGACCGGAGAGTTCCATTAGTATGAGTTTTTAAGCTTAATAACTTTTCAGATAATATAGAACTATTATAAAAGTTGTCCATAAACAGTTCGTGTCCTTTCATGAGGTAAGGCTTCATCAACCTCATAACTATAGCTTCTACTTTTGTAGTTCCCACATCGGAAGCGTTTTGAATATCCCCACTATACATTTCAGTATTTAAAAGATACCCATCGGAGGTTGTCAGTTCATAAAACTTAATGCCGTAACGTGCCTTTTTATTTTTGAGGTAAACTCTAAATCCAAGCCTGCCACGAAAATGTAAGAGGGATTCATCTAAAGACAACTCTTTAGACGGTCCATAAGCATTGTGGAATTTGGCTATAAGCATGTCTAAGAATGCTTGAATCTTTTCTTTATGTTTTGCGGTTCTCGAAGAGCAATTTAAAGTTCTCAATATTTTTTCAAACCTTCTTCCTGACATAATGTAACTAAAAATTGGATGAAAGTACAATACATCTCCATATGAAAACAACCTGCGCATGTTTGAAGTTGTAATTTGACCCTGCAATAAACACAGTGCCAAAAATTTCTTCATTTCGTCGATAGTCACAGGTCTAAAACTATTATCTCGAGCATTCCTTGTTTTGGGTCTATTAGATCTTGTTAAATCTTCTCCATAATTGTTGGTACATTCCACCAAATAGCTCATTATGTCATCGGTAAATAGGTATTCAAAAACATCTTTTGGACTATCTTCTGCATTTAAATTAATTTTCAGACGATTAGTGGATTCATCAAAGTTGAAATCTGGTATATCTGCAGTTGTAAACTCCCATTCTGTATCTATGTCATCTGAAGAATCAGAATTTTGATTCTGCAGTGCTTGTAGGGGTATACTGTCTTGAGATTTCTGAATAATTTTCTGGGAATCCTGGTCCAATGCGTCGGGCTCTTCTACTTCACTTTCCTCTGGCAGATTATATTGCTGGGGATTGTGAAGAGTATTATTAGACGTCTCTACATTGGAGAGCTCGGGGAGTTCGTTTAAATCAGAGTCTTCACTTTCATCTGACTGCGAGGCAGACGACTCACTGGGTACATAGTTTTCATCTGAGCTGAACTCTCCCTCATAAGCAGCATCTGAGTTCTCTTCATCCGACGTAATATCGTCATACAGCTGAATCAACCGCTGCTGTTCTCTCTTATACGGGTCACGGTCCGCCATCTGAAAGCAAAATAATATATTTTAAATTATACATCCTACTATAATAACATAAAATATTAGGCACAAAAATATCACACTAAATAAATTTATTTTTTACTTACATTTTTCGAGTAAAACTCGTATTCAACCTAACCTAACCACGTGTTTTACTATCTGCGGCACAGTACAACACACACCGCATACTTCAATATAACTGGCGACGCTGTACAGCTTCGCGTGTGACTTAGCCGGTTAGATACTTTAAATGGGTGGGGTGAAATAGAGAGGTGGAATTTACCAGACGGGTAACAGATTGGAAGGTATAGATAGGTATTCTATGACAGTGGCTTACGTGTTACCATGTATTTATATTATAATTATAACGCGGTACAGCGTTCTGCCACGATATTAGATTTTGTTAAGGACGCTTCACAGCGTTCTGCCACAACACAATTTTAAAAAAAGACGCTGCACAGCGTCTCTGTCCATCAAGGTGTTAAGTTATATCGGTGATTTCCGTGTTTTCTGTGTTATTCTTTTAATTTTTAGATTATTATTAGTCTGCTTTTATACAGGGTGCACCAAACCTCTGGTTTTCTTTGATTACGGCTAAACTATGGGATGTACAAAAAAATGTTTTTAATAAAACTAATGTATATAGTCCTGTCGCCAATGGGGGTACAACGGCCTCCTTAATTCAGATGGACTTACCCAAGTTTTTTATGTATTTTGACCCGTAGAACACAAATTTTTTGGGTAACAGTCGATCCAGATGTCGATAAGATTGTTATAAACAAAGAACTTGAGGAATCACTTAACAGCAATTTTTCGCAAAACAAAAAACATTTTTTTGTATTTTTTGGGTCATTCTGAGCAAAAATTGATCTTACAAGTGTTTTCGTAGGATGCATAGGTTTCGACATAAACGCGGTTCAACTTTCAAAAAATCGAAAAATTGCAATTTTTGAACCCGAATAACTTTTGATTGAAAAATAAAATAGCAATTCTGCTTACATTTGAAAGTTCAAGTAAAATTCTATCGGTTTTGATTATTTTCATTGCTAAAAATTAATTTTTTTATTGTTAAACAAAGCTATAAACACATAGTGATTGAATTATGTTTTCAATGCATTTCTCATTTGAAATCGAACGAGTAGGCGCGCATACATACAATTTCTACGTAGATTACGTACATTAAAACACATGCATTGGGCACGGGAAACACTATGTGTTTACAGCTTTGTTTAACAAATAAAAACTTAATTTTTAGCAGTGCAAATAATCAAAACCGATAGAATTTGACTTGAACTTTTAAATGCAGTAAGTAGAGTTGCTATTTTATTTTTTAATCAAAAGTTATTCGGGTTCAAAAATTGCACTTTTTCGATTTTTTGAAAGTTCAACCGCGTTTATCTCGAAAACTGTGCATCCTACGAAATAACTTGTAAGACCATTTTTTGCTGAGAATCACCCAAAAAATACAAAAAAATGTTTCGTTTTGCGAAAAATCGCTTTTATGTAATTCCTCAAGTTCTTTGTTTATAACAATCTTATCGACATCCGGATCAACTGTTACCCAAAAAATTCGTGTTCTACGGATAAAAATACATAAAAAAACTAGGGTAAGTCCATCTGAATTAAGGAGGCCGTTGTACCCCCCCCCCCTGGCGACAGGACTAATATCAAAACCGTCTATAATCTAAAATTAATTTCGATTATACAGGGTGAGTCAGAACGACGGTACGAATCAAAGTTGTTTTTTTTAATGGAACACCCTATATATTAGATCATTTTTAAATATAGTTTTTAAAAATATGAAAAATTTGTATAAGGTCTTATAGGCCTAAAGTTAATAATTTTCGAAATATTTACATTTTTATTGAGAAAAATGGTAATATTTATAGGGCTGTGGATTATGTTTCCAAGGTAATAAAAATTTAAGTGGTAGGTCAAAGTTTTTATAATGTAGTGTCATTTTTAAATAATTTAATATCTTTTACGTATAGCCATAAAATATACGGTGTGATCACTATTTGCAAATACAAAATTTTCACACATTGCAACAACATATTACAACCTTTCTTTTGGTATAAGGTTGTTTGTACATAGCATGTTTGGTTTTGTAAATATTTAACAAAGAACAATAGATTTTACGTTTCGCGGATATTTTATATCCGCGATAATTTTATTTAAATTTTTTTGCAAAAAAAATTATAATCTGTAAAAACGTAATTAAAAATTAAAATAAAACGTATGCAAGTGCAACTTAATTGAATTTAATAACTTTAAAATTATGTTACAAACAATATTTTACCATACTAATATGTAATTAATATAAATAAATTAATTATTAAATTAAACAACCAATTTTAAAATCTATCCTAGAAATTTTTCTACCCTAGTAACTTTATTGTACCCAATTTTGTTAGTTAAATTGTATTTATGAGTAAGATCAGTTAATAACTTTTTAATTTACCTACATCTTGAGAACGTATAAAGTATGCTTTGAAACAAATGAACGTTATAGAAGTATATTATGAAGTAAATAGTATCTATGTAGTCGTGTCACAAAAGCTGGTAATCATTTCTAATGGTTTCGCCCAAAACAAATGTCATATCCACCAATTGTTCGGATGAAAAATTAAAATTTAAAATATAAAAAATTGTTATAAAAATTTCAACTACAAAAGTATTACCAGCTATTGTGACACCATTTAATATTATTTATATTAATAAATAATTTGGCTGATACATTTAACATTCATATTATGTTCTCAAGATGTAGGTAAATTTAAAATGTAAATTAAAAGTTTAACTGATCTTACTCTTAAATACGATATAACTAACAATTAATTTGGTACTGGAAAGTTGCTGTGGTAGAAAAATTACTAGGGTAGATATCAAATTTGGTTGTTTATTTAATTTAGTAACTAATTTATGCATTCATTAGTATGGTAAAATATTTTTTGTAAAATAATTTTAAGTTATTAAATCAATTGGATTGTACTAGTATACGATTTATTTTAATCTTTAATTACGTTTTTATTTTCATATTTGATATTTTATGGTATGTTTCTAAAACAAGATTATAACTATTTTTTTTGCAAAAAAAATTTTTAATAAAAAATCCGCAAAAACTTAAAATCTATAGTTTTTTTTTAAATATCTACAATACGAAACATGCTAGGTATATACAACCTTATACCAAAAGAAAAGTAATATTTACTACAAAAGGCAATACTGATATACCCATTTAAAAAAAATGAGAAAATTTTGTATTTGCAAATAGTGATCACACTGTATATTTTATGGCATATGTCAAATATGTTAATTTATTTAAAAATAACAGTATACTAATAAAACTTTGTCATTTAAATTTTTATTATCTTGAAAGCCTAATTCACAGCCCTTTGAATATTACCATTTTTCTCAATAAAAGTGTACATATTTCGAAAATTTTTAACTTTAGGCCTATAATACCTTATACAAATTCTTGATATTTAAAAAAAATATATTTAAAAATGATTTAATATATAGGGTGTTCCATTTAAATAAACACAACTTTGGTTCGTACCGTCGTTCTGACTCACCCTGTATAATCGAAAATAATTTTAAATTATAGGCGGCTTCAATATACATTAATTTTGTTAAAAATATTTTTTTGATATCCCATAATTTAGCCTTAATCAAAGGAAACCAGAGGTTTGGCGCACCCTGTATAAAAAGCAGTTGTTTTTGGAACTTTTTAGCGACGTATTAATTTAATATAATATTTATGGATTACCGTTGAGGGCCGACTAGATCAACCAAAAAAGAAGATGTACTTCTTGGGCGTGAATCTGTCTTTTTAGTTTACTCCTTCTGGTTAAAAAATAAACATTAGTATGCAATGTTTTAGTTGCTCCCAGTGCTCGTCAATGTCATTGGTGTCTATGTTCAGCTCTCTACAGTTCGTATGCAGTTCGTGTTGAATACATTCTTTTACGTTGGGTTCTTTAAGCTTGCTTATGTCTATTGTAGCAGTTCTCTGATGTCTTTTAATATTTTTAAGTGTGAGTGTAATTTTGGCGATAAGTGGGTTGTGATCTGAGGCCACGTCTGCTACGGGATATGCTTTTATGGCTTTAACAGCATTACGGTATCTTTCGTTTATCATAATGTAGTCTATCTGGTTTCTAACTACTTTCTCCGATGAATCTGCGGGCGATCGCCATGTATACAGTGGTCTGTTGGGTAGTTTGAAAACTGTGTTTATAATAATGAAGTTCTGCTGTTGGCAAAATTGTAGTAGACGAGTAGACGATCCCCTCTCTGATTGCGATTTCCCAGACCATATTTTCCTACACACTTTCCGCTTTGCCCCTTTCCAATCTTTGCATTGAAATCACTTAGCACTATCGTGATTTCTCTACTTTTTGTTTTTTTCAGTGCCTCTTCGATATGCTTAAATAATATACTTTTAAATAATATACGCGATATAATTAAATATACTTTTATATAATAATTGCATATTCATATCAATATTGTGAGCAACATATCATTTTTCTTCTTCAATGACAGTAGGTATGAAATATTCGTCAATTTGACAATTTCAATTGACAATATGAATTATTTAAGAAAGTTGCAAGATTTCTCCGCTATTCGCGCCCGATCGTTTTAAGATTAAATAATATTATTTAATATTTTCGTTAATTCATACTTACCTAAATATAAGTACCTATTCACTCCCATAAAAGTTATATTTGTTTTGAGAGATAGCCGTTCTTGAAATCAAATTAAATAAATTTTATTATCTGCTTAAGTATCGTAAATACACAAGTCAATGATAAGATTTTTTTATATTAAGATATAAAGATTTCTTATACTAAAAATGAATAACCATTTTCAATTTCGTTGCAAAACGAGAACACAGCCGAACCATATTCTAGTCCAATCAGATAGTGCCGTAAGCACCCCTACCGGTTTCGAAACTTATTAGTCTCTCATCAGGAGGCACATATGCTGCTCTCCCCGATCCAACCAAAACAAACCCCAGCGTGCAGTCCCGGATTGCAACGAACGAAATGGCATAGATGCCCTAGCGGCAACTGCTAGCAAAAAGACTAAGTTTTCAATCTAATGGCATATAAAACAACACTTGTGCTTGCGGCACTCTCTGATTGGACTAGAATATGGTTCGGCTGTGTTTTTGTTTTGCAACGAAATTGAAAATGGTAATTCATTTTTGATTTACATTTACTCTGTGTGGAGTGTATGAAGGGAACCATTCTCGTTGGAACTTTACCGCGCTGAGCAGATGGGACGTGAATTGTAAATTGTAGAATTCCCTCATCTTCCTTAGTCTCAGCATCCGTATGGCTTGCAAATTGTAGAAGCCTCGGAGGTGTAACCAGAGAAGGTTCCCATTGTTTTCATTCTGGTGGGATGTAGAATAGCATTATGTTGTTTTATATGCCATTAGAGTGAAAACTTAGTCTCTTTATTGCTTATACTATTAAGTTGCGTAACGTGAGAAAGTAAATAAAGAATGTAATAAAATCTCATTACAAAGAATTAAGAAGTGTAAATTATATCCTTTAGGCAGAATGTGCACAACACGAGTTAAGGGGGGAAAAGAAATTTGACTGAAATTAACATAATATATACCACATCCGAAGAAAACAGGATGAAACAAAAGACCTATTTTATGAGCGACTAATGGATCAATATGAACATCTGCCAAAACGGGAGCCGAAATTGAATCTGATCCATTTTCTGGTAAAAACTGCCTAGTACAAAGCGATAAAGAAACAATAAAACCACAGACAGAAAAAAGAAGACGATATGATATAGAAAAACTAAATTAAATAAATGAAAAGCTATTCTCTAAATTATAGGGTCATCACCTAGGCATAGAACAAATAATGCGGCTATGACAGCCCTGGCATTAAGGCTATCTGCTCCCGGTGAGGGTGGTTATCCCTTATCCGAGGGGTGGAATAATTGATACGCTTTTACTTGTTGAGTTGTTTTATTTACACTCGCATGAGCATAAGCTGGTAGCACCGCACCCAAAGAACGTCTCGTGAAGAAAAAGAGACACTATCTTTAATGTGGAAATATTACGTCTGATCACAAAATAGAATGACGAATGTCTAATATAATAATAAGAATTCCCTTGTTATAGTTTTGCTGTTTATATATTTAGAAATGCCTATTCAGCATCGACCATGAAAAGTGTTTATAATTGACTCTGCAATTATTAGTGAATCGTGATCTAGGATAACAATATTTGTATAATCGAATGAAGGTTGTAATATTGTTATGATGACATAAATAACTGAAAGTAATTATCGTAGATAATTACAGGGTGTTTTTAAGATATATCTACTGAGTACAGATGAATTCTTGTACACCTTCCCTTTTTAGGAATTTTCCGACTACGGGGAGGGAAATTTGCAAGTCGTGCTACCAACCCATACTGTGTTGTAATCAATACAAAAAATTTATTTTATATACAAACTTCCTAAGCCTACGCAAATACATAAATAATATAAAATGTTCGTTTAACAACATTGTTTCGTAACACTTGTCACTCACTGTGTTTTCGGATTGTAAGCATATAATCTATTCTTATGTATTTCCTTGATTTTATTGTTTTCTATTCTGATTTTACAATTAACGCTATTTACTTCTGTTATCGTGAAAGGACCTACATAAAGACTATCAAACTTACCATTCTCTTCCCTTTTTACAAGGACTAGGTCTCCTATTTTAAAGTGTTGTGGTGTTGCTTTGAGCTTATTCTTTTCTTGCCGCTCTTTTTTGTGTTTTAATAAGAAGGTTCTGGCTCTCTCGTGTGCGCTTTGTAGTTTGTATCGTAACTCATTGTAGTAGGCATCTATATTGTAACATGGTTGAATCTCATGTGTAAGGTCTTCCGGCAGGTTAACCTTCCTGCCATATAACAGTTCGAACGGTGTGTATCCATGATACGCGTTAGGGGTTGTATTGTAGCAGTATGTGAACATTCTGCAACACACATCCCAATTTTCTCTGTCTTCGTCTATGAATGCTCTTACGTACTCGTTCAACGTTCTGTGTAGTTTTTCGCAACTTCCAATGGACTGTGGGTGGTATGCCGTTGAAAAGTTGTGTTCTATTTTTAATAGCTTTGTTAATTCCTGCATTACTTCGTTCTTATACTCTGTGCCTTGGTCTGTTCTTATTTGCTTCATGAGTCCGTATGTTGGTATGAAATGATCAAAGATTCCTCTTGCTATTGTCTCTGCTTCTTTATTGCACACTGGTATGCTGACCGCGTATTTTGTCAGTTCACACAACATTGTGATACAGTATTTATTACCTTCATTACTTCTCGTGAATGGACCTATTGTATCTATGTATACTATGTCCCATGGTTTGGAAGATGTGTCCGATATCACGAACTCTTCGACATGTGTTCTTTTCGGTTTGTTAATTTGACATTTGTGGCATTGTTTTACGTATTTTCTTACGTCTTTTTCCAAATTTTTCCATCGGAATCTTGCCTTTAGCTTCTTAATTAGTCTGTTATTCCCTACGTGTCCTCCGAACATCGGGTGATTATGGTATTCTCCTATTAATCTGTGTTTTTCTTTGTCATCTTTTATTGTTTCTGGTACTTCACATATGTATATTTCTATATTCTTCAATTTTTTATTTCCTTCTTTAATAAATTCATCAATTGTGCACATTTTAAAAATAATATCATTTACGTATATTTTTACTTTACGTACTGCATTCTCTACCGCCAGCTTATCAAGCTGTACCAACGCTTGGTTTAAATCGAAACGATTCAATCCTGTGGCTATGCTTTTGCTGCATTTTATTTTGTTTTTGGCCCTAATGCTCAGTCTTGGTGAGATTAGTTCTGCTCCAAAGGACAAAATTGGTAGTCTATGCGCCTCTAAATTATTTAGTACCTTCCTTACTGTCTGTTTGGTGGCTTCTGGCTGTAGTGCGAGTTCACTTTCAGCCTTTGTTTGTCTTGCTTCTTTCTCCTTTTCTTTTGCTTGAGCTCTTGTTATAGCTAGTATATGGGCGTTGTCTATGTATAGGTTTTTTAGTTGATGCAATGTTATTCTTGAAAGGCTGTCTGCGTAGTTACTTTTCCCTGTTATATACTCTATTTCGAAGTCATATTCTTCTAGGTCTAATCTGATCCTCGTGAGTTTTGAGGTTGGTTCTTTCATTGCAAATAGGTGTGTCAAAGGTTTATGGTCTGTTTTTACTTTGAATGTTGGTGCTCCATATAGATAACATTTAAAATAATTAATTCCCCAATGAATCGCTAGTAATTCCTTAACGATTATAGGTTTATTACATTCTCCTTTACTAAAACTTCTTGATGCATATGCTATAGGTAGGTCAATTCCGTTATAATCTTGACTTAGGATTGCTGAACAACTCTCATTGGATGCGTCTGTTGTTAAGATAAACTGTTTGTTGAAATCAGGATATTTTAAAATTGGTGGTTTCGTCAGAGATGCTTTAAGCTTTTTGAATGCTTTTTCACACTCCTCGGTCCACGAAAATTCTACTCCTTTCCTCGATAATTTGTTGAGTGGTCTGCATATTTCCGCAAAATTTTTAATAAAACGTCTGTAATAGTTGCAAAATGCTACAAATCTCTTTGTTTCTTCCGCTGTCTTAGGTGTCGGATATTGTTCAATTGCTGCATACTTCGCTTTGTCTGGTGATACTCCCTCTTGAGAAAGATCATGTCCTAAATATGTTACTTCCCTTCTAAAGAATTGACATTTTCCTGGGTTAAGTTTCAAATTGAATTTTCGACATGTCTCGAATGTCTTTTTCAGGTTGTCTAAGTGATGTTTTTCGGATATTCCAATTACTACGATATCGTCCATGTAAAGAAATGCTTTGTCTGGTGTTAATCCTGAAAATGCTATTGACATCATTCTTGAAAAGCTATTTGGGCTTACATTTAATCCAAAAGGTAATCTGGTAAATTGAAATGCTCCATTTTCTGTGCTGAACGATGTGTATTTTCTCGATGATTTTTCTAATGGTATCTGGTGAAAGCCTGACATTAAGTCTATAACTGAAAACCATTTTGCTCTTCCTAGTTGATCTAATATCGAATCTATTCTTGGTAATGGAAATTTGTCTGTAACTATCTTCTTGTTCAGTTGTCTAAAATCTATGCATAATCTCCATGCTTTTCCTCCATCTATAGCTTTTTTCGGTACCAGTACTACTGGGCTGTTGTACTCGGATGTAGATGGTTCTATGATTCCTTGGTCTCTTAGGTTTTGTACTTGTCGATTTAATTCCTCTGTTTGCGCATGAGGTGTCCTATAATTCTTGATATATACCGGAGTTTGGTCTTTAACTCTTAGTTTTTGTTCGTAGAAATTGTTACAGGTTAACATATCATGCCTTAGGGCGAATATGTCTGAATATTCCTCGCATAACGATACTAAGTTGTCTCGTATGTATTCTGGTATGTCTAATTTCAGTGATTCTCGTAATTCTTTTTTTCTGTCCTTGCTGTCGTTGACTAGCCTATATATATATTGAATAGTTTAATATCCAACGTCCTGATTGTGCTTGCGTCTACATTTACTGTTTCGTACGTTGTGTTTAAAATTTTGATGTATGGATTATTACTTGAAATAATTGCTCTTGCTATGAATATTCCTGGTTGTATTTCTTGCTGTTCCACTATCCTGTCTTTCTTTAACGTTTGAAAAATTTTTACGATTCTGTAAATTTCACATCTAGGCGGTATTATTATGGTGTCATTGTCTATATTATCCAGAATTTTCGTACTAATGTAACAATCGTTGTCCTCTTTAATGTGCATTTTAAGGTTTGCGTAATCTAGTATACATTGAAAGTTAGAAATAAAGTCTCTCCCAATGATTCCGTCTGTTGGAATTGGAAAGTTAGGTTCTACCAATTGAAAGATGTGTTCGAATCGAGTTCCTTTTACTTCGAGTGTTGTCTCAACTTCTCCCATTGTTTGCAACTCTCCTTTAGTGACTCCTTTTATTTTCGCCTTTGTGTTTGGTTTCACCTGTTCCTTCATAAAATCTTGTGAACATTTTAGTATTGAAATGTCAGCTCCTGTGTCTATGATAAAAGTGCTTGTGTTTTCAAGAATTCCTGTTTTCATTCGTACAAAGTTCGTTAGGTTTAGGTCGAAGTTGTAAATGTTATATTTTATTTCTGCCTGTGTGCTTCCAACTTCTTGTTCATTCAAAACCCCAACTGCTGGTTTTCTTGCTCTTCTTGACTGTCCTCTATTTCTAGTAACCTTACGTTCCTGTTACGTCCGCCTCTCTGGTTTCCTCTGTATGTTTGATTATTAAATTGTCTGTATCCTCTGTTCGAATAATTTCGTTGATTGTCCGTTGCTTCTCCTTCGTTCCGTTGTCCGAAGTTATTTCTTCTTCCTCTGTCATATTTGTTATGGTATCCTCTTCTGTATTGCTGCTGTCCTCTCCTATTCTCGTAGTTTGTCCTATAATTTAAGACTCTTCCTTGTGCATTTTCTTCAGTCGTATCGATCGACAAAAATTTAGATACTACTTCCTGCGGTGATGTAAAGTTACCTGCTTCCAGTATTAGCTTAGCTTTCTCTGCATTAGCGTTTCGTTTCATTGTTGTTACTACTGCTTCCGTCGTATATTTCTTTGCTAAGTCAAGTGGCATTCCTTCCGCTATGTATGCTACTTTTAATTGTTCTGCTAACTCTTCCACTTCAGATGCGTACACTGCTGCATCTCTATGCCCTTGCCCTTTTTTGGCTAATTTGGCTATTAAATTCTTCGGATTATCACCTTTTAATTCTTTCTTTAGTGCTTCAGCTATCCGTGGAATCGTATCTTCTGTGGTTATTAGGTTCCTAGCCTTATTGGTGAGTCGCGTTTTTATTAGCGTTACAGCTGTGTCTTCATGACCTTCTGCCAATTTTCCAAGTAGTTCTAATGCGTCTAAAAATGGTTGTAATTTCCCTGCGCTTCCATCGAACTCGTTGGGCAATATCTTGCTTGCGATATTCAAAAATTCATTGATTGTCAAAGCCATGTTTAATATTGTTATATCTTGTTTTATGTCACCTTTTTCCTCTTTTATTCCGTCGTTAATTATTTCTTCTTCTCCTTCCTCGTCGCTTTTTCCTTCTTCTATTTCCTCATCGCTTTGTTCCTCTTCAACTTCCTTGTCGATTGGTTGATGTATTGAACTTGGAACCACTGTTCTCACATTTACTGCTTGAAATGATCGTATAACTTTGTCTCTGATTTTTCCAAAATATTTGTTGCACGATTCCCTTTGTTTGTCCGAAAGTGCTTCCCAGTTTTTCCTAGTCAATTGCGTGAACTTGTTATAAGCTTTAATTAGCTGTGTCGTCACTTCTTCCTTTATGTCCTTAGATTTCGGAACTTTTTTCTTTAAGACTCTTCTGCTTTGCCTGTCTATTTCTTGTGCAATTTCCTCAACTATTTTGACAAAATCTTCCCAAGTAACTTTGTTGCTACTCATTTATACATAATTTTTTTTTCAGCTCCTGCACTTCTTAGCGAAAATATAAATTCGATAGTCTTACGGTGTATATAGATATGTAGTATATAGATATATAGTAAAAAAATATGGAGATAAAATAATACGTCAATATATGGTAAAAATATGTAAAAATTGCAGTAGTATTCTCCTTTTCATGAACATTTTTCAGTGCGTCACAAATTATAGAAAAAAAGGTAAGTCCGTGATAATACATATTTATGACATTTATTCTAACGTGACATTTTAGTTAAATCTGACAGTTGTCAAATTTTATTTTCAATTTGGAATAAAACCAAATCAATTGTGTCTATTGCATTTATAAAATGGTATTTTCTTTCATTTGTATAGTCTTATAAATTGTACAGATTATATTGATAATATTATTATTTTATTTAATAAATAATTCTTTTTTGATTATGGCGCCATCTATCGACAACTAGAATAATCACCGAACTAGAATAATTACCGAAGTATTCCCAGACGTGCCTTTTTTTCTGTCACATACAATTTAATGCGTTAGAGAGAAATCGAAAAACTGTGACGCACTGAAAGATGATCATGAGAAAAAGAATAATAAAATTCAAAAATAAATAACGTTATATTAACCCTTGTAAATAAGTAGTTAGAATAATAATTTAAATGTATTATGCATATAGCGTATATTTGTTATATATCGTATATTTATTTTGATAGGTATATTTACGATAGCAAATATTAAAATCATAAAAAATTGCAAAAATGTACTAAACATCAGTAGTCAAATAATAAATGAATAAAAGTCAGCAAGGATAAAGTATACGTTGATAAATATGTAAAAAAAAATCATATAAAATTGTATCATTGCGTCCTATAATAACTTAATATGAGGGTAAAAAAAAATCTTTGTATATTGATAAATATTGGTAATAGAATAGAATAATTAAGTAAAAATAGGTAAACTTGAAACATATATTAATGTAATTAAGGTAGCACATAATGTTTATACTTTATACTTTATATTAATCAGGAAATACCATAAAAATAGCTAATATGGACTTACCACTTTTACACGTCTGTGTTCGTATCACCCAAAAAGTCCTCGCTGCACGTCCCATACCATTCCATTCAGCTCCATGTCAAGCCTGATGTCTCCATCCTTTTCTGCATACCACACTGTTCTAGGGTGGTCGAGGTGCCAGAACATTGACGTGTTTCTCCATTTCTCGTTCTAGACTGCTTGTTCCTTACGTTCTCGCCTGGTCTTGGATCGCCATATGACAGCCCTGGCATTAAGGCTATCTGCTCCCGGTGAGGGTGGTTATCCCTTATCCGAGGGGTGGAATAATTGATACGCTTTTACTTGTTGAGTTGTTTTATTTACACTCGCATGAGCATAAGCTGGTAGCACCGCACCCAAAGAACGTCTCGTGAAGAAAAAGAGACACTATCTTTAATGTGGAAATATTACGTCTGATCACAAAATAGAATGACGAATGTCTAATATAATAATAAGAATTCCCTTGTTATAGTTTTGCTGTTTATATATTTAGAAATGCCTATTCAGCATCGACCATGAAAAGTGTTTATAATTGACTCTGCAATTTATTAGTGAATCGTGATCTAGGATAACAATATTTGTATAATCGAATGAAGGTTGTAATATTGTTATGATGACATAAATAACTGAAAGTAATTATCGTAGATAATTACAGGGTGTTTTTAAGATATATCTACTGAGTACAGATGAATTCTTGTACACGGCAAAGTACAAAGAGGGCGATAACTGTGGCAAAAACTGTGAATTGTGCATAATATCATTCCACAAAAGAACGAAAATAAAACAGAAGAACTGGTTCGGTGAATATTACCTTAAAATAGCGGAAGACAACAATAATATCCTGAACCGACGTTACTAGGATCGAAGAAGAAAAAAGGGAGGTATATTATGTAGATGGCAGAAAAGGAAATAGAAAGAAAAGTACTATTCGCGGTGTGCAAGTACTTGGAAGGGATACAAGAGACGATCGTGCGAGAATAGCGGACAAATATTGTAACTTTATTAAATAATTCATTGTCAATTGAAATTGTCAAATTGACGTATATTTCATATCTACTGTCAATGAAGAAGATAAATTATATATTGCTCCACAATATTGATATGATATGCAATTATTATAATAAAGGTAAATTTAATTAATTGTATTTTGCTTGCAGTACTGCATTTTAATAACTTATTTTATTTACTACATACAATTGTTTACGTTTTAATAACATAACCTGAATCTTATTTTTCTTCTTATTATTTTTTTGGACTATGGCCTTGACAATTATCCAGTAACCAGGACCATATGATTGGTCAATATAATTAAAAGTGCGAATAAAAGTGCAGAGCGTAGAAACCAGGTGTCGCTTTTCCGAACTTGCACGGTCCCAATAGAAAAGAGAAGAGAAATTCCAGAAAATAGCAATATATTTCTTGTATCAGGAAGTTAAAATGACTTCAAAAGGAATACCAGAATTTTAATATATACCTAAAAAAGAAGACGGAAAGCTGACCAGTAAAAATGAAACAGTTGTGAGATTTTAGGGAACTATTGAATGGACAAAATGCACAGGATAATAAAAATCTTCTATAGAACAAGATGACATTTGCGATCATAAAAAGCGGGTCACTCGATGAATTATTCAGGTTAGATGTCTCGAATTTTCTAAACCTGTTGTCCGATTTAAGTGATTTTTTTAGTATCTTATACCCTTATTCTTTAGCAATATCGCTATAATAGTAATATTGCTAGACAGGTAAATTGTCATTGTATACCGGATGCAACAATCATACTGTGTTTATTTAGCATAGATAAAATATTGAAATTAAAACTCAATTGTAGCCTTAGGCTTTTTTAACATTTTCCTTTTTGATTTATTTGTTTATGTCGGATAATAAAAAAGTTAGGCACGTTACTAACTAGCCATATTCTTCATCAATACAGAGTGTTTCTAAATAAGTGCGACAAACTTTAAGGGATAATTATTCGGCATGAAAAAGATAATGACAGTGTGTTTGATAATCGTATGTCCGCAAATGCTTCGTTTCCGAGATACGGGATGTTAAAGTTTTTCTTACAAACTGACGATTTATTTATTGCTCTAAAACCCGTAGAGATATGCAAATGATTTTGGTAGGTTTTAAGGGACAGTGATTGTGCATTTTTTGGCATACAATTAATAATTCTATATTCATAATTGGCGTGCATACGAGTTTAAACATTTTAGATACACCCCGTATGCACGACAATGGTGAATATAAAATTCTTAATTGTATGTCAAAAAACGCGGCATAAATACCTCTTAACACTTACCAAATTTCATTTGCATATTTCAACCGGTTTTAGAGCAATAAATAAATCGTCAGTTTGTAAGAAAAAATTCAACATCCCGTATCTCGAAACCGAAGAATTTGCGGCCATACGTTTATAAAGCAAATGGTCATTATTTTTTCATGCAGAATTACCCCTTAAAGTTGGTCGCACTTATTTAGAAACACCCTGTATTGATGAAGAACATGGTTAGTTGTTAACATGCCTAACTTTTTTATTATCCAACATAAACAAATAAATCAAAAAAGAAAATGTTAAGAAAGCCTAATGCTACGATTGAGTTTTAATTTCAATATTTTATCTATGCTAAAACATTCCACATGGTGTTCCGAACTTCCGAGGAATAAACACAGTATGATTGTTACACCCGGTATACAATGACAGTTTACCTGTCTAGCAACAATATTATTATAGCGATATTGATAAAGAATAAGGCTGTAACATACTAAAAAATCACTCAAATCGGACAACAGGTTTAGAAAATTCGAGACATATAACTTGAATAATTCATCGAGTGACCCGCTTCTTATGATCGCAAGTGTAATAAGTAGAACACTTAGCGCAGCTAAGAATGTAAGAGATTAAGAATATAATAAAGGCTTTCAAAAATCGAGATAGCTACACTAATCCTAAAAAATGTAGGTGAAGAGCTTCCTTCAAAAAAGTGTCTGTAACCTTATCCAGAGGACAGAGAAGAGGAAATACACTCAAAGACTGGATCAGGCTTTATTATGCCCTGTATACAAAAGAGGGATGCATTGTCATGTAAAAACTATAAAGGTATCGCTTAGTTGGATGCTGTCCAGATTTGCGGAAGATAAGCTAACCCTCTTTTGCCCAATATATCTCACAAAATACATGACTTTATAATTGATTTTTTAAATATTGGGGGCTTTTTCAATAGTTCAAACCTTGGTTGTCACAATCAGTTGTTCTTCCTCTACAGGGTTGGTTATCTTTGTTTGATTTAAACGGTTTCAAAGTATTAAGTTATGTTGATTTAGTTTCTCGTTCTGTGAGTGTGCGCGTTTTTAAGCCATCGACAGAAACGGTAAATTCAGTTTACCTACTCTTGTTATTCTAATATTTTTTTTTATAAAAACCAATTAAAGTGACTTATTAATATGTTAGGAGGATTTCTTCTCTTGGGCAAAAGAGGGCTATGGAGGCGAATATCAAGCGACCTTAGAGATAATAGATAACAGTTCTGATCATCTCCTGGGATAAAATGTTCCAAGGCCTGCCGGAGCCTAGGTTGGGATGTCTGATTAAAGTCTATAAAAATCGTGACACAAGATTTTTATATACAGTAAGCACGTAAAGAACATACATTTTTTTTTGTGTCAATTAATTTAATAAAAAAAAATGTTTTTTGGACACTCTGTATAATAGGCTTGTATCCCCCGTACCAAAAAAAATGTGTGTACCTACTTTGTACGCACGTAAGAAGTTATACTTCTATTATATGATTTCAACGAAATCAATATACTTTAAACAGTTTATTTATATTTAATTTAACTATTAAACTAATTTTAATACTTACTACTTTTCAAAAAATTTTATTAAAACAATACCAAAAATTAAAAAAATAAAAGAATAAAACACACACAAACACATTGAAAAATGCCACAAAGAAATGATTTCTGAACAATAATTGTTGCCAAAAATTTTAACTAAATACGTATTTTCTGAAAATATTATATAATAATGTACTTACAATCATGAAATGTATAAAAAATGAAAAAATAGTAACTTGCGTTGGGGATCAAACCCGCTTCCCGCCGATCAAAAATCGAAGTGCTTTCCCATTGCGCCAACTTCGCGTGTCTGTCATGTGGGAATATACGCCAACTGAACGTTTACACCATAAACTTTTTGACAGTAGTTGTTTATTACTTATATGAATTTAATCAAATCAGTTTGATTTTTGTGGAATTGACAGTCTTATTTAAAGCAAAAAATATTGTTTACTAAATTTGCTAAATGGATTTTCTAACAAACCTACCTTAGAAGTCTGAAGGGGCCAAATTGGTCCTGTATCACTTATTATCGTTTTCTCGGAAATAAGACGATTTCTTTTAACTTTCTGTCGGATGGATAAAAGTTTGTTTATGCACGTTTATTCCTAGAAGGTATTTTGGTACATAGTGTTTGTTCCTTGAAAGTATTTTGTTTATTGTCCGGTTTATTAGGTTCTGCTGACTCTCGTTTCTGGAATATTGAAATATTCGTTCATTTGTGAAAATTCAAGACGACTGTAAAAAGTCTCGTCGTGGACTATCAGATCTTGAACTTCTTGAAGAAATACGAAAAACAGAAGAAGATGTTTCGGGAGGTGAATCTGAATTTGAAGAAAATAATGAGTCAGACGATGAACAATACATACCACCACAAAATAATGATTCGAGTGACTCTGATGATTCAGAGCAGTTAGAAAGTTTTATTGTACAAGAGCCATCAAAGTATGTAAACACTGCTTCTACATCTCAACAGTACGACTCAGCTAATCTTATCGTGAATCCAAGTGCACCTAGGCCAAGTCGCAAGAAAAAAAGAGGTCAACAAGGAAAAGCTATTTCAATCGGAGACACCGAACAATCGAAAGACGGAACAACGTGGAAAGTTATTGATTCTGGATCAGTACCTGGTAAGATTATGATTTTTAGTATCTTCATATTCATTGAATGTTTGCTCATTACAGGACTACGCGCTCAGCACAACATTTATCGAGAGGAATCAGGTCCTACGTCGTATGCAAAAAGGAACGTGAGGAACAATTGTGTGGTAAGTGCTTGGCATCTTATAATCAACGACAGCATGTTACGTCATATACAAGAATGCACTATTGCAGAAGCACATCGATGTTTGAAAAATGACACATGGACTATAACTTTGGAAGAACTGGAGGCTGCCCTTGCTATTATGTACGCAAGAGGAGTCTACGGCGCCAAAAATTTCCCAATCAACAGCTTGTGGGAAACAGTATGGGGTCCTCAGTTTTTTAGGCAAACTATGTCACGAGACAGATTCAAGGATATTATAATATATCTCAGATTTGTCATAAAGCAAACGAGATCTGAACGATTGAAAACCGACAAATTTGCTCTAGCCTCTGCGGTTTGGAATGGATTTATAGAAAATAGTGGTGCATGTTACAAACCGGGAATAAACCTCACTGTGGACGAACAACTACTGCCTTCTAAAGCCAGATGCCCGTCCACACAGTACATAGCAAATAAGCCGGATAAGTTTGGCATAAAATTTTGGCTTTTGGCATGCGTGGAATCAAAATATATTGTAAATGGTTACCCTTATACTGGCACTGATTACCTACGCAAGAAATGTGTTGGTGAACATGTTGTTTTGCGGTTAATGGAAAATCAACTGGGAAAGGGCAAAAATGTTACGACAGATAACTACTTTATATCGTTAAAATTGGCCAAGGCCTTGCGAAAGAAATCAACAAGTCTTGTGGGTACTTTGAATCGCAACAGAAAGGAAGTTCCTCTAAGCGTAAAGAGTGAAAATAGAGATTTATACGTTACCCATATATTCCAGAGCGACGAAAAGATATCACTTACGGCATACCAAGGAAATAGTCACAAAAATGTGCTTTTGTTGAGCTCATTACATCAAACAGTGGATGTTGCTGTCGATGAAAAAAAACTTCCTGAATCAGTAAGTTTTCATAATCAAACAAAATATGGGGTTGATGTAGTGGACCAAATGGCGCGTCTTTATATGACAAAAGTTGCTTCAAGACGATGGCCAATGCACTTGTTTTATAACATTCTTCACTTAGGAGCAATAAATGCATGGATCATTTATAAAGAAGTAACTGGAAGTAAAATTAGTCGTCGTAAGTTTATTCTTCAGCTGTGTGAAGAATTACGGGCTCCATACCTTGCCTCCCGCAATCTGGTACTACACCCAGCACCACCGGATTTACCAACCACCAGCACTGTTACTAGCCAAAAAAGAAAAAAATGTCAGTTAAAAATGTTTTGTAAAGGAAATCATACTTCCAATCAGTGCCACGGCTGTAACAAGGCAATGTGTGGCAAAGGCCAAAAACTGCAAACTCTATGGTGTTCCAAATGTTTAATCAATGAAAGTAAAAAATAAAATTAAATTCTATCGTCCGAGTTTATATAATTTCTTTAAACTGTTTATTTTTATTTTTTGTTTATTCTAAAACAAAATAGTAAATTCTTTAAAACAGGTTTTTATTGATTTAAGAACTTGGGGCCAAAATGATCCCTTCCGGCTTTCTAGGTAGGTATGCTAAGTCAGACTTTCTAGTGTTAAAGGAATATTTTGTGGAATAAAAATATATTAGGTGAATATCGGTAGAAATTTTGATGGTAATCAAATTATTTATATCAATGCATTACATACTATTTTGGTAGATTCATTTTAAATTCTCCAAATAGGTAGGAACCTATGTAATTTTTTATTAGGATACTGAACCATTTACAATTATTACGTACCTGTCGCTTTTAAAAAACTATTTAAAAAGTCACTACAAATATAAACTTGCTTTTTTCTCTGCCATCACAACAACATAAACTAATATACACTTACACAACATTTTTTTATCCGTAATCTCCATATTGCACAATTATTGACACATGATTTTAACACTCAATCAGATCCCGTATAACGTTTGAGCGACTAATATGTTAATACCATACAGTCGGTGTGCGCATGCGCCAGGGAATGTAAAAATTCACCCTCGTGCCCAAAGAAGTATAACTTCAAAAAGTTTATTCATAGCAAGCTGAAAATTTGTTAAGAGAACGGAGCAAAATGCAAAATTTTGACTCATATCAAAATTTTCAATGTGTTTTAAATGTATTCAGTTTTTTCGAATCCTGAGAAAACTAATAAGTATTTTTGAAAAATTCAAACGCAGAGTAAAAGACTACTTTATTACCGAGGGCCGAAAGTCCATTAGAATAAATAAAAAGTTTCTTTTAAATGAAATATTTGCAACTAAAAATCACACTAAATTTTATTTTCACCCCTGTAACTTATTAATATAAACATTATAGAAGTTTTCAGGGACTTTCGGCTCTCGGTAATAATGTAATCTTTCATTCTGCGTTTAAAGTTTTCAAAAATATTTATTAGTTTTCTCTGGATTCGAAAAAAATTAATACATTTAAAACACATTAAAAATTTTGACATGCGTCAAAATTTTCCATTTTGTTCCGTTCCCCTTAATAGCTTAACGGTGTCTAGTCGGACAAATTTTAATGTATGTGAACACTAGAAGAGGGGAAATTTTAATTGTGGAACGTGTCATCCTGACAAGTTTATGATTATGAAAACTAACAGCAGGTTGTTTTTAAAAGCTTATTCAATAGCAACAGGGAAAATTTTAATTGTGGAACGTGATTTTAATTGTGGAGCGAGTCATCCTTACAAATTTATGATTGTGAAAACTAGCATTTATAATAAACATTTTAATTAGTCCGGCACGTAGAACATGTCAAATGATAGGAATTATGTTGGTGATAAATAGCAGTCTGATTTTTGCATGTAGTGCGGCAGATTCGTGCAAATATTATAAGAATTGTGCATTTGTGCATTTAATGATAGAAACATATAAATTGGACCACATATACTACACATATAAACGTTCAAATTTAGATGGGAGGCCATCTCAGATTTTGCCTTTTACAAAAATGGCGGGGATTCAAAATGGCGCCTATACATATGTGACTAATAGCACGATAACTTTTTAAGGAAATAACAGATTTCAACAAATTTGGTATATAGGTTCTTTTCTTGATATATTATATAAGATCGAGGTATTGAACCGGAAGAATAGGTGTACCAGAAGTTGTGTTTTTCCTGGTTTTTATGTAAAAATATGTTGTTTTTTTCAATTCTTTCACCCTGTATGTATTAATTTTTCAAAAAGTTAATACGGCCATTAAAAAGAGCGTAAAATATTTTTTAGGAAATATTTTGAACTTTTTAGTTATGTTAATTACCATTTAATAAATGCAAAACGGATCTTCACATGTACCTATATGCGGCAGATTCGTCCAAATATTATAAGAATTATTGTGCATTTAATGGTAGAAGCACATAATTTGGACAACATATACTACACATACAAAGATTCAAATTTAGATATGAGGCCATCTCAGACTTAGTCTTTTACAAAAATGGCTAGACACCGTTAAGCTATTAACGAATTTTCAGCTTGCTATTAATAAACTTTTTTTGTTCGCGGAATTCAGGGCTTTAAATTATTGGGTTAAAATTAACTATTTAGATGGGAAATAAGCCACAAATAAATTGAAAAAAATTATTTTATTAACATTTCGACGCGCGACGCCCAAATCGGGTGTTGTTGCCAAAATTATTTTTTTTAATTTAATTGTGGCTTATTTCCCATCTAAATAGTTAATTATAAAAGTTTATATTACTGTATAGAGAATTGAATAACCTTTTAAATGATCTAGTACACGACACCTTTTCTCATTTAAAAAATATCGATTACGTCATCACGCCCAGTTGGATGACGTCATTAGTATGGCATATATACCAAAACATCATTATTTAAAAACTAAAATCTACCTATTTCGGGATTTATTTCAAAAATCACTCTTTCGTGAAAAAAAAATGAATTTATTCCATCCTTTACGTGCTCACTGTATAAAGGTAATGTGTATACAAACGTATAATTTATTAATGAATGTATTGTTTTTAGAGATCGCTGCTTACCACTATGAAAACGACCCTGCAGTTAAAGAGACAAAGAAAAAACCATTGTTTGAGGACGTTCTCCCATTCTATCTTGAAAAGTTGGAAGCACAAGTACAGAAAAATAATGGTTATTTGGCTACTGGAAAAGTAAGTTACAAATTCGACACTGTGCGTCAAACTCGACACTGTCTGTCAAACTCAATGGATAAAATATTATTTAATTCTTCTTCTTCTTCTTGTTGTGCCTATTTGTCACGAATATTGGCGATCATCATGGCAATATTTATCTTAGCGCGGAAAGCTACATAGATGTCGTGTTGAACCAGGTTCTGAGGTTCTCTAACCAGGATGTTCTTCTTTTTGCTGAACCTCTCTTCCAAATATTTTTCCTTGCAGGATAGCTTGTAGGAGGGCATATCTGGATTCATTTTGCATAATGTGTCCAAAGTACTCTAACTTTTTGATACTGATCGGTACCTCTCGGCTCTTCTTCATTCTTTTGAGAATTTCCTCATTTGTGACCCGGTCAGTCAGGGATTTTAAAAATTCTCTGATATAGCCACGTCTCAAATGCTTCCAATTTCCTGCACATATCTTAGTTCAACGTTTACGATTCAACACCATAAAGAAAGGACAGAAAATACGTAGCATCGCAGAATTCTTACTTTTATACTAAGAGAGAGGTGGTGGCTCTTAAAGAAGGCCTTCATACGGTTGGAGGAAAATGTAGCTTTTCCGATGCGCGCTCTTATCTCTTGTTGCTGCTCCAATTCTAATTTATTTTGGTTATGTGGTACGCCACGCTTTAAACAGGGGTTTGGTTGATGTAGAGTTGACCTCCTGTTATCTTTTTCTTGCTAATGATCATAAGGTTTGTCTTCTTTACGTTTATATTGATTCCGTATTCTTCTTCTTCTTCTTCTTCCTCTATTTGTATGGACATGACTCTGTCCGTTTTTTCAATGTGCCTCTAGTAAGTTATCGTTCCATCGTTTTCGTGGTCTTCCCACTGATCGTCTTCCTATTGGTGAACCGTCTCTCGCTGACCAGACTACCCTATTTGTTGTCATTCGGCTTATGTGGTCATTCCATTCTATTCTTCTGTTTCTTACCCAGTTATTAATGATATCCACCTTGCATCTCCGTCGCATATCTGTACTTCTAGCTCTGTCTCATAGAGTCTTACCATCGATTTTTCGAAGGGTTTTCAAATCCGCTGTTTCGAGCAATCTTTTTGTCCTCTCTGTGCCGGGTCGTGTTTCTGCCGCGTATGTCATTATTGGTCTGATGATTGTTTTGTAAATTCTGCCTTTCATTTCTTTTCCGATATTTTTATTTCTCCATATTGTGTCAATCAGGCAACCTGCTGCTCTGTGTGCTCTGTTCACTTGATCTTCCACTTCTGTTTCGACCCTTCCGTAGCTAAATAGTGTGATGCCTAGGTATTTAAACTCTATCACTTGTTCTTATATCTGAGCTTCCAGCTCCAATTTACATCTTATTGGATCCGCTGGTATAACCATGCAATTTGTCTTTTTTGGGGAAATTAACATGTTAAATTTTCTGGCGGTTATGTTAAATTGGTGCAGCATACGTTGTAAATCATCTTCACTTTGAGAGATTAGTATTGCATCGTCTTCATAGCAGATTATTTTAAGTTGTTTTTCTCCCATTAATATCCTTTTTTAGTTCTTACTTTTTTTATTATTCCATTCATGATCACGTTCCATCCATAAAAGACTCAAGGAATCCCCCTGTCTTATACCATTGCCAGCTTTAATTGGATCAATATCAGTTAGTTCCATGCTGAAACTGAACATTGGCACCAAGTCCTGAAACGATTACTGTGTATAGTACAGTTTTTGGGGACACAGGGGTTGGCCTTTCGAGGGAAAAAGGATGTTCTTTTTGAACGTAACAACGGAAACTTTTTAAAATTGGTAGAACACATAGCAAAGTTTGATGTTTTTATGGCTGAACATGTGAGAAGGATCAACTCAAAAGAAACACACGTTCATTATTTGAGCAAAAATATCCAGAGCGAGTTCATTCTGTTCTTGTCAGCCAAGATCCAAGATAAAATCTTGCAAGACCTACAGCAAGCCACATATTATTCGATAATATTAGACTGCACTCCTGACGTTAGCCATACTGAGCAAATGACGTTTGTGATAAGACTTGTGAAGATTACTGAAAATGAAGATGTGGTAATTAAAGAACATTTTTTAGGTTTCATTCCTATTAAAGATTCATCAGGTGAAGGTCTCACAGAAGCATTATTGAAAGAACTAAAGGAACAAGGAATTCCTTTAAAAAACATGAGGGGTCAGGGCTATGATAATGGTTCGGCAATGAAGGGAAAGCATGTTGGAGTTCAGAAGAGGATCCTTGATCTAAATCCTAGAGCATTTTATGTTCCATGTGGAAACCACTCCCTGAACTTGGTAATTAACGATGCAGCTCTGTCTTGCAATAGTGCAGTAGACTGTTTCAGCACCATACAAGAAATATATAACTTTTTTTCAAGTTCTACTCAAAGATGGAGTATTTTGCTGAAAAACGTTTCGAGTCGTAACAGTCAAACCACTCTGCAACACTAGGTGGGAAAGTAGAATTGAGGCATTATTACCCTTGAGGTACCATATTGAAGAAGTATATGATGCATTATATGAAGCTTCTCAAGACAAGAACCTTGATGCATTTGGTAGAAATACTGCCGTAGGACTAGTAAAAAAACTGCAAAGCTTCAAGTTTCTGTGTTGTATTGTAACTTGTCATGAGATCCTGTATAAAACAAACATGGTTAGTAAACTGATGCAAAAGGTCACAAATGATCTTCAAAGTTCAATAGATCTTCTTAAGAATGTAAAATCATTTTTGGAAACTATGAGATCTGAAGAAGGACTAAACAGCGTCATTACTGATGCAAAGGAACTTGCAGAAAAAATTGATGTTGCAGGTGACTTTGAACAAGAAAAAACAGTTTGACCAAGAAGAGTTAAAAAACAATTTTCTTACGAGAGTGAAGATGAAGCTGCAAGTTCTGGTAAAGATTTGTTTAAAGTAAATTTCTTCTTTGTTGTGCTTGATAGAGCAATATCCTCGTTAATGGAGAGATTTGAACTGATGGAAAACCATAGTGAAGGTTTTAAATTTCTCTATGATATTGCTAGCTTAGGAAAAGCATGGAGTGAATCAGAGTTGAAGAAAGCCTGCAAACACCTTGAAATAGTTTTGAGCGGTGGTGATGGAGATGACAAACCAAAAGAATATGACATTAACGGAGATGAGCTGTTTGATGAGCTTCAAATCTTTGGACCAATGCTGCCCCCTAGAAGTCACCCAGCTGGAGCGTTGTCTTTTATAACCAAACGTGGTTATGTGGATACTTTTCCAAATATTTTTGTAGCATTGAGAATCTTGTTAACGCTGCCAGTATCCGTGGCCAGTGGCGAAAGAAGTTTTTCCAAATTAAAACTGATAAAAACTTACCTACGATCAAATTTGAGCCAAGAACACTTAAGTGGTCTAGCAACCTTGGCGATTGAAAATGATGCCCTAAATGAAATGGAAACGGACATTCTACTGCAAGAGTTTACAAAATTAAAAGCCAGACGAATTCCTTTTTAACTGCAACATTGAGTATCTTAATTGTAATTATTAGGCTATTATTTTTTAATTTGAATTGTCTGTAATACAACCTGACGTTTAACAATGACTTGTACACACAATATTGATTGTAGACGATTTTGTGTTTTCTATCATACATCATATAACTTAATAATGTAATGTATCGTAATTGTAGTCTACAATGTGTCACTGTATTTGTAAATGAACACTGGTAAATAAACATAAACTCTGGTTTGTCAGCTATTTTTTTTCTCCTAATTTGTTCCCCTTTGTTTACTATTTAGGTACAAGGTATGTGACATTTACCGTTCTACGGTGTAGTGTATGACGGTTTATCGGGGGGGGGGGGGGCGCCAAAACTACTGTTTGCTTACACTATAAAATTAGCTAGGGCCGGCCCTGATCAGTTAGTTCATCTTCTATGGGCCATTCCACGAACATACGCCTGTTTTGGATTATTTCGACAACGAATATTTTACTGTGCAACATATTTTACTTGCACAGTAAAATATTCGTTTTCGAAGTAATCCAAAACAGGCGTATGTTCGTGGAATAGGGATACTTTTACTTTTATTGTGTTGTTCTGGTAGATGTTTTCGATCGTTTTAATTATTCCTAGAGGTACGTCTCTTGAGTATAACAAATGGATAACATCCTTTAATTTGACCCTGTCAAATGCTTTAAATTGGTGCAGCATACGTTGTAAATCATCTCCACTTTGAGAGATTAGTATTGCATCGTCTGCATAGCAGATTATTTTAAGTTGTTGTTCTCCCATTTGGTATCCTTTTTTAGTTCTTACTTTTTTTATTATTTCGTTTATATGATTCCATGTTGTTAACTATAATTAAGAAATTACTATGTTGATAAGGATTTATAGGTCTTCTAGGTTGTCTGCAAATACTATGGTGACACATGCACACCTGATGTTATTTAGCCGGTATCCGTTTAGTAGAATACGTTTTTCAGTTTTGTGCAAAAATTATTTACCTAATTAAAATATTGATAGTTTATTATTATATGGTAAATAAATTCTTACTATTTAAGGACAATACTTTTTATATCCATATTTATGCATATTGATATTTTTTTATAGTCCAGAAAGCCACTGCGCATCCGCTAGGAAAAATATTCCAATTCGGATTTTTTGCACAATCTTACTCAAAAAGGACCCCTTTTAACAAATTTGCATGTTGCCAGGACCAAAAGCTGGTCAAAAATTTTTTAAATGTTTTCTTTTTGTTTTTTTTTTCTAAAATTATTTTTTTTGCATGGAATAAAATTTTTTTAAATTTTTTGGATCATTCCAAACAGAAAAGTTCTTTATGCCTGGTTGCACCAACAGATCTTAAGCTCCAGTTTAGCTAAGCTCTATTTATAGATAGGGCCTCATTGAGTATCACTTCCATTGCACTATAATTTTAGATTCTTACCTTATTATCAATCATATCTATTACTAAATTATGATATTTTTATTATAATATATTATAATTATATTATATTAATACTTATGTTATTCTCGTCTTAAGTTTAAGATCTGTTGGTGCAACCGGGCATTAGTGACTTTTCTCTAAAGTTGATAGTTTTTGACATATAAGCGATTAAAAATTGAAAAATTGTGAAATCGGCCATTTTTAACCCTCAAAAACGATATGAAAAACTGAAAATTTGAATGTTACCAAGGTAGGTAGATATTCTTTAAACATCGATTGATTAAATCCCGAAGAGTTTTTTGCAATACAATATCAAAAACCCCTTTGTTTTTTAATTGCCAATCAAGCGTGCGCGACACTATTTTCCACCGTTGCATATGTATACAGTATGGCGCAAATGAAAGTAATAAATTCGTTATTTCGTAAACCGGTGACTTTAAGGAAAAATCCCAAAACAGGTCGGTTTTTATTTTTAAGTTATGATATTGTGTCATATATAGTATACCTATGATGACCTAATCGATGATTTTTTAAAATGAGAATACGGGTCGTGTGCTGGCTCATTTGAAAGGTACTTTAATTCTCTATTCAGTAATATAAACATGTACATAATTATTTATACAGGGTGTCCAAATTTTTTTTTAATTATTTCATTTGGCAAATTGACAAAAAAATTAAATTATTGGACACACTGTATAAATAATTATGTAAATGTTTATATTACTAAATAGAGAATTGACGAACCTTTCAAATGAGCTAGCACGCGACCCGTATTCTCGTTTAAAAAAAATCATCGATTACGTCATCACGCCCAGATGGATGACGTCACTAGTATACTATAATATGACACAATATCATATCTTAAAAATAAAAACCGACCTGTTTTGGGATTTTTTCTTAAAGTCACCGGTTTACGAAATAACGAATTTATTCCTTTCATTTGCACCATACTGTATACACATGCAACGGTGGAAAATAGTGTCTCGCACGCTTGATTGGCAATTAAAAAACAAAGGGGTTTTTGATATTGTATTGCAAAAAACTCTTCGGGATTTCATCAATCGATGTTTAAAGAATATCTACCTACCTTGGTAACATTCAAATTTTCAGTTTTTCATATAGTTTTTGAGGGTTAAAAATGGCCGATTTCGCAATTTTTCAATTTTTAATCGCTAATATGTCAAAAACTATCAACTTTAGAGAAAAGTCACTAAAGACCTTTTCTGTTTGGAATGATCCAAAAAACCTAAAAAAATTTTGTTCCGCGCAAAAAAAATAATTTTAGAAAAAAAAAACAAAAAGAAAACATTTAAAAAATTTTTGACCAACTTTTGGTCCTGGCAACATGCAAATTTGGTAAAAGGGGTCCTTTTTGAGTAAGATTGTGCAAAAAATCCGAATTAGAATATTTTTCCTAGCGGATGCGCAGTGGCTTTCTGGACTATTATCCAACCGCACCACTAGATGTTTGTATGATAGGTCTGGATCCCGCGTATGAAAAAAAAGTTGATTAATAGCAAGCTGAAAATTTGTTATATGGGAACACTGTAACAGAGGCAGTTTTAATTGTGGAACAGGTTAAAAATTTGGAACGGTCAGAACACGAAAATGGCACATTTATTTTGTCCGACAGAACAGACATAAACTCTCCGAACAGAGATTAAACTCTCATGCAAAAATCAGACTGCTATTTATCACCTGTCATAATTCCTGTCATTTGACATATTCTACATGTTCCACTCATTAAAACGCCAATTTGGTGATAAATAGCAGTCTGATTTTTGCATGAGAGTTTAATCTCTGTTCGGAGTGTTTAAGTCTGTTCTGTCGGACAAAATAAATGTGCCGTTTTCGTGGTCTGACCGTTCCAAATTTTTAACCTATTCCACAGTTAAAACTTCCCCTGTTCCAGTGTTCCCATATATCAATGTTTGTCCGACTAGACACCCTTAAGCTAATAACAAATTTTCAGCTTGCTATTAATCAACTTTTTTTTCATAAGCGGGATCCAGACCTATGAGTTTTTATTTGATTTGGAAGGTATTTCGATATTTATGTAGTTGCCCTCTTTCAAAATTCCCATTTTACAAGTCTGTTTAGTTTAATTTCCTTTCCTTTTTAGCATAATATATTCACCCCATAAACTTTTTTCGTTTTCATGTGTGTCGTTGATCGTCATATATTCTATTATATTGTATTTTTTCATTTTCTTTTCTTTATTTAACTACTTATTATAGTTATACTACAGATGTCGGTTCTGATAGCTTATTCATGTTCAGCTACCCCAAAAACCGCCAAGTAACAAGAACTGGTCCTTAATGTACCTACTGATTTTGACCCGTTTATGAACCTGTTAATTAATGCAATTATGCATGTCCGGCTATTTTTTTATTGTAGAATTTTTTTCTGACGTCACAACACAATGCAAAAAGTTAGTCGATAGATGCTCTATTCAAAAATTGATTTATTCCGGTGTTTTTAGTTCTAAATTTTTTTTTTCTCCCATAATCATCACTACGATGATGATTATTACAATTACAATCTGGTCATACTTGACCAATGAGCAATTTTAATCTAACCTAAATTATTACTGTTCCTTAAAATTAAGAGCTTGCCCCATAGCGTCTCTTATCTAACCTAACAAGATAGTGCACTATTCTAGCATACACACTAACGCGCACAAGCACTATGCTCTGCTTTTCACTATCACCTATCACTTAAACTAGTTCATAAGGTTTTGTCCTCTTCAGTCTTCTAACTTGCCCAGTAGTATCGAGGAGCTGGATTGCCTCAATATTCTCGTGCATGTGAAGTCGTTGCTCGTGACTTCCTGCCATCTTCTTGATGATTATATCCACAGTTTCCACTCCTAGGTCCTTATGGAGATCACTGTTTGTAACATACCAAGGAGCATCTACAATATTTCTTAGTATTTTGTTCTGGAATCTTTGTATTACTGTTATATTACTTGGTCTAGTACACCCCCATAGTGGGCATCCATAAGTCCATACAGGTCTCAATATTTTTTTGTAAATTAGTAACTTATTATGCATCGACAATGTGGAGTTTCTTCCAATTAGCCAATACATTCTTTTATATCTTATATTTAGTTCTTCCCTTTTTTTCTTAACGTGCACCTTCCAGCGTAGTTTTGCATCTAAAGGCGGAGACAGATATCCGCGCGACGAACTCCGCGCCGTGTGTGCGCCGCGCGTTCGTGGCGCGGTAAATGTTTGTTAAAATTTTTCATTTTGACGATCCAGAGGAAACTTACGAACGTTTAGTAATTTTGTAGATAATCATGTCTCTGTCCTGTACTTCTACTACATCTTATTTTGGTATTGTTCTAAAACTATTATCTTGTGTCATCTTATGCAATTTACTATTTTATGTGGAATAAGCCACAGTTTGGGAACATTTCGGGAACTACCTTTTTCGCTTCCCGGCAACACAAATATAATGGTAGGGGAGCCCAAGCGGGGATTTTTGCAGTTACTCGAGCGCGTCAGATTATCATATGGGGAGAAACGTGGTACCCTGCAGATGTACCTCCACCATATATTGGCTCTTAACACAGGGGAGTTCGTTCAGGGGGGCCCGAAAAAAAATCTATCCTTAAAAATACTCGAAATTGTCAGATTAAGATAAGGTAAGTTAAGTACATGCAAAAGAGTCTATATTTCAAAAATATGACGATTTGAGCGGGCCGTACGGAAATGGGTGAGTCAAAAAGTTTCACAAAAAAAAGCGAATATTTCGCGAAATGAACGTCAGATTGAAAAACTAAAAACTACGTGTTCAATATTTTTCAAAAATCTATCGAAAAATACCAAACTTGACCCCCCACGGAGAAGGGTGGGGGGTAAATTTAAAATTTTAAATACAAATCCCGCGATCTTTCGCAAAATAAACATCATATCGAAAAACTGCAAAATACACATTATCAATATTTTTGAAAAATATATCGAATGGTTTCAAACACGACCCCCACGGAGGTGAGGTGGGGGGTTAGTTTAAAATCTTAAATGGTAGCCCCCGTTTCTTAATGCAGATTTGGATTGTTTGTATAAAAATAAACAACTTTTATTCGAAACATTTTTTTGAATTATGGATAGATGGCGCTATAATCGGAAAAAACATTGTTGGAAATGGAAAATTAAATTAAAAATATGGGAAGTCCCCACTAAAATGGAAAATTTTACTTAACTTTTTTGGTTTTAGGACCTAATAATCACAACCCAATAGGTCCCCAAAGCGCTCGAGTGACTGCACATTTAGCATACTTTGCTCCCCTACCATAATATATCTGCTTGTTCCTACAACCAGAAACAAAATTAGAGAACTATAGGTACTTCCAAGTCATGCGTTACCTTTTTCGTTTTCCGGTGACACAATTGTAATGTATCTGCTTGTTTCAACTGCGTAGCTTCACTAGAAACGAAATTAGAGAACTATAGGTTCTTCCAAGCCCTGTGTTAACTTTTTCGCTTTCCGGTGACCCAATTATAATATATCTGCTTGTTCCAACTCAGTTGCTTCACCAGAAGCGAAGTTAGGAAACTATAGGCTCTTCCAAGATGTGCGTTACCTTTTTCGCTTTCCGACGACACAATTATAACATATCTACTTGTTCCAACTCCGTTGCTTCACCAGAAGCGAAGTTAGGAAACTATAGGCTCTTCCAAGTTGTGCGTTACCTTTTTCGTTTTCCGGTGACCCAATTATAATATATCTACTTGTTCCAACTCCGTTGCTTCACCAGAAGCGAAGTTAGAAAACTATTGGGTCTTCCAAGTTGTGCGTTACCTTTTTGGCTTTCCGGTGACCCAATTATAATATATCTGCTTGTTCCAACTCAGTTGCTTCACCAGAAGCGAAGTTAGGAAACTATAGGCTCTTCCAAGTTGTGCGTTACCTTTTTCGTTTTCCGGTGACCCAATTATAATATATCTACTTGTTCCAACTCCGTTGCTTCAACAGAAGCGAAGTTAGAAAACTATTGGGTCTTCCAAGTTGTGCGTTACCTTTTTGGCTTTCCGGTGACCCAATTATAATATATCTGCTTGTTCCAACTCAGTTGCTTCACTAGAAGCGAAGTTAGGAAACTATAGGCTCTTCCAAGTTTTGCGTTACCTTTCTGGCTTTCCGGTGAACCAATTATAATATATCTGCTTGTTCCAACTCAGTTGCTTCACCAGAAGCGAAGTTAGGAAACTATAGGCTTTTCCAAGATGTGCGTTACCTTTTTCGCTTTCCGACGACACAATTATAACATATCTACTTGTTCCAACTCCGTTGCTTCACCAGAAGCGAAGTTAGGAAACTATAGGCTCTTCCAAGTTTTGCGTTACCTTTTTGGCTTTCCGGTGAACCAATTATAATATATCTGCTTGTTCCAACTCAGTTGCTTCACCAGAAGCGAAGTTAGGAAACTATAGGCTTTTCCAAGATGTGCGTTACCTTTTCGCTTTCCGACGACACAATTATAACATATCTACTTGTTCCAACTCCGTTGCTTCACCAGAAGCGAAGTTAGGAAACTATACGCTCTTCCAAGTTTTGCGTTACCTTTTTCGTTTTCCGGTGACCCAATTATAATATATCTGCTTGTTCCAACTCCGTTGCTTCACGAGAAGCGAAGTTAGAAAACTATTGGGTCTTCCAAGTTGTGCGTTACCTTTTTGGCTTTCCGGTGACCCAATTATAATATATCTGCTTGTTCCAACTCAGTTGCTTCACCAGAAGCGAAGTTAGGAAACTATAGGCTCTTCCAAGTTGTGCGTTACCTTTTTCGTTTTCCGGTGACCCAATTATAATATATCTACTTGTTCCAACTCCGTTGCTTCAACAGAAGCGAAGTTAGAAAACTATTGGGTCTTCCAAGTTGTGCGTTACCTTTTTGGCTTTCCGGTGACCCAATTATAATATATCTGCTTGTTCCAACTCAGTTGCTTCACCAGAAGCGAAGTTAGGAAACTATAGGCTCTTCCAAGTTTTGCGTTACCTTTTTGGCTTTCCGGTGAACCAATTATAATATATCTGCTTGTTCCAACTCAGTTGCTTCACCAGAAGCGAAGTTAGGAAACTATAGGCTTTTCCAAGATGTGCGTTACCTTTTCGCTTTCCGACGACACAATTATAACATATCTACTTGTTCCAACTCCGTTGCTTCACCAGAAGCGAAGTTAGGAAACTATACGCTCTTCCAAGTTTTGCGTTACCTTTTTCGTTTTCCGGTGACCCAATTATAATATATCTGCTTGTTCCAACTCCGTTGCTTCACGAGAAGCGAAGTTAGAAAATTATTGGGTCTTCCAAGTTGTGCCTTACCTTTTTCGCTTTCCGGTGACACAATTATAATATTCCGCTCGTTTCAACTGCGTTGCTTCACCAGACACGAAGTTAGAAAACTATAGGTTCTCCAAGTCGTGCGTTACCTATTTCGCTTTCCGGTGACACATAAAATATCTGCTTATGAATGTTTTTTTGATATTGATAACTATTTCCGAAGTGAAAGTCGAAAGGTCAAGTAAACTTGATTTCAAACTCGAATTGTGGCTTATGCCCAAATAAAATAGTAAATCTTATTTTTAATACATGTTATTTTTAGTACAACAATGAACTAACATTTTTTAAAAAGGTCCGCATGTACATTTTTTTATTTCAGCTTCTATTTCCGTTCAGATCGGATTTAAGTTGTTTCTTTAAATTAAATGGTTCTTTATTAAGGATCCCACAATAATGATTTTCCACGGTAAACATCAATAAGTTAGATATTTCCTTCCGACAGTTCCGACCATTCCATTACTTACAAATATTCAACTCATGCGCGCCAAAACCAACAAACCACTCGCAAACCCGTCCAAATACGTATTGCGAACCATCAAAGCGTTTGTTGAAAAACCGACAGAATTTAGATCGTGGTGCGCCGTGTGCGTGCCGTTTGTGCGTCACTTGAAAACACGTACTAATCTGACGAATACGCTGCGCGCGAGCGGCTCGCACACCGAGCAGAGCGCATATGTATCTCCGCCTTAATGTTATACCCAAATACTTAGCAGTATCTGCATATGGTACTTGGATATTGTTGATTATAACTGGTATATATTGTATTTTTTTTGTTGGTGAAATTAACATGGACAGATTTAGCTTCATTTAGCCTGATTCTCCATTTTTGTGTCCACTTATAGATTTGGTTAACTGCTATTTGGACCTTGTTGGTCGCCTCTTCACTTGTCGTCCCTACTGCTTGAATAGCTGTATCATCAGCAAAGGTGGCAACTGTGTTTTTTTCCAGTACAGGTATATCACACGTGTATAGTAGGTATAGGACCGGACCCAACACACTGCCTTGTGGAACACCTGCTCTAATTTCTTTTAAGTCTGAAAAACAGTCTTCTTGCTTAATTCTAAAATGTCGTTCTTTTATGTATGACTGTAAAAGTTTTGAGTACTGTATAGGTAAAAAACATTTTAGTTTGTATGTTAAACCTTCATGCCAGACTTTATCAAAAGCCTGTGCAGCGTCAAGGAATACAGTTGAACAGACTTTCTTTTCTTCTAGGGATCTTTCGATAATATTTGTGATTCTGTGCACCTGGTCAAGTGTTGAATGCTTATTTCTAAATCCGAATTGATGTGTCGGTATCAAATTCCTTGCTTCAATAATTGGTTTTATTCGCTTAAGGAGCAGTTTCTCAAACAGCTTCGATATTACAGGAAGCAGAGATATCGGTCTGTATGACGAAACCTCATGTGCTGGTTTTCCTGGTTTAGGAATCATAATGACTTCTGCCATCTTCCATATCATTGGTACATATTTTAATCTGAATGCACCGTTAAAGAGGTTTGTTAATTTTACGATAGCTCTTCGGGGAAGATTTTTCAATAGCTCGCCCGTAATTAGATCGTAGCCCGGAGCTTTCTTCGGATTAATATTTTCCCTTATTTCTTCAAGTACTTCTTTTAGTGTAGTTAACCGAATTTCTTCCTCTAATTGAACAGGTTCCTCCCATCTTTCTTCATCCCCTTGAGGTTCATTTGGTTTGAATGTATTTTCAAGATGTATGGCAAATAGCTCTGCTTTTTGTGCACTATTTCTGGCCCAGTTACCATTTTCTAGTTTAATAGGAAGAGAGTGCATAATATGTCTTTTCAGTCTTTTAGTAGCTTTCCATAAGGAATAATCTGTACTACCGTCATCTGTTAGCTCCTGTAAGTAAGAATTAATCGAGTCATTCTTTAATTGTAGGATAGTTCTTTTGAGTTGTTGACTTGCACGATTTAGTTTAGTCTTATCTTGAGGAGATCTTGTTTGTTGCCAGATTCTTCTCAGTTTTCTTTTTTCAATTATCATGTTCCTTATTTCCCTTGGATAATTATTTCCTTTTAGCCTAGGTTTCAGCGTAGGAGTGTTTTCCCATGCTGCTTGCTGGATATTGTTCACCAACAATTCTGCTTCTTTATCTAATTGCTCTGCGTTTTGTATTGGTACACTTAGATTTATTCTCTCTTCAAGGCTTAGCTTAAAACTATCCCAATCCGTCCATTTATTTGTTAATGTGGGGTTACCTTGTTTTTTAATAATCCTGTCACTCATGGTTAGTAATATAGGGGAATGATCAGAATTTAAGTCCCAACTGTCAACAATGTCTATGAAATTAGTTGAAATATTCTTAATAATAAAGAAGTCTATTAAATCAGGGGTCTTGTTTCTATCCGTAGGCCAGTAGGTTGGTCTACCAGTTGATAGTGCTTCACACCTCTGTTATTTAATGGCTAACAAAAGCTCTTTTCCCTTAGTAGTAGTGATTCTAGAGCCCCAGTGTGTGTTCTTTGCATTGAAGTCACCTCCAATAATGAACCTTTCCCCTAAGCTTTTCAAGAATTCATTATACTGCTCTTTTTTAATGGAATGTTTAGGTGGGCAGTATATTGAACTTATATTTATTTTAAAAGTTTTAGTTTTTATGTGTACTGTAGTGGCTTGAATATGTTCAGTTTTATATTCCAACTCTTCATGATGACATATATTATCCTTTATGATGATTGCACTGCCTCCTTTGGCCGCATTGTCAGGGTGTATATTGAGGTAGTTCTAAATAAGATAATTTTTGTTTCGATTTTAATTTTGAGGTGCTAGATATTGATACTTTTTTAAGTAGTATTGTTTTCCTCAATTAGTAAGTTTTTTTTTATCTTGCTTGACTTTTATCTAACATTCCATAAAAACGTTTTAACTTCTAAACCTATGAGTTGCTTTTATTACTGAGTAAACGATAATAACGATTGTTAGGTAATGTGCTTTTCTAAATGAAATCACCAAGTAAATAACATTTTATCTATTTTTAGATGAATAATAGTAAATACTCATTGATTAACTTTGTCCTTGCATTGCAAAGAAACACTCATTTTATATTATTTTGTACATACTTTTTATGAAGTGTTGTTAGTTCATAAAAATATTATAAATTAAATGTTTATCTTATTTCAATATGTAGATTGAATACAACTAGATGTAATGAACCTCTTATCGTTTCTTTTGTAATATAAAAAATATATCATTTTTTTCATACCTATTCAAGAAATAAATTATTATAGGTATCCCATTTCTTAGTATCATAAATCACGATATTCTCATTATAGGCGAGCAGCACACCCCTAATTTGGGGCTTAGATAATCTAAAAAGCGACCATGATAGGTGAATGGCAAATTTTAGCCATTTTTATGTTTTCGAGGTCGTTGAATCCGAATATGAAGTTTATTTTTATTTAGAATTGGTGGAACATGTTCAAAAATAAAATTTTATGCAAAAATGTGAAAAATCAATTTTAATGATTTTTCAAATTTTTTCTCGCTGTATCTTTGGTCGCTGTAAATATTTCCTTTTGAAAATTTTACTGTGTCATCGTTGAATAATTTAGATAACAACGGGATTTGTCCGAGATGTTTAGACAAATCAAAAGAGGAGTTGTTAATTTTTAATAATTTTGTCTTCAGATTTCGGTAGTTTCATGTTTACTTAAAAAGTTGTGTGACAAACTTTTTTAGTGAGTGGTATTTTAATTAGTGAGTTATTTTAAACGATAGTGAATCATGTATTATGCAGGCATTTACACAGTTTTACCATATATTTACGATAACATTTTTAAAATGTTCAGTTACATGGTTAGTCCAGGAACTGAAGCTTTTCACCCCGCAATTTTTACAGAATGAATCAATTTGCTTGAAAATTTGAGAATAAATAGTGGATAGTCCAAGGATCAATATCTATATGATGACGAAAGGCGCTTTTACCATGGGGGTGGTTGCCACCCCATCTCGGGGGTGGACATTTTTTATTATATTTTGACCGCAAAATTTGATAAAAATGTTAATTTTAAGCAAAAACTGTTCTATACATTTTTTTGATAACATTAATATTTTTCGATTTATTCGCTATCGAAAGTGTTCGTTTTATATCGAAAAATCAATGTTTTTCGATATTATACTCATTTACGATTCACTCAATTTTTACCGTAGAATAAAATTTTTCAAACCAAGTTCTTGAGAACTAAATATCCTACAATTTCATATTGAAACATTTTTCCGTATCTCTGATGCAAACCTTTCTATTCTGAAGAAAATGGCATTTTTTACCAAACTACAAAAATTCTTTATTCGCTTTTAACTCCAGTTCTTTTAAAACTAATCATTCTAAGCCAGTCAAACTTCTGGAATCTATTAATAATACATAAATAAAGAAGAATGAATAAGGCCAATGACTAAAAACAGCGCTAACTTACATTATTATGCTTCCAATTGGATTGCTTCTTTTTTTTTCAAAAAAATATATTAATTTTTGATACGTAACTTTTTATCTTTCATACTATAAAGTTTGGTAAAAAAGAATTTTGTAGGTTTTTACAAGATTTATAAGGCTATTAATATTAAATCCTTTTAAAGTCCTCCGTCGCAAAAAGAGGTGACTTTGAACGGGTTGGTAAAGGCGGATTTTGCATGTTATTATAAGTTTTAATTGTCAATAGGTCACTCAAATTTTGCCGTAAAAAATTTTTGCAAACGAATTTCTTGGGAGTTAAATAAGCTACCATTTTATATTTAATTATTTTTTCATATGTTTGATCCTAACTTTTCTATTCTGAAGAAAAGGCCCTTATTTATTTACCAAACTACAAAAATTCGTTATTCGCTTTTAGCTCCATTTATTTTTAAAACTAATCATTCTAAGCCGGTCAAACTTCTAGGTCTAGAACCTATTAACAATACAAAAATAAAGACGACCAAATAAGGTAAATGACTAATTTTAATTAGGGTGGTCAGTAGGAGGAAGTTTCCGATCATTTTTTCGCTGCAAAAAATAGGGACTGACATTCTTTTTATTATGTCATTTAATTTTTGAGCTAGAGACTATTCTTTTATTCATGGAGATAGACATTTTTAAGTACTTTAAACTAGTTTGAACAAGTTATCCTCGAAAAATGCATAGTTTTCCGGTCTGTTGACTTTGAAACTGCAATATTTAGCATTTGACGAAGAAGAGCTAACATATTTATAATAAAGTATAGCGCGATTACTATTGGTCTTAAAGAAAATTTAAAAAATAGGTTTTGTTTATTTTTTTAAAAGGAACATTTTTGTTAAGCAAAGTTGTTTTGATAAAATGAAAACTTTTTGAGTTATTAGCAGAAAACTGATTAAAAACATTGATTTTTTCGATATAAAACTAACACTTTCGATAGCGAATAAATCGAAAACTGTTAATTTTATCACAAAAATGCATAGAACGTTTTTTGCTTAGAATAAATGTTTTTACCAACTTTTGAGGTCAAAATAAAATAAAAAATTTCCACCGCCGAGACGGGGTGGCAACCACCCCCACGGTAAAGGCGCCTTTCGGCCTCATATAGATTTTGATTCTTGGACTATCCACTACTTATTCTCAAATTTCCAAATCGATTCATTCTGTAAAAATTGCGAGGTTCTGTCCTATTTTAAGCTTCATTAATTGGACTAGGTAGAGTTTTAGCTGTTATAGTCCATTCACTGACGGTAAAATATTGCAAAACCTCTAAATTTTAAAGAACCGCTTGAATTGACATGTTTGGCATAAACATAGCTAACATGTTAAAGAAAAGAAAGTGATATTATACCGATGTGTGCTTTTGTCCTGGGAGTGAGTTTCACCCCTTCTCGGGGTGAAAAAATATACGTTCGGAATAAGTCCGGAAATAGATTATCGCGACAACGAATATTTTAGTGTGCAACATAAGAAGTACGAAAGTAAATGGATCTAATAATTATTCCAATAAACAACAATGTAATTTGCAATTTACTTTCGTTCTTCATATTTTGCACAGTAAAATATTCGTTGACGCGATAATCCAAAACAGTATAGCGTTTTTTCACTAAGTTAATATTTTTCGAGTTATTTGCGAGTGTAATATATTCATTTATTTTTCGACAAAGAAAAACACGTTTTTAGTCGGTTTTTCGCAAATAACTCAAAAAGTAAGTATTTGATAAAAATAAAAAGCATTCTTAGCAAAAATATAGTGAAAACAATGGCGTATGTACGAGGTCTCTAGACCTAGTAGAAGCAGAGTTGTAGCTAATGAAATATACAGTAAGTGCCATCCTATTAGATACATAGGAACATTGAGCTATTACACTCCTAGACCCTTCACTTGTTGCAATGTTTATTATGTCTAGTGACGTTTAGAACGTCAGAAAATGTATGTGTGTGTGTTTATGTTTTATTGGCACTGGTTTAAGCAACCAACTGGCCAGTCAATGTGTTTTCAGTTCTCTCTTTTACAAAATATATGCTTAGTATTTAAATTTAAAACTATTACTACTACTAAGTTTTTTACTCTGTTTTTTTATTATTATTTTTTTTGTATTATATTTTTTAATTATATTTTTTATTTATTTATTTAAGGTAAGGTTTCAAAAAATAATAATAGATAGCGAAGAATGGATATGGGACAATGATGCGGATAAACTAATACCTGAGATAAGCAACAAATACCCAAGAACAATCCATCCAAAAAACTGATAAGCGAATTGGACGGAGAGACATTGATGACGACCAGGAAAGGACATGGAACATCCAGTAATATGAAAGAGCAAACAACGAGGAAAACTAATAAAAAGGAAGAAAAGCAAAATGAAAACAAATGTCAAACGAGAATAGGTACATGGAATATAACCTCGATAACAGGAAAGGAACGTGAATTAACAGAGGAAATGGAAATATTTGAGCTGCAGTTGATAGGAATAAGCGAGACGAATAAAGTAGGAAATGGAATTGTCGATATCGGAGGGCAGCACATACTTATACTATTCGGAGTTCAGATAGGACAAAGGGCAAAAGAAGGCGTGGGAATAGTTGTAACGAAAGAAATGAATAGAAGAATAACCAAATTCAAACCAGTATCATCAAGAACCATATACATAAAAATAGAGTTAGAAGAAGAAGAATGTCACATAATACAGGTATATGCACCGGTAGAAGGAACAGAGCATGAAAAAACAGAACTATTCTATGATGAGATATAGAAACTTATTGATGAGATACAAGAGGAAAGCAAAAACATCATTTTACTAGGAGACTGGAATGCACGAATAGGAAATGATGAAAATATGGCATTAGGCTTCTTGGGAAGGTATGGAGAAGAGACGATAAGTAGAAATGGTAGAAGAATGATAAGTTTCTGCCAAATAGATGACTTATTAATAGGTAATTCTTTCTGGTATCAACCGAGAAACGAAAAATATACATACGTAGCAGAAGAAAGAAATGCGAGAAGCATAATTGACTACATAGTATATCCTCGAGACGCAGAACTAACGATACAAAATATAAAACAGAGAACGAAGCCGAACTCGGTACCCAACACAGACTAGTGACAGCAGAGATAAACATGAAACTAATGGAAATAATAGAGAGTCCTCAATATACAAGAATAGCAACACATAAGATGAAAAATATGGAAATGAGGAAGTTATACCAAGAGAGACAGATAAAATACTCGAACAGCATGAAAACAATGAGGAAATATGGAATATGGAAGAGAGATGGAAAAAATTGAGAGACACGTTATGGAACACTGCAAAACAAGTATGTGGAATAAGAAAGAATGGGAAGAATAATAAAAGAACTGGATGGTGGAATAAGGAAATAAAGCAAGCTGTAAAAAAGAAGAAAGAAATGTGGAAGCGATACATAAACACAAATGAAGAGCAAGACAGAGACGAATACAGAAGACAGAGAAATATAATGAAAGAACTAGTAAAAGATGCGAAGAAGAAGAGCTGGAAGGAATTCGGTGAAGAATTGAACGAAGGTTTTGGGAATAACAATAAACAGTTTTGGAATAAAATAAGAAGCATGAAAGGAACAAAAAGGAAACAAATAATAGGAATTCGAAATGAGCGAAATGAATTGAAAACAAACATACAAGACATACTAACCATATGGAATAAGCACTATAAAGAAAAATTCGAGGCAAGTAACCAACAAAATGAGGAGAGAGGACAGCAGGCAAGAGAAGTGGATAGAGACAATCGAGTAGACGAAATTCATATCAAAGATATTGAAGAAGGATTGGCAAGAATAAAGATTGGAAAAGCGGGAGGTGCCGATGACATAGATCCAGAGATGATGAAATGCGTGGGAGAACGAGGCAAGCTTTGGCTACTGGAAATAATGAGGGAAGCATGGAGAACAGAAAAGATACCGGAAGACTGGGAAGAAAATTTATTGATACCAATACACAAGAAAGGAGATGAAGCGGAATGTGATAACTATAGGGCTATATGCTTATCATCAGTGGCATATAAAGTCTACACCGGGATAATAGAAAGGAAGCTCAGGAAAGAACTGGAAGGAAAACTAGAAGAAGAACAAGCGGCTTTTAGGAAGGAAAGAGGAACAACAGATAATATATACATATTGAGAAATATAATTGAAAGGAAAAACGAAATAGGAGAAGACTTATATATTACGTTTATAGATATTAAAGCTGCTTTTGATTCTATAAATAGAGAAGTAATATGGTCAGTAATGGATGATCTGCAAATCCCGCAAAAGATAGTAAGCGTGGTAAAAAGTACATATAGAAACGTACTTGCTGAAGTACAAATAAACGGAAACAGATCGCCGATAATAAATCTAAGGAGAGGAATAAAACAAGGGGACAAGTTTTGTTTATATTAGTAATGGATAGAGTAATGAAGAGCGCTAAAAGAAGGTCAAGGCAATTACAGTCAATAATAGGGTACAGGAATTTAGTACCAGTGAGAATGGAGGGATTACTATATGCAGATGACTTAGTACTAATAGCAGACAATAAAGAGAAAATGCAAAAATTAATCGATATCTGGGTGGAGGAAATAGAAAATTTGAAAATGGAGGTAAATGTAAAGAAAACGAAGACCATGATAGTAACCCAAAAGAAAAGGGAAGAAATAAACCAAACGATATTTAGGTGCAAAAACGAAATAATAGAAAGTCTCGACGTTTGAATACCTTGGAAAAAAAAAGCAAATAAGTACTATGCACTAAATAAAACATTATTTGGAAAGGAAGAAATAGATAAAGAAATAAAATTGAAGGTATACAACGCAATCTCTGTACCAACTTTAATATATGCAAGTGAGACATGGGTAAACAATGCAAAAGTAGACAGTACAATAAACGCAGCGTAGATGAAGCAGTTAAGAAAAATAGCAGGAAAAACGAAATTGGACAGAATAAGAAATGAAGATATTAGACAAAGACTGAAACAGGAATCGATAATAACCAAGATACAAAAAAGAAAATTAAAATGGTATGGACACATTAACAGAATGGACCAGGGAAGACTACCAAAGCAGGTGATGGAATCGAAAATATATGGTAAAAGAAGGAAAGGGAGGCCAAGGAAGAGATGGATCGATCAGATTATAGATATTGGACAGGAAAAAGGAAAAACACATCAACAAATGAAAGAGTTAGCAAAGGACCGCAAGAAACGGAAGAGATGGATAGAAGATGAATAAAACCTCCGACGCCCCTGAGGGGCATAAGGAGTTTCGAGAAAGAAGAAGAAGATTTATTTATTTATTTTATATAACATGTATAGAAGCTTAAACCACATTCACATAGCAAATTCCCAACTATAAACAAACGCACGTGTTACTATTCGCCGTCTCATTCGTCAAGAGGCTGTTAAATGTAATTTATTGCCCTAAACAAGGCTGATTCTCTTTTTACAGGTCCAAACTGGTCAGTCTGCAGATTCAAATTGTAGGTAGCGTGTTGGTTTTTAAGATACACTTTAAGACGACCCTGTTTAGCTTCCATGCGTGTTTGGGAATCGTTTACAGTTGGGAATCTGTAAAATGAATGGATTTTAGACATTAACATAGACTTAGTCTATTAACATAGAAAGTTGACAAACAATAGATCAGCTTTATTTGACGTTTAAAGTTGTCATTTTGTTAAAGTTGTAAAAGTTTTAAAGTCTTGTAATATTATGACTGGGATGAAAGTCACATCTGAGAACGGACCGGATTAGCCCATAAGCATAGCAATTAGGTACCCACCCATGTATCTAGTAGCGTGGCGCTTACTTTATACAAACATTGATAAAATACACATAATACAAAAAAGATAGACCTGCAGCCATCTCCAAAAAAAGTTAAACGCATTTGAAAAAAAAATAAATACAAATGCATTTTGAGATTATGAATACTCAACCTACGGGTCATGTTAAAATAGACATGTTTTGTAAAATAGACATGATTTGTAAAAAAACTCTGCCTGTAATTTTTTTTGAAATTTCTAAATCAAATATTAGTGTGATACAATTGATCCAAAAGATGGCTTAACCCAGACATCCAAAGTGAAAGTTATTCTCCAACACCAAATTGTTCTATATGTGTATAAAGATAAGGATATAAACACCGAATAGCGATAAAGGTATTTATTGATAGAACCGACACTAGGGTAATTCTACCCCGGGAGTACTTCCGAACACTGATTAATTACTGATACGCGATTAGCTAAAGACTGATGTAGACTGATGAATGCTCTTTTTCTAGGCCAGATATCTTGGTTTTATAGAAGCTTAAATTGGGTCATTGGTGACACGATGCCCGCGTTATTTGTATATTTAATTAAGGTAAATAATTCTACTTTTGTTAGCACTTTCGTGTCATTTCCAAATTATATTGTTGATAATTGACCAATTTGGATCTAAACTAATAATCTACGTGTGTGAATATAAAAACAAATAAATTCGTGCAATCTACTGGGTGGTCTAATTATTCTGTTCAATACCGGATATGAATTCTGAATATTTGTTATTGGACATACTGCCCGCCGGAACAGCGGTCCCAAGTGTCAGTGTTCGAAATTTACAAGTATAACATAAACATAACATATAATAAGTATATTTCTAATATTACAACATAAATAGTTTATTAATAAATAGTTTAAGAATAATCAATATTTCTCCAACTGTTAACTTAGCTTTCAACGTCCGACTCTATATTTAGATCAAAATTGGGACTATTAGATGAAAAGGTGTTGAGAGGGATGTCGGCTTTGGAAGTCGACGGGGAGTCGTCTTTCCGGTTGCGAGCTAATGTAGGTACCTCGTGTTCGGGTTTCTGACTAAGTGTTTTAACTAAGCGACATTTTCGTGTAACAGGACAGTATTTCCACAATATGAGCAGACCAATCACCACTATCGAAGTAATGACCCCGGTGGCCGTTAAATAAGCCCAATGTGATTCGTGTATCTTTCGCCAAGGCGTATGCGCGACTTCTTGCTCCAGACTCTCTTCTTCCAATAGTATAGTACGGAACTCATCTCCTTGTGTGTTAATGTGTGTGGGTTGAGTCGTACTTAACTTACGTCGTGTCATCGTCAGCAACTGCGCTACGGGAGTGATCGGAGTCTTTAGGTAACTGGTTATCGCTGTCTCCACTCCACTGCTAGTTGGGAGTAGTGTAATGTTTTTCGTTTGGGCGATGCATCGGGGCGAGAGTTTCAGAAATGTGACTCGCTCCAGAACTCTTTCGTTTCGATTTCCATCACAGATAATGGACAGGTGTATCGGAATCGGTGTGATTATTAACCAGAGGTTGGGTGTACCCATCTTACTCCACTGAGCTTGATGTATTGCCCGGGTAACCACTGGACATGTGCTATTCTTAGATCGCTCATAAATTTCTTCCAGTATACAGTTTGGTTTGGTATCCATGTTCATTACAGCCGTTGGGGAGCACGCTATCTGTGACCGTGCCAACTGTAAGCATCTTGCTTTATGTTCTGCGGTCAATTCGAAGTAGTGGAGAGTGTTATAATCTACAATCAGTAGATTTCTTGGAGCGACAAATGAATGCAACACTGACCCCTCGACCTTAAGTGGTATCGCAGTGACCTTGAGCATGTTGTAATTATTTCTCCCTGTCACTATGAAGTAGCCGATGACCTTTATATATTTGTCGTCATGGCTAACCTCCGTTTCTATAATGGGTTGTCGTCGTATTTCCACTCCTTGTGGTAGTATCTTCCCTGCTCTTTCTATTAACTTGGCTATTTGACCCGGCTTTATTATATCAATGAAATGGCCGTGGTTGTAGTGAAGGTTTAATATTCCCTCGTAAAATTGAATATATTCGTTTATGAACTCCGTAACTTGTAATGCTATAGTTTGTATTCGTAACGTGCTATATTCGGTTTCTAATCTTTGTGCTTTGTCCTCTACTTCGTTGAGACCTCTAGATATATCTTGTAGACCGGTTGTTAGTGCTTTTTGGAACTTATTCAGTTGTTCATTTATCCTCATCTCCGTGTGGTTTATTGACGTTATTGTCTCTAACATTATCTTTGCCTGATGCTGTGACCCCTTTATCAATTCTCTCTGGTTTTTGTCTAGTGTCTCAATGTCACTATAGGCTTCGTCGTTCACTCCAAATATGGAGGTTAATATTGTGCCTAATATTCCTCTTTTTTCTCTTCCTTTTATTTCTACTGTCAACGCCTCACTTACTGACTCCGCCTTCCTTCGTCCTTCCTCTAACTTCCCTATTATCTCTTTACAGTTTACGATTTTTGTCTCTTGACACAGACCTGTATGCTTTCTATCATACTTCCTATCAGTTGATGCTCCTTTTGAACTCTTCCTTTTTCGATTAGCACCTTTATTCGGAATGTTCCCCGGTCTATGTAAACCTCTCCAAGGTCTTCTGTAAATAACCCTGGTTCCGGATTGTATATTTTATACAGTTCTGCATTGATGGTTTTTAATAGTGTTAAAAACATTATTGCGATTAGTATTTTCTTCCATCTTGATCCTGATGAATTCTTTGGTTTTTCCTGTTTCTCTTTTTCCAATTTTATCAGCTTATGTATAGGCCTTTTTGTTATTTTCCCGTTTGCCTTTCTCACTGGCACTACTCTGGTTAATCCCTCCGCTCCAGGGTGTGTTTCTATTACCCTTGCTAATGGCCATCTACCTGGAGGTGTATCCTCTTCCTTAATTATGACTATTTCTTCTTTTTCTATGTTTGGGTGCGTTTTATGCCATTTATTCCTTTGTTGTAACTGTTGCAGGTACTCTTGCCTCCAAATCTTCCAGAAATCTCTTTTTATTTTTTCCAATATTCGCCACCTTGCTGGCATCTTCAAATACGTCGTGAGCTCTTCTTCCCGATTCGGTGATACGATTTCTTTCCCTATAAGGAAATGAGCTGGTGTAATTGCTATTTTCCCTTCTGGGTCTTCTGATGATCCACATAATGGTCTCGAATTCATACAGGCTTCTATTTGTGTTAGCACCGTACTCAGTTCTTCATATGTTAATACTGTTTCCCCTATGATTCTTTTCAAATGATATTTCATTATTCGCACTGCGCTTTCCCACAATCCTCCGAAGTGTGGCGCATATGCAGGTATGACATGCCACTGGGTGCCTAGTGCAACTAATCCTTGTTTTATCTCGTCCTCTATGTTTTGATTTTCCTTTTTTAGTAAATTTGCCGTTCCTACGAATGTGGTTCCGTTATCACTGTAAATGTTGATGCACTGTCCTCTGCGTGCCGTAAATCTTTTGAACGCCGCAATAAATGCATCCGTAGACATATCACTTACTACCTCGAGATGTACTGCCTTTGTTGACAGACACACAAATACTGCAATGTATCCTTTATAACTCCTTTGTCCTCTGCCTTTCGTAGTACTTATTTTTATCGGCCCGGCATAATCTATCCCTGTATTCGTAAAGGGATGACTCGGGTTCACTCTGTCCTCCGGCAGGTCTCCCATTAACTGTTGTGCTACTTGTCCTTTATACCTCCTACACTTTATACATTTAGTTAATTGATTTTTCACGGTTCTTCTTCCGTTTATTATCCAATATTTCCTCTTTATGTACTGTAATGTCTGTTGTAGTCCGCTATGTAGATTTCTTGTATGACTCTCCGATATAATTAATTTTGTTAGTGCACTGTTCTTAGGTAAAATTATAGGATGTTTTTCCGCGTACTGTAGCTTCGTGTGCCTCAGCCTTCCGGTGACTCTTAGAATCCCTTGTTTATCCAGGAATGGTACCAATGATGCTAATTTGTTCTTCCTGTCTAGTTGCTGTTTCTTCTCCAGCTTATTGATTTCTTGCTTGAAGTTGTTGAGCTGTGTGAGCTTTATCACTTTTAACAATGTTTCCTCTAATTCTCGGACTGTAAGTTGTCCTTGATTTTTGTCCTTCTTTCTGCAGTTGTTTGCAAATCTCATGCAATATGATACTACTCTTCTCATTCTTTCTAAATTCGAGAATCTCTCGCATATGTCCTCCTTTATCGTTACCATGTGCGCCGTAACTTTCGTTTTGACTTCCTCCTCATTTGTTTCAGGTATATCCTCTGCCGTTAGCCTAAGTGCTTGTTTACTCGTCAGCCAAGTTGGTCCCTTCCACCATAACTCTGCTTCTAATAACTCTGATGCGGTACTTCCACGTGAGAGGATGTCCGCTGGGTTTTCTTTCGTATCCACTTTATGCCAATTTTCTGGTCCTATAACTCCTTTTATCTCCTCTACTCTGTTGGCGACGAACATTTTCCATCTTTTTGATGATCCCTTTATCCAAGCCAGGGTTATTGTTGAGTCCGACCATGCATATATTGCCATGTTCTCCAGGTTCAATGCTTGTAGGGTTTTCTTCATTAAATTTGCTAATAGTACCGCGGCACACAATTCCAATCTTGGTAATGTCGTTTTCCCTTTCAATGGTGCGACTTTAGATTTTGCTATCACTAGATTCGTTTTAATTTCCGGGTCTAACACCCTTGAATAAATTACCGCTCCATATCCTTTCAGAGACGCATCTGCGAATCCATGTAGTTCTACTCTGCTTGTTTTATTTAAATTGTTCCACCTGGGTAATGTTATTTTCTCAAGATTTATTAATTGTGCCTGATATGCTTTCCACCGGCTTTGTTGCGTGCTAGTTAATTCTTTATCCCAACTGGTCTTTTGCTCCCAAAGTTCTTGTATGAACATTTTCGCCTGAATTACTACTGGTGCTATCCATCCTAATGGGTCATATAGTTTTCCTACTTCTGACAGTATGTGTCTTTTCGGTATTTTCTTTGTCGTCGTTATTTCTATCTTGAATCTGATTGTATCTTCTTTAGGTGACCAATGTATTCCTAACGTCTTTCGTATTTCTTCTTGCTTGAATGCTTTTGAGTCTACATTCCTCATTTCTTCCGGTACGTTCTCCATTATTTTTTCTTCGTTGCTCAACCATTTTCTAAGTGTAAATCCACCTTTCTTGAAAATTTGTATTAGTTCCTTTTGGGCTGCTTCTGCTTCTTTTAACGTCTCCGCTCCTCCTAGTATATCGTCTACATACATATTTTCTTTTATTATTTTCGATGCTGTAGTGAAATTCCCTCCTTCATCCTCCTGTAATTGTTGTATTGTTCTTAACGCTAAAAATGGTGCTGCGGCCGTGGCGTATGTCACCGTCTTCAATTTATATTCTTGCACTGGATCCTTTGTGTCCTTTCTCCAGAGTATTTTTTGATACATTTGGTCTTCTTCTGCCATTCTGATCTGTCTAAACATTTTCTCCAGATCCGCTGAGTATGCTACCTTATGGGATCTCCATCTCAATAGTATATCTGTCAAATCCTGTTGTAATTTTGGCCCCGTGTGCATAATATTCAAGCTTACTGTTGATGAGCTTTTACTTGATGCATCAAACACGGCTCTTATTTTTGTTGTAGTACTGTCCTCTTTTCTCACTGGATGATGAGGTAGGTAGTAACCGCCTCCTTGGTTTTCCGCTATTGCCATATGACCTTGGTTTTCATAATCTTCCATGAATTGTCTGTAATTCGCTTCTAACTGTTTGTCTTTTGTAAACGTCCTTTCTAGTTGCATCAATCTGGCGAATGCCTGCTGCTTAGATTCTCCTAACTTTGTGACGTCTTCCTTAAACGGAATTCTCACTTCGTATCTCCCTTCTTCATTTCTTTTTACTGTCTGTCGATACATTTCTTCACATTCTTGCTCTTCTACTGATAAACTTGTTTCTTGATTCACTTCTTCTAATTCCCAGAATTTCTTTATTTGTATGTCCATTTCTTGTCTGGATATCATACAGCATACTTCTGCTCTTGTAGTCTCCCTTTCTCGTGCTATCCCCGACACTATCCAACCTAGTTTGGTGTTTTGACTTAGGAGTCCATTACTTATTCTGTGCATCCCTTCTGTCAATATGTAACTATATTCTTTTACTCCTAGCAGTAAGTCTATTTTTCCTACCCTGTAGTATCTTGGGTCTGCCAGTAGTACATTCTTCTCGTTATAGTCCTGTAGGATTATGTCCTGTTCCGGTAAATCCCTTGTTATTTTCGGTAGTACCAGTGCCTCTATTTCCATGTCGAAGTCACTTTGGTAATGATTTCCGATCAAAAGTTTCATACTCCAGTTGGCTGTCTTTTCCCCTGACGAGCCTATTCCGGATATGGTCGCCTGTATTGGCTGCCTTTTTGTTCCTAGCGCCGTCGCCGCTTGTTCCGTTATAAATGCGCATTGTGACCCTTGGTCGATCAATGCTCCCATTATGAGAGACTCTCCATTCGCATCCCTTACGCGTACTACTGCTGTGGCTAGTAATGCTTCACCTTCCTTATGGCTCGCACAGTTAACTGAGTTCTGTCCTCTTTGCTGTGTGTTGTTGTTTCTTTGCCCCTTGTTCTCTTGCGTGTTTTCTCGTCTTCCGTTATTTTGTTCTCTGGCGTTGTTGGAATAATTATTTCCTCCTCTGTACCTGTCCGATTGGTACCCGTTTCTTCTACTGTTCGATTCTCTTCCATTTCTTTCTTGTGTTTGTTCTCCTTTTGTTTCATTTGTGGTTCTTCTGTTGCCTGTGTTTCCTTTTTCATAATGCAACATTTTGTGGTGGTCTCCGCCACAGTGTTTGCACCTAATCTGTGAAAAGCATTGTTTCTCCTTCTTATGTGCTAGGCAATTCGCACACCATTCTTTTTCTCGTATTATCCTGTTCCGGTCTCTTACATTGAGTTCCTGAAATTCTCTGCAGTATGGTACTCCGTGATCTCCGTTGCATATCACGCAACTCATTCTTGTTTTCTTACCCGATCCTCCATGCTTCTCTTGTCTCTTTTCTGACTCCAGCAGTTCCAGTGTTTGGAATCGTCGCTGTAAAAATGTTTGTGTTGATTTGTACGTCGGTATCTCTCTACTGTCTCCGATGTGGTTTTCGTATAGCCTCCTTGTCTCATTGTCCCATTTTGTTATGCTAATTCGCGCTATCAATGGGCTCCACGCTTCCGTGTCTGTTCCTAAGCCTCCTATGGCTTCCAGGCACTCATGGAAGGTGTCATGTAGTGATTTCAGTGCTCTAGCGGAAGATTCCTTTACTTCCTGTGCTAGTAACATCCTGTCTATTAGTTTAAACAGTATCATCCTCGGATTTTCATATCTTTCCTTTAACATGTTCCATGCCACTTCGTAGTTGGCCTCGGATATGTGCAAGTGTTGTATCATCCTGTGGGCTTCCCCTCTTACTTGTGTTTTTAGGTACTGCATCTTTTCTGCTTTCGACAATTGGTCGTTTTCATGTATTACCTTCGTAAACAGATCGTGGAAAGTTCTCCACGTTTCGTATCTTCCTTCATACACAGGGATTTTTACCTGCGGTAATGTCACACCATCTCTTCTCTGTGTGCTGTCTGGTCGTTGCATCCCAGGCCGTATTTTCTTTAAAGTCTCCCTGACTTTCCTCCTTAGCTGATCTATCCTCTCTACTTCGTCACTGTCTATAACGTCTAGCTCATCATTTACTGTTGCTTCTGTGATGAGTGTGTTTATTTTCTCCATGTGTTCTTTCAACTCTGCTTGCAGTTCTTCATCGTACTGCAAGTCTTGTTCATATTCTTGTAATAATTCCTCGATTTTTTGTTTTCTTATTTGTATCTCCTTTCCTTTTGTTGTCTTTCCTCTTTTCAAGATTCTTCCATATTCTTCCAATAGGGTTTTTCCCTCAATATATGTCTTAAAGACCTACTCGTAGTATTTTGTTTCGAAGTATTTGTCTTTCGTTACTCCACTCTCTAGTAATTTCTCGTGGTTATGCACAAATCTTGTCCAATAATCCTCTAATCTATCCTGGCGCTCTTTAATGTATTGTTGATTCTTGCGAGATCCAGGGTCTCTTTTAAGAGACGATACCTGTTTACAAATCTCTGCTCCAATCTCTGCTTGCTTGTTCTGTACCGCTTCCATGTTTAAATTCACCTACTTTTATCCAGCAGTAAGTGTTTTTACGGTATTTTTAAAATGTTATTTATATTTTCAATTTACTATGATTCACGTTTAAATGATGCGGGAATTTTACTCTTTTTGACCTTGCTGACGCTCAGTTTTTCTGTAGGTCAGTTGTACATGTAGGTTAATGTCGTCAAGCAAAATATTATGTTACACAACTATAAATAGAAACCTCTCGGCTACTATGTTTAATTAAAATTATGCAATATGAATGAAATACAAACGCAATATGTACCTATTAACGTATACGTTTTTTCTTTATCAAATTTTTAAATAAATAAAAAAAATAGGTAGTAAATATTTGTAGGGATAAATACTGTTTATTATTATTATATAGGCAAAAAAATATCTATCTGTAAGTTAAATAGTTTGGGTTTAAATGGCAAATATTGTATATAATGCACTAAAAATATATATATTGTATGTATGTATACGTCAATTAGTTTGGGTTTAAATGGAAAATATTGTATAGAATGCACTAAAAAATATATATTGTATGTATTGTTGTGTTCTTGATTATTGATATGAGATAATATTCTTATATGTCATTTAATTTAATCAATGCATTAATAATAATCTAATTAATTTACCAGATCACATATCAATATGTTTTCAATCTCAGGGCTTTTTATAAAATTAATTACTTACTTACGTGGCTTCTAAGTATTTCTCAATGGTTCCTAATCGGGATAGGACAGAAAAGAGTAAAATAATACACACATATGGGTTACAATTATAATCAAAATATTGTTTATTTTATTTAAATGGCAATCACTGCTTAATATTTGCTATATCTTATTATTCTTAAACATAACATTTACACATGGGAATCTTATTTCCTTTTGGTTTCCAATTGAAAGTTTTTATTAACATTTAACTATTATGATTTATTAGCAACAATTCTATTTAAGTTTGATGAAACTTTTCTGATATTATTGATTATGTTCTTCAATTTTAAATGTGGTATTTAATACGAAAAACCCATACATTCATGTCCAAACAAATGAGACTGACCTTTTTCTGGTGAACTGAGAATGTCTTCACACAAGACCCGTTTCCTGCTATCCTTGGCTGCGATCAAAACCTCGTCCTGGCTTCCAGTAATGTTCTCCTTTGAAAACTAGCTCGTATAGCTCCCGTTCCTGCTTCTGTCGTGATGCCGTGTTTCTACCTTTTTCGAAACTTCAATCAGCTACCCGGGACACTCTTGGCTCAAGGAGGTTCTTTACTCTCGACCTGGCCTACCTCTCGTTCCACGATAGATACTCCACACTCACGGAACCACACCGGCTTTCTCACTCTCCGTACACTACCGTCTACTACTGGACTTCACTTCTCGACAGCTCAAAACATTCTGATCTCTCTTTTCAGTCATTCACCTACTTTCTAAATATCCCTTCCAGATTCACAAATCAACCTTCCACCACCAACTCTCATTCGCAGTATTCCTCAAAACCCATTTTTAATCTTTCTAAATATGCTTAATGGATTTCCAAAAAAAATAGTTAATTCCCATTCTAAAATTCATCATCATCATCATCAACCCGTACGCGTCCACTGCTGGACATAGGTCTCCCTCAGCTCTTTCCATTCATCTCTATTTTGTGCGGCTTGCATCCAGTTACCGACAACATGTTTCAAATCATCGGCCCATCTGGTTAGTGGGCGTCCTCTGCTCCGTAGTGCTTCTTCTCGCGGCCTCCACTCGACAATAGGTTTTGTCCATCGGTTGTCTGGCAATCTGGCGACGTGTCCTGCCCAATTCCACTTAAGCGACGCGATTTTTTCGACAGCGTCTGTTGTTTTTGTTCTACGGCGTATTTCTTCGTTTGGGATTCGGTCTCTCAGGGAGACACCCAACATCTGGCGCTCCATAGCCCTCTGAGTTACGCGAATCTTGTTCACTACCTTTTTTGTTAGTGTTAATGTTTCGGCTCCATAAGTGAGTACAGGCAACACACATTGGTCAAAGATTTTCCTTTTGAGGCATATGGGCAAGTCCGATTTAAATACATAGTTAAGTTTACCAAACGCTGCCCAGGCTAATCCTATGCGACGTGGGAGTTCGCACGTCTGGTTATCTCGTCCCAACCGAATTTCATGTCCTAAGTACTTATAAGATGCAGTCTGCTCAATATCCATTCCATCAACAACAATATTACAATTTAGCACCAGATTAGTCATTATTTGCGTCTTGTTGATATTAATCTTTAGTCCGACCTCTAAGGAAGCGTAATATAATTTGTTCAACATTATTATTGCATCATCCATACGATCGGCTATAAGGACAATGTCATCTGCGAATCTCAAATGACTGAGCTTCTCTCCATTTATATTGATACCATATTCGTTTAGATCTGCCTTCTTAAATGTGTGTTCTAAAAGGGTTGTGAACAGCTTTGGTGAGATGGTGTCTCCCTGCCGTACTCCTCGCTGTATACAGAATGTATTTGTTTGTTGTTCAGACAGTCTTACGCTAGCCGTTGCCGTTTGGTAGATATATTTGATCATGTTAATGTAGCGATGGTCTATTCGGCATTCTGTCAATGCTTTTAACATTTTCTGCTGGCTTATGGTATCAAATGCTTTCTCGTAGTCCACGAATATCAGTGCCAATGGTTTGTTGTATTCCGCAGACTTCTCTATTAGATTTTTTATTACCAGTAAGTGATCGTTAGTGCTATATCCAGATCTAAATCCAGCTTGTTCTCTAGGTTGATAGAAGTCTAACTTAGCCTCCAGTCTTTTTTTGATAATTTTTGTGAAAAGTTTATATATGTGTGATAGCAAACTGATAGGACGGTAGTTTTTCAGATCTGTTATGTCACCCTTTTTGTGTAATAAAACAATGACTGCATTGTTCCATTGAGAAGGAGTTTTTTCTTGGTAAATGCATTGGGTGAAAAGTTTGGCCAAAGCCTGGATAATTTTATTTCCACCTTGTTTGATTGCTTCGATTACTATTCCGTCATCGCCAGGGGATTTATTATTTTTCATTTCTGAAAGTGCCTTTTTAACTTCATGTGGTGTTACTTCTGGCATTAATTCTGATCCCTGGTTTGTGATTTTGGGCAGGGGCTGATCTTGCCTTTCGTTGGTGCTCTCATACATTTCGCGATAAAACGATTCGACAACCTTGAGGATTTCGGCTTTATCGATGGCAATGTTGCCATCTTTGTTTCTGATTTTGTACATATTTTTGTTACCGATGTTATTCGTATTACGCCTCAAAACTTTTAAACCTTTGTTTTCTTGAATTATGTGAGTTATTTCTCTTGTGTTGTTTTCTCTTATGTCTTTTCGGATTGATCGGTGGATATCTTTATTTAATTTCTTCAGTGTTGTGTAGTTGGAGTCGTATTTTTCCGTCAATTGTCTTCTTTTACTTATTAACTCTTTGGTATTTTGGCTTAATTTTTCTTTATGGGTCACGACAGTCGGGCAGCACTCCCTTTCTGTTTCTTTTAGTGCTTTCGTTATGACATTATTTGCTTGTTCAATGTCTTCTATGTCGTTTTCAAGGTCTTGTATACGTCTGGTTAGTACATCTTCATAGAGGTTGTTGTTTCCTGGGGGAATCCATTTCGTCTTTCGTGTTTTGAAGATCATCTTGGTTCTTTCGAAATTGACATTTAATCGTATCTTTGCTCGGATTAATCTGTGGTCGCTTCCTACCGAAAATTTGTTAAGTATTTCAATGTCTTTAATGATTTCTTTTCTGTTTGTTATGATAAAATCTATCTCATTTTTGACACTGCCATCTGGGCTTATCCATGTCCATTTACGCTGAGGCTTTTTATCGAAAAAAGAGTTCATCATGGATAAATTTTCCTGGTGTAAGAAATTAAGCAGTCTTTGTCCTCGTTCATTTCTGTCGCCATACCCATACTTGCCCATTGCTACTTCTGCATCATCTTGTTTGAAGCCAATTTTCGCATTAAAGTCGCCCATAATTATTGTATAATATGCTGGTGTAGTATGTAATGCTGTTTCTAGGTCATCATAAAATTTTTCAATTTCTTCATCGGAGTGGCTTGTCGTTGGAGCATATGCCTGGATTATCTTAAGGTTATATCTTGCATTTAGTTTGAAGATGAGGTATACAATCCTGGGGCTTATGCTGTTAATTTTAGTTATATTTTGGGTGTGTTTTCTATGTATAATAAATCCTACTCCACCGTGTGAAGTGTCTTCTTCTCCTCTAAAATGAAATAAATGTCCCGATTTAAGAGTAATTTGGGCTTCTCCTCTTCGTCTGATTTCGCTGAGGCCGATGATGTCCCATTTTATTGTTTTCAGCTCTTCCTCCATTTCCATCATCTTCTGGTCCGATATAAGGGTTCTAACATTGTATGAGGTGATATGCATTTGTCGTTCTTTGTGGTAGCCTGATCTTTTCCGGGGATTCTTAGCACCCTCTGCTCCAACCCTTTTCCATCCGCTACCTTGGTTGGGGGTATTGGAGCGGCCGGAGACTGAGGGCCGTTCAGTACTATCGTCTTTCATGAAAATTTGCCTTTGGGGTTTTAAGCCATTAAAACGCCACGCTTGGCTAGTGCGTGTTGGCGAGTTGGACTGGATATGTGGAGGGAGGAAAGGGTGGAGATGGGATTGCTTTGGGATAGGACATGGTTTCCCCGGTGAAGGGATGCTGGGGAAATCCATGAGCTCGCGTGGGCAGGTGTGCTATTCCTGAAGTAGATCTATTCCCTGCCGGGATCGCAGAGAAGTATCTACCCGCTACCACTATTCTAAAATTACTTTCTACTATTTACAAAATTTAATGACCTATTATCTACTTCAACTGATTCTTATTTAGCATCGGCTAATGATCGAACCTTCCGCGAACAACGATAATGACCTATTATCGATTCCAACTGAGTCTTATTTATCATAGGCTAATGATCGAACCTTCCGCGAACAACGATAATGGTACGCGCCATTCACTTTGTTTATTCTAAGCGCATTTTCCCGAGTTTCGTTTAATCACTTCTTAAAATTAAATATAACAATTTTTTGTATACAGGTTGTTCTAAATTTATATGCCCGTGGTTGAGAAAATTGAAAATATTTTATATTAAATTGAATTCTGTTTATAATTATCAAAATTTAATTTTCATATCAAATAGAAATATAACAAATCCCCGCCTTGTATTCGATAAAATTTATCTGCATTTTTAAATAAATTTTCTCGAGGCAAAACCAACTCCCTGTATATTTCCTAACTTTAATCTACGTCTTATACCCCTTCTTCTTGTATTACTCTAATTAGTCCCACCTGTAGAGTAATTGTTTCCTTATTTTCAGTGTCCTCATCCTGTGTTAGAGTGTCGGCTATTATGTTGTCTTTCCCTTTTTCCCATATCAATCTTCTGTCTTTTTCCTCAGATTTTTCACATACTTTTACCGTGTATTCTGCATCCTCGTTTTCATATGCCTCCTCTTCAAATGCCACTGTTTCGATCATATCTTTTTCGCTTTCATTTGTTAGCTTTATTTCTTCTTCTCCTGAGCTCATCTCTTCTTTTGAGGAATCCCAGTTTTCTTTTGCTTTTGATACTCTCAATTTTTCTTCTTCTGGGCTCAACTCTTCTTTTGAGGAGCCACAGGTTTCATTTTCTTTTGTCTTTTTCTGACTTTTTCTCCCTTTTCTTCTTTGTCCTTGCTTCGTTGCCAAATTCATTTCCACTGTTTGTTCTTTACCTGATTCGTCCGTATTTTGTTTCTCCTGTTCCTTGTCCTGTTCTTCTTCTTTTTCTTCTGTTAGATTCATCGTATTATTTTTAAAATCTATCACTACATGTTTTTCTGCCAATTCGTCAACTCCTACTATCATGTCATGTGACATGTTTGGCATTATTACACATTGTAGTGCATACATCTTCTTACCCAGTCGTACCCTTACTCGTATGCCTTCATTTATAGTTGCCAATGTCCGTTTGTTTGCGCTCACTAAATTTACCCTAGGTATTTTGTAAATTAAATTTGTTAAGTTAACTTCTTCTATTAGTTTTCTGTTGACCAATGTTATTTCAGATCCAGTGTCTATCATAATTTTAATTGGTTTCTCGTTGATAAATCCATCCACAAATTTTAAATTAACTCCATTTTTCTTTTCGTTGTTTCTTGCCAATTTAATAAACTCCTTGGGGTTACAAAAGATTCCTGTTTGATTTTTGGTTTTTAGTGAGCGCCGTCGTGAAAAGACGCCGGTTGCTCATCGTTGTTTATATTTTCGTCATAATGTCTCTCTCCGTCATATTCATCTGTCTGGGTATTATTTACTTCTCTTCTATTTTCTCTTGGTCTGTCGGATCTGTTTCGGTTTTCTCGATATCCCTGTTCATTTTGTCTACCATTATTTCTGTTTTCTTGATTTGCGAGTGTGGTGTTTCTATTCTGGTATTCTCGATTTCTGTCCTCATTCCATTGCCTATTTCTTTGTTCATAATTTCCTCTTCCGTTGTCTCTATTTTCGTTTTCCCTTCTGGGATTAAAATCTCGTCTTGTATAGTCCCTCCTATTTTGATTTCTATCTCTGTAATCCTGTGTTTCTCGGGGCCTGTAATCTTCTCGCGACCTTCTTGATTTTCTTTCTCTTAAATGTGATTCTCTTATTTGTAGGAATTGGCATAAACTATCTATGTCTTTGTAGTTTTGCAATGTGATATGGTCTTCCAGCGTTTCTTCGAAATGTCTTGCAATCAGTTCGACTAATTGTTCCGATGAGTAATTATATTGTAAATGTTTTGCGTTATAGTAAATTTGTAATGCATATGTCCTTTCTGATATACCCATCCTATCATTGTATTTCCCATTTTGCAATTCCTTGTTAATTTCCAATTGTTGGACTTTTCCCCAGAAATAATTCAAAAATTTTTGTTCAAATTGTTGCCAACTGTCAAATTCTTCTTCTTTGCAATCGAACCATAGGCTTGCTTCATATTTTAGATGGTTTCTGATAGTTTCTTTTGCTGTTTCGAAATTTCCGATGTGCTGTATTTTATTTTTCAGGCTATTTATGAACGGCACTGGGTGTAATCTTCTTACATCCCCGCCAAACCTTATCTTCACGTCATCTGTGCTATGTATAACCATTTCTCTTCTTTCTCCGACATTCTGTTGCGTCCTGTTTTCGGTGACTTGTTTTTCTATTTCTGTGATTCTTTTTTCCACTTCTTCTCTGTCTACTTGAATAGCATTTTCCAACTTATTTTCCAAATTTTCTAGTTCCTTTATTTTATCTTGAATTTTCATTTCATACTTTTCTATGCGTTCCTCCATTTTCTTGTTGTTCTCTTCTATGGCTTGTTTTGTTTCCTTCTGATTTTCTTGCATTATTCTTTTTGTTTCATCCATTTTTTGATCCAATTTTTGTTGTGTTTCATCCATTTTTTGTTGTGTTTCATCCATTTTTAGTTGTGTTTCATCCATTTTTTGTTGTGTTTCATCCATTTTTTGATCCACTTTATCCATTTTCTGTTGTGTTTCATCCATTTTTTGATCCATTTTTTGTTGTGATTCATCCATTTTTTTTTGTGATTCATCCATTTTCTTTGATGTTTCTTCCTGATTTTTATCCATTGTTCGTTTTGCTTCATCCATTTTTTTTGACTGGAGTTGCATAAGTTGTAATAGTTTATCTATTCCTGATAATTCTTGCTGTTCTGATGCCATGATTGTCGTGTCTAAAATATCTTCTTGGTCTGAATGTTCTTTTTGTTTTTTGTTGTCCTTGCTTTGGCTTCTTGTCACAGATATTTGTTTTCAAGAAGTACTGTCCCCGCCAAATATGAAATTTTACTAGTATGTTACCAAGACGACTTTTTCTCACCCAAATATTATAAATTGTCAATAAATATATCAAATGTAAATATCGTAAAAATAAAATATTAAATCAGTTATGTAAAATTTGTACCTAAAGAGATCTAAAATTTTATGTTATCAAATGTAAGTATCTCACTTTTTACCACAGGCATATAAATTTTCAAATACCGGCTTTACTCTTTCTATCCTTCAAATTTGCCACTAGAAATACTTTACAATGCTTTCCACGTTGGACGACAGTTGTTGTGTTCTTGATTATTGATATGAGATAATATTCTTATATGTCATTTAATTTAATCAATGCATTAATAATAATCTAATTAATTTACCAGATCACATATCAATATGTTTTCAATCTCAGGGCTTTTTATAAAATTAATTACTTACTTACGTGGCTTCTAAGTATTTCTCAATGGTTCCTAATCGGGATAGGACAGAAAAGAGTAAAATAATACACACATATGGGTTACAATTATAATCAAAATATTGTTTATTTTATTTAAATGGCAATCACTGCTTAATATTTGCTATATCTTATTATTCTTAAACATAACATTTACACATGGGAATCTTATTTCCTTTTGGTTTCCAATTGAAAGTTTTTATTAACATTTAACTATTATGATTTATTAGCAACAATTTTATTTAAGTTTGATGAAACTTTTCTGATATTATTGATTATGTTCTTCAATTTTAAATGTGGTATTTAATACGAAAAACCCATACATTCATGTCCAAACAAATGAGACTGACCTTTTTCTGGTGAACTGAGAATGTCTTCACACAAGACCCGTTTCCTGCTATCCTTGGCTGCGATCAAAACCTCGTCCTGGCTTCCAGTAATGTTCTCCTTTGAAAACTAGCTCGTATAGCTCCCGTTCCTGCTTCTGTCGTGATGCCGTGTTTCTACCTTTTTCGAAACTTCAATCAGCTACCCGGGACACTCTTGGCTCAAGGAGGTTCTTTACTCTCGACCTGGCCTACCTCTCGTTCCACGATAGATACTCCACACTCACGGAACCACACCGGCTTTCTCACTCTCCGTACACTACCGTCTACTACTGGACTTCACTTCTCGACAGCTCAAAACATTCTGATCTCTCTTTTCAGTCATTCACCTACTTTCTAAATATCCCTTCCAGATTCACAAATCAACCTTCCACCACCAACTCTCATTCGCAGTATTCCTCAAAACCCATTTTTAATCTTTCTAAATATGCTTAATGGATTTCAAAAAAAAAATAGTTAATTCCCATTCTAAAATTACTTTCTACTATTTACAAAATTTAATGACCTATTATCTACTTCAACTGATTCTTATTTAGCATCGGCTAATGATCGAACCTTCCGCGAACAACGATAATGACCTATTATCGATTCCAACTGAGTCTTATTTAGCATAGGCTAATGATCGAACCTTCCGCGAACAACGATAATGGTACGCGCCATTCACTTTGTTTATTCTAAGCGCATTTTCCCGAGTTTCGTTTAATCACTTCTTAAAATTAAATATAACAATTTTTTGTATACAGGTTGTTCTAAATTTATATGCCCGTGGTTGAGAAAATTGAAAATATTTTATATTAAATTGAATTCTGTTTATAATTATCAAAATTTAATTTTCATATCAAATAGAAATATAACAGTATGTATACGTCAATTAGTTTGGGTTTAAATGGAAAATATTGTATATACGATACGTAAAAGTTGGAAAAATATTATGTTATTCAAAAACTTACGGTTTTTTCTTTATGTTTCTGGACGTTGCGGCTCTCCTGGTTCTGGAATGGCTGTGCAAGTGATCCTGTAGTTTGTAGGTTCTGTAGTGGCTTTCTGGATCTGGCTTCTGGTTCTGTAGTTCGATCTCTGGCTCTGCTATGGCTTTCTGGATCTGGTTTCTGTTCTGTATTTCGATCTCTGGCTCTGCAATGGCTTTCTGGATCTGGCTTCTGGCCTGTATTTCGATCTCTGGCTCTGCAATGGCTTTCTGGATCTGGTTCTGCTCTGTATTTCGATCTCTGGCTCTGCAATGGCTTTCTGGATCTGGCTTCTGGCCTGTATTTCGATCTCTGGCTCTGCAATGGCTTTCTGGATCTGGCTTCTGGCCTGTATTTCGATCTCTGGCTCTGCAATGGCTTTCTGGATCTGGCTTCTGGCCTGTATTTCGATCTCTGGCTCTGCAATGGCTTTCTGGATCTGGCTTCTGGCCTGTATTTCGATGTCTGGCTCTGCAATGGCTTTCTGGATCTGGCTTCTGGCCTGTATTTCGATCTCTGGCTCTGCAATGGCTTTCTGGATCTGGCTTCTGGCCTGTATTTCGATCTCTGGCTCTGCAATGGCTTTCTGGATCTGGCTTCTGGCCTGTATTTCGATCTCTGGCTCTGCGATGGCTTTCTGGATCTGGTTTCTGTTCTGTATTTCGATCTCTGGCTCTGCAATGGCTTTCTGGATCTGGCTTCTGGCCTGTATTTCGATCTCTGGCTCTGCAATGGCTTTCTGGATCTGGTTTCTGTTCTGTACTCCCGGGCCAAGCGTCGTCTATCTGCTACTGGGTTCGTTTGGTGTGGACTGTAGTTGTAGGCCTCCTTTTTTTCTCGATAAGGACCATGTATAAAGCCCGTATAAAGATAAGGATATAAACACCGAATAGCGATAAAGGTATTTATTGATAGAACCGACACTAGGGTAATTCTACCCCGGGAGTACTTCCGAACACTGATTAATTACTGATACGCGATTAGCTAAAGACTGATGTAGACTGATGAATGCTCTTTTTCTAGGCCAGATATCTTGGTTTTATAGAAGCTTAAATTGGGTCATTGGTGACACGATGCCCGCGTGATTTGTATATTTAATTAAGGTAAATAATTCTACTTTTGTCAGCACTTTCGTGTCATTTCCAAATTATATTGTTGATAATTGACCAATTTGGATCTAAACTAATAATCTACGTGTGTGAATATAAAAACAAATAAATTCGTGCAATCTACTGGGTGGTATAATTATTCTGTTCAATATCGGATATGAATTCTGAATATTTGTTATTGGACAATATGGTCCACATAATGTTCAGCAAAAGTCACACCACTTTGAGCGTCGGGTCTGGGGGAGGGGGAGAGGGGGGAGAAATCGGTAAATGCGTAGTTTTTTACGTTTTTCGTCAATATTTCTAAAATTATGCGGTTTAGCATGAACAACCTTTTATACAAAAATTTTCTACATTAAATTTTAAATAAAAAAGATCCTATGCATAATAATTCTTCTAAAATGAATGGTTCCTAAGTTACAGAGGTAGTATAGTATTATATAATTGGTCCAAAAAAAAAGGCTTAACCCAGACATCCAAAGTAAAAGTTTTCCTCCAACACTAAATTGTTCTATATGGTCCACATATTGTTCAGTAAGGGGGGAGATGGGGGAGAAGTCGGTAAATTAGTAGTTTTTTTAAAGTTTTTCGTCAATATTTCTAAAAGTATGGTTTAACGTAAACAACGTTCTATACAAAAATATTCTACATAAAATTAAAAACAAAAAAGGTCCTATACATAATTGTTATAAAATCAACGGTTCCAGAGTTACGGATGGTGAAAAGTGGAGGTTTTCGATACTTTTTATATTTTTTGGGCAATTGATGATGATTTTGGGTGGTGAGGTTGACGTTTCTGCAAGGGCTTATCACTAACATACCATCGGCCACTGAAATAGCAAATTTTATTTACAAAACACAATCCTGTTAAAGAAAATTTCTTTCATCAGTAATAATATAAATTGCCCAAAAAATATAAAAAGTGTCGAAAACCTCCACCACTTTTCACCCTCCGTAACTCTGAACCGTTGATTTTATAACAATTATGTGTAAGACCTTTTTTGTTTTAAATTTTATGTAGAATATTTTTGTATAGAACATTGTTTGCGCTAAAGCATAGTTTTAGAATATTGACGAAAAACGTAAAAAAACTGCTAATTTACCGACTTCTCCCCTATGTCCCCCCCAAACCGGACGCTCAAGATGGTGTAACTTTTTACTGAACAATATGAGGACCATATATAACAAGTTGGTGTTGGAGGAAAACTTTTATTTTTGATGTTTGGGTTAGGCCCTTTTGCACCAATTATACTATACTACCTCCGTAACTTTGGAACTGTTCATTTTAGAATGATTATGCATAGGACCTTTTGTATTTCAAATTTAATGTAGAACAATTTTGTATAGAAGGTTGTTCATGCTAAACCGCATAGTTTATAAAATATTGACGAAAAACTTAAAAAACTACGAATTTACCGATTTCTCCCCGTCACCCCTCCCAAACCCGACGCTCAAAATGTTGTGACTTTTTTATTTTATGAACATTATGTGAACCATATAGAACAATTTGGTGTTAGAGGATAACTTTCACTTTGGATGTCTGGGTTTGGGTCTAGTTATACCATACTAAACTAAAGAACTAGCACAAGAGGCGCCAGACAATCTTTCCAATGATCTCCTGGCAGAAGTATATCGCAGTTGTTTAGAATAATTAAAGATGACACAGTCAATAAATGGACTTTCTAAGGAACAAATTACAAAAGAAATTGGACCCAATGTAAGAGTTTGCCAATTAAATAATATTTATTTATTTAGCGTATGGCTTAAGTATATCACAGATTATATTTAGATTTATGCATTATACAATGCATCACAAACAGATGTCCAATTTTTTTATATATTCGATTGACCCTTCGGTTGCCATTACAAAGTCTATAGGGTCGCCTGTGTATGCTCTGCGTGGGCAGTCCTGAACAATGTGACTGATCGTCTGTCTTGCAGCGCCGCAGTCACAAGAAGGCGAGGGGAGTTTACCCCATCTGTGGAGGGAGTCGGCGCATCTTCCACAGTTTGTTCGAATTCGATTAAGGGCTGCCCAAATCTTACGGGGACGTTCAAATTCGCCAGGTTTCCCTATGATGTCCGGTAGACTATGGTAATGCGGATCTGTCCTACTTTCCCAATCTTCTCTCCATCGGGTATTTAAGTCAAAGTTGGATTGCTGCAGCGCTTGAGCAGATTGTAGAGGGGGTAACCTGGATCGGAGACGGTTTCCAAGAATATCGGGGATGTCGTTGTGGACTAGAAGCTGGCGACTGTCCATTATTTTGTTATATTCTTTAACCAATGCATGTTCGCGGCGTAGGTTGGGTGGTGCTATATTACTAAGGGTAGGTAGCCACATTGTAGGGGTGGGCTTAATTGTGCCTGTTATCATACGCATAGTACGGTTTAGTTGGGTGTCGACCAGGTGGGTATGCCTGCTATTTAGCCACACTGGAGCACAGTATTCTGCCACCGGATATATCAGGCCAAGAGCAGAGGATCTTAATGTTGATGTTGTGGACCCCCATGTAGTGCCGCAGAGTTTCTGTATTATATTGTTGCGTGTTTTTAATTTTGCTGCTGTTTTCGTCAGGTGTTCTCTGAATGTGAGCGTTCTGTCTAGAGTAACCCCAAGGTATTTCGGGTATTTATTGTGTTTTAACAGCTTGTTATTAAAATACACTCGCAATTCTCTGTTTGCCAACTTGTTGTTTAGATGAAAAGCTGATACTTCAGTTTTTGTAGTACTTGGCTGTAGTCTCCATTTCTTAAGGTATTCGCTGAGGATGGATAAGTCATTCGTGAGAGTGATTTCTGTAGTTTCTAAAGATTGGTGGCTTGTTGCAAGGGTCCAGTCGTCAGCATATCCAAACTTCCGAGATTCGGTTTCAGGCATGTCAGCAATATAGAGGCTGAAAAGTAAAGGGGCAAGGACAGAACCCTGTGGAAGACCATTGTTAAGTTTCATCTGTCTACTCGTCTCCTTTCCCATTATAACCTGGAAGGCTCTGTTGGTCAGCATGTTGTCAATGAGGTTAATTATCTTTCTGCAGGGGATAATGCGGGCCAGTTTATATATTAATCCCTGTCTCCAAACAGTATCATATGCTGCTGTTAGATCTATAAATACTGTTGCTGTCTTTTGTTTCTTTTGAAAACTAGCTTCTATAAAAGTTGTTAATGAAAGCACTTGGTCCGTACAGCTTCGATGAGGGCGGAAGCCAGCTTGTTCAATGGGGACATTTTCTAGTATCCTGTGACTAATTCTGTTGAGGAGAAGCTTTTCTAATAGTTTATATACCATGCTGAGTAGAGCTATGGGGCGGTAGTTTTCTGGCTTATCGTTTGATTTGCCCGGTTTCGGAATTGCAATTATCTTTGTTCGCTTAAGTGAGAAAGGAATGTTACCTGACTGAAGTATATCATTAAAGAACATTGCAAGCCACTGTTTCGTGTATGCACCACTGTGTATCAAGAACTCTGGATGGATACCATCAAAGCCAGGTGCTTTACCTGATTTCATTTCTTTCAGCGCATGTGTGATTTCAGAAATAAGTATTCTTGCTGAATATTCGGAGTTCGTTCTGTTCATTTGTTTTAATGCCCTTAAGTCTCTTTTCACGTTGGTAGTATGTGTTCGATCTCGTGGAGCTCTGGATAGAGATACTATATGGGAGGCAACCTTGTTAGGAGACATTTTAGACTCTCTGGATTCCAGCTGGTTAGCTCCTCCAATTTTCCGCAACAAGGACCATGCCTGCCGGCTTGATTTTTTGAAGTCAAGGTTTTCGACAGTCTTTATCCATTTTTGGCGTCTAGCTGTATCGATGTTGTGTAAAAGCTCATCGGCTATTTCTCGGTCACCACTTTCGAGAAACTTCGTGTATAAGTCTTCACATGTTTCAGTCCATCCAGGCACATATTCTTTGCGATACCCCCTAGGGATGGTTTTCTTGGCAGTGCTTATTACTGCGCCCACAAACCTCTCATAATGTTTGCTAGTTGGAGGGACCCAGCTCAAGGTCCGGTCTAGTTGTTCAGAGAACTTCTTCCAGTTTGCTTTTCTAAGATTCCACCTGGGTCGAGGATATAATCTAATTATTGGAATTGATATTCCGATGGTGATAAGCACCGGACGATGTTGAGTATGTGGGAAGTCTGCAAGGACACTTCTCGCAGTTGTTAGTGGTCTGTCATTGGTATCTTTTGAGACAAAACATAGGTCTGGGTTATATTCTTTTCTCCATGCAGCTGATTTAAATGTTCCTCTGTCTTTGGCATCAAAAACTAGGTATGTGTTTTGCTCTTCGGACCATTCTACTAGTGCCTCCCCATTTTCATCATTCGTGGTGTACTTCCACATTTCGTGGTGGCTGTTGAAGTCGCCGATGTATATAGTAGGATGTGGATGAGTCTTTAGCACTTCTGGGTTCCATGTAGTGGCTGGAGGTTTGTATATGTTAACTACGGTAATATCTCCAATCTTGGTGACTACTTCATGTATATTATTTTCATTGGAAGCAGAAAGTAGGAAACCATTTTCTATATTGCAGCGAATGTAGGTTGCGACGCCGTAATGTTTATCATAGGTGGCTCCCAGTAAATCGTAGCCAGGTATCTTTCCCCTTAAATCAAGCTGGACTTTGTCTTCAGTATGGGTCTCTTGTATGGCAACCAGGTCAATGTCGTTATCGTGTAGGATTTTTTGCAACACTTGGCATTTTGCCTGGCTTATGCCCTCGATGTTAAGGTGACAGACTCGGATACACGGTCCGAGATCTCTAGTCAGTTGGTTCTGAGAAGAACCTTTATTTGTTCCCATCGTATGTTTACGTATAGATAAGATTTCTGTTTGTGATCTGTGATGTTGGCAGGATATTGTTTTTGTTTTTCGTTCGTCTGCCGCCAAATTTTTGCTAGTTCATTTAGCGTTACCCAGGGTGCACCACATGGAGGCGAACTAGCATTACACCCTAGCATTAAATAATAGAAGGTATATGTAGAGCAACATGTCAAATTCTATACAGACTATTCAAGGATAACGATGCTGATCTGGTCTCAATACAAGAAACACACACAGAAAACAAATTTCAACTAAATTTTCGTTTATAAAAATTAATTATTATTTATAATGCATTGTTATCTTTATTTATATACAATACAAAAACTTTGATATAGCCATACGCTAAATAAATGTACCATACTATATTGCATCCTACCTAATAATAAAATAAAAACGAAAAAATGACGTTTTGGTAATGGGGAATGGGGTGGAGGGTTAAAACTCCGCTGAACCTTATTTTTTAATCACATAGAACGTAAAAAAATGAAAAATAATTTAATTCTGCGAATGAGGGCATTTTGTCTGCCAGTTGCTGACGAGTTATATAATATATACATATTATGTAGGTGATGGCTATCTTATTACGAGTTCACCGCTCGCCTGTTTGTTAGATTCTGTCAAACGTTAAGAAATAAATTGTAGATGGTTTAATATTACCAGTGACCTACTTTCGAGACTCTTTTTTTTTCGCAAACACTAATTATGATCGAATTTATAAATAATTTTATTTGTTTCAGTTGACCTGGGCTGATTTGTTCTTCGTCGCTCTCTTGCAATACTTCCAGTTTATGCTTGGAAAAGATTTAGTGGAAAACTCACCAAATTTGAAAAAGCTTAAAGAGAAAGTACTCGCATTACCCAACATCAAAGCCTGGGTAGAAAAACGTCCCGAAACTAAATACTAAATCGCATTTACTCGTTCCTTGTGAATTTACTCGTTATGGATAAAATCAACAGTATTTTTTAAATTTGTTCTAAATTTTATAATAAATAAATCAAAGTGAAGACACGTCGTTTATATTTTTTGTTGTTTGGTTTTCTATACCTGCTGACGTTTGGGATCCTTTATTTTGGGAGAATGTTCTAACCACCTTCTATTTGGGAGAATGTAGTTTTAGAAATATTGATGAAAAACGTAAAAAAACTGCTAATTTACCGACTTTCCCCCATCTCCCCCCCAAACCGGATGCTCAAAATGGAGTAACTTTTTACTAAACAATATGTGGACCATATAGAACAATTTGGTGTTGGAGGAAAACTTTTATTTTGGATGTTTGGGTTAGGCCTTTTTTGCAACAATTATACTATACTACCTCCGTAACTTTGGAACCGTTCATTTTAGAAGGATTATGCATAAGACCTTTTTTATTTCAAATTTAATGTAGAACATTTTTGTATGGAAGGTTGTTTATGCTAAATCGTATAGTTTTAGAAATATTTACGAAAAACGTAAAAAACTACGATTTTACCGATTTCTCCCCCTCACCCCTCCCAAACCCGACGCTCAAAATGGTGTGACTTTTTTCTGAACATTATGTGAACCATATAGAACAATTTGGTGTTGGAGGATAACTTTCACTTTGGATGTCTGGGTTTGGGTCTAGTTATACCATACTATATTGCATCCTACCTAAAAATAAAATAAAAACGAAAAAATGACGTTTTGGTAGTGGGGAATGGGGTGGAGGGTTAAAATTCCGCTGAACCTTATTTTTTAATCACATAGAACGTAAAAAAATGAAAAATAATTAAATTCTGCTAATAAGGGCATTTTATCTACCTTAACGGGGGTACCCTTTGCCAGTTGCTAACGAGTTTAATGTAGGTGATGGTTATCTTATTACGGGTTATCCGCTCGCCTGTTTAGGTTTTTTACTCGTTAGATTCTGTCAAACGTTAAGAAATAAATTGTAGATGGTTTACTATTACCAGTGACCTACTTTCGGGACTCTTTTATTCGCAAACACTTATATCATATTATGATCAAATTTATAAATAATTTTATTTGTTTCAGTTGACCTGGGCTGATTTGTTCTTCGTCGCTCTCTTGCAATACTTCCAGTTTATGCTTGGAAAGGATTTAGTGGAAAACTCACCAAATTTGCAAAAACTTAAAGAGAAAGTACTCGCATTACCCAACATCAAAGCCTGGGTAGAAAAACGTCCCGAAACTAAATTCTAAATCGAATTTACTCGTTCCTTGTGAATTTACTCGTTATGGATAAAATCAAAAGTATTTTTAAATTTGTTCTAAATTATATAATAAATAAATCAAAGTGAAGACACTTCGTTTATATTTTTTGTTGTTTGGTTTTCTATACCTGCTGACGTTTGGGATTCTTTATTTTGGGAGAATGTTCTAACCAGGAAAACACAAGTTTTCGAAATATATAAATAAAATATTTTCTCGATAATAAATAATTTTACAAATAAATAATAAAATTAAAGCGATCGTTTCTAGAGTAGTGTACCGAGTGTCTCAATAAGAATGACTCTCGCCCATATCTCAGAAACCGTTTATAGTATAGCTTTAAGAAAAAAATTATGACAAAAGTTGTCTCGGTAAAACCCTGGAAATTATTTTCATAATTGTAGGTCCACCGCTAGAGGGCGTAATTGAATATCAAAAATTAAAAAATCAAAATTTTACAAAATTTGCCTAATAAAGGGCACTGGAAATCCAATCATCGTATTCTTCATAAAATTTTGGGCATATTTAATTTCACAAGTTTAGACCACAAATTAGACCAAATTAGCAACAGATCTCGAGATATCTTGAGAAACGTGTAAATTTTAAACATAACTGTTACTGCCACCGGTAACTAAACGAAGTTAAGAAAAAGTAGTGTGCTATGGAAAAAAACAAAGAAACATTTTCCAGATGTCAACGTATATAATTAATTAAAATAACAATAAGACAAACAACACTATAAAATATAACAAAGAAATAAAAACAACTACTTAGTGACGACCTAAATGTCCAAATTGCTGCCCATCATTTTCTTTGCAAACAGTTACTCTTTCAGGAGTAGATTGAATAACAGCAGTCTCAATTTCTGCTCTAGAAATGCTTTGGATGGCATTTCGTATTCTCTGGATCTTGTTTTCCCAAAAACAAGGTCTTTAATCCGTCCCCATAAATAAAATCTAACAGTTAAATCTGGTGATCTAGCTAGCCAAAAAATAGACTTCGGCGTCCTATCCATCTATCAGCGAATGCCTCATCCAAAAAATCTAATTACTCTGGAGAAATGCGCGGGACAACCATCGTGCTGAACAACATGGACCTACAAACCGCTAGCGGTGCTTCTTCCAGACGAAGAGACAATTCATTCCTTAAAAAATTTAGATAGCGTTCACCAGTAATAGCGTTATCGAACATAAAGGGTCTAATTATCTGATCATCACCAGATTTTACTGTTTTAGTCTATTGTTTATGGGGCGGATTAAAGGCCTTGTCCTTGCAGCTAGGCCCACTACTCGAGAAAACATGATCCAGAGAATACGAAACGCCATCAAAAGCATTTCGAGAGCAGAAATTGAGACTGCTATTCAATCTACTCTTAAAAGAGTAAATGTTTGCATCGAAAATGATGGGCAACAATTTGAACATTTGGGTCGTCACCAAGGTGTTTTTATTTCTTTGTTACATTTTATAATATTTGTCTTGTTGTTGTTTTAGTTAATTATATACGTTGAAAATGTTTTTTTCCATTGACGATTCGGATTAAGATTGCAGCGCCAATGCGGTATCAAATTGAACCGAGCTAAGAGCCATTATATTTGTTTACATCTTGTATTTTGCATTAGTTTTATGTGTTTTTGAGTAGTTTTGTTCGTTTATCTATGATTCTGGAAGCAATAAAAAATTGAAGATACATCCTACAGGTATATGGAAAATATACAATAAAAAATTGGCCAGGAAATGGCCGTTTTGATTTTATTTGTAGTTTTTGCATTTTTTTACCACAGTCTATTAATAATGGAAATTGATTTTGAATTTTGCTTCAATATGTTGGCAAAAATAAAACATAATTATTTTTACGTGCAATAGGTAACTTTGTAAAGAATAAAAGACATGTTAGTATTTTTATTTACCTAATCATTCTACAGCATAGGTTCTCAAACTTATTTTGTCTGCCGCCCACATCGAAAATTAATTATTTTCTAGCGCCCCCCATTTTTTTTTACTGAAAATAAGACTTTCTGATGAGAGTAATTTAAAACACCATTTTGTAATATTAGAAAAACTTTTATTCATGTTATTAAAACAAACATTTCAATTTGAATTTTAAAACTAATCTAATGTGAAGGATGAATCTGATGATTTTTAACAAGTTTGTTAATATCAGGCTCGAATTTACTCAAAAACAGCCGTAAGTCACCGCGTTTGGTAATCTGCAACCGATTTCTCTTTTTAGTTAGCAACGTTGTCACAGCACTAAATCCACGTTCACACAAATACGATGATGGGAATGCTATCAAAAATAGTTGAACGATGGACCACAATCCAGGGTACAATTGCGGGATTAGCCTTTGTAGCCAAAATTCTTGATATCCATTTTTGAATTTTATTTTTATTTCCTCGTTCGTTGTCAGTTCTATGAGTTCTTCTTCCAGCTGGGGTGATCCTGCTGTGTTGACATTTGAAAAAGGATCCAACACCCAGTCCGGTATTTCCAAGTTTAAAATGTCCTGGAATCGTTCTGTGAAATTCCTGTGGAGGTTCTCCAAATGTTGGCAGTAAACAAGCAAGTCGTCGTTGTTGAAGGATACTGCTGACAAATTAGGGAAATTGTGAAACTCACGTCTGCCGATATTATTCTTGTATAAGAGCAGTTTAGCTACAAAAGCAGCAATGACATTTTTTGTTTTAATCAAATTCGAGTCGTCACCTTGAAGTTGGAGAATGACATCATTAAATAATTTATATAGGTCTGTCAAGTACGCAATATCATTCTTTGAAGTGATGAGGTTGTCGTGCAATTCTTTGTATTTGTTTTCCAAGAACTCTATCACAGACTCAAACAGATTGTAAAATGGAGTCAGACAGTTACCTCTTGATAACCAACGTACTTCTGTGTGAAATAGCAATCGGTTGAAATCTTCATCATTAGCAACACAAAGCTGATTAAATAATCGGTCATTTAAAGAGCTGTTTCGGATTTTATTGACTGCTGTGATGATATATTGCAGTGATTGAGAGAGACGCTCACTCAAATTTCTCGCAACCAAATGTTGTCTATGAACGACGCAATGTACAGCGAGCACATCTGTAATTTTATTTTTTAAGTACGCTATGAAGCCTTTGTGACGTCCTGTCATAGCCGGAGCGCCATCCGTAGCAGCTGATATAATATTCTTCAGTGGAATTTCTTTCTCATCACAAAATTTTTCCAGTGTATTAAATATGGTCTCTCCTTTTGTATCGGTCTCTAAATTTCTGGCAAATAATAGTTCTTGACATATTTTATCATTTTTAATAAACCTCACGTATGACAGCAACAATGCTTCACCAGTTGGTAAAGTGGACTCATCTAACTGAATTGAGAATTTAGAAGTCTTCAGATGATTGCACAACGACTCTTCAATGTTTTCAGCCATCTCATCAATTCGTCTTTGCAAGGAACTATTGCTCAAAGGAATTTTTCGGATAATATCTGCCGCTGGTTTATGGAGCACAGTAGTTATTACTTCTTTTATTGCCGGTAAAATTAAATCCTCTCCAATAGTGTGAGGTTTACCTGTTCGAGCAATTAGCAAGGAGATATTGTAGGAAGCTCGGAGTCCGTCCTCGTCTTGCTTAGAAGCCGCTGAAAAAAGTTTTGACACAGTTGGCTGAGCTGCGTGCTTCTTTTCCAAGTCTTGAAAATAAGTCACATTTTTGTCTTTTTTATCTGAATGCATTTTATTCAAATGATCTTGCAACCTTGAGGGTTTCATCGCTTCATTCGAAAATGTTTTTTGACAAAGAAGGCACATAGGCGAAGATGGATTTGTAGGATTTTCAATAAATCCATATTTTATATATTCCGCGCTGTACTGCCGTTTCTTCTTTTTTGCTTCCGACATAATTTTGTCTTCAAAAATGCCGAAGTAAAGAATCGAGTATTAAAAACTTGCTAATGACACCACTCACAGTATTCTTACTGAGCAAATTAGGCACTGTACATACAGCACTTTATCTCGTCACTAAATTCACTTGTTTTCGTAATAACGCGATGCTCCTTGACGTCTGAGACGTTCGGTCCCTAGTAGAGCAGATTGTCGAATGACATGACTACTACTACTACTATCATTGTTTGATTTGCGTGTATAGATATAATGCTATGTGGAAATGCGATCAATGATTGTCCCCGTTTAGGATTTTGTCCTCTTCAGGGTTTGTAGTGAATGTTTAGTGTTGGCAGCAAAAGCAAACAGTCCGAAAAACACACTGGGGCAAGCGCCGTGTCCTGGTGTTTTTGGATCCTGGGTTATGCCGGACGGTGGTGCAACGGCGGATCCAGCAACCTTGCAAGGAGGGGGCAATGAAATAAAAATTTTCTCGTCACTCGCGTACACAGGATTCTTTTTCGGTATGAGCTGTTACTTTATTTTTCTTCGTGTACCATGTCCTTTCAGAACGTTGGTTACTATCATAGCTATCTTAATTTTATTCACTGCCACCCTAAATCAACCACGAAGTGCTTTTTTGTCTTGGATTCCGTTTGCCTTCTATTTTCACTTGCATAATATTTTGTAGCGACCTATATTTGAAACTTCTCATTACATGTCCAAAATACTCCACTTTTCTCTTCTTGATGGCTTCTATAATCTCATTAGTCTTGCTGAGACGTTCTAGTATTGTGGAGTTTCGAATCTTCTTCACCCAAGATACTTTTAAAATTCTTCTATAGAACCACCTTTCGAAAGCCTCAAGGCGATTTAGGTAAGTAGATCGATTTTATTCACAGTCCAAGACTCGACACCATACGGTAAGACCGAGAATATTCAGATTATTCAGTTGTCAACAAGACACAAAACTCACTATTTATTTCCAATCGTAATTATCTCTTTCTTAAAAAAAGGGACACCAGGCGAAGTCTAAAGGAGGGGGCAATTGACCCCATTGACCCCCCCTTGGATCCGCGCCTGCGGTGGTGTCCAGAAGGCTGAGAAGTCAACAGAGAAGAAAGTTTGATGGATTGTTGTTCGTTCCATAGGCATTTACGTGTACTGTCCGTGCTTTGCTCTAGACCAATCTCCCTAGAAACCATTGTACAACGACAGGCGAACCTGCGTCCCTCGTCGGCGGTCAGGAGGTGGCTTTGAGCGCGGCGTGGACAGTGTGCGTTCGAGTGGAGAAAATAGTTGCGGCTATTTTCTTGGGACGAACAGGTATAATTGTGCAATGAAGTTGGGAAACCGCAAAAAACCAACTTCTCCCTGTTCGGGGTAGGGAAGAGGAGATGTTAAAGGTGGGTACGGTAGGCTAACGGGGTAGCCTCGAGGATGTTTTCGTACTCCACCGGGAGTTCGTCAATGCATGTTTGCATTAGAGCGGACGGTAAATGAATCTTTTTGCGTTTGGGCTTTCGGTGGAGTACGTGGCCGGAAGATGAACAGGAACATTTGAGAGATTCTTGTGTGTCGGAGGGGGGCCGTTGATTACTTTGATTGTGAAGTTCCTGTTCAGAGAGTTTATTCTCTCGGTGATTTTGGGGATGTTCGAGATGTTATGGATTTCGTTTGAGGGATATCGCCAGTGCTCATAGTTACATCTACGCAAGATTCTACGTTCAGCTCTCAACAACCACTCTTGCTTTGATCTAGCGCAAAGAGAGTAGAGGCAAGATTTGTACTCCATGACGGTCGAATAAAGGTCTTGTAAGTGTGAATGAGAGTCTTCTTGTGTGTCTTGCCAATTCGTCCAGAGAGAGAGTTGAGAAGTCTGGCCCTGTTCCTTACCCTATCTAAAGTTGCCTTTAGATCTGCGTTCCAGTTAAGAGTCCTGGTGAACAGAACTCCTAAATAGTTCGCAGTCGTACTAACAACAAGCCTTTCTCCCAACAGTCGCAGAGGATATTGGTCGTCTTCATTAATTATGATTCTATCTATGTGACACAGAAGGGGCGCGAAACACAATTGTTGTTGTTTTGTTCGCGTTCAGCGTGACTCTCCACTTACAACACCATTCGCCGACGCCGTCCAACAGAGCCTGGGCTCTTCTGAAGAGGAGTCTTGGGTTGTATCGAGAGGTTGTTGTGAGCAGAGCCGTGTCGTCCGCATAGAGAAACAGCCGAGTGCCTGGGATATTTTGGTTAGTGATATCGCTGTTGTAGATGATGTACAACAGCGGTGCTAGGACTGAACCCTGGGGGACTCCAGCTTGTGGAGTGAAGGGGGTGGACTTTTGATCACTTATTTTCACTCTGACAGTTCGGTTGTGGAGGTATGAGTGTACAATCTTGGTAAATTGCAATGGTAGCCCGATGTCCAGAAGTTTCCGAACAAGTCCGTCATGCCAGACCTGATCGAAAGCCTTCTGCACATCCAGGAATGTGGCTATGGCGAATGAACCATCGTTGATGGTTTGAGTAACTTTAGTAGTGAAATCAGTTATTGCATGTTTGGTAGATTTACCTGACTGGAATCCATATTGAAATTTTGGTATGATATTGTGGTTTTCGAGAAAGTCATTGAGCCTCTCTTTTAGGATTAGCTCAAGAACTTTGCCCAGAGTGTTGATTAAAGAAATTGGTCTATAGGATTCCACGTTGGTTGGGGGTTTGCCTTTTTTCAAAAGCATGATGGTATTGGCCACTTTCCAAGGAGTAGGGAAGTGGCTGTTTTTGAGACATGCATTGAATATTTTAGTTAGAAGAGGGATGATACTCTCTGGAAGTTTTTTGAGGCATCTTCGGTTGATGCCATCAGGTCCGGGAGCGCTGTTTTTACCTATTTGGCAAAAGCTCTCCGTTTCCCTGTTTGTGAGGGGGTCCATGATAGGATCATAGACTGGAACGTGGTGATTGAGAGTAACATTTACTATGTATTCTGTGTTGAGTTTAAACAAGTGATCAAAGTTCGGGTTGTCTGGGGTTTGAAAGTTGATTTGAAGCGAATTTTTGAATGCTTCAGCTTTCCCTTCTGGGGAATTGACTATGTGATTGTTGACCAACAGATGTGAAGGTTGAGATAGTTTTTGTTTTGTTAGGACTTTGAATTTATGCCAGAATTTACTTCCGTCTCTGTAGTCCAGTTTTGAGGTAGTATCTTCCCACCGGCGAGCCGTTAGGTCAGATATCTCTCTCTTTATCCTGGCACAGATTCGGTTGTATTCTGTTTTGATTAGTGGATTTCTGTTGGCCTTATATTGACGTAGAAGACGTCTTTTTTGTTGGATTTTGGCAATGATGTATTGTGGAAGTGCCGGTGATGTATAGGTTATTTGTTTAAGTGGAATAGCGTGCGTGATCGCCTCGGTGATGAGGTTCTCAATTTCGGTTGCACTGGTGTCGATACTGTCGTTAGTATCAAGTTCGCCTAACATAGGGAGATTTTGAGTGATGAAATTTTGGAATTCAGTCCAGTTAGCGTGACGATAGTCTCTTATAGTTCTTGGAGGATTGGGTTGTTTTGGAGTTAGTATGTCAGTGTTGACAAGAAGTGGTACGTGGTCTGACGTTACTGAGTCACCGATGTGGCATCTATCCTCAAACCGATCCAGAATGTTACTAGTAACTAGGATGTGGTCGACAATAGAGGCCCCAGCAGCGTTCAGAAACGTGTATTCAGTGTTGGTGATTCGAGAGATAGGAAGGTCTAGTAGAAAATCCGTGAGGCGGATGCCTTCTGGGTTTTGACGGTGATCACCAAACTGTGTGTGTCTACAATTTAGATCGCCCATCAACACGGCCTTGCCGAGCCTTGAAAAATACTCTAGCAAATGCCTGTTGAGTGGTTGATCCGGGTGTTTGTAGTAAGAGACTATCGTGAGGGTTTCGTTATTGGGGATATGCACGTCAATTGCCAGGAAGTCCACATCAGGTGGACGAAAATTTTGTGGGAATGTGTGTATGGTGTGCGGTATTCCGTGTTTAACGAGAATACCATTCCCGCGTGAAACCTGACAGCGGCTTCGATGGATGATCGAATATCCTGCGAAGTGTGGATCGCTTTTCGACAGAGTATCTGTGAGTGCGAGGATCTGGATGTTATGCCTCGACAGGATATTCTTGATGAGGGGTCTCTTTTTGGAGAGACCCTGACAGTTGACTGTGCCTAGGGTGAAATCCATAAAGGGAGGGTGTTTAGTGGTTGGAGCGGAATGTCACCGTGACATTGCTTCCGTACCCGTGGACCACTGTCGAGTGGTCGTAGACTTGGCTAATTAGATTAGCCGTGATAGCTGCGATATGCTCGCGAAGTTCGGGCAACAAGTTCAGCAGCAGAGCAGTCTGGATAGACAGGATGTTTTTCGTTTCAGTTGGGAGTTCAAATGGAGGGAATGATCTTTCGATCGTTAGTGGCTGTATTTCATGTGGGGCGGAGGGGATAGTGTGTCTTTGTGGACACTTATTGGAATATGCAGGGTGGTCGCCGCTGCAATTCGGGCATTTGGGTTCCTGCTGTTTTGTGCAGGCGCTGGATTTGTGATTGCCGCCGCAGTGGGGGCAGACGAATGCTTTTTGAGGGCATTCGTCAATAGAGTGTCCGTTGATGCAACATTTGCTGCAATATTTTGGGGTAGGGATAGTTGGATCGGAGCCATGTGGAAGTTCGGCATTGTAGATTTCTCCGTCGAGAGTTATGCCTCGGCTCAATGCTGTTGTGAATTTTTCTAAGGATTTAGTCACCACCTTGATCACCTTAGAGTCCTTGCCTAGCTTGTAGGACTTGACTCTCCACAGTTTTTCAACTGGGAAATCTTGTTCGGTGAGCAATGCGGTGACCTCCTCCTCAGAATAATCCACATCGATACCGGTGATGCAGAGAAGGTAAGTGGGCTCTCTAGAGGAAGTGTTGGGGTTTTTGCTACGGCTGTGAACCGTAACCATTGTTTGGCCAGTTGCTTTTCGGATAGCTTTCTCTATTTCCTCTGCATTTATTGAATTAAAGAGTCGCAAGTGTGCGATGCCGTGAGAGAGAACTTTGCATGAGTGAATCTTATTAGCTAGAAGAGAGGTGGCATTTATTTGCCGAAAGAAGGTGCGTTTGTTGCATAGATCTTTTGGAAGATCTTTGATAAGGTACTCGGACAGAGTGGGATCGTTAATGGCATTGATGACGTTTTGATTTTTAGACTGATTAATGACATGACTGGATGGCGTGCGCTTTTATATGAGGCAGCGGGCGGGCCTCGCCTCGGCCTCGGCAGCGGGCGGGGAATCGATAAAAAGCGGTATTATAACCAGTAGGTAGGTTTTCCTCTCAGAGAGCTAGAGTATTATTATATTTTCTAGAAAAAGCAGTTTTGATATTTTTGAGTATTCTTTAAAGATAATTTTTGTAATAGAATTGTGTTGTTTTTTTTGATATTTTAATAAACTGATTAATTATTGTGGTAAAAAATTAAATTAGCCATTGCCCCTGTAAACCGCTTCAACGCCCCCCAATCTTCTCTGTGCCTTTACCGCCCCCCTAGAGGCCTCCAGCGCCCACAAGGGGGCGTTATCGCCCACTTTGAGAACCACTGTTCTACAGAATGTTGACAGTAATTACATATCTACTTACATATTAAAGACTTCGATCAATAGTCCCTTGGAAACATTTCAATAAAGTATAATTATCTCTCTTACATGTTATTTTTGAAGTTTATAAAGAATAATTATTGTAAAGTTGTGAATACACTTTAACCGTTTTTAACCCTAAATTTCTCAAAACCCAGTTAGGTTAGGTAGTAAAAAATATTTTGCAATTTATTTGGTCTGTAGGGTGTGTATTTTTAATTCTGTAATACAGGATTAAAAATAAATATTTTTATTTAATATTTCCCAATGAAAATTAGATTTCTGAAAAAATTAAATAATGCCTCCTAGCTGACACATACTCTGGGCTAATTAGCAAAATTCATGGAAAAGTTATTTACCAGCAATTTTATTGCTGGAATCGAAATATAAGATCCTATATATTAATAATATAGGTATGCAAAGTCCGCAGATAGTGTGCTACTTTTTTTATAAACAAAATGGCGCCGACAAATCGTATTTTTTACAATTATTGCTCTATAACTCCGAAGATTTTAACTTTACAACAAAAACACCCAAATAAAAATTCACCGCAATTAAATTATGCATAGAGATATGTTTTTCACGATTTGCTCCGACGAAAATTTTCCTTGGAAAATGCGGGTTTTCCTAACAAAAACTCTAATTTTCAAATAAAGTTTTAGGTAAGTAATTATTAATCAATAATTAAATAACTTGTAACAAAAATACAGGTCATAAATTAAATCACATATTCTGGGACCAAAAATAGTTCGATTGAACCTAACTTACCTTAGTACAAATGTGCACCTAAAAAAAGTTACAGCCTTTTGAAGTTACAAAATAAAAATCGATTTTTTTCATTAGATCGAACACAGTTTGAGGTTTCTTATTGAAAACGGACATGTGACACTCTTATGATAGGAACATCTGAAAAAAAAATTATATTGAAATTTGTGTACCCCATAAAAATTTTATGGGGGTTTTGTTCCCTTAAACCCCCCAAACTTGGGTCTAGGACATTTCGCCGTCGCCGTTTCGCCGTCGAGCCATTTCACCGTCGCCATTTCGTTGTTAGCATTCGTACTTATAATTTCGGGATGATCATTACTTGTATATAAGTTTTGAATGGTTTTCGAACGATTATATACTATCACTTTTGCATAATGAAGTTTTTTATTTTTGATACAGTAAAAACAATTGAAATTAAAATCCCTTTTCTCAATATTTTTTATTTTCGGGAATCTGATAATAGTCATATTTATCTATTTAATGATTTGTTTTTGGTTTTACTAGCAACATCAGCATTTTATTTACACTGACATTTAGTATAAAAAAAGTTAGTATGTTATCACGTTCTTGCGACATTTAGTATAAAAAAGTTAGTATGTTATCACGTTCTTGTAAACTTAACCAATGCCGGGATGGCGACGGCGAAACGGCCGACGGCGAACTGGCTCGACGGCGAAACGGCCGACGTCGAAGTGGCTCGGCGGCGAAATGGCGACGGCGAAACGGCGACGGCGAAACGTCCCAGTCCGCCAAACTTTTGTGTACGTTTCAATTAAATTATGATTGTTGCACAATTAGTTAAACACAATGTTTTTAAAACTTTTTTGCCTCTTAGTACTTTTTCGAAAAGTTAGTTTTTTTTTTGAGATATTTTGAATATTTTGTCAAATCCACCACATATTTGTGTACTGTTAAGTACGATTTTAGAGACTTGGTAATAATATGAAAATTTATTTATAAATTACAGTTTGAGGTATACTTTGAACCATATTAAAAAAGAAGCCACATCTCGATAAAAGGTGCCCTATCTGAAAAATACTAAGAGGCAAAAAAGTTTTAAAAGCACTGTGTTTAACTAATGGTACAGCAATATTAGTTTAATTGGAACGTACAGAAACATTTGGAGGGTTTAAATTCACAAAACCCCCATAAAATTTTTATGTAAACATATTAAAAAAGAAGCCGCATCTCGATTAAAACTGGTTTATCGAAAAAGTACTAAGAGGCAAAAAAGTTTTAAAAACATTGTGTTTAACTAATGGTACTACAAAATTAATCTAATTGGGCCGCACATAAAAGTTTGGAAAGGGGGGTTTAACGGAAAAAACCCCCATAAAATTTTTATGGGCTGCACAAATTTCAATATAATTTCTTTTTAGGATGTTCATGCCATAACAATGCCACATGTCCATTTTCATTAAAAAATCTCTAATAGTTTTCGGTATATCGAAAAAAATCGATTTTCATTGTGTAACTTCAAATGGCTGTAACTTTTTTTGTGTGCATATTTGTACTAAGGTAAGTTAGGTTCAATCGAACTATTTTTGGTCCCAGAATATATGATTTAATTTATGACCTGTATTTTTGTTACACCCTGTATTGTAATTCCAGAAGCCGGTGAAAATTAAACGAATATTTTAGCAACAATTCAATTGTTAATTAACAATTTATGATCGCAATAATAACCAAAATAATCATGATACATTGATCAAACTTATAAAGATTATAAAGATGAGATGCTTATTTAATATTTTATCGACAAAATATAAATTTTTCTTTTCTTTGCATAATCTTTAAATTTTGAAAAAAAATAGTTATTAATACGCTGGTCTAATTAGTAAAGTACAAAGAAAGGTTATTTACCAGCAATTTTATTGCTGGAATCGAATTATAAGATCCTATATATTATTAATATAGGTATGCAAATTCCGCAGATAGTGTGCTACTTTTTTTATAAACAAAATTGCGCCGACAAATCGTATTTTTTTTAATTATTGCTCTATAACTCCGAAGATTTTAACTTTACACCAAAAACACTCAAATAAAAATTCACCCCAATTTAATTCTTCATAGAGGCATGTTTTTCCTGATTTGCTCCGACGAAAATTTTCCTCGGAAAATGTGGGTTTTCCCAACAAAATCTCGAGTTTTCAAATAATTTTTTTGGGCCAGTAATATTATTTATAAATAATTATATAGCTTGGTGAAATAAAAGATTTATTGGTATAGATTATAAATTCAGAAGCCGGTGAAAATGAAACGAATACTTTAGTAACAATTCAATTGTTAATTAACAATTTACAGTCGCAATAACAACCAAAATAATCATGAGACATTGATCAAACTTAGAAAGATTATAAAGGTGTGATGCCTATTTAATATTTTGTCGACAAAATATAAATTTTTAATTTTTTGCATAATCTTTAAATGTTTAAAAAAATTGTTATAAACAATTAACATTTCTCAGAAATTGTTTATCATATTCTAATTTTAAAATACTTAAAATGCGTATTTCATAGATCTTGAAAATGGATGCTTTAAAAAATTTTTCCAACCATTTGCAAAAAGTTATGAAACAGCAAAGTAAATATACGATTCCTCCGTTGTTTATAATTTGTTTTATTTGTTTCAAAGCTTAAAAGTGAGTCTATGGTACAATCTAATTACTCACAAAGAATGTCAAAAATTAGTGCAATGGTTATATTTTAATCAAAGATTAAAAATACTTTTTTTTTGTAATTTTTAGCGCAAAAGTAAGCCTGATACAGAATCGGAGCTAAAATGTTCACTCGAAGCGACTGACACGCAGTATACATTATTTATTAAAACTCGGCCGCCGGTCGTCGCTCCGAGTGAAAATTTTAGCTACAGTACTGTATTATTCTACTTTCGCGCGTGTAAATTACAAAAAAATATATTTATAATCTTTAATTAAAATATAACCATTAAACTTATAATCGATATTTTTTTGTAAATAATTAGCTTGTACTTTAAACTCACTTCTACGCTTTGAAAGAATTAAAAAAAATTATAAATACCGTAGTAATCGTATGTTAACTTTGCTCTTTCATAACTTTTTTGCAAATGGTTGCAAAAAAGTTTTAAACCATTCATTTTCAAGATATTTGAAATGCGCATTTTAGCTATTTTTTAAAATTATAATTTAATAAAAACTTTCTGAGAAACGTTAATTTGTTTATATCTATTTTTTTAAACATTTAAAGATTATGCAAAAAAATAAAAAATTTATATTTCGTCGACAAAGTGTTAAATAGGCATCTCATCTTTATAAGATGTCAAAGTTTAATTAGGTATCATAATTATTTTGGTTATTATTGCGACCATAATTTATTAATTCACAATTGAATTGTGGCTAAAATATTCGTTTAATTTTCACCAGCTTCTGGAACTATAATCTAAACCAAGAAGGCTTTTAAGTCACCAAATTATTTAATTATTGGTAGATAATTACTTATCTAAAACTTTATTTGAAAATTAAAGATTTTGTTGGGAAAACCCGCATTTTCCGAGGAAAATTTTCATCGGAGCAGATCTGGAAAAGCACGTCTCTATGCAGAATTTAATCACGGTGAATTTTTATTTGAGTATTTTTGTTGTTAAGTTAAAATCTTCGGAGTTATAGAGCAATAATTGAAAAAAAAAACACGATTTTCGTGCGCCATTTTGTTTATAAAAAAAGTAGCACACTATCTGAGGACTTTGCATACCTATATTATTAATATATAGGATCTTATAATTCGATTCCAGCAATAAAATTGCTGGTAAATAACTTTTCCCAAAAATGGCCTATTCTCCGATAATTTAATCAGCCCAGACTAACATTACTTGGATCCGAATAGGAGGTCAAAATGTACCCATCTGCTTGCCGGATGAAACCTTTTTTTTATTAAATTTCATACATACACAAACACGACGAGCATAGGTTGCCTATCAAAATCGTGTCATAGCATCCTTAAAGGGGGGGGGGCGTGAGGGTTGCAATCAATATTTCAAGCACATTTTTTTTAAAGTATGATAGAATTATTTAATTTTTAAATTAAATAGGCATATTCAGTGCAATTTATAGATTACTTAAGAAAAAATACTGAAAAATAAGCCAACTGTGGCGAATTTTTAAAAGACACCACAAAATATAATGAATTTTGCGGTGGACATCAGAACGCATCATTGGATCATGGCAAACAAAAAGTTCAACAAGATTTTATTAGCTTATGAGTTTCTTGAGGTAATTCTGTCGAGTTTTTTGTAGTTTTATCTAATTTTGGCTTTTTGATATCACTCAGAAATCAAATTGTTTAACAAAAAATATCTAGACAGCTTTACCTCAAGGAATGTCTAAAGAAAATATATACAAAATTCCAGGTGGGTCGGTCAAGTAGTTTTTGAGTTACAATGTCTACAGCCTTTGAAAAAAGCAGTTTTGGGGAAAACGCGTTTAAAGCATTGTCAACTTTTATTTTCAATTTCTTTTTTGTCTTTCAAATCGTAAAATGATGCACACCGGAAATTTTTTTTAAATCGCGAAGTAGTTTACAAAAGAAAATGAGAACAGCTGTTGACCGTTGTTCACTACGTTCAAGCGTGCTGGCGCGAACCTGCTGCAAATCGAGTCGAAGGTAGGGCTATTTAACACTATCTCCCTACCTCCTTACCTTCGAATCGCTTTGCAGCAAGTTCGTGCCAGCGCGCTTGAGCGTAGTGAGAAACGGTCAACAGCTGTTCTTATTTTCTTTTGTAAATTACCCCGTGATTTAAAAACATATTCCGGTATGCATCAGTTTACCATATGACACACAAAAAAGAAATTGAAAATAAAAGTTGACAATACTTTAAACGCGTTTTTCTCAAAACTGCTTTTTTCAGGCTGTAGACAATAGGTTTGTTCCACCACAACCAGAAACCGTCCATGTAACGATCACCGTCCTGCGCAGTACCATAGAACGTATTAATTCGTTCCCATGGAACGTTAATTTTATAGTAACGTGATCGTTACACGACGGTTCTTCGTCGTGTTGGAACAAACCTATTGTAACTCAAAAACTACTTGACCAACTCACCTGGAATTTTGTATATATTTTCTTTAGACATTCTTTGAGGTAACGCTGTCGAGATATTTTTTGTTTTATGCTTATTATTTGTGTAACAATAATAAATATGTTGATTTTCACCCTTTCTTGCAAAAAATTCTATGTTTAGACTTCTGAGTGATATCAAAAAGTCAAAATTAGATAAAACTAAATAAACTCGACAGAGTTACCTGCTCGAGAAACTCATAAGATAATAAACTCTTCTTGAATTTTTTGTTTACCATGATCCAATAATGAGTTCTGATATCCACTGCAAATTTCATTATATTTTGAGGTGTCTTTTAAAAATTTGTCACCGTTGGTTTATTTTTCCTTAAAATTTTTCTTGAGTAATCTATGAATTATTGTACTTACGGAATATGCCTATTCTATTTAATTTAAAAATAAAATATTTCTACCATACTTTCAAAAAAAAAAGTGTTTGGAATATTGATTTCAACCTCTTCGTCCCCTCCTTAAGGATAGCTATGCCAAGATTTTGATAGGCAACCCATGCTGGTCGTGTTTGTCTATGTATGAAATTTAATAAAAAAATGTTTCATCCGGCAAGCAAATGGGTACATTTCGACCTACTATTCGGATCTTAGACTATTAGGCTGTTTTCGAAATTATATTTATATTGGTGAAAAAGAGTTGTTTTCAACAAGACCAAGTTTGCAAAATTCGATTTAGCAGAACCGGACTTACAGCCATTTTTTCATAACAATGCTCCCACTCACCCCCACCTCTTATTTGCAAAGGTAGACTTAAACTTGTAAAGTCAAATATGCCCAGAATGATCGGATTTTCAGTGCCCTTTCATTGAGCAAATTTTGTAAAATTTAAATTTTTTAACAAATTGTCGAAACCAAAAGACTCCATCTTTAAACAAATAAATGTTTAAAAACTTAATAAAATCTTTGGATTTCTTAGTTCGGAAACAGATTCTCTCTTATACCTATGCCCCATCCTTCTACAATTTACAAGGAATAAAGGGTGCAGAGACGTGGGGGTCTAAATAGTTGCACTCCACTACACGTCAATTCATCGAGGCAAAGATCAACGAAACTGTCTCCTAATACTCAAAACGTGAGTAAGAACGTAGGTAGAAGAAGGCATTATTTTTATTTTCAATTCAGAGACCATTACCCCCTTTCTATGGCCATTTCGAACCCTTTAGTTCTCATCAGGAAAGTTATCGTAATGATGCTCTGAAAAGAAAATAAAAATCCTTGCCTTTTATGTTAACCATAAAATATAATTAACGTTCAGACGCGTGAGCTACATCTAGTAACAAATTGTCGAAACCAAAAGACTCCATCTTTAAACAAATAAATGTTTAAAAACTTAATAAAATCTTTGGATTTCTTAGTTCGGAAACAGATTCTCTCTTATACCTATGCCCCATCCTTCTACAATTTACAAGGAATAAAGGGTGATGAATGCAGAGACGTGGGGGTCTAAATAGTTGCACTCCACTACACGTCAATTCATCGAGGCAAAGATCAACGAAACTGTCTCCTAATACTCAAAACGTGAGTAAGAACGTAGGTAGAAGAAGGCATTATTTTTATTTTCAATTCAGAGACCATTACCCCCTTTCTATGGCCATTTCGAACCCTTTAGTTCTCATCAGGAAAGTTAAAATTTTTTAATTTTTGATATTCAATTACGCCCTCTAGCGGTGGACCTACAATTATGAAAATAATTTCCAGGGCTTTCCCGAGGAAACTTTTGTTGAAATTTTTTTTTTCTCAAAGGTGTACTATAAACGGTTCCTGAGATATGGCCGAGAGCCATTCTTATTGGGACACCCGGTACATTAACAACGGCTTTGGCAATTTTTGAAACATTTAAAATGAACTTACGTTCGTGTGTCTAAATAAATAAACAAGTACATCTATATCCAACAAAGGATCTGCCGTGGATCAATCCTGATAAAGTATTAATTTTTAAGAGTAAATTTTTATACCTACACGCAGCGTCAGAGAAAACGGGCCACCCACAAAATTGAAAAAAATGTATATTTTATTATATGTTTCTCCATTTTTTAAATTTGGTTTATGTTAATTAAATTAAATGCATTATCGCAAGTACTGAGAAGCTAGATTGAGCCTTGAAGGAGAATAAACAAATTCACAAAACCTATTAAATCATAAAATTCTCGAAAACTCATTATTTACGAATCAACGAAGTTTCGCGATATTAATTGTTTTCAGAACTGGGTGAACTATTGTAGTATTCTAAAGAGATTTTGAGATATCTTAGTGTTATACTGGCCTCCTTACAGTGAATTTTATTTGAAGGGTCAGGGGGAAGAACAATGTAACGATCTGCAAGCATTTTCGGTAAAACGAAAAACAAAGTTACAGATTCATTGTTTTTCCCCTTGCGTCCAATTTTGTGACGTGATTTTAAGACGATTATCATCTTTATTTCCCCTTGGCCATTCACTTGGTTGATATGGTTCTTTTCATAGGCATTTTTCAGTGCGTCACAAATCATAGAAAAAAAGGTAAGTCAGTGATAATACCATTGACATATTAAGCGTAGACACGGCATACTCACCAAAAAAGCGTAACGCGGAAACAGCATGGAAACAGTCGATCGGTGGTCTATCTATCTCTTTTAACCAAGCGATCCCGCGCATGTGACAGACAAAGATGGCTAGACCACTCAATCCTATGTCGGCGTTACACCTCGATGTATTAAGTGGCATATGAGTAGCCAGGTCTATCCTTAACATGTCTCTGTCATTAGCCATTTATACGCTGTGAGCTCGTACGTAGAGGGGATATTTATAAATTCGTGAGCGCCAGTAGTGACAAGACTGTAAACGTTTACCGGAAATTTCACATAAATGTCAAAGTGATTAATTTTAAATTAAAATTAAAAACATTAATTATAAAAAATATTAGTTGATCAAAGCTGTGGTTTATATTTTTACCTTAAATATACTTACGTTTTAAATACTGAATTTGCGTTTTTTAATGTTCTGTAATATGTAATTATAAATTAATCTTGGCGCCATCTACATGATAATTGTGAAAGTATCCGAAGTAAGAAATTAATATTTCATCAATAGAACGTCAAAATGATTAGCAAAATCTTAAAAAAATCTATTACAATTTAATTACTTTTTAGCGTTGTAAATATTAAGCGGTAACAATTAAATAATAAATTTAAAAATTACCGGTGAAAGTTGAATTAGTAACCGCTAGGAGCGACACCAGCGAAGCTCAGAGCGTATAACATTTATCTAACATGACATTTTAGTTAAATCTGACAGTTGTTACATTTTATTTGCAATTTGGCATAAAAACAAACCAATTGTGTTTATTGCATTTATAAAATGGTATTTTCTTTTATTTGTATAGTCTTATAAATTGTACAGATTATATTCGTAGATATATTATATATTTCGTAAATAATTTTTTTTCGATTATAGCGCCATCTATCGACGGCTAGAATAAATGTTATAAATGTCTGTAATCACGGACGTGCCTTTTTTTCTATCACATACAATTTAATGCGTTAGAAAGAAATCGAAAAACTGTGACGCGCTGAAAGATGCCTGTGAGAAAGAGTTTAGTACTCTTTCTAAAGGCTGTATGACTCTATGCATTTTCTTGTATCATTTCTGATATCGTTTCTGATATTAGAAAGTTATATACATTTGCTTGTATCGTTTCTTGTACGTACATTTGCGCCCTGTATGACACTATGCAAGTTCTTGTATCGAAAATTGTATGTAATTCGGCACGTGATTGGTCGAAATTTTGTTTGCCACCCTGTGTCATGTTACATTGGTATGGTAGTACTGCGCCTACAGCTGATTTTAAGGATTTTATAAAATTTATAATCTTTTCAAAACATAAATTTAAAATTTAATGTTAAACAGAATTTTTACGTTGACTGTTTGATAAGGTTGAATTTTGTTTGTTTTTATTTTGTTTTGATATTTGTGTTAAAATATTTGCATTAGAATTATCTTCAGTTTTATCCAAATTAGGAACTATTGTATTTTCCTCTATTAAAAAATTATGCAACACAATGAAAGCCAAAGTTATAGTTTGAACTTTACTAGGAGCTATATAAATATATGGTTATTAGTAGAACAGTAGTCCATATTTATATTAAGTATCAATAAAGAATTTATAAATAATACCTACAAAACACAAATAAATTCATCAAGACATAAATCATATGATCCTATTTTCAGCCGCCATTATGACATTTACAGATGTCTCCAGCAGGTTTTACAAGAATCTGTGTCTGACACAAATTCTTGTATCGTTTCTGATATCGTTTCTTGTATATGTGTATGACACTATGCATATTTTTGACATCAGAAACGATATTAGAAATGATACAAGAAGATGCATAGTGTCATACAGCTTTAAGCTAACAGATTGCACAAAAATCGCAAAATGACCAAAAATTGACATTCATCGTTTTCCCTCTGACCCTCCATTTGTTAATAACGATTTAAAAATATCGCAAGTCTAGGAAACTTTAGGAAAGATGTAAAGTTGTATGTTAATGATCCTTGAGTCATAATTTGATTGATCCTCTGTCATACTGTATACTCTACCACTTTCTTATTGAAAAATACTCATATTTTAACAGATCAGAACCCATAAATATTACAAGTAATGTTCATAGAAAGGTTTCAAAACTCGATACAATTTTTTATCCGTTCATAACATTTATTATGTGCACAAAATTAGCAAGTTTACTTTCAATACAATCCTGAATTGGTAATACATATGAAGATGTGCCCTACTAATGGAACTGCAACCTTCTTGGAGTTCTTGTGTATTGGCAGATGATTTCTTCTGTCTTCACTTGCAAATCTCGATGTATGGAGAAGAGTGCAAGGGAAGTGAGCCTTTCTTCACCTATTGAATTTCTTAAATAGGTCTTCAGTCTTTTCAGTGTTGAAAATGATCTGGAAAATTAAAAAAAGCTGGAATCTTTTGAACTTTAAAGTGAGGTAATGAGTAATATTACTGACAAACTGTCTAGTATTATTAAAAATTGTTACAACTTCAATAAATTACAATGAAGAAAACATATTACTAGAACAACTAAAAAGAACGATATTAACTATTTATAGTTCAAAGTAAACTCATCAAAGTTTATAGGAAATATTGTATAAAAATTTATTGTACGGAGCGGAGATATGGACGCTTACAGACACCACTATTAAAAAACTTTTAAAAGCATTTGAGATGTGGCTTTATAGATTACAGTATCTGGGACACGTTATGAGAAATCAGCACCGTTACTCCCTGCTGCAGTCCATATTGCAAAGTAAAGTCAAAGGTAAACGAGGAACCGGTAGAAGGAAAATATCATGGCTGAGGAATTTGAGAACATGGTTAAAGAAAACCTCAAGGAACTGTTTCGAACCGAAGCGAGGAAGGTTATGATTGCCAATATGATTTCTTTCATCCGAAACGGATAGGAACCAGAAGAAGAAGAATATGAATCTCTTGTTGTCAAAAAACTTAATGTTAGTGCCAGTCTATCTTGTTCTAAAATTGCAGATTTCATGACAGTATCTTGTCTTAATATTTTAGATGCAATCTACCTATGTTAATAAATATTCAATATCAGTAAGCGGCATCCGGGTAAAGTTTTAATATTGGCGATTGGCCACTCATTTGCTGTGATTTTAGTTCCTCAAGTAAACTAGATCTTTTCTGATACAAATCAGTTTTCCACCATTGACGCACCGAACGTTATTTCCGGTCTTCAGTTAGTAAATATATACAAATAAAAGCGGTACCTACCTGCTGTCACGACATCCCTATTCGGCTGTTCGTAGCAACTGAGTCAAACTGAGTGGAAACCAAGATTCGTTAAACGATTCGTATGAACGTTCGTGTGACGTCCACACTGTTCATGTTAAATTACACGTAATCTTACATTACACGTTACACGTGTCTGGACCCGGCTTAAAATACCTCATAATTTAATAATCTAGTGTCAAAAATGCTTAAAAATTAAAGACAAAAAATTATGCGATAAAATAACCGTTGACCTACCCAAAACAGACGCATCTGACCGGTACTATAAATTCGCAATTAATGAAATCGATTCATCTCTGGAATATAAATAAATAGGTCTGGATCCCGCGTATGTAAAAAAAGTTTATTAATAGCAAGCTGAAAATTTGTTAATAGCTTAAGGGTGTCTAGTCGAATAAACTTTGATATGTGTGAACACTGGAACAGGGGTAGTTTTAATTGTGGAACAGGTTAAAAATTTGGAACGGTCACAGCACGAAAACGGCACATTTATTTTGTCCGACAGAATAGACTTAAACTCTTCGAACAGAGATTAAACTCTCATGCAAAAATCAGACTGCTATTTATCACCAAATGGGCGTTTTAATGAGTGGAACATGTAGAATATGTCAAATGACAGGAATTATGACAGGTAATAAATAGCAGTCTGATTTTTTCATGAGAGTTTAATCTCTGTTCGGAGAGTTTAAGTCTGTTCTGTCGGACAAAATAAATGTGCCGTTTTCGTGCTGTGACCGTTCCAAATTTTTAACCTGTTCCACAATTAAAACTACCCCTGTTTCAGTGTTCCCATATATCAAAGTTTATTCGACTAGACACCCTTAAGCTATTAACAAATTTTCAGCTTGCTATTAATCAACTTTTTTTTCATACGCGGGATCCAGACCTAAAACGTAGCAGTTTTCGTTTTGTTAAATAGTTTTTTTTAAATTTTTTTTTTCAAATTCACTAAACGAAAAATTTCCAAAACGATTTTTCTAAAAAACGGTGTATACTATCGACTTAAAGAAATAGTACCTTTTCGCATTAGAATATCTTCCAATTTAATAATCCAGAGTCAAAAACTCTTTAAAATTATATTTATTTTTATTTAACCTGCTCTACGGAGGCCTAGGGCTGTACAACTTAACAATAACAATTTTACATAATACAAATGACAATATGTACTAATGTCTTATATTTGTTATATAATTTGATTTAATGTCTATGTAAAAATTGTTGCACTATGTTTCTCCACTGTATCCTGTTTTTCGCTTTCTCTTTCCAGTCTGTAATTTCCATCGATCCTATATCTTCTTGAAACTTTTCGTGCCATCTTTTTCTTGGTCTACCTCTTCTCCTTGTCCCAACTGGTCTTCTTAGTAGTATCTTCTTTGGCATTCTTGACCTATCCATCCTCTCGACATGACCTGCCCACCTGATTCTTTGTGCCTTTGTGTATCTTGTTATAGTTGGTTCCTTGTAAAGCATCCTCAATTCTTGATTAGTTCTTTTTTGCCAACCATCTGCCGTATTTTTTCCCCCGAAAATAGTCCTCAGTACCTTGCGTTCCCATCTCTCTATCATTTCTTCTTCTGTTTTATTTAGTACCCATGTTTCACATCCGTAGGTGTCTGTTGCTCTTATTACAGTTTGGTATATTCTAATTTTCGTCTTTCTTGATACGTAATTTGACTTTAATAATTTTTTTAAACTGCCGACCTTTCGGTTACTTTTAGCTATCCTGTGCTTTAGTTCGTTTTGCTAGTGTTCTTTTTCATCTATAATGGCACCTAGATGTAAAGTGATTTACTCGTTTAAATTTATATTCTTTTCCATCGAACGCTGTTAACTTTAGCATATCTACAGGTTCTCTTTCTGTGTTGGCTAGCACCATATACTTCGTCTTTTCTTCATTTATTTCTAGGCCGAATTTTTTTGCCTCTCTGACTAATCTTCTCATGATTTTCTTTAATTCGGTATTAGTTTTTGCTAGCAGTGCAAGGTCGTCGGCGTAGCCATGCATTGATGTTCGTTACGGTAGATCGTTTCTATTCTGCTGTTCCTTACAATTGTTTCCAAAACTAGGTTAAATAACACAGTTGATAGAGGGTCACCTTGTCTAAGTCCTTTTTTGACTATAAACTCTTCCGATTTGTGACTGTTCCACACTATTTCGTTAGATGTCATATTTAAGGTAATTCTTATTAACTTGATTAGTTTTTCTGGTATTTCCATTTGCCGTAGGGCTTCATACATTTTTTTTCTATTAATTTAGTCATAGGCCTGCTTAAAATCTATGAATAGTGCATATAAAACCATTTTATGTTCGTAGCAGCTTGTTTGGATTTCTTTTATGTTAAATATTTGCTCTGTCGTCGATCTATTGTTTCTAAATCCTGCTTGTAGTGTAGGAAACAAAGGTTGAACCTTGCAAAATGGACACAAGTCCGGTTTTATTTTTTTTCTGGTATATCAAGGGGTGCTTATTATAAGACTAACTTTTTCTGAAAAAATTTCGCCCCGGAACCTCCCTTTTCACCCCTTTCAAGGGGGTAATTTGTGGTTTTTGCGGAACGTAGCCCTTCCTGTAACTTTTACAAAAAATTTCTTTTATAGAAATATGAAGAGGACTATATTTTCTACGATTTACTTCCGACCCCATCTCTCTATCATCCACCGTTTAGCGGGGGTGGCGCCCTAAAGTTGACAAGTTTTTAAAAAAGATGTTTTTAGAAAACATATATTTTTCCCTAACTGTAACGGAAATTAAGAAGAAATCCTGCGGCAATTATTCACAAATAATTGACTGATTTTTTGGTATAGGTTTCACTTAACGGTAATTGCCCTTTTTTTAATTACAGGGTGTTACATTTTAAAAAACCTCTTTTTATACCATCTGAACCGTTTATGCTAGAGTAAAAAGACTTTCAGCGATTACCCATGTACTGGTGCTATTTACAAATTTGTATAATGCACCCCCATTTTTTCCCCGGAACCACCCAAAAAAAAAGAAGAATTAATAAATAAATTGATTTTCTTGGAATCCTTCACACACAATGCCCTTTATTAATATGCTTCATATATCACTTTGTGAACGTTATTATTACCCATGCATGGACATCAAAAGCAATTTCCTAGTGCAACCCCTGTAGCAAAAAAAAATAAATAAAATGGGGGGTTGAAAATTTTTTTTTGTTTTTTGCTTTTTGATCCATATGGGCATATGCTTCATCAATAGTGCTTTTCAAAAATATATATGGTTATTGCAACATCTCTGCGAAAACCACCCCTATCCTTGAAAATATACTGCAGAAACTACCCCTATCCCTTGGCGAGCATGTTTTTACGATTTTCTCATTACCTATGTATTCTTTTTAAACAAAACTTATACAAGGTTAAAGACCACTATTTACTCTAAAAATTATGTCCTATTCATTTTTTCGTATAAGCAACCGTTACGGCACAGTGGCGCCGTAAACCTCATATATGCTTTGGCGGGCTCCAGTTTTTGTTTTTTTTTCGTCATCTGTTCGTTTTATTGATAAAGTACTTATGCAAAATAAAACAACACAGTGTAACCTACAAATTATGACTTACGCACATTTTACATTCTTTGCTCCCCAAAGCCACAGTGGTGGCCCAAAATAAATTTTTGCATATTCTCGCCACCTACATGCATTTTATTGCATTAATGCTACCTTAACAGCACAATATTTACCCTTAGGTGGTCGCTACGCAGTGGCGGATCCAGGGAGGGGTGATGGGGGTGATCACCTCCCCCCCTCTCAAACCAAGTGATATTATATTCAAAGATTATAAAAATATTCATTTATTTTTATAGAAATTTAACCAATTGGCACCCCCCTCTTAACGATGCTGGATCCGCCACTGTCGCTAAAGCATAAAAAGTCATTCTTATAAAAATAATATTAATATAATATAAGTATCTCTATAAAAATAAATGAATATTTCTATAATCTTCAAATATAATATCACTTGGTTTGAGAGGGGTGGGAGTGATCGCCCCCATCACCCCTCCCTGGATCCGCCACTGCTTAGCGACCACTTAGGGGTGAATATTGTGCTATTAAGGTAGCATTAACGCAATAAAATGCGTGTAGGTGGCGAAAATATGAAAAAATTTATTTTGGGCCACCACTGTAGCTTTGGGGAGCAAAGAATGTAAAATGTGCATAGGTCATGATTTGTAGGTTACACTGTGTTGTTTTATTTTGCATAAGTACTTTATGAATAAAACAAACAGATGACGAAAAAATAAACAAAAACTGGGGCCCGTCAAAGCATATATGAGGTTTACGGCGCCACTGTGCCGTAACGGTTGCTTAAACGAAAAAAATGAATACGACCTAATTTTTAGAGTAAATAATGGTCTTTAACCTTGTATAAATTTTGTTTAAAAAAAATGAATAGGTAATGAGAAAATCGTAAAAACATGCTGGATAAGGTATAGGGGTAGTTTCTGCAGTATATTTTCAAGGATAGGGGTGGTTTGCGCAGGGATGTTGCAATAACCATATATATTTTTGAAAAGCACTATTGATGAAGCATATGCCCATATGGATCAAAAAGCAAAAAACAAAAAAAAATTTTCAACCCCCCATTTTATTTATTGTTTTTGGCTACAGGGGTTGCACTAGGAAATCGCTTTTAGTGTCCATGCATGGGTAATAATAACTTGCACAAAATGATATATGAAGCATATTAATGAAGGGCATTGTGTGTGAAGGATTCCAAGAAAATCACTTTATTTATTAATTCTTCTTTTTTTTTGGGTGGTCCCGGGGAAAAAATGGGGGTGCATTATACAAATTTGTAAATAACACCAGTACATGGGTAATCGCTGAAAGTCTTTTTACTCTAGCATATACGGTTCAGATGGTATAAACAGGGGTTTTTTAAAATGTAACACCCTGTAATTAAAAAAAGGGCAATTACCGTTAAGTGAAACCTATACCAAAAAATCAATCATCTATTTGTGAATAATTTCCGCAGCATTTCTTTTTAATTTCCGTTACAGTTAGGGAAAAATATATTTTTTTTAAAAACATCTTTTTTAAAAACTTGTCAACTTTGGGGCGCCACCCTTGCTAAACGGTGGATGATAGAGAGATGCTGTTGAAAATAAATCGTAGAAAATATAGTTCTCTTCATATTTCTATAAAAGAAATTTTTTGTAAAAGGTACAGGAAGGGCTACGTTCTGCAAAAACCATAAATTACCCCCTTTAAAGGGGTGAAAAGGGGGGTTCCGGGGCGAAATTTTTTCAGAAAAAGTTAGTCTTATAATAAGCACCCCTTGATATGCCAGAAAAAAAATAAAACCGGACTTGTGTCCATTTTGCAAGGTTCAACCTCTGTTTCCTATACTATTGGTATTCTCCTATTAGTTTCTCTGCGTATACCTCTAATCTTTCTCTTACAATCCTAGCAAATATTTTATAGCACACGTCCAGCAAAGCAATACCCCTGTAATTTTGCACAATCGTTGCATCCCCTTTTTTATGTAATGGGATTATCCAGGCTCTGGCCCACTCTTCAGGCATCTTTTCTTCTTTCCATGTAAGTTTTATCAGTTCATACACCTTTTCTAGTAGTTTTCTTCCCCCTGCTTTCAGCATTTCTGCACTTATTTTATTTGGACCTGGACTTTTATTGTTTTTCAATTTGCTTACAACTCTTTGCACTTCGTCTTTGGTTGGTTCAGCTATTCTTATATCTGCACCCTCTGTTCTGTCTTCGTCCTCTCCCTGATCTTCATCATCACTGTTTAGTAACGTTTCGAAATACATTTTCCATTCTTTCATAACTTTTCCCGGCTCACTTACTAGCTCTCTTTCTATGGTAGCTTGTTTTGCTTTGGTAACCTTTTTCTACTTTTTTTACCCCATGATAAAATGATCTTATTTCACTATTTTTAAATTTTTCGATTTCGAGATTTTTTTAAAATCTCCTGCAACTTTTTTTCATTGAATTCTCTCTTTTTCCTCCTGCAACTTTTCTTTAACTGTTTTCGTACGTGGTTATACTCTTCTCTGTTTTTGTCATTAGGGTTGGTCAACATACGTATTCTTAACTTTTTCTTCTCTTCTGACAGCTCTACACACTCCCTATCAAACCACTCCTTAGTTCTTGTCTGTTTTTTAATTCTGGGTATCAATTTTCTGCTTACTTCTTTTGTAATGTGTTTTATTTGTTCCCATCTTTCTTCTACATCTGTGGCTTCATTCTTTGTTTCCAAAAACAATTTTTCTATTTCTTTTTGATACTTTTGCCTGGTTGTTTCTTTTTTCAGTTCAGCTACTTCGTATGATTTTGTTCTTTTTGCATCCTTTTTTACAACTATTTTTTCTTCTACTTCACTTTTACATTCAATTTTTACTAAAAATGGTCTGAACTGCAGTCTGCTCCTCTCATACTTCTTGACATTTGTAATAAATTCCGCGTGTCGTTTTTCTATCATTACATGATCAATTTGGTTAACGGTTTTTCCGTCCGGAGATGTCCACGTACCCTTATGTATCTCTTTCCGCTGTAGCTGTGTACTTCTTACCACCATATTTTTTTCCATTGCGAAACTTATCAGTCTCTGTCCGTTGTCATTTGACTCGTCGTGTTTGCTAAGCTTTCCTACTGTATTTCTGTAGATTGCCTCTTTCCCCACTTTTGCATTTACGTCTCCCATTATAATTTTGACGTCATGTTTCGGTATCCTTTCATATTCCATCTCCATTTTTTCATAGTATATGTCTTTTATCTCTTCATCTTTTTCTTCGGTAGGAGCGTGTACATTTAAAATGCTTATATTTTTTTCCCTTTTAGTCGTATATAACACATCCTCTCCGATATGGGATTAAAACTCATAATCTTTTCTTTTAGACCTTTTCTTATAATAAAACCTGTTCCCAACATCCTATCTGCTCCTCCACTTCTGAAAAAAACCACATTTTCTAATTCCGATATTTCTGACCTCAATTGTTTTGTTTCTTGTACCGCTACTCTTTTTTAAATTTTTTTTTCAAATTCACTAAACGAAAAATTTCCAAAACGATTTTTCTAAAAAACGTTGTATACTATCGACTTAAAGAAAGAGTATGTACATAAAGTTAGCGAATCACTTCTCGCAAACATTATGGCAAGCACAATGGGAATTTGCCGCTTTTTGCCGTTAATTAGTTGTGAAAAAAGTAATTTTGCCGCTCTTTTATTTTTCTTAATATTCAATGTTTCGCTAACTTCATATGAAGTTAGCGAATCACAACAGCAAAAAATGTTTCAAATTCAAATCGAGTTGGTGCTGAATTTGCCGCTTTTTTGCCGTTAATTAGTTGTGAAAAAATTAATTTTGCCGCTCTTTTATTTTTCTTAATATTCAATGCAGGGCTGCTTTATCCATTAGGCAATATAGGCAGCTGCCTAGGGCGGCAAATTGTGAGATGGCGGCACAGGGGCTTGAAATTTTGATTGGGGGGGGGGGGGCAAGCATTATATAATATATGATGTAATGATGAAAACTGAAAGTATTTTTTGTAAATTTCAGTCATTTTCAGTTTCAGGGGAGGGGCCAACTGCCTCCCCTAACCCTATCAAATGACACCCCTGGGGCGGCAAAAATACTGTACAAAAAATATTTGTATTTAAAAATTAAAATCGAATAACAAATATGTATATTCATCATTCATCCATCAATGAAATAGAAGTGGGCGTTCGTTTCTAAATAAAAGAAATTGCATTCATATCAAAAATAAAACAAACATAGCATTCTGTTATCTTAAACCTAACACTATTCATCCAAAAAAAACGGAAGTCACAAATTTCGTGATTATTGGGCCGCCAGAAGCTCCTCAAAGGCGGTGAATTGACTGATCACATCAATATTGCACATATTGCAGAAACTAAAGATTACCAGTAGGAAATCGAGTTAGAGTTGGGATTTTCAAACTGTATTATTACAAGGATATTAGTGTAGGAAACAAAGGTTGAACCTTGCAAAATGGACACAAGTCCGGTTTTATTTTTTTTCTGGTATATCAAGGGGTGCTTATTATAAGACTAATTTTTCTGAAAAAATTTCGCCCCGGAACCTCGCTTTTCACCCCTTTAAAGGGGGTAATTTGTGGTTTTTGCGGAACGTAGCCCTTCCTGTAACTTTTACAAAAAATTTCTTTTATAGAAATATGAAGAGGACTATATTTTCTACGATTTATTTCCAACACAATCTCTCTATCATCCACCGTTTAGCAGGGGTGGCGCCCTAAAGTTGACAAGTTTTTAAAAAAGATGTTTTTAAAAGAAATATATTTTTCTGTAACTGTAACGGAAATTAAGAAGAAATCCTGCGACAATTATTCACAAATAATTGACTGATTTTTTGGTATAGGTTTCACTTAAGGGTAATTGCCCTTTTTTTAATTACAGGGTGTTACATTTTAAAAAACCTCTTTTTATACCATCTGAACCGTTTATTCTAGAGTAAAAAGACTTTTAGCGATTACCCATGTACTGGTACTATTTATAAATTTGTATAATGCACCCCCATTTTTTCCCCGGAACCACCCCAAAAAAAAGAGAAATTAATAAATAAATTGAGATTCTTGGAATCCTTCACACACAATGCCCTTTATTAATATGCTTCATATATAATTTTGTGGACGTTATTATTACCCATGCATGGACATCAAAAGCAATTTCCTAGTGCAACCCCTGTAGCAAAAAAAAATAAATAAACTAGGGGGTTGAAAATTTTTTTTTGTTTTTTGCTTTTTGATCCATATGGGCATATGCTTCATCAATAGTGCTTTTCAAAAATATATATGGTTATTGCAACATCTCTGCGAAAACCACCCCTATCCTTGAAAATATACTGCAGAAACTACCCCTATCCCTTGGCGAGCATGTTTTTACGATTTTCTCATTACCTATGTATTCTTTTTAAACAAAACTTATACAAGGTTAAAGACCACTATTTACTCTAAAAATTATGTCCTATTCATTTTTTCGTATAAGCAACCGTTACGGCACAGTGGCGCCGTAAACCTCATATATGCTTTGGCGGGCTCCAGTTTTTATTTTTTTTTTCGTCATCTATTCGTTTTATTGATAAAGTACTTATGCAAAATAAAACAACACAGTGTAACCTACAAATTATGACTTATGCACATTTTACATTCTTTGCTCCCCAAAGCCACAGTGGTGGCCCAAAATAAATTTTTGCATATTTTCGCCACCTACATGCATTTTATTGCGTTAATGCTACCTTAATAGCACAATATTCACCCCTAAGTGGTCGCTACGCAGTGGTGGATCCAGCGAGGGGTGATGGGGGTGATCACCTCCCCCCCTCTCAAACCAAGTGATATTATATTCAAAGATTATAAAAATATTCATTTATTTTTATAGAAATTTAACCAATTGGCACCCCCTCTTAACGATGCTGGATCCGCCACTGTCGCTAAAGCATAAAAAGTCATTCTTATAAAAATAATATTAATATAATATAAGTATTTCTATAAAAATAAATGAATATTTTTATAATCTTCAAATATAATATCACTTGGTTTGAGAGGGGTGGGGGTGATCGCCCCCATCACCCCTCCCTGGATCCGCCACTGCTTAGCGACCACTTAGGGGTGAATATTGTGCTATTAAGGTAGCATTAACGCAATAAAATCCGTGTAGGTGGCGAAAATATGAAAAAATTTATTTTGGGCCACCACTGTAGCTTTGGGGAGCAAAGAATGTAAAATGTGCATAGGTCATGATTTGTAGGTTACACTGTGTTGTTTTATTTTACATAAGTACTTTATCAATAAAACAAACAGATGACGAGAAAATAAACAAAAACTGGAGCCCGTCAAAGCATATATGAGGTTTACGGCGCCACTGTGCCGTAACGGTTGCTTAAACGAAAAAAATGAGTAGGACCTAATTTTTAGAGTAAATAGTGGTCTTTAACCTTGTATAAGTTTTGTTTAAAAAAAATGAATAGGTAATGAGAAAATCGTAAAAACATGCTGGATAAGGTATAGGGGTAGTTTCTGCAGTATATTTTCAAGGATAGGGGTGGTTTGCGCAGGGATGTTGCAATAACCATATATATTTTTGAAAAGCACTATTGATGAAGCATATGTCCATATGGATCAAAAAGCAAAAAACAAAAAAAAATTTTCAACCCCCCATTTTATTTATTGTTTTTGGCTACAGGGGTTGCACTAGGAAATCGCTTTTAGTGTCCATGCATGGGTAATAATAACTTGCACAAAATGATATATGAAGCATATTAATGAAGGGCATTGTGTGTAAAGGATTCCAAGAAAATCACTTTATTTATTAATTCTTCTTTTTTTTGGGTAGTTCCGGGGAAAAAATGGGGGTGCATTATACAAATTTGTAAATAACACCAGTACATAGGTAATCGCTGAAAGTCTTTTTACTCTAGCATAAACGGTTCAGATGGTATAAAAAGGGGTTTTTTAAAATGTAACACACTGTAATTAAAAAAATGGTAATTACCCGTAAGTGAAACTTATACCAAAAAATCAATCATCTATTTGTGAATAATCTCCGCAGCATTTCTTTTTAATTTCCGTTACAGTTAGGGAAAAATATATATTTTTAAAAACATCTTTTTTAAAAACTTGTCAAATTTGGGGCGCCACCCTTGCTAAACGGTGGATGATAGAGAGATGCTGTCGGAAATAAATCGTAGAAAATATAGTCCGCTTCATATTTCTATAAAAGAAATTTTTTGTAAAAGGTACAGGAAGGGCTACGTTCTGCAAAAACCATAAATTACCCCCTTTAAAGGGGTGAAAAGGGGGGTTCCGGGGCGAAATTTTTTCAGAAAAAGTTAGTCTTATAATAAGCACCCCTTGATATGCCAGAAAAAAAATAAAACCGGACTTGTGTCCATTTTGCAAGGTTCAACCTCTGTTTCCTACACTATATAACATTCGTGTCATCGCACTGATATAATACTCCAGCCAGGGAAATAAGCAAGAAATAGACCATGTTCGGGACAATGAAATTAATATCAAGGTAGCTGACTACTTTTTTAGTTATTGTGGACTTAACCTATAGGATGAAAACCATCATGTTTCCTGCCTAGAGTTCGTGTTTTTTAATTATTAACAATTTGGTGCAATCAACGCGATTTTTTCCATTTTTTGCACTAAATTAAAAAGCTAAATAGTTGACATAAAATTACAAAATTTATTTTTTTAGAACATTGAAAAACCTTCAAAATGACGATTTTTGAAATTCAAAAAGTTAATTTGTTGCTTCGTAAACTGCAAAATAACTGAAAATCGTTATTTATTAATAACTTTTCCTAAAACTAACTTAGAACTGTAGTGTCTCGCTTTATTCAAAGTTGGGTATTGAGGTACATAACAAACTCCCAAAATTTGAGACCGATCCATTAATTAGTTTAAAAGTTAGGTATTCTATTTGTTTATCCCAGAGACCTTTATTTTGCAATAACAAATGACAGAAAATAATGAAGATAGGACAATTCTGCGTATGCCAAATGAAAGTAGAAAAGTGATCCTATCAAAATAAGAAAAGATAAAAAATTATTTAATATAGTAAAAATAGAAAGGTTCCCATTGCCGTTCGGCTGTATTTTCGTTTTGCAACGAAATTGAAAATGGTTATTCATTTTTAAAAAATACTAGTTTATAAATATTTACAACAACTTTAAAAATTTTGTCCGTAGAAAACATCTTCTTACATAGGTATTTGGAAAGATGATATTTAGGTCGAATTTTTAAAAATGTAGTTCAAATGATGATTAGTCATAATAAGTGAAGGGGGAGCTTCTGCGTTGATTGCACTAAATTGTTAATAATTAAAAAACGAACGCGAACTCTAGGCAGGAAACATGTACGTTTTCATCCTATAGATCAACAATTAAAACAGTTGTCAGCTACCTGGCGGGAGCCGAAAAATGCACGAGTTCAAAAACTAAAAAAGCAACTTAAAACTACTACTATTTTCTATATCTTGGGATCTATTCAATGAGTTTTGATATTCCTTCTTTTAATTTGTATGTACTTTTGTGTAAATTACAAACATGCAATTTGTCTAGACATTTATTTAAACAGTCTAATTTTTTAAATAATTTTTGAAAAAATAATATTTTCTCAAAAATCCATTTTTTGTAATGATACTATCATTATTAATCATAGAAAAAGTTAAGGTATATTTTAATGAATAAATTATGTTCAATAAATTATTATTTAATAAAAATAATTTATTTATTAAAATATACTTTTTCTATGATCATTAATATTATGATAGAATTGATTCAAAAAATGACATAACCCAGACATCCAAAGTGACAGTTATCCTCGAACACCAAATTGTTCTATATCGTCCATATAATGTTCAGAAAAAAGGTACACTTTTTGAGCGTCGGGTTTGGGGGGGGGGGGGGGGGAGGGGGGAGAGAAGTCGGTAAATTCGTAGTTTTTTACGTTTTTCGTCAATATTTCTAAAACTAGGAGTTTAGTATGAACAACATTTTATATAAAAATGTTCTACAATAATTTTGAAATAAAAAATGTTCTAGACATAATCCTTCTAAAATGAACGATTCCAAAGTTACGGAGGTAGTATAGTATAATAGGGATGTTCACTAATTTTTAAATATAGTTAAATTCAATAGATTACAAGGTATATAAAAACGTAACAATCATAAAACTGTTTAAAAATGTATATTTTTTAAGATAAATGAGTTCATAATGTTGATTTTCTTGGAGGCTAGAAAAACGGTACCCTGGAGCGAGACTACGGTCTGTGACGTCAGCAGTCGTAACGTCTTTGATCGACGACTAGTTTTGTATACTTATTTACTCAGTGTATTTGAATATGCGCAGTTTTTTACGTATTTAATTATTAAAAATAAAGCCAAATAAGTAGTGTTTTGTTCCTGGGTGTGTAAATACATCAACAAACAGTTCTGACAAGATTTTTATTACCGTTCCAGCCAATTTAAAACAGAAAAAGAAATGGTTTGTTGCAGCTAGAACTTAAAATAACTAACTTAAAGAACTAACTTCATAAAATGAACATTATAGAAGTTTTCCAGAGACTTTCGGCCCTTGGTAATAATGTAATTGTTCTTTCTGCATTTACATTTTTCAAAAATACTTATTAGTTTTCTCAGGATTCGAAAAAAATGAATGAATTTAAATAGCATTGGACCAAGATTTTGCACCTACCCCCTTAAAGAGTAAATGAAAAAGTTTCGGGACCTCAAATTTGCATTCCTTAAACTGGGATATTCCTAAAAACGGGATTCTAATAATACATACAGTAAAAGTAAACCTTGAAATAACATGTGGATGTAGGTATGACTTTATATATTAAAATCATTAATAATTTAGTGAAAAGATTGGTTGAAATGAAAATGTATAATACCCAAGTTCAAAAATATTTTTTACCTCGGAACAGTTGTCAACTCGAAATACAAAACAACCGAAATAGGATCTAGAGTTGAAAAGGACATAGCAACATTTAACAACATGCATGAGAAATATTTTCACCCATTGCGACATAATATCTCTCCCACTAAAAATGCGGCTGCTAAAATGTTATTATTTCCGGTCTTGCTATATGGCGCAGAGGCCTGGACAATAATGGAAACATTAATGAAAAAGCTACAGGCATTCGAGATGTGGGTGTACCCACGTATCCTCAAAATATCCTGGGCGACCCACACCAACGTACAGGTATTGCGTCGAATGGGAAAACAAAAAGAAATCTCTTTTACAATTAAGAAACCAAATCTTAAATATTTCGGTCATATCATGAGACATGATAAATATCGTATACTCCAACTGATAACGCAGGGTAAAATAGAGAGCAAACGCGGACCCGGAAGAAAAGACACTCATGACTTAAAAACTTACGCCAATGATTTGGACAAAAATCGATCGAGTTATTCAGAAACGCCTCAAATGAAATTAAAATTGCCATGATGATAGTTAACGTCCACAACGGACAAGGCACATGAAGAAGAATAAAAATATTTTTAATACACCTAACCACGGTAAAGTAATAACCAGCCAATGTATGTATACAATATGCATGCGTACAATGCATGCATACAACTTTCTCTATTTTTTTTTGTGGAGTATTAAGCATTTACTTTTTTAGTTTAAAGAAGACATGGAAAATTATATGGAATATACACTCAGTAAAGCTGTGGTAGATTTATTTTTTTACAAGATGCCAATAAATCATACACCATTGTTACATCTACACTACAGTCGGTAGTTGATACGAATCGGCTTTCTGAAAACCTTCTTCCATTTTATTTGTTTATTTTTGTAAAACCCAAAATATGTCCTTACAAACAGTCTATCCACTTTAAACTAAACAAATTCACTATAAAACTCCACTTTAACCCTGATAAAACAAGAAGAGAACAAAATAAAATGACCTGAAACGTCAAACAGGTAAACAGTAACACTATGAGAATGGCGCGCGCTTGGGGTATGCAACTAGTGACGTCAGGCCAATAGAGAAGCGTTCTTGAAATTTAAAATAATGCTAGATTTCTAATAAAGATTTTTTATAGAAAGGCTTTTTCAATTTTGTTGAAATTTTGGACAATTATTCCTAGGATGTTTCTTAATCGTTTTACATGTTTGAAATGACTTTTTAATTTTTTGTGAACATTCCTATTGGTCCAAAAAAGGCCTAACCTAGACATCCAAAGTTAAAGTTTTCCTCCAACACCAAATTGTTCTATATGATCCACATATTGTTCAGTAAAAAGTTACACCATTTTGAGCGTCCGGTTTGTGGGAAGATGGGGGAGAAGTCGGTAAATTAGTTATTTCTTTACGTTTTTCGTCAATATTTCTAAAACTATGTTTAAGCGTAAACAATGTTATATACAAAAACATTTTACATAAAATTTAAAACAAAAATGGTCCTATCCTTAATTGTTATAAAATCAACGGTTCCAGAGTTACGGAGGGTGAAATGTGGAGGTTTTCGATCCTTTTTATATTTTTTGGGCAATTGAAGATGATTTTGGGTGGTGAGGTTGAGGTTCAATTCTTCAAGGGCTTATCACTAACATACCATCGGCCACTGAAATCGCAAATCATGTTAAAGAAAATTTATTTCAATCAGTAAAAATATTATAAATTGCTCAAAAAATATAAAAAGTATCGAAAACCTCCAATTTTCACCCTCCGTAACTGTGGAATCGTTGATTTTATAACAATTATGTATAGGACCTTTTTTGTTTTAAATTTAATGTAGAACATTTTTCTATAGAACATTAAAGCATATTTTTAGAAATATTGACGAAAAACATAAAAAAAACTACTAATTTACCGATTTCTCCTCTATTTACCCCCCAAACGGGACGGTCAAAATGGTGTAACTTTTTACTGAATAATATCTGGACCATATAGAACAATTTGGTGTTGGAGTGTTGGTGTTACTTTTAATGTCTGGGTTGGGCCTTTTTTGGACCAATTATACTATACTACCTCCATAACTTTGGAGCCGTTCATTTTAGACGGATTATGCAAAGTACCTTTTTTGTTTAAAATTTAATGTAGAACATTTTTGTATAGAAGGTTGTTCATGCTAAACCGCATAGTTTTAGAAATATTGACGAAAAACTTAAAAAACTACGAATTTACCGATTTCTCCCCCCCAAACCCGAAGCTCAAAATGGTGTGACTTTTTTCTGAACATTATGTAGACCATATAGAATAGTTTGGTGCGGAGGATAACTTTCACTTTGGATGTCTGGGTTTGGATCTAGTTATAGTACCATACTATAATGATATGATTAAGAAAATAGGTATTTGGAAAAAAATAATTTTTTCAAGAAATGTTTAAACAAAGTAGACCCTTTATTAATTAATACATTTATAATAAAATTGCATATATGTAATGTATGTAGAAATTATTAATAATTAAAAAAACGGATGTGAACTCTAGACAGGACACGGGTAGGTTTTCTTCCTATAGGGCTACAATAATTAAAAAAGTAGTCAGCTACCTGAATATTTCAGTTGTTATGAAAATGATGTAACAGTGTGAAATAGCTTCAGTGAAATAACAGTTAAAAAATAACGGCTACTGCTATCGCAACACGTGATTTTTGTTCTTCTCACTTGTGTAAAATATTATTTTTTATAAATTCTATGTTCCTCATTTTAATACATTTCCAAACAATACATTTCTTATTTAAGGGACCGTTCAAGTATTACGTAACGTAGGTTGGGAGGGGGTCAAAAATCTTCAAAAATTGCGTTACGTAGGGGGGAGTGGGGGGTCAAAAATCTTCAAAAATCGCGTTACAAAATACTTGAACGCTCCCTAAATAAAAAATTCTGCTTGCATTTTTTTTTTGCAAAAATGGTACATGTTTGAAGGGCGGCTACTAGAGAATTGTCTAGGGCGGCAATTGACCTAAACGCGGCCCTGATTCAATGTTTCGCCAACTTCATATGAAGTTAGCGAATCACAACAGCAAAAAATGTTTCAAATTCAAATCGAGCTGGTGCTGAATTTGCCGCTTTTTTGCCGTTAATTAGTTGTGAAAAAATAAATTTTGCCGCTCTTTTATTTTTCTTAATATTCGATGTTTCGTTAATTTCATAAAGGGTGGGGAATTAGTGTGAAGAAGTCTAATTACTCGTTTATCGTAGGAGATACGAAAATAAGTTATTTAGTTAAAAGTTGGTGCCTAGACAGGACCATAATCTGAAAATATTTTCAAATATACAGGAACATCCGTATTGACAGGGTGACACAAAGTTATGTTTTTTTAAATAGAACACCCTATATATTTTTACATTTTTGGATCCTCCTGTACGTCTACTTTCCTAAAATATAGGCTTTCGTAGTAATATACGAAGTAGTTTAAAAGATAATTACGTTTTTTGTTAATTTCGTAGCAATATTCACACCCTGTAGAATTGTAGTAACTTGACATAAAAATTTCTATTTATATTGAAAATATTTTTAATATAGTCTACTATTGTTAAATATTATTAATATAGAGAAACGTTTAGTTTTAGTATTTTAGCTTTCTTAAATGGATTTTAGTATAGTATTTTGGTATTGTGAACCAACAAATTTGTGATAATTATAGAGGAATAACACTACTAAGCACAACATATAAAATATTGACTTCAATAATAAGAAAACAATTGTCAAAGATCACGAAGAAGAGAGTGTAACTTGTGAAGAGAGAAGTAACTTTAGAATATGTACTACGAAATATAAACAAAGGAAACCTAAGAACAAGAGGTGGACAAATAATCGCCTACGCAGACGCCATTGTTATTATTGCAAAGCATAGAAACATAATGAAAGAAATGCTAAAAGAAATAAAAGAGAAAGGGGAGACAATGGGACTCAGATTAATTGAAGAAAAGACAAAAATATTAAGACTAAGGAAAACAGCAATAAAAGGAAAAACCAAAATAGGAAATTCAGAGTTTGAAGATGTAGAACATTTCAAATACCTAGGAGTGACAGTAAGCAAAACGGGTGAAATAATACAGAAATAAAAGGAAAAATATTGGCAGCGAATAAAGCTGATTTTGCAAATAAAACACTACTTAAAAGCAAATTATTGTCTATTAAAACCAAGATAAGAATGTATAACACCATAATTAGACCAATATTATTATACGCAGCGGAAACAATGACGATGACTAAAAAAGATGAAGAAAAGTTAAGAATAGTGGAGAGAAAGATCATGAGAACCACACTGGGACCAATCAGAACAGAGCAAAATGAATATAGAAGCCGAACAAATGCAGATATTAAGAAAGTACTAAAAGAAAATATCGTGACCAAAATAAAGCAATACAGAGTTAGATAGTTAGGTCACATCTGGCGGGCAGGAGATGAAGCAGTGACATATACTATGACAGAATGGAATCCAGTAGGAAGAAAGAAAAGAGGAAGACCAAGATCGAAATGGTGCAAGAAGTTGAAGAAGACTTTTGTCGCTCTTTTATTTTTTTTAATATTCGATGTTTCGCTAACTTCATATGAAGTTAGCGAATCACAACAGCAAAAAACGTTTCAAATTCAAATCGAGTTGGTGCTGAATTTGCCTCTTTTTGCCGTTAATTAGTTGTGAAAAAATTAATTTTTTCGCGTTTTTATATTTTTTTTTAATATTAGGTGTTTCGCTTATTTCATAAAGGGTGGGGAATTAATGCGAAGAAGTCCAATTACTCATGTATCATAAGAGATACGAAAAATGTTATTAGATAAAAGTTGGTCCCCAGACAGGACCATAATTTAAAAATATTTTGAAATATACAGGGCTATCCGTATTGACAGGATTCCACAACCTTATGCTTTTTTAATAGAACAACCTGAATATTTTTACATTTTTTAATTCTCTTTTCCTAATATATAGACTTTTGTAGTAATATATGAAGTAGTTTAAAAGATAATTAAGTGCGGTTTTTTTAAATTTCGTAGCAATATTCACACCCTGTAGAATTGTAGTAATTTGACATAAAAATGTTTATTTATGTTAAAACGATTTTAATATATTCTACTATTGTTAAACATTATTAATATAGAGAAACGTTTAGTTTTAGTATACAGGGTTGGTCCAAAGTAAGAATGAGTATTTTTTGAGTTTTCTTAAATAATACTTTTTTATTTCTTAAGCATTCCCTATACCCTATAAGACACTACCTAAGTGTAAAATGCGAAAATGTATTGTTTAATTTCTGTGTGTTATCTACTTGTCGATTGATTAGCGAATGGTGTTCAAATTTCTTTATATCAGGTCATCAGGTGTCTTGCAGTGAAGGAATATATTTTGCGATAACAACGCGAGTCATTCATTATGTGTTGTATTATAAATACCGGCTGAATTGCATTTTCAAATAAAGAACCTTTTTATTCATTGTGTTTCCTACTGTTCGACTGAAACAGTTGAACTATTGTTTGGTAGTTAATAATTATATTGTATCTATGTTTTTGCATAATTTAAATATACACGGGGAAACAAAGAAGCACAGATGTTGACATTTTAACGGTTAATGGGAGAGACCGACAATAATTATTGGTGTATGTTTGTCGTTTCGATTTACACTCCGGAAATCGTTCTCAAAAAAGATTATTCTACAAATTCTGGAAACAATTTATAACCCTTAAACAAATCAGGTCATAAAATCTTCACAGTACCTATTTTTAGAATAAGGTTTTTTGAGAACAATTTCCGCAGTGGAAATCAAAACGTCATCCATTAGTTATTTAAATATCTATTTTTATTACACCAATAATTACGGATCAATCTCATTTAAACATAATATACATAAACATATTGTGAGAACGTTTGAGTTGGAATAAATTCATTATTTCGAGAATGGGCGAATTTGTAGAGAAATCCTGAGAAAGGTCGATTTTTATTTTTAAATTATGACTTTTTAGCATATATACTATACTAGTGGCGTCATCCATCTGGGCATGATGACGTAATCGATGATTTTTTAAATAAGAGTTGGGGCTGTGTGATAGCTCATTTGAAAGGTTATTTAATTCTCTATTCAGTACTATGAACATTAAAATAATTATTTATACAGGGTGTACAATTTTTTTTATTATTACAATTATTTACACATAAAGAAGAATGTAAGCAATTTAGTTAATTCAAAATACATTTTACTGCTGTCAGAAAAACAGTTTATAATGTTTATTTTACAAATAAACATTGCTTTTCGCTTAAATTCAATGTTCAAACTGCTAAGAGACAGGTGGGTGCAGTGCCGCGCCAGCACGTATTAGCGCCAGTGTGCAAAACATTTAATGGCGCCCAAAAATACGCATTTATTTTAAATCGTCTCGTTAAATTAAATAATGTGAAAATGAACACAATTATTTATTTTAATCAAACAAAAATAACTAAAAATTCTCATACACGGAAAAATACAAAAATAAAGTTAAAATAATTAAGTAAAAATAAATCTTTAGTGTAACAACATAAATAACTAAAGATACAGGTAAACATCTATTATAGAAAAAATCACCGAATACGTGAACATCATGCGTGGAGTGAGGCAAGGCTGTATTTTGTAGACTCTAATTTTCAGCCTCTACTCTAAAAGAATATTATTTATCGAAGCTTTGAACGAAACTGAAAAAGGAATTCTACTAAACGGATTCCTGCTAAATAACATCAGGTATGCAGATGACACCATAGTATTTTCAGACAACCTAGAAGACCTACAAGTCCTTATGAACAAAATCACATGTTACAGTCGATAATATGGACTCAATATAAACGTAATGAACACAAAGCTTATGACCATTAGCAAGAAAAATACAGACAGGAAACAGCCAAGAATTAAGTGGGGATTTATCCATTTTTAATTTAATTTTCCATTTCCAACAATCGTTTTTATAGATTATAGCGCCATCTATCCATAATTAGAAAAAATGTCTCGAATAACAGTTATACTTATTTTTACGTAACCAATCCCAATCTGCAATAAAAAATGGGGACTCCCATTTAAGATTTTAAAGTAACCCCCCACCCCACCTTTGTGGGGGGTCGTGTTTGGTGCAATTCGATATATTTTTCAAAAATATTGAATAAGTGTTTTTTTCAGTTTTTCGATTTGATGTTCATTTCGCAAAATATCGCGGGATTTGTATTTAAAATTTTAAATTTCCCCCACCCCTCTCCGTGGGAAGTAGTGTTTGGTATCATTCGATAGATTTTTGAAAAATATTGAGTACGTATTTTTTAGTTTTTCGATATGTCATTCATTTCGCGAAATATTCGCTTTTTTCTTGTGAAACTTTGGGACTCGCCTATTTCCTTACATCGTCAAATTTTTGAAATATACACTGTTTTGCATGTTCTTAACTTACCTTATCTTAATCTGACGATTTCGAGTTTTTCTAAGGATAAATTTTTTTTCGGTCCTCCTAACGAACTCCCCTGCATTAAGAGCCAATATATTATGGTAGAGGTACATTTTCAGGGTACAACGTTTCTCCCCATGTAATAATCTGACGCGCTCGAGTAACTGCAAAAATCCCCGCTTGGGCTCCCCTACCATTACCTTAACAGCCCGTTCACACGTATGTTTATACAGGGTGTCCAAAAACTCTACCGACAAACGAAGACAGGAGATTCCTCAGATAATTTTAAGAATATTTACCCGAATTTTAATTCACTTACGTAGTCCGAAAATGTTTCCTAAGGGAGCTAGAGCTATTTAAAGATGGCGTCTTATTGTTAGTTTTTCTTAAGTACCTTCAGAACGCTTCTATGTAGAAAAACGAAAATTTGTATGCATATTTACCTTCCAGAGATAAATCGATTCCATCGATTGAGAATTTCTAGTATCGGACATAGGTGTCCGTTTTCTGTAGGTCAACGGTTATAGTATCAGATAAGCTTTTTGTATATAATTTTAAAGAGTTTTTGACTCTGGATTATTAAATTGGAAGATATTCTAGTGCGAAAAGGTACTCTTTCTATGTACATAAAGTTAGCGAATCACTTCTCGCAAATATTATGGCGAGCACAATGGGAATTTGCCGCTTTTTTGCCGTTAATTAGTTGTGAAAAAATTAATTTTGCCGCTCTTTTATTTTTCTTAATATTCAATGTTTCGCTAACTTCATATGAAGTTAGCGAATCACAACAGCAAAAAATGTTTCAAATTCAAATCGAGTTAATGCTGAATTTGCCGTTTTTTTGCCGTTAATTAGATGTGAAAAAATTAATTTTGCCGCTCTTTTATTTTTCTTCATATTCGATGTTTCGCTAACTTCATATGAAGTTAGCGAATCACAACAGCAAAAAATGTTTCAAATTCAAATCGAGTTGGTGCTGAATTTGCCGCTTTTTTGCCGTTAATTAGTTGTGAAAAAATTAATTTTGCCGCTCTTTTATTTTTCTTAATATTCGATGTTTCGCTAACTTCATATGAAGTTAGCGAATCACAACAGCAAATAATGTTTCAAATTCAAATCGAGTTAGTGCTGAATTTGCCGCTTTTTGCCGTTAATTAATTGTGAAAAAATTAATTTTGCCGCTCTTTTATTTTTCTTAATATTCGATGTTTCATGAAGTTAGCGAATCACAACAGCAAAAAATGTTTAAAATTCAAATCGAGTTGGTGCTTAATTTGCCGCTTTTTTGCCGTAAATTAGTTGTGAAAAAATTAGTTTTGCCGCTCTTTTATTTTTCTTAATATTCGATGTTTCGCTAATTTCATAAAGGGTGGGGAATTAGTGTGAAGAAGTCCAATTACTCGTTTATCGTAGGAGATACGAAAAAAAGTTATTTAGTTAAAAGTTGGTGCCTAGACAGGACCACAATCTGAAAATATTTTCAAATATACAGGGCTATCCGTATTGACAGGGGAACGCAAACTTATGTTTTTTTTTAAATAGAACACCCTATATATTTTTACATTTTTGGATTCTCCTGTGCGTCTACTTTCCTAAAATATAGGCTTTTGTAGTAATATACGAAGTAGTTTAAAAGATAATTACGTTTTTTGTTAACTTCGTAGCAATATTCACACCCTGTAGAATTGTAGTAGGTAACTTGACATAAAAATTTCTATTTATATTGAAGATATTTTTAATATAGTCTACTATTGTTAAACATTATTAATATAGAGAAACGTTTAGTTTTAGTATACAAGGTTGGTCAAAACTAGGAATGAGTATTTTTTGAGCTTTCTTAAATGAATTTTAGTATAGTACCTATTTTGGTATTGTGAACCAACAAATTTGTGATAATTATAGAGGAATAACACTACTAAGTACAACATATAAAATATTGACTTCAATAATAAGAAAAGATCACGAAGATCAATAAGATTGTCAAAGATCACGAAGAAGAGAGTGGGACAGTACCAATGTGGAGTCAGAGAAGGAAGATATATGGAGGAAGGAAGAATAATGGAAAAAGCAAATGAATACAAACTGGAATTAGAAATGCTATTCATCGACTTCAAACAGGCATTTGATTCGATTAAGAGAAAACAACTAAGGATTGCCCTGGAAAAATTAAAAATCCCACATAAACTCAGAAAATTAATAAATATGACAATGAGAACTACCAAAATTAGCATAAAAACGCAAAGAGGCGAGACAGATGAATTCATTATAAATAAAGGAGTGAAACAAGGGGATGCTTTATCCACTGTTTAATCTAGCATTAGAATATGTACTACGAAATATAAACAAAGGAAACGTAAGAACAAGAGGTGGACAAAAAATCGCCTGCGCAGACGACATTGTTATTATTGCAAAGAATAGAAACATAATGAAAGAAATGCTAAAAGAAATAAAAGAGAAAGGGGAGACAATGGGACTCAGATTAAATGAAGAAAAGACAAAAATATTAAGATTAGGAAAAACAGCAATAAAAGGAAAAACCAAAATAGGAAATTCAGAGTTTGAAGATGTAGAACATTTCAAATACCTAGGAGTGACAATAAGCAAAACGGGTGAAAGAATACAGAAATAAAAGAAAAAATATTGGCAGCGAATAAAGCTTATTTTGCAAATAAAACACTACTTAAAAGCAAATTATTGTCTATTAAAACCAAGATAAGAATGTATAACACCATAATTAGACCAATATTATTATACGCAGCGGAAACAATGACGATGACTAAAAAAGATGAAGAAAAGTTAAGAATAGTGGAGAGAAAGATCATGAGAACCATACTGGGACCAATCATAACAGAGCAAAATGAATATAGAGGCCGAACACATGCAGAGATTAAGAAAGTACTAAAAGAAGATATCGTGACCAAAATAAAGCAATGCAGAGTTAGATAGTTAGCTCACATCTGGCGGGCAGGAGATGAAGCAGTGACATATACTATGTTAGAATGTAATCCAGTAGGAAGAAAGAAAAGAGGAAGACCAAGATCAAAATGGTTGCAAGAAGTTGAAGAAGACTTTTGCCGCACTTTTATTTTTTTAATATTCGATGTTTCGCTAACTTCATATGAAGTTAATGAAGATAGCGAATCACAACAGCAAAAAACTTTTCAAATTCAAATCGAGTTGGTGCTGAATTTGTCGCTATTTTGCCGTTAATTAGTTGTGAAAAAATTAATTTTGCCGCTCTTTTATTATTTTTTTTAATATTCGATGTTTTGCTAACTTCATATAAAGTTAGCGAATCACAACAGCGAATAATGTTTCAGATTCCAATCGAGTTGGTGCTGAATTCTGAATTTGCCGCTTTTGCCGCTCATTAGTTGCGAAAAAAATAAATTTTGCCGCTTTTTAATTTTTTAATATTCGACGTTTCAATAACTTCATAAATATTAACTTGGTGAATTACAACAGCGAATAATGTCTCAAATTGAAATCGAGCTTGTGCTGAATGCTGAATGGTACCATTTTTTACGATATTGTAACATATTTTTCTTCTTTTATAATTCTGAAACGCTGCACGATAATTTCGTAGGATGCGTCTGGTAGACTTGCATCTCCACACAACTCTTTTGGGTCCTGATTGACGCTTCTAGTGGTACGCGGTACGAATAGATTATTATTAATTTATGGATATCCTACTTAAAACATAATATAATTTCATCTAACATAATATCCTCACTGTATAAAATACTTGAAATAAAATATAAAAGGAGGGGGTAAATATATGAATTTATATTTTATAATATTATTAATATTATAATGAATTTATTCCAACTCAAACGTCCTTACTGTATAAAATACTTGAAATAAAATATAAAAGGAAGGGGTGAATATATGAATTTATATTTTATAATATTATTATAAAAAACTTGAAATAAAATATAAAAGGAGGGGATAAATATATGAATTTATAGAAAAAGAAAATAATCGTTTTCGTTTTGATTCAATTCGAGTCTCTTGCCATCCTCTGACACAGTGTTTCTGGGTCTCTACCCTTTATCGAAGAGGCTATTGCAAGTAGACTGAAGGTAAAAGACTAAAAAATACGTACTCAATATTTTTCAAAAATCTATCGAATGATACCAAACACTACTTCCCACGGAGAGGGGTGGGGGAAATTTAAAATTTTAAATACAAATCCCGCGATATTTTGCGAAATGAACATCAGATCGAAAAACTGAAAAAAACACTTATTCAATATTTTTGAAAAATATATCGAATTGCACCAAACACGACCCCCCACAAAGGTGGGGTGGGGGGTTACTTTAAAATCTTAAATGGGAGTCCCCATTTTTTATTGCAGATTGGGATTGGTTACGTAAAAATAAGTATAACTGTTATTCGAGACATTTTTTCTAATTATGGATAGATGGCGCTATAATCTATAAAAACGATTGTTGGAAATGGAAAATTAAATTAAAAATGGATAAATCCCCACTACAATTGAAAACTTAACTTAACTTTTTTTGGTTTTAGGACCTACTCTTCACAACCCAATAAGTCCCCAAAGCGCTCGAGTGACTGCACATTTATCATACTTTGCTCCTCTACCATAATAGTTGTTCATGTATATTTATTAAAACAGAATGAATTAGTTTGTTATTCATTTAAATGTGTCGTCACAACGTTACAAATTGATGATTAAGCATTTTAAAAGATATCACTGTAGACTGTAGGATAGAAACTACATAATAACAGATCATTGTTTTGTCAACAGTAGGATTTTTATATAAAAAGTTTATTTATAATATTGTTTATAATTATTATTAAACGTATTACAGTAATGCGCAATTTTCAACGTTATCGCAGAGAAAATGATGAATGAAATAGTTGTTTAAATGTACATAAATGTAAATGTAGGTGCAAATAATCAATGTTGAATATTTGAAAAATATTTTAAATTTTAAACATCTTTGTCATTCTTTGTTGATATAAATCTTTTGATATGGGTATATAAAAAAAAAGAGACTTAACCCTTGAGCGAAATTCACATTTTGTGACAAACCTATTCAGAACTTTTTAAAGAGAATAAATTAATTTCTTTCGTAAAAAAGAGATTTTGAAAATTGTTTTTGGTTGTAAGTAATTTGGTAATATGTAACAATTTTTCTCCCACTTAAAACAATAAAAAAAAAATAAACTTAACCTTTGAAAAATATATAGAATTAAAAAAAAATAAAAAATATTTGGGCGTTACCTGGGAATTAATCTACCAGCCGACAACAATATCCAAGAAGAGGTAAAAGGCCAATTAATTAAAGCCAGTAGATCGGCCGGATGCCTAAACGACACAATTTTGAAAAACAAACACCTAAGAGTGGAAACAAAGGCCCGAATATATAAGTCAGCTATTAGGCCAGTTATGACTTAGGCCGATGCCACATTATGCGTTTTGACCGGATGCGGTGAAAACGCATCCGTTTCCAACGCAACCGGACCGACCTGTCACACTATGCGTTTACTCTGGTGCAGTTTGTAAGCGCGTACCGATGACTCAAAACGCATCCGTTTCCAACGCAACCGGACCAATCTCTCACACTATGCGTTTTCACCGGATGCGGCAAAAACGCATCCGGTCAAAACGCATAATGTGGCATCAGCCTTTACACGGTCGAAACAAGACCAGATACAGCAAAACACAAAGACATCTGGAGTTCAACGAAATGAAGATCTTAAAAAGGATTGCTGGAAAAGGACTACAGGACAGAAAAATACCTGGGTAAAGAACAGAAAGGAAGAGTGGAATCAACACATAAGCAGGATGTCTGAATAAAGGATAGTAAGAATGACAAGAAGCACAGAAGGACAAGTCACTGTTAGGCAGAAGAAGTATAGTACAGGTCAGGGGTGGGCAAACTTTTTTTAGTAAGGGCCACAAAATATTTTTGGTCTATTACCGAGGGCCGCAGTATTTGTTACCATATTCGAATTTTCAACTTTTTATTAATGTTGTCCAGGGGGTATGGTTTGAAATCAACATTTTAAGCACATTTTTGTGAATTTTGTTTGAAACTATGGTAGCATTATCTTTTAAATTAAATAGACAGACATATTTAATATAATTCAAAGAATATTCAAAAAATTTTTAAAGACAAAATATTGAAAAATAAGCCAACGGTGGCAAATTTTTACACACCCATAAAAAAATGGATTTTGCAGTAGACATCAGAACTCGTCATTGGATCATATGAAACAAAAAATTAAAAAATATTTTATTAGCTTATGAGTTTCTCGAAGTAATATTGTCGAGTTTTTTTTGTGTTAACGATTTTTGAGTTTTTGATATCACTCAGAAACTAAAATAACAAAATTTTTTGTAAAAAAGGGTGCCAATCAATACACAGAGTGGCCCAAATAAAAGGAGCCACCCCGATATGTGGCAGTATTTATTAGATTTTAAGAAAATAAAAAACAGGTCAATTTTTGATCTAAGGGGGACACATTTTTACGGTAAAAACATCTGTCATTTGTCAACTCCTTCCCTTCCACTTCCCCCACCCCTTATTTTTAAATAGGGAATAGGGGTCGTGTGCTAGCTCATTTAAAAGGTTATTCAATTGTCTATTCATAGTAATATCAACAATGGCATAAAAATTTATACAGGGTGTCCAAGAAAAATTATTTTAAACTAAATTAATTGACACAAAAAGAAGAATGTATGTAATTTATTTAACTCAGAATACATTCTACTGCTGATAAAAAACAGAAAAAAATGTTTATTTGATAAATAAACACTGTTTGTTGCTTAAATTCAATATTCAACCTACCAAGAGGCAGATGGGTAGAAGCTTGAACATTAAAATTAAGCAAAAAGGTCTATTTATCAAAAAACATTTTTTTCTGTTTTCTGTCAGCAGTAGAATGTGTTCTGAGTTAAATAAATTACATACATGCTTCTTTTTGTGTCAATTAATTTAATTCAAAATAATTTTTCTTGGACCCCCTGTATACATTTTTAAGTCGATGTTGATATTACTGAATAGAGAATTGAATAGCCTTTCAAATGAGCTAGCACACGACCCCTATTCCCTATTTAAAAATAAGGGGTGGGGGAAGTGGAAGGGAGGGAGTTGACAAATGACAGATGTTTGTATCGTAAAAATGTGTCCCCCTTAGATCAACAATTGACCTGTTTTTTTATTTTCTTAAAATCTAATAAATACTGCCAAATATAGGGGTGGCTCCTTTTATTTGGCCCACTCTGTATTTAATATTGTTAAACCAAAAATAAGCATAAAACAAAAAATATCTCAACAGCGTTATCTCACGAAATGTCTAAAGAAAATTTATGAAAAGTTTCAGGTGGATCAGTCTAGTAGCATTTGAGTTAGATTTTTAGTTGAATTGGTGTTCACCGCCTTTGGCGATTTAATAAAACTGGTTAATAAAAACAGTTTTGAGAAAAACGCGTTTAAAGTTTTGACAACTTTTATTTCCAATTTCTTTTATGTCTGTCAAATGGTAAAGTGATGCACACCGGACAATATTTTAGAATCGCGGAGTAATTTACAAAAGAGAAGGGAACAACTGTTGAACGTTTCTCACTACGCTTAAGCTGCTGCAAAGCGAGTCGAAGGTGGGGATATTAAACATGCTGTATTTCAGATCATTTTATTCCGCTCAAACTGAATTTTTTAGACAGTATTCTTGAAGTTATGTTCTTCCATAAATAATATTTTTGTTGTAAAACGAAAAGTAGAGACGTCTTATATTTCAATTCAATCAGAGAATGTCATAAACACCCTAATCGGTTTCAAGTTCCTAAGCTATCATCAGAGAGTGTATATGTGACTTTCTCTTAATGCACTAAAACAAATCCGACTGCTAGTACCGATTCACAACAAAATAACACGGCCACTTTGTCCGAAATTTTGCGCCTACGCTCTTAATGGCTTGTATAAAATTTTAGTTTAGTTTTATGTCCTAGTTCATGATTCTTTGTATTTCGGGTGGAGATTTTGTAGTATTTATTCTAATTGTCGCTTCTAATAAGTCATCACCAGTTCCTGTCCTCAATGGATTTTTATTTATGTACCTACATTATTCAAAATGTAACAGCTATGTACTTTCGGACATTTGCAAAGACTTGTAAAATGCAAAAATATTATAAAATTTCTAGTTGAATGTAGACTGGTAGCGAATCAATTTGAACTGAAAAATGATTTCTTAGAAGTGATAAGGAAAATGATATATCTTCAAAATCTGAAACGATTTTCAAATTCTGTCAGCAAATTACAAAGCTTTTCTTTATAAATTTTAAACTTATTTTCTGGTACAGTATTTAATGATTTTAATGACGGAAATAATTGAACTAATTCTTTCTTTTTTATTATGATCAATTATTAGTAGTTTGAGTTTCATTTTAAAAGTTTTATTTTGCGTTCAAAACTTTAGCAATTTGTAGCGTATAAATTTAGCAAATTTGTCGCAGTCTTTTATTTCTAAAAATTAAGCAATTTCCTCCCCTAAATCACAACATAAAAACCTTTTCTAGACTTAACCATAGAATATGATTGTGGTATTACCTATAAGACACCAGTGTTTTTTGTCTCTAACTCTTCCAAAAATGCTATGAATGCACGATGATTTAATGCTCTTGAACGAATAAAATTAACAATATTAGTTGTAATTGAAATGACGTTGTCTACTTGAAAAAGATTTTTGAACAATACCTGCTGATGGATTATACAATGAAAAAATAATAAACCATATTTTGGAAATTGTTCAAGAACATAATCTTTAAGTTTTTTCAACATTACAATATTTGCTCCTCTTAAATTTGGTGCTTGGTCAGTTCTTACACTTAGTAGGTGGTTACGGGTTAATTTCCCAACCGTTTCTGACTTCTTCAAAGATATCGTTTCCATTTGTTAAACTTTCATGGATTTCATTGAGGGATCCGACAAAACTCTGTGCCGGAAGCACGGCACAGAATTGCCTACGTCGTACGTTATGTTGAAAATTTGCGGAAAAATCACCCTCTGCGAAAGTGTTAATTAATAGCTGCATTATGTATAATTATTAATGTTAGCAATAATTAAAAAAATCTTTAAATAAAAATAATTCAATTTTATTCCGCGAGCCGCAAAAAAAGGTCTAAAGGGCCGCATGCGGCCCCCGGGTCGCACTTTGCCCACCCCTGGTATAGGTAGCCCAAGGAAAAGGTGACATGACAATTTAGGGACAGAATGAAAGGCACCGTTGAAGAAAAACAGGCAGTAGGTACTGCCTATATAAAAGAAAAAGACGAAGAAGAAGAAAAAATTAGTCGGTATATTCCGTCTCTAAGCGTCTCTAATGTATTTTATTTGCTTTTATCGTTATGCGTAATTGGCTTCTCTAATTAGGTGCATTTCCGAATAAGTTACATTGTTAATTTTTATCTATAATTACTGTTTGGAATAGTAGTTGTTTATTGCTTTTCGTAAATGTTTATTTTTATCTTTTAATAAGTATTTTTTAACACAATAATATGACCTTATGCAATCGATAACTTCATTTTTTTTATATCTGCACTGCATATGTCTACACACAACAGTTTTCTTCGACGAGAAGCATACTCCAAATAAACTCCTTATATCGAAAAAAAAAATCTACGTAATTGGTAAGTAGCCGTAATTCATGGGTTTGCTTTTAACACTAATATACATAGGCAGAATACTACTAGGAAGAATACTAGAATATCAAAACTGACCTGGTCTTTCACCAGGTCTCTTTTCACCGTACATCATAGCTGCTCTTCTAGCAGTTTTGCGGTATTTTCCATTTAATTTCATTGGAATCTCTCTGTCACATAACACACCACTCGCCTCCTTTCACGGTATACTGCACTCTCTTATCTATGGTCCTGCATGTATTTCCATATATTACCCCATTAGTATCTCTAATACCGACCCTAAATACTTAAAGCGGTCCCAGGTTTTGTTCTAAATCTCTTTATACTAAAATCACAATAAAGATGCACTAAAAAGAAACAAACCAAGACACTGGAATGTTACGAGGAGCACTCCCTAATCATGATTTACAATATATAAACGTTCTAAACCATGATTTTGGATGTGTAAAATGTATAAATATTACCGGCCAAACCCGATTTCAGGACAAACTAGTTTGGCGTAGGCCAAACTGGTTTGTCCTATCACTCGTAGGCCAAACTAGTTTATCCTAATACAAATACATACACTTCAGGACAAACTAGTTTGGCCTAGGCCTAGGCCAAACTAGTTTATCCTGATGTAAAGACGAACACTTCAGGCCAAACTAGTTTATCCTGACGTGTATGTTTTTATATCAGGACAAACTAGTTTAGTCTAGTCTAAACCAATTTAATCTAGTCGAAAGTAATTGATTACATATTGGTTACTGATTTAAACGTAAGTTTAGAAGACACTATTAAGAGTTGTAAGACTTATAAGTATTTAGGGTAAATGATAAACTGTGATGGCACTTGTATGAAAGATATAGAAATGAAAATAGTACGGGGAAACAAGCCACGAAAGCACTCCATGGAGTGATATGGAAGAACACTCTAACTAAAGAAAACAAAAAAGACTTTTCAGGGCATAGTGCTGAATATTACCCTACGAGAGCGGAGGAATGGCCAGTGACAACAATAATACGAAATAAAATACGATCAGTTGAATTTGAGTTTATGAGAAGGTGTCTACCACCAGGTAGGATAGAATAAGAACAGAGGAAATATGAAAGAGAATAGAAGTAGAATTCTCAATTACAAAAAAGTTGTGGTAGTAAAAGTAGAGCCCTGAAATGGTACGGGCATGTACAAAGAATGCCGAAGCACCGGTGGCCAAAAAGATTACTGGACTGGGACCCGCTGTGAGATGGAAAACTTACATAGGAAATGCTATGATAGATAGAGACCTCAGAGATGGCGTCTAAGAGATTAGAGTGCTATGAAAGATGAAAACAGCAAACTTATAATGGGAAAAAGCCAAGAAACAGAAAGTAATTCAGCGAACTAGTACGGCTTAATATAAATAATAAATTGAATAAAATACTTTGTTCTTGGAAAAATAATGAAACAGGAAAAATAATTTGAAAGTCATGAAATCGGAAGTGTATATTTGTTCTAGTCTTGCTAAGTCGCGTCGAATAATATATCACTTGTAGTATCCGGTGACTTTAAAACAGTACTTCCGGTCGCATTTCTAAAACCGGAAGTCCTAGATTAAATTTCTCACCTTTAGTACCATCCTTGGATTATAAGCTTTCATTTCACACCTCATTTGTCATTCTATCATTCTTATCTGGTATACTGACGGAGGAATTATATTCGCGGTCGGACGAACGGACAGCCTAGGCCAAATCTCTCACCTTTAGTGCCATATATAGTTATAAGCTTTCATTTGACACCTCATTTGTCATTATACCTGGTATAGTGACAGATGAGTTATATTCGCGGCCAGACGGACCGACAGCCTAGGTCAAATTTCTCACCTTTAGTACAATCCTAGGATTATAAGCTTTCATTTGACACCTCATTTGTCATCTACCTGGTATAGTGACGGAGGAGTTATATTCGCGGTCGGACGGAGAGCCGGACAGACAACCTAGTCAAATTTCTCACCTTTAGTACCATCCTTGGATTATAAGCTTTCATTTGACACCTCATTTGTCATTCTACCTGGTATAATGACGGAGGTGTTGAGTTTGGACGGACGGACAGACAGAAGTTGATAATTCAACGTTTTCACATTTTATAAAAATTGGAGAAAACAGTATTAATTCGTACACGATTTTATTCGCAAGTGTATCTTTTCTTTTAATTTTTGTGTATCTTTTTAAAAACCTCATTCTTTTACCTATTTATTATTTTTTATCTTATTTAATTATATAAGAATATATTGATTTATAGCATATATCAATATCTTCATTCGATGTAGGGATCATAAATATGATACAATATATCGATGTACTCATAATTTTTTTGCCATCCCTATCCCTGTTGGGACGTGATTTGGGAATGCCCTGCATGTAAAAGTCCTTACATGTTCGCTAAATTACTTTCGACTCGGCTAAATCGGTTTAGACTAGGCCGTACTAGTTTATCCTGAAGTGTGAGTCTTTATATCAGGATAAACTAGTTTGGCCTAGGCCATACTAGTTTATCCTAACGCGCTTATCAACTTTTATCGGTTGTATCTCAGGAACCACTCATCAGAATTAAATGTTTTTTCTTTTAAAAGCAGCGTCCTGCCGCTTTTTTTCCAATACTGTTTTCATGATTTAATTTAATTTAATATTTCCCGAGATATTCTATTTGTTTATAAACCAAAAAATTGTTTATAATTTTAAAATATTCCTGAGGCCGCTTAACTAGTACAATTTCAATTCTGTAAAGTACACTAGATAGGTAGAGTATCTATTTATACAAAAATCATAGTTATTCTTATGTATCGTAATTATTATAGTTATTATAGTAACCGTAAATTTTTAATTAACAATTCAATTGTTGCTAAACTGTTTATTAAATTTCCATCGGCCTCTGGAATTATAAGGTATACCAAAAGAGCTTTTATATTGCCAAGTTATTTAATTATTGATAAACAATTACTTATCTAAAATTTTAGTTGGAAATTAAAGATTTTTTTGGAAAAACCCGCATTTACCGGGAAAAATTTTCGTCGAAGTAAATCGAGAAAAACACGTCTCTATGCAGAATTTAATTACGGTGAATTTTTATTTGAGTGTTTTTGGTGTTAAGTTAAAATCTTTGGAGTTATAGAGCAAAAATTGAAAAAAACACGATTTTCGGGCGCCATTTTGTTTATAAAAAAAGTAGCACACTATCTGCGGACTTTGCATGCCTATATTATTACTATATACAATCATACGATTCGATTCCAGCAATAAAATTGCTGGTAAATAGCAGAGCCGTAGCTACCGCCGTATCAGCCGTATCAATTATACGGGGCCCCGACATTCAGGGGCTCCAGCGCGGCATGTCGAAACACAATTCCATTCAGAAAATTGAACAAAATATTCTACAATAATTATTTCACTACTAAACCGCTTTGAAACATTTTTTGAAATTGTTTGGATATCGACATTTTCGTGTAATGGATTCTTTATCTATTATAAACTATATTTATGCACAGGTACCTATCTATTTTCTGCCTCTCGCCGTTCTATAACAACAGAAGTTTTTTATTTTCAAGCTAATTTTTATTGTTTATTCACCGTTGGCTGTGTGAGACATTGTACACTGTATAATGCGAAATTGTACTGTGTATTGTTTGCGTATATTTTCGTGTAATCTGTTCTTTATCTATAAATTGTATTTAGGTATATCTATTTGCTGGTCGCTCGCCGTTAAAGAACAGAGCTTCTTTGTTTACGCTCATTTTCAATGCACATTCACCCTTGGCTTGAAAAAACTGAATCTGTTTTAAAACAATGAGTCTCAATTAAAATCTATTTTTCGACTTTGGTTTATTAGAGTTTATTAGATTTATTATTATTATCTATATTTGGGTGTTATACGCAGAAGTTAATAGTTCCTAAGGTTGTATGCAATTTGCAATTTATTTAAATTTTGCAATATACAGGGTGTTTCATTAATAATTCAAAATAATTTAACTGTAGATTCCTGGGCTAAAAATATTAAGGTATAACCCAAATTACCTAGTCCGAGCTAGAGGTCTTTGAAAGAGGCTTAGTTTTTTTTAAATACCTCCAGAACGCTTCTATTTAGAGAAACGAAAAGTGGTAATCGTATTTATCTTCCAGAGATAAATCGACTCCATAAATTGCAAATTTCTAGTACCGGTCATAGGCGTCCGTTTTGGGTAGGTTAATGGTTATTTTATCGCATAACTTTTTTATCTTTAACTTTTAAGCCTTTTTGACACTGGATTATTAAATTGTGACGTATTCTAGTAATAAAAGGTACTCTTGCTTTAAGTCGGTAGGATAGACCGTTTTCTAGAACAATGTGGATTTGAAAATTTTGTGTTTTTTAATTTGATAAAAATTAAAAAAAAAACTATGAAAACAAAAAACGAAAACAGGTACGTTTATTCCATCAATTTCGAATTTCTAGTACCGGTCATATGGGTCCGCTTTGAGTAGGCCAACGGTTATTTTATGGCATTATTTTTTGTGTCTTTAATTAAAATTACTCTTGCTTTAGGTCGGTAAAATACACGTTTTTTTTTGAAAAATTTTTCAAATTTTGTTTAAAATCAAAAAACCAAAAATTTTAAATCGATTTTTCTAGAAAATGGTGTATTCTACCGACTTAGAGTACCTTTTAGTATCTAATAGAATACCACACAATTTAATAATCCAGTGTCAAAAATTCTTAAAAGTTAAAGACAAAAAAGTTATGCGATAAAATAACCGTTGCGCTACCCAAAGAGGACGCATCTCCAGCTTCCTAAGGAAGCATTTTCGGAGTAGGTGATTTGGGTTAAACCTTAATATATTGAGCCCAGGAATCTACAGTTAAAATATTTCCATTTATTAATGAAACACCCTGTATTGTGTTTCATTATCTTTTAATTTGTAGTAATATTGAAGATGTATGTAGATAATTTCAGTAAACTGTGTTTGTTGTTCTTTTTTCCTACTCTTTGTACCTACGCTTTTTGTCCATAAAATTGTAAAATTTTCAGTGACAATAAAGTATATTTCTATTCTATTTTATACAAGCGGTTTTGCTGCTTTTGTTGAATATTTTTTTTAGAACTATCCCATATCAGTTGTGGAAAAAAAGGGCCCCGCGACAAACTTTGATAGGGGGCCCCTGTGAGGCTAGCAACGCCACTGGTAAATAGCTTTTCCTTGTATTTCGCTAATTAGCCCAGTAGCTAAACTATACAATTCGAATATAATATAAATTACGAATTGATTCGAATGCCTTGTTTCCGGACTTCCCTTTCGACGATGTGGAATAATTATATATCTTCTTCGACTTCAGGTGCCATCTCCGCTACGGAGGTTAGCAATCATCATAGCAATTTTAATTTTTGAGGCAGTAGTTCTAAATAGTTGTTTTGAGCTGCATCCAAACCATTCTCTCAGGCACTTCAGCCATGGAATTCGTCTTCTTCCGATGCTTCTTCTGCCATCTATCTTCCCTTGCATTATGAGTCGCAGGATGCTATACTTCTCGCCCCGCATCACATGTCTGAGTTACTGTAGCTTTCTTTCTTTAATTGTAAGTTTAACTTCCTTCTCTTTATCTATTCTTCTCAGTACTTCATTGTTCGTAACTGAATCTACTCAGGAAACCCTCATAATTCTTCTATAGGTCTACATTTCAAAGGCGTTAAGTATAATTCTAATGTCGTGGAGTAAAAAATGATTTATTAACAGCTACTGATATATACTGGAAGTAACTTCACACTAACTTACGCACTAGAGTTGTTGGTGAGGTAAATATTCGACGTATACTGCGACTTACAAAAGTCCGAACTAATTTATAATGCTCACAAATAATCTGCAATTTATTAAAAAATCATTGGCTTTTCATAGTAACTTAACCACCTTTGTACTTTGATGCTTACACGAATATAGTTTGAACTCAGGAAGTTATTGCAATAGAATTTAGCAATTGATTCAATTCTGCAGGAAGTTGAATAAACTTGTAATTATCGATATTTATTACAATTATACACAGTGAACCTATAAAGAATTATAAATTTAAGATTTATGTGAGATTACAAATTAAGGGACTAATTTGTGTTTGAATATAAACTCTACCAACTTCTCTTTTTTCTTGCTGTATTATATTTTCTAATTCATACTTCAGACTACTTGTTTCAGACTTATTTGGTTTTGGGATTCCTTGCCTATTGTTTGCTAAGCATTCTTCTTTATTCTTCATACCTAGTTTATATAACGGATTCCCTTATAAAGTTTTGTCCCTTCTTATCCTTTTTTGTGGCTTAGACTAAAGCACAGTATAAAGAGGGACAGTAGAACCACTCTCCGAAAAATTGGAAGTAAAATCTGTAGTCGCGCATGGCGACCGCGCAATGTTCTTAGTCGCTTTTGCCCCACTCTCGCATTGCTAGTCGCATAGAAACGTACGGCGGGTTTTAACAGGGAAAACCCGCATCCACCACTGGTGAATTACCAATTGCGTATTGCCGGTATTACTTCTTGAAGATCAAAGTGCTGACATGGAAGATGTTTTACTGGTGACTAAAGCCTGAAACACATTAGAGAGTCTCGGATGCGACTCGACTCGTCGCAGACTGGACTAGTTCAGATTCTTTACGTTGTTTTTAATCTTCATGAACGCATTTGGAAGTCGCGGACGCGACGAGGACTTGATTCAATTTTTAATGAGAATCTCAAGTCTCCTACTAGTCCATGTGGTGAGACCGATCCCGTCTGAAAAACATTTCTTATTCGGTTTCTTTGCGGATTCATATTCAAAAATGTCCCCTTTAAACAAATCTGAAGGGTGCCGGACGGAATTTTTGGGCAGAAATTGTTTAAACAATTTTTTAAAACAAACACATAAGATCACCTTTTATTGTCCCAAAAAATATATTTTTAGGTTTTTTGGGCCATTCTAAACAAGAAAGGTATCTCGCGATTTTTCTCAAAAATTGACAGTTTTCGAGTTATAGGCGATTTAAAATCTAAAAAATGCGAAAATACGCATTTTCGAGGCTTAAAAACTCATTTAAATTAGTATTTTTAAGGGTGCCAATAACTTGGATTAAATTTTAAACATTCCTTTTCAAGATTCCGAAGAGTTATCGGGTCTTACTTCAATTTAGACCGTAGTTTTTTCATTGTCTATTAAGTATGTGTGTCCATCCGGTTTTTTTTGCCGGTGCGGCGCGCACTATTTTCAAAAATCTCCTATTTTCCTCCGAAAAATATTTTTTCTCGATTCTTTGGGACATTCTAAATAAAATAAGTTTCTTGACATTTTTCTCAAAAGTTAGTAGTTTTAAAGTTACAAACGATTTAAAATCCGAAAAATGACAAAAAACACATTTTCGCATTGTAAATCGCTTATAACTTTAAAACTAGTAATTTTTAAGAAAAATGTCAAGAAACTTATTTTATTTAGAATGTCCCAAAGAATCTAGATATTTAGCGCAGAAAATTAGGAGATTTTTGAAATAGAGCGCGCCGCACCGGCCAAAAAATCGGATGGATATGCATAATTAACAATTAAAAAACTACGGTCTAAATTGAAATTAGACCAGATCACTCTTCGGAATCTTGAAAAGGAATGTTTAAACTTTAATCCAAATTATTGGAACCCTTAAAAATACTTTAAATATGAGTTTTTAAGCCTCGAAAATGTGTATTTTCGCATTTTTTAGATTTTAAATCGCCTATAACTCGAAAACTGTCAATTTTTGAGAAGAATCACAAAATGCCTTTCCTGTTTAGAATGACCCAAAAAACCTAAAAATATATTTTTTGGAGCAATAAAAGGTGATCTTATGTATTTGTTTAAAAAAATTGTTTAAACAATTTCTGCCCAAAAATTCCGTCCGTCACCCTTCAAATTTGTTTAACGGAGACATTTTTGAAGATGAATCCGCAGAGAAACCGAATTAGAAATGTTTTGCAGACGGGAGCGGTCTCACCACATGGACTATACTGTCTTGTTCGCGATGAGACGCGTCCGCGACTTTCTAATGCGTTTTAGCCTTTACCGCATGGGCGCCCATATAAAATTTTTCAGGGGGGGCCAGACGTGAAGATGTTGCACATTAGATTTTGTATAATTTGGATAACCATATATGGTATACAGCACCCGAAAAGCTAGGGGGGGCTACGCCCCCCTGTCCATGGGTATGGGCGCCCATGCTTTACCGTCATACTTTCAGACACAAAAGAAATAAAAGTTATATACAAAAAGGGTTTAAAACAAAGGTAACAACTAAAAGATATTAACACCAAACTAAACAGCTAAAAAAACTAAGTACGAAAGGTATAAACTAAAAATGTGTAAGGGAATTATAATGATAATATGCTATCTTCCTGTAATACCTTATTTATATGCTTTAAACATTATATCACTAACCTCTGCTGTGTTCCTTTTTTAGAATGAATATATTCTTCAAAGAAGCAAAAATATTCGAAGTAAGACGTAGTGATGTAAATTTATAAACTTAAAATTTCATAAGAACGGCCTGTCAACTGTGCAAATACCTTGTTCTATGGAAGCATCTCTGACCTGACAGTTGGATTAGCACTTTAACATATTTATCAGATAGGCAAAATAAATAAAATACCAACTATGCCGACTAATTTGTGCAACACGTTAATACAGCTTTGTTAATTTTACTACAATCGAAAAGAAAGAATATGTCTATAGGCATTTTAATAATATTTTTATTTTGTGTCCAATGGTCGAATGCTAATGTACTTTGGGATGCAGTAACGCAAACTTTATTGGACACAAAAGAACCAATTTTGAAATTAAATATAAGTAAAAGGTGTGCTTGGCAAGTAGAAGTACTTTATGATAATGTAGATATATTATACCAAAGTAAGTATATGTGTAATTATATAAACTAATAACAAACTAGTTATCACTAAAACTATTTAAAAGATTTTTTATCGAAAAAAAACACATATTTTAGGTTATCAGCACAATAATAGTATCAATATTTTACAATACTTTATCAGTCTCAATAAACATTGTATGTGGTGTACCACAAGGTTCAGAATTGGGTGCTCTACGTTTCCTTAAATTTATTAATGGCATCACTAGTTTAAAAATCGACGGAAAATTTGTTCTTTTTGCTGAGAATAATAGTATCACTTAGAGCAACTCCAATATTGCAACTCTTCTTGCTACTATAACTTCTGATTTATTTGTAATAAAAACCTGGTCCGACTCTAATTTACTTGCTTTTAATATTATCGTATAAAGGAGCTCTTCAACCCTTATCTCTTAATAACAGCCAGATCAGTACCGTTGATTCCTTGGTATTTTTTTAGAAGCAACCAAATCGTCCCTTCATATCGATTTCTATGCAAGAAACTAGCCTCAGCTTGCTGTGTCAAAAGAAATTAATTTATTATCTTCCAAAATAACAGTTCTTTGTTCGAGTCTCATCTTCGATATGGTCTTCATTTTCGGGATTCTCGTACAGCTGCCCAATCCGATGTCATTTTTTAAATTACAAAAAAAGAGCAATAAGATATCTGTTTGGCCTCAGATTAACAACACGTTGCAGAAGCTACTTCAAATATTACAAAGGTCACGGGGTTTTAACAATTCCTTCTTTTTATATTTTAGAAACTGTTTACTTAATAATGCGTAAACACCTACATGTCTGTTCAGCAAGACCTAATCCTGACTATTCGCTATTTGACCAGAAATTCTACCTGTGACATCTATTTATCGATACCGTCCATTGATTTATTAGAAGTCTATATTATATTCTAAAAAAAACTATACAACCATCTTTCTCTACAACTTAAATCTGCAACATATTTTCCCAAGTTCCGTAAAATAACAAAAGCTTATCTATCTGAAAGACCATATCTATTATTCAGTAGAAGAATTTCTTAATGAATAACTAAGAAATTACGGTACCCTTATGTACAAGTACTAGTAGAGGATCCGATATAAGGTCGATTTGCACCGATCTGTTTAATGGATAAAAATTATTGGATAATATGTAATTTAGCATGTTAACAATTACAAAAAACAAGAGTTGCCCATCTAATTTTGTTCTAACTATAATTAATTAACAATTAAAAAATGACATTTTTTTTATGAATTATTAAAAGAACATTTCGACCCGGTCAGATATTATATCAGATTTTTTGGATCATTCTAAACAAAAAAGGTCTTTTGTAATTTTTCTCTAAACTTGATCGTTTTCGAGTTTAACAATTTAAAACTGAAAAAAGAACGAAAGATGACAATATCCAAGGCTCAAAATCACAAGTAAAAAATATCATGTTTGTAATCATCAAGTACATAAATTCAAGTTCAAACCTTTTTCTATCAGGTCACGATAAGAATTTTAGCCGTGTTTTATTCTAAAACATATTTTTTTAATTGATAATGAGAAGGTTATTTATGAGGAGACGGGCATTAACAACTAAAAAACAATGTTTCAGAATGAAATAAGTCCAAAAGACTTATAAAGAACTGATAGAATAAGGTTTTTAACTTGAATATATGACCTTCGTAATTTCAAAAATAATATTTAATACTTATGTTTTTCTGTTTTTGAGCCTTGAAAATCGTCAACTTTTGTTCTTTTTTCAGTTTTAAATTGTTTATAACTAGAAAACGATCAATTTTAGAGAAAAATGACAAAAGACCTTTTTTGTTTAGAATGACCTAAAAAATCTGAAATACTAGCTGCAGGGGTCGAATTTTTTTAATTTATAAAAAAATTTAATTTTTGAATTATTATTAATTAATTATAGTTAGAACAGTGTTGCCAACCGCATTTCTCTAGATTATCCGATGATCGCTCTAAAAATATCCGATTTGTCACGAAAAAGATACGCTTATTGGCGTAACCAGGAGGGGGGTTGGAGATTATACCCCCCCCCCCCATCAGAGGGACGCGACCGAAAATAGTGACAACTCTACCTTATCGATAATTGTCTACGAGAAGCGCAGGGTAAATTGAAGATGGAATTAAAAAAAAACATTGTATATCTTTGTACTCACTTTTTAATGCTTAAAAAATTACAGGATCTGGATTTCAATGAATATTTTTTTATACTTCTCGTATCAAAGTTGCGCGTGAAGTTAGGCGTGTTTAATGACATTATCGATTTTGGGGGCGACCCCTCCCAGAGACTATCCAGTAGTTGTAATCCCTTTCCCTTAGGATCATCTCACAGAGACCATCCAGTAGTTGTAACCCCCCTTAGGATAATCCTGGTTTCTTTTATCTTTTTTTATATTGAATACATTACTGAAAACCCTTTGTACACTCTACACTAGTCTTTTAAATAGTAACAAATAGCAATGGAAATTACTTTTTTTAAATTAGGAAACAAATACAGGGTGGTGAATCGGAAAACGGGCCATAGGAAACTCAATGTAAAATTTTAAATTGTTGAATTACTGCTTCCCTAATTATGTTACATCAAAGTTATGAGAAGTTATTTGTAGAGGATTGATATCTGTATTAAAAACAGAAGTTACAATTGTTCTACGATTTAAACACATTCCAAAATTCTGAAAAAAAAAATGTATTTACCGCAGTAGGTATGCTTGGGCATGTTAGGCCACACGTTATTATTTAACTGACAGTGAGCACACTATTGACTGAAGAAAATATTTTTTTATCAATACTTTCTCCTTAACTGAGGGTATCAACTTTATGGTGTTTTAAATAATAAATGATAAAATAAATAAAGAAATTGACAGTTCAAATTGTTAATATAATAAATTCATTGTCACCGAATGAAATCTTATACACATTATTGCACTGTGTGTGGCGTAGCTTTGGCGTATTTCTCTGAAAATTGTATTATATTTTTATAAAATTTTGAATAATTATTGTTCGTAGAACAATATTAACAGTTGTTTTCAATACAGATTTCAATTCTCTACAAATAGTTTCTTATGTATTTTGATATAAAATAATTAGGGAAGCAGGAATTCAACAGTTTAGAATTTTACATTGAGTTTCCTATGGCCCGTGTTCCAATTTACCACCCGGGAATATGTTATCTTCATTTTTTAATTTTAGTTTTTTCATTTTTAATTTTTGTTTTTCATAATAAAAAAGTATTTTCACAAACCAAAACTTGTTTCAACAGACGTTTACTTAAGCATTGCACTGTACATAACCTAAAAATAAAACTAAATCGTGCAGTAGCTATCAAAGACTAAAAACCCATAAATAAAATCGGACGGCAGAATCCCTGTTTTTGAAATTTGAATTGGATCAGTATGTCTTAAGTGGAAACATTTGTGCATTGTGCATTCAAATTCTAAACAAAACAATTCGCACAGGTCCCTTTTGTCCCTTCTTATCTTAGATAATTACCATAAAAAGTATCGGATGTCGCTAACATTCATCCAATATATAGGCTATTTATAGAAATTTGGGTGCAACCAAAGAAAATTAATGTATTGTTGGGAATATATGAATGAGAAGCGGATTTTTTTAAAGTTTATTTTTGTTATTAATCTGAGGTTGGTAAATACACTGAAAAATATACGCAAATAACCGATTTATTTAACGATACGAAGAAGATACGACAACTCTCAAAAAGATACGCAAATCGGATAATTATGCGCCGATTAGCAACACTGAGTTAGAACAAGATTATATCGGACAACCCTTGTTTTCTGTAATTGTTAAAATGCTAAATTACATATACAGTAGACTCGCGATTATCCGAGGTAAATGGGACCGTGACTACCTCGGATACGGAAAAACTCGGTTAACACTGAGATTGGTTATATTGATAGAAAAACACGTAAATAATCATAACTGTGGATATTTTAATGACACAATTAATACAGTACTGTCTTTAAAAGATAAAAACATTGACCTTATCAATATTACTATTTAAAAAGTCTTTGATTTTGCATAAGCTTTATTCCTCTTTTTGATATTGAGGCGGCGATGTTGCGCCAAGGTTGAAAATTGTAACTCACCAGTTATGACTTTTGCCTCGGTTAACCGAGGGGCTCGGATGACCGAGTCTCGGATAATCGCGAGTCTACTGTATCCAATAATTTTCATCCATTAAACAGATCGGTGCAAATCGACCTTTAGTATGGTATAGATAGACCCTGTACAATAAATATATTATACACGGCTCACTAAAATAATTAGTTACGCCCCTGTACTACTGATTACTTAAAATTCAAGTAGTATTTATGTAACCTTTCTGGAAACTCCAGGTTATTGTTGAGACTCGCATTTGAACCCCTCGCCGGGGCAGATCGTCAAAAGCTTCCTAACGAGAATCATCTCTAATCTATCGACGCTCCCGCTATTCGTAAAAAGGCCGCATTTTACCGGCTTTTTTTGCTATCGTTTTATACCGCTCAGATAATTCAATCTGCTCAGTATTATCGACGATGATTTATTTAGCGTATTAGTGAGTGCCTTACAAATGAACCAAATGGATTATGGAATTCAATCAGAGCTCTGATGTGACACGTCATCAAGGAATAAAACTGTAAGTACTCTACATGTATGTGAACATAACTTATTAGTCGTGATACTGTATGCATTTTGAACCATATACCTCTCGTAGCAAATATTCTTTGTGCCATTTATGCAGATAATACTTTAAATTACATATGAAAAATCGTTATCTACTCTTAACCAGCTTACCTATGGGAATATACTCTATAACCGTACAATAAGTATAGGTTACTATTGTTAAGGATACTTTACGTATTGCCTAAACATTTCTGTTCCATCGAGCCGTATCATATTAATTATTTATTAATTAAATCCTCAAGGTCCTTCGTATTTGCATATTTTGATAATCTCTATTCTGAGAATAACGGTTTTTCATTTATAGTGTCTTTCTGTTGCATTTGGAAATTTCCAAGCCACGCCGCCCCGGCACAAAAATAAAATATTCCTCTCTTTCTGCACTCAAATTCTCAGTATTTAACCCAGCACGTCTCTACAATAGCTGGTAGGTTGTTAAGCCCGGTCTACACGTGCAATTTCAGAAACTACTTGCTTTGTTCAAATAAAGGAGTCGTTTTGTTTGTATGAAAAAATATTTGCATATATTACATTATTTTATTTTCGTAAATATATTTTTCTGTTTATAGTATACAAAAAGTGTACTCATTTCTTGGCTGATAGTACGGGTGTTATAATTTTAACATTGTTTGTTCAACCTTTTGATTTAAATTAAATTTATAATTTTGAATCCGATTAAGCCTGGTTCACAGGTTACAAAAATTATTAAAAATAATTTTGTTTTCTTGCATAAATTGTAAGTTTTTGCTACATTTAGCTTCGCTTAAGCTCATTTTACACTTCTAGAAAACTATAGAAAATAAATAATTGTTTTTTCCTTCAATTTAATTAATTTAAATACTTGTTAAGGGTGTCTCACACTTGCTGAAAAATACCCATTTTGGAAAATTGCATATATTTTGAAATTTTATAGTTTTGCATTTCATATACTAATCTGCGCTCATACAGGGTGATACTATTAAGCCAATCTCACACTATTAAACGTGTAATATATAATATATTGTACATATTCTCTCATTTTCGCATCGATTTATAGGTTTAGACATTTGCAAATAATCTATCTAATCTCACATTCTCGCAACATGGCTGACCGATCAAAATATAACCGACAGAGGCTCACCGCAAAACTTGATATAACCAAGTTGGCTGATTCGGTTCCCACAACTCTTAATTCTCTAAACAAATATAAAATTCGTGAAATAATTTCACAACTCAAACATTCTTACGGACTTTTCCGCGATGCTCAAAATGTGCTGGAGACGATCCCCGAGGAACCTACCCCCTCTACTGATTCCTCTGTGGTTTTTGATAAATATTTGGATACAATTTCTCTATTGGAAGAAAGGTTAGAGGTCATTGAAAGTTCTAATGTGACTGCTACCCCCTCCCTCCAATTTGACCCTAATTCTTCTCTAACCTCACAGTCTATGGCTAGGCAACGAACAGTAAACCTCCCTCGTATTCAGTTAAAACCATTTAGTGGCTTAGTTACTGAATACAATTCATTCATTGAGACCTTTGATACAATAATAGGATCTGATACTACATTAAGTGATCTGGAAAAACTCATTTACCTCAAAAGTTTTCTAACTTCCGAGCCTTTGACGCTTCTCGAGCATATCCCACTCACAGGTGACAATTACAAAATAGCCCGGGATAACCTGACACAAAGGTACGCCAACTCTAAATCGCTTATCAAAACTCTCATCTCTCAAATTCTTGATGCGCCTCCTATTTCTGGAAACGCAAATCACTCACAATTAAGAAATTTTCATACGGTCATGTCAAATAATTTCAAGGCCCTATTGAACTTGAATAGGCCCCCTTCAGATCTCTTGCATTTACTTCTCATACATATCGCTACTCAGAAACTCGACGCACCTACCATTAGGGCTCTTGAGTTCCAATCCGGTGGTAGCCAAGCTACCCCTGATTTTGTCCATTTTCTAGGGGAAATCGAGACACGCGTTGTTCATCTTGAGAATATTCAATCTCAATCAAAACCAAAATCGACTACTACTTCCAGACACTCTTTACACCTAGCCTCAGACACTTCTACCAGTAACCTTTCGCCTCGCTTAGGTCCTAAGAAATGTTCCTATTGCAACGACTCTCACTCGATCTACTCTTGTCCTCAGTTCAAGCAGTTGAATTCTAAAGAACGTTTTAGTTTTGTCAAACAAAATAAATTTTGTATTAATTGTCTTGGGTCTCACATGCTCGTTCAGTGTAAATCCAAATTCTCTTGCATAGTTTGTAAATCTCGTCATCACACGTTGCTCCATTTCGACAAAACGGGTCATAGTAACCCTTCCGCGGCTGTTGGCCAACACAACTCAAATAATCATAATAAAACCGCTATCTCAAATAACTCCCATACACAGGGTAATTCACAACAGGGGCCCTCACATGTTAGAGCTCCTGAAACGGAAGTTAATCTTCAAAATTCGACTCCACATTCAATGGCTCTATCTGCAGCCTCGCTTGATAATCATTTGGTGTTATTAAGCACACTCCAGGTCTATCTTGTCGCTCCTAGCGGCAAGAGGGTCTTCGCAAAGGCACTCTTAGACTCGGCCTCACAGGTTTCATTTATTAGTGCTGACCTCGTAAAGGAACTGTCACTCACCACTAGAGATGGAAAATTACGGATCAATGGAATTAACTCCACCTCATCCTCGTCTCAATCTATTGTAGATACAACAATTTTCGCTGTCGCTAACGACGTTCCTTTTGACATCTCGTGCTCTGTACTCCCAAAGATAACAAATCCGCTTCCTCAAATTTCTATTTCGGCGAGCAAACTAAACATACCCTCAGAGATACCATTAGGTGATCCGATGTTCCATGTAACATCCCCAATTGGTATCCTGCTCGGTGCAGACCTGTATAACGATATCATTCAACCTGAAATAATTCGTTTGGGAAAAGGTCTTCCCGTTCTTCAACGCACTCTACTCGGGTACACGATATCAGGGTCAGTTCCAGACTTTGCTCTTAAGTCGAAAAATACTAAAAAGGCTTTGGAATTTTATTCAAACTCTCTCGTTACTTGTTGTTCTCATAACACTCCTTCCGCCGTAAATGAGCCGGTAGTGTCCAACGAGGAACTATCCGATCATTTACAAAAATTCTGGGAGCTGGAAGAAGCCGCTCCTCAGAACACCGATCTCATTAATGATCACCCCGCTGAAATTAATTTTGTAAAACATGTTAATGTTCTCCCCAATGGACGATATGAGTCCACACTCAATCTCAAACTCCCTATCGAAGATATAGACATGGGAAATTCGTTTCTCTCGGCAAAAAGACGTTTTCTCAGTCTCGAGAAACGTTTTCAACTCAACCCTGATTTATTGGAAAAATATCAGGACATTATATCGGAATATCTCAATAACGGACAAATAATTCAAGTGCCGTTAAAAATGCTAAATGACTCAGGTAAACCTAATTACTTTCTCCCTCACTTTCCCGTTTTCAAATCCAACTCTACTACTTCCACTCGTATAGTTTTCGATCCAAACAATAAATCGTCTACGGGAATCTCCCTCAGTGACGTCATAGACAAAGGTTATGTCGTCCAACATGAACTTTTTGACATTCTCGCTAAGTTTCGTCAGTTTAAATTCGCACTAGTAGGCGACATCAAGGCTATGTTCCTACAAATCGCCATTTGTCCCACTGAAACATTTCTGTTAAATTTTCTCTTTAGGGACAATATTCAGCAGCCTTTACGGTGCTATCAATTTCAAAGATTACCCTTCGGGCTCCCAAGTAGCCCATTTATCGCTCAAAGAGTTATCAAGCACATCGCTGACAACAACAAACATACCCACGAACTTGCTACTAGTGTTCTGCAAGAATCTATCTCTATGGATGACCTGATCAGCGGTGCTGACAGTCTTCATGAATTAAGTTGTCTTTTCGAACAATTAACTTCTTTGCTAGAAACCCATGGTTTCCTCCTCCACAAGTGGAACTGCAGTTCTTCAGAATTTCTGTCTCAACACAATTTAAATCCCGTCTCTGAAGTCAGTCTTAACTTCACGGGATCTGATAAAGTCTTAGGCATATTCTGGGATTCAGAACGCGACCACTTTTCGTTTAAAACTCCTATCTTCAAATTGGCTAATGTTGTTACTAAACGTACTATTCTCTCCTACATTGCTACTTTGTATGACCCGCTAGGATGGTTATCCCCTGTCCTTGTGAACGCTAAGCTCTTGATACAGGAAATATGGTCCCAGAAATTGGACTGGGATCAACCCATTGACTCACCCATCATTATGAAAAATTGGCAAAACCTCTTATCGACATTCAAAACTATAGAAGAGGTCAAGGTACCTCGATGCTTACTTTTACAAAAGAAAGTTGTTGATGTTCAATTAATTATTTTCACCGACGCATCGGAAAAAATATACAGCACTTGTGTGTATCTCAAAGCGACATACTCAGACTTTTCTGTATCGTCGCGGCTTATCGCTTCTAAAAACAAAATTTCTCCGCTAAAAAATAAACTCACCATCCCCAAATTGGAACTTTGTGGAATAGTGTTGGGAGTCACTCTGGCTCATAGACTTTTTCACATCTTCAAGAAAAATTTGAGTATATCTTCATCTCATCTCTTTGCTGACTCTACAATTGCCTTGTCTTGGATACTTTCTAAAAAACACATTTGGAACATTTTTGTACAAAACAGAATTCAAAAGGTCAATTCCTTGTTGGAAACTTTTCCTTGTGATTTCCATTTCGTCAGAAGTCACGAAAACATCGCTGACCCCGCTTCCAGAGGGATAAATGTCTTTGATAATCCCCAGACCACCGAAGACTGGTTATGCGGACCTAGCTTTATTAGAGACAATCCCATCGATTTTTCTCTTCATCAAATTCCTCATTTTCAGGATGATCTTCCTGAATTAAGGAAGTTAGTTGTCTCAAACATAGCAACAAATCACGAACTCAACGACACCTTTGAAAATCTATTCGCTAAATCTTCTTCTTTTCGTAAAATTCAAAGAATTGTCGCTTATCTTTTTAGATTCATCAGTAATATTAAAAAGAAAATAAATAACTCTCCACGAGATACGGATATATTGACGCCACCCGAAATGGAGATCGCTGATCACGCGATCATCAGGTATATCCAAAGTATCTACTTTAAAAAAGAGATTCTTGAATTGAAAAATGCTAAACTCGTGACCAATAAAGCCATTCGTAAACTCAACCCCTTCCTACAACATAATGATGGGCTGATTCGTGTGGGAGGACGTCTCCGACACGCCCCCATATCGTATAATCAAAAACACCCCATTCTACTTCCTTCTAAATGTCGAGTTGTAGAACTAATCTTGACTCAAGCTCATCATAAGTTATTACATTCAGGCGCGCAAACAGTACTTTCGTATGTCAAAATGAAGTACTGGCCAATTGACGGATTAAGACAGATTAAACGCTTAATTCGTAAGTGTGTAAACTGTTTCCGATTCATGACACCCAATTCTGTTCAACAGATGGCAGATATGCATCCCGATCGTGTACTCCCCACTAGACCCTTCCAAGTCGTCTCAGTGGACTATGGGGGGTTCTTCTTAATTAAGTCCTCACATTTGAGGAAGGCACCGCTTTACAAAGCATACGTAGCCTATTTCATTTGCATGAGCACTAAATGTGTTCATATCGAACTCGTCACAGGATTAAGCGCAGAAGCCTATATTCTTACTCTGAAAAGGTTTATTGCCAGAAGATCCACGCCCAGTATTATTTGGAGCGACAATGCCACAAATTTCCATGGGGCAAAAAATGAAATGCGCGAATTCTATGATTTTTTCTTAAATCAAAATAATTCGGAACAGATTAAGGAATTCTGTACTCAAAACTCCATAACTTTCAAGATGGGTGTTCCCCGCAACCCCCATCAATTCGGCCTCCATGAGGTAGGAATAAAGAGTGTGAAGTATCACCTCTATCGAATTATAGGAAATTCCCACTTCACCTTTGAAGTGTTTAACACAGTATTATGCCAAATCGAGGCTATTCTAAATTCGAGACCCATCACTAGGATGTCGTCTGACGCCAATGACTTCGCTTTCCTATCTCCAGCTCACTTCTTAGTTCAAAGAAGTTTAACCGCGCCCCCTGAACCAAGTGTTTCAGAGATACCTGAAAATAGGTTGAATCTTTTTCAGCGTATTAGTAAAATTCAACAGCAATTTTGGAAATTGTGGAAAAAAGACTATCTTTGCCTCCTGCAGCAAAGAAATAAATGGACCGACCCTACTGACCCTGTCAAGATCGGGGATTTGGTTCTGTTGAAGGAGGATGGTACTCCTCCACTCTTATGGCCAACTGCCAGGGTAATAGATGTATTGCCTGGTAAGGATGGTCTAGTTCGTACTGTCAAGATTCACACTACTCACGGTGATTTTCTTCGTGGTATTACGAAAATCGCTGTGATTCCCCTGGAAGATTAAAATCTATCCCTAGGGGGAAAACTTATCGTTTTCCTCCATTTTATCGTTGTTACCCCTTGTGTATATAAACTCTAATTTCTTCAAACATTTCTTATCGTTGTGCACATCTTTGCCAATCCCCTCTCTTCGAGGTGATATAGGCCATCTCTCTCGCCTGTCGCCCCCGGCAATATGTACAATAAATATATTATACACGGCTCACTAAAATAATTAGTTACGCCCCTGTACTACTGATTACTTAAAATTCAAGTAGTATTTATGTAACCTTTCTGGAAACTCCAGGTTATTGTTGAGACTCGCATTTGAACCCCTCGCCGGGGCAGATCGTCAAAAGCTTCCTAACGAGAATCATCTCTAATCTATCGACGCTCCCGCTATTCGTAAAAAGGCCGCATTTTACCGGCTTTTTTTGCTATCGTTTTATACCGCTCAGATAATTCAATCTGCTCAGTATTATCGACGATGATTTATTTAGCGTATTAGTGAGTGCCTTACAAATGAACCAAATGGATTATGGAATTCAATCAGAGCTCTGATGTGACACGTCATCAAGGAATAAAACTGTAAGTACTCTACATGTATGTGAACATAACTTATTAGTCGTGATACTGTATGCATTTTGAACCATATACCTCTCGTAGCAAATATTCTTTGTGCCATTTATGCAGATAATACTTTAAATTACATATGAAAAATCGTTATCTACTCTTAACCAGCTTACCTATGGGAATATACTCTATAACCGTACAATAAGTATAGGTTACTATTGTTAAGGATACTTTACGTATTGCCTAAACAGACCCAAACCCAGACATCCAAAGTGAAAGTTATCCTCCAACACGAAATTGTTCTATATGGTCCACATAATGTTCAGAAAAAAGTCACACCATTTTGAGCGTCGGGTTTGGGGGGGGGGGAGAGGGGGGAGAAATTTGCAAATTCTTAGTTTTTTACGTTTTTCGTCATTATTTCTAAAACTAAGCGGTTTAGCGTGAACAACCCTCTACACAAAATTGTTCTACATTAAATTTGAAATAAAAAAGGCCCTACGCATAATCCTTCTAAAATGAACGGTTCCAAAGTTATGGAGGTAGTATAGTATAATTGGTCCAAAAAAGGCCTAACCCAGACATCCAAAGTAAAAGTTTTCCTCAACACCAAATTGTTCTATATGGTCCACATATTGTTCAGTAAAAAGTTACACCATTTTGAGCGTCCGGTTTGGGAGGGAGATGGGGGAGAAATCGGTAAATTAGTAGTTTTTTTAAGTTTTTCGTCAATATTTCTAAAACTACGCTTTAGCGTAAGGAATGTTCTATAGAAAAATATTCTACATAAAATTTAAAACAAAAAAGGTTCTATACATAATTGTTCTAAAATCAACAGTTCCAGAGTTACGGAGGGTGAAAGGTGGAGGTTTTCGATACTTTTTATATTTACCGATTTCTCCCCCCTCTCCCCCCAAACCCGACGCTCAAAATGGTGTGACTTTTTTCTGAACATTATGTGGACCATATAGAACAATTTGGTGTTGGAGGATAACTTTCACTTTGGATGTCTGGGTTTTTGGTATAGTTATATCATAAATATTGCCCAAAAAATATAAAAAGTATCGAAAACCTCGACTTTTCACCCTCCGTAACTCTGGAACCGTTGATTTTATAACAAATATGTATCCAATATTTTTTGTTTTAAATTTCATGTAGAACATTTTGGTATATAACATTGTTTACGCGAAAGCATAGTTTTAGAAATATTGACGAAAAACGTAAAAAAACTGCTAATTTACCGGCTTCTCTCCCATCTCCCTCCCAAACCGGACGCTCAAATTGGTGTAACTTTTTACTGAACAATATTAGAACCATATAGAACATTTTGGTGTTGGAGGAAAACTTTTACTTTGGATGTTTGGGTTAGGCCTTTTTTTGGACCAGTTATACTATACTACCTCCGTAACTTTGGAACCATTCATTTTAGAAAGATTATGCATAGGGCCTTTTTTATTTTAAATTTAATGTAGAACAATTTTGTATAGAGGGTTATTTATGCTAAACCGCATAGTTTTAGAAATATTGGCGAAAGACTTAAAAAACTACGAATTTACCGATTTCTCCCCCCTCTCCCCCCCAAACCCGACGCTCAAAATGGTGTGACTTTTTTCTGGACATTGTGTGGACCATATAGAACAATTTGGTGTTGAAGGATAACTTTCACTTTGGATGTCTGGGTTATGCCATCTTTTGGATCAACTATACTATACTACTTATATCGTATCTGAGACTATACCTAGTATTTTTATCTATATTTGGGTGTCATATGCAGCAGCATAAACTTAAACTTATTAAGCTTAGATATTAGTTAGTTCCTAATGTAGATTGTGCAATTTGCAATTTATTTAAATTTTGCAATATATGTAGTGTTTTTGTTTTATTTCATTATTTTTCTATTTAGAGGACGATTGGTGATTTACGTAATTTAATAAATAAATTGTATTTGCTATTGTTTTTTTCTCTAACTCTTTGTAAGATTTTTCTATAAACTTGTACAATTTTTAATGACAGTAAAGCATATTCCTCTTCTATTCTACCTATCATATAAGATATTACATCAATATTACAGTAAAGACTTCTTCTACTAATCTATATAGAATATCATGAGCTGAGACTTACTTTTTGGTTCTTGAGACTTACTCTTTGGTTGAGCATGAGACTTACTTTTTTGTTCATATTTTTAACTGGTAACTCTATAACTATATATTTTATTTAACTGAAGGGGGATTCTCCATCTATTCTTTGATTATAAATGTGTTTCGAAGGCTCGATCTCGATCATTTTCTCTAAGTGGCCTAGCTGCCGTAGCCTGTTTATTTTGATGACATCAATACAAGGTTCACTATAAATCAGGTAAAGCATAAAATTATAGCGCCTACACTAGGGTGGACCTAAAAATCGAAGTTTCATAAACTGTTTTGGAATAGTGCGCAAAAGTTGTCAATTGGTATTACAAACCTAATCTTTATTTGCGATTTTTCAAAAAAAAATTATCTTCGGCCCTCTACCGGGGGTTGAAAAAAAATATAAAATACGAACATATGATTTAAATTGAAAAGTTACGTAATAAGTACATATGTTATTATTAAAAATGATATAGGTACAATTGAAATATTTTTGAAATATGTCATATTTATTTTTCTACCTTCTATCTTGATTATCTAGTGTTTGTAGTCTCTTTTGGACTCAAATTTTGGCATATCTTTGCGCGAATCAATTTTTTCCTTGATAAAATTGTCTCTTTTTTGTGACCCAATAACCGAAGAAGATACTTCAGTTACGAGCTTCACGATTCTCTCTACAGATTGGATGTGACAGGGAAATGTAGCGATGTCAATGATTTTCTCAGGAGATCCGGAAATAATATTTTTCAAATCATCTACTTTGAAACTTTGAAGCAATGGAGGGCGAGTTATTTTTTGTTTTGTCAATCAATAAGATCAATATAGTCATCTGCTTCAAAATTAATTTGTGGAATAATAAAAGGTCGGATGTTAGATGAATCATTGTTGGCCTTAGTTTTTGCATTGAGAATGCGACGAAGTGCAAGCTCTCTTATATGCGGGCGAGTGTCATGCAGCATGCATAGCAGAAGATTTTGCGGATATACAAAATAGGGATTTCTTTGAATTACAGGATCTATAAAACTTTTAAAATTTTGCTCTAAGTATCGACTACGCTTAATTGTTTGTAAAACATGCTTTGCACCGTTCACACATGATGAATTGCATTTGATATGAAACCATAAATGAGCATAAACCGCGACAATAAATTTGGTCAGTTCCTTTAAATCTGATGTTGGATTTTCAGTGCTAACATAAAGACGTATAATGCGATTCGCCAACGTTAGCCATCGAGAATGACTCAATTTTCCAGAGCTTTGGTTTAATAAATTGACAGAACATTCCCCTGTAGAAATTGCGACACAAAATTGAAACAAATATTTCTTACAAATATTCGTCACTTAAGTCAATTAAATCTACTTCTGGTAACTCACAGTCAATAATGTCACAGTTTACAATCGGCATATTTTCGCAATGCACTATTTGATTTCCTATAGTTCTTGCAAAAGCTCTTGGACTTTAAGTTTGACCGTCAAGCTTTTGGAAAAGATGCCGTAAAGGCAATTCATTAGCGTGAAGCTGACAGATAAATCTTTGTAAAGGACAGCCTAACTTTAACTCTGGTTGAAAAATTATACAATTTTTTCTTCCCGTATTTACCACAGTTCCGTCATATCCTACTACCACTAGTTCTTCTAGATTATACCTATAACTCTCTAAAAAGTTCACAATACTTTGACAAATGCTTAAAGCCGATCCAGAAAGGGGTATTGGGTGACCTAAAATATGGAGCCTGGCTCTTGATCTAATGAAACGTGCTCTTCGAGTGCGGTTCTTCTGTGGGGCTTGCCTTCAATATTTTCGATAACGAAGGTTTTATCTTTCCTTCCGTCAAAATATGTGGCCTTCAAAGTTTCGGGTGAGTTTTGTAATGTACACAATGTTTTGTAAATTACATATTTGTAATGTACAGAAAAATGACATATGAATTAAAAAAAGAACGATCAAAATATATTCCGTAGATCCCGAGATATAGAAAACGATAGTAGTTTTAAGTTTTTAGTTTTTGAACTCGTGCATTTGTCGGCTCCCAGCTGCCCCTTCACTTATCACGACTAGTCACCAGTTAAACTACATTTTTAAAAATTCGTGTAAAATACCAGCCTTTGTAAAATGACTTTTTTACAGACAATATTTTTAAAATTATTCAAAATGTTTTTTAAACTACAAAATTTCACAAATTTGGCGTTAGGATTTTTTACCATATTAGAAAATATTTTTATCGTTTTTTAGTACATTTTGATAGTATCAGTTTTCTACTTTCATTTGGCATACTCAGAATTGCCATATCTTCATTATTTTCTGTCTTATCTTATTGCAAAATAAAGGTCTCTGGGATAAACAATTAGAATAACACTTAAACTAATTAATGGATCGATCTCAAATTTTGAGGGTTTGTTAAGTACCCCAATACCCAACTTTAGGTGAAACACTAAAGTTCTAAGGTAGTTTTAGTAAAAGTTATTAACAAATAACGATTTTCACTTATTTTGCAGTTTGCGTAGCAACAAATTAACTTTTTAAAGGTTTTTTAATGTTCTAAAAAATTAAATTTTGTAATTTTATGTCAACTATTTAGCTTTAGAAAGGGGTGCAAAAAATCGAAAAAATCGCGATTTCTGCACTAAATTGTTAATAATTAAAAAACGGACGCGAACTCTAGGCAGGAAACAGGTAGGTTTTCATCCTATAGGTATACAATAACTAAAAAAGTAGTCAGCTACCTGGATCTTTGAGTGTCCCGAACATGGTCTATTTCTAGCTTATTACCCTGGTTTTTTAATCCATAGCATGCTTTATTTGCTAGATATATAAATCTGTTGATTTCTGCAGTTATTGTATTACTTTGGTTGATTTGTGAGCCTAGATATACGAACTCTCTTACTCCTTCTTAAATATATGTACAAACATCATGTATATTACGAGTATTTATCACCTTCTTATTATGATGTTAATGTCATCAGCATACGCTTGTGTTTGTACACTGCTATTCATAATGGTTCCTCTTGTTGTTATTCCAGATTCTCTAATAGTTTTCTCTACGGCAATGTTGAATATAAGGCACGATAGGCTATCTCTCTGTCGACGTCCTATCCGTGCCTGGAAAATTCTTGATACTCCGTTCTGCACTCTAACCTTATACTCGAATGCCGAGAGGGTTGCTTTCACCAATTTCACTAAGTGTATAGGGATGTTGAATTCTACTGTGGCTTTGTATAGTGCGATTCTGTTTACACTTTCATAGGCACTTCTAAAATCCACAAGCAAACAGTGATTATCAATAAATTCCATACTCATATGTTTTTCCAAAGCTTGTCTTAGAAGGAATATTTTGTTAGATTTTTCTTTGCGTACTTTGCCATACTGGTATTTGCCTATTATGTTTCCACTGTTATGTTACTTGTGCACATTCCTTATCGTACCAGTCCGACCCTATTTTTTCACGCTTTTCTTCCAATCACTTTTAGCTGCTACCTCTTCCAATATGGTTCTACAATTCCTCCAAAGGCATATTCAGGTATTATTTCCTAAGGCATATTCACTACATCTGCCAGTATACCCGCTTATTGGTCGGGGATTGTTTATTTGTTTATTCAATATATTTTAAGCTAACCTTTATATTTTAAGACCATTCACTATTGGTTGAGTGTGACTCCTCTATGGTAAACTGCAACTAACCCTTACCTTAAAATAATTAAATATATACCAATAATTGTGATAATTGTGTTAACATCACGATGCGTGCCCTCATGGAAAATCTATAGTCACGCACTCGTAGAGAAGTTTTAAAAACACGCCCACTGAAGGATTAAAATATTATGTTAAAAGCTAGAAGAGCTAGAGGATTAAACTACGTTGGTGACTTTAAAGGAGCCCGCAACACTCCTTATGGAAAAGTGGTCCCGGTCAAATTTAACGAAAGTTTGGTCAATGATAATTCTCGATGTGTAGATTAAAACAGTCAATGGACCTGGGTCTGAATAACTACTATTCTCGAGCTACAGCCTTCTGAAGTTATTGGACTCAAGTGCTCGGTTTACGTTAAGTGCCAGTGGCGGCTCGTGACCTCAGTATGCGGGTAGGCTACACATATACTTCGGGTAGGCGACAAAAAATATCCTACAATTTTTAATACATTTTGAGCCGTCTTGCAATACTAAATGTAATCTATGAGCGCAACAATGTGTAAAAATTGCTTTTGGAGCATCTACTTTAATTTTTGATTGTAATCCGTTTAAAGAGCCAGCCATTACACTTGCACCATCGTAAAATTGAGCAATTAATTTATTTTTGTAATCATATGGCTCAAGCACGTTTGAAATTAAACTATATAGAGCGTCTGCAGATCTATTCTCGCTAACATCAAAAAACCCTAAAAATCTTTCTGTTACCTGACCAACTTTGTTAACAAAACGGATTATTAAAGTACACTGTGATTTTTCGGTTATATCAGTAGTATCATAGAAAAAAAATTGACTTTCATTAATTTCTGTTGAAATTTCATTTTCTACGTAATCGGCAAGGCAATCTATTAAATCATTTTGTATTGTTTTTGACAAACCCGTGAACACCCCTTCTATTTTTTAACATGATCCTGGATTTCCTGATCGCGTTTAACTACTAAATTAAAAATTTCTTTAAAATTACCCATGTTTGAAGAATTATGGCTCTCATCACGACCGCGAAATGCAAGTTCTTGTTTTACTAACAGAATTGTAACATCAATTTCTTCAACTTCTTCATTATATATCTTACTTATTAGATAGAGAAATTTGTCCAGCTAAAGCACTGTCAATAGTTTGTTTATTTTTTTCTAACCGTTTTAAACCTAAGCAATTGTTTAAATGTTCTTTCGAAGATTCGTGTTTTTGTTGATAAATTTTTCAAATCTGAATATCCCTGACTCACCCAAACATTTTGCTTCAAATTTGAGAGCAACAGACAAGGCCAACAGAAAAGTGAATTTTTAAAATAACTTCCGCTTAGCCATTTATGATTTTCATACCATATTGGTTTAAACAATCTCGAAAATGGTCGATTGTCTTTTGTCTTATCTGTGGATAAAATTGTTAAATTTGGTAAAGGCCGGCCCATTGAAATAATTTCTGATCTTTCTTGATTTTGGCGCCTTGAAAAAGGCGTCTCGATCAAACTGCATATTACATCGTTTAAAATATTCATATTCGATGACTAAAGTTTTTCCACCAATAAAACTAACACACCTACGTTTCAACAACGTCAAATATTACTTATTTTATTTATGTATCAAATAATAATTTACTCTTCGAATAAATTGATAAGTTAACAATTAACCTCGCTTTAAATTTTTAATTATCTATATAATCTAATAACACAATTCGTCAGTTTAACTTTAAATTATCCAAATTGTATTGAAACACAATAAAAATATAATGGACGACTGACAAATAACCATTCACAGATTTATTTGTCGTTAGTGCATTATTACTAAATTAATATAAAATTAAAATGCCCTTCAATAGACCGATCTCAAATTTACCTGTTTATTATTCAGTTTTCATAAACAAATTTAAATTGTCCTACCTAGTTTTATTCAATACTTAACCTACTAATAACAGCCAAAATAAAAAAAAAATATTTAAAACAGTTTCACAAGACACAAGAGAAGCAACTGATAAAATTTTGTAGGTCCGGCTATAAGACTCTGTGCCTATCCGCCTATTCAAAATCGTAGAATACAGTCGCTACTAGCAGACCTGCAGCAGGCCTGCTCGCGTAAACAGAGGGAGATCGCACGTCAATTGGGTGTTGGCGTCGTTCTATTTCAGGCTACGTTTTCAAGTGCCTGACCAAGGAAGAATATAGAATCTTATACAGTACTACTGATACTACAAGGAGCGTACAATAATTATTATAACTACGGAGAAAATTTTTTGGATATTTTTAAGAATAATTTGGATAATTTTTGCTATTTTATTGTAGGTATTGTGTCAAAATTTATAAGTTACAATTTTGAAATAAGTAATTTATATTAATAATTTATATTATTGTACTACATTTGAAGAGGATAGGCGGCGCCTACCTTGCCTACCCCGACGGGACGCCCCTGTTAAGTGCACTAATTTACGGTCAAGTGAACGAAAATATTTATTATTGGAAGAATAGAGACTCATTTTCTTCATGATTACTTGCGTCTTGTATATGAATTTGTAATCAAAAATAGATGCATCGTACTTAAGTCTTTGGGAAACCTCCGAAAAGTCGTCAGAAAACCAAAGAAGTGCGATATAAAATGTGCTACTAGAGCGATGTAAGAATTATCATGTTTTCATGAATCCTTGGCAGTTATGCAGTACCAGCAAAGCTGCAGTTCCGCCTTATCTTTAGAATACTACTTAACAGTGGCGGATCTAGGGGTGAATGGGGTAATTCCACCCGTAACATGCTCCAGAATTAAAGAAAAAAATTGTTCTTTAACGAGAATGAACGAGCTGCTTCCGACAAAACATTTATAACCAAAGACCGGATGTTGTGAGGAAAATACGTAGGCCCAGAGTACGATTTAAGAACCAGGTGGAAGACTAGTTACCTGTGTTAAGAGTACGAAATTGGAAAACCAAGGCGAAGGATATGAAGGAATGGAAGCTGATTTTTGAACACGCCGAAGTCCACCAGGGGTTCTAGAGCCAGTGATGATGGACTTTTTAGTACAAAATATTGTACAATGGAAGGTGCTACAGCTGAAGTTGCTCAACAATTATTACAGAGGTAATTAATTCCTAATGTTGTACAAGAAAGAGTTGAGACTGATAATCTGATTAGAAGAAATGGTCAATGGAGAAAGCTTGATAATCATGGTTTTGCCATCTTTCCTATTTTCGACTTAGAATACCTAAAAGACCTTACGATTGAGATATATCAAATTAAACTGGCACCGTTACATACAAGATAAAATAATTAGAGACAATGACGAAGAGTTTCAAATTGATGAGAATATGGATGAACTGGGATTCATAAGAGTTCGAATATTTTCTATATTTTCAATGTTAAGTATTCTGATAGGTCGTTAGTTAACACGACATATGATGCATCTAACCGAAATCGGCAAAATATTAACGTACAGATAGTCGAAGATGACTTTTCACAAAAATTTTCCATAGACAATTGTAATTAATATTTAACAATTAACTATTATAAATGGAAAGTAAGCCACAATTTAACTAAAAAAATGATTTTATTAAGGTTTTGACGTCCACATCGGACGTGGTTTTCAAAATAAAATCATTTTTTTAGTTAAATTTTGGCTTATTTCCCATTTAGATTAGTTAATTACAAAAATTCCCCAAAGAAATAGCTTCAGAACATCAATATTTAGCCTTTGCTGACTACCAGGTACTTTAATTTTTTCGTATTGAGATCAAGTAGGTACATGTTCTCTACTTCACTTATATCTGATATGCGGGACAAATTTCATGTCAGCTAATGTAATGATTTCCTCCATTCTCCCTAGATCCGCCATTGTTCAATAGTATTCTAAAGATAAGGCGGAACTGCAGCTTCGCTGGTATTGCATATCTAATTGTGAAGCATTCATGAAAACATGATAATTCTTACATCGCTCTAGTAGTAGTCCGTTCTTTAACGGTAAAATATTGCAAAACCTCTAAATTTTAAAGAACCGCTTGGATTGACATGAAATTTGGCATACACATAGCTAACAAGTCAAAGAAAAAAAGTGATATTGTGCCGATATGTGCTTTTGCCCTGGGGGTGGTTTTCACCCCCTCTTGGGGGTGAAAAAATATTCGTCCAAAGAAAGTCAGGAAATGGATAAACTGGCTAATTTTAAGTAACTTTTGTTCTATAGAGTTTTTTCACCAAGTCAATACTTTTCGAGTTATTTGGCAGTGAATATGTTCATTTTTTCATCAAAATAACCACGCTTTTAGACGGTTTTTCGCAAATAACTCAAATAGTAAGTATTTTGTCGATAAAACATTCTTAGCAAAAATATAGCCTGTAAAAAATTTAAAAAAAATGGTGTATATATCACGTCTCTACACCTAGCGGAAGCAGCGTTATAGCTAATGAAAAATATGTTCATATTCGTCAAATTCCAAATTGAATACTTTAACGTGAAATAACCAAAAATGAAGCACATTTCGAGGAAAACTCATTAAAACTTAAGTGTTTAAACACATCTTCATTTTTGTTTTATAAAAAAAATTTCTAGCATCAAAATTAAACAAGTTACGCTTAAAATAAAGTTAGTCCTTTTGGTTTTGGTAAAAAAATCGAGAAAATCACCCCCTAATTAGTATCTTAATGAACTTAATCAAGTTTCTTGACTCGTGTATATATTGTTTATATGATCTGTAAGTGTCATCGGTTCAAAGTCCTTATTATTGAGAGGGCTGTAGTTAAAAGGGATTGAACAAGTCACTGATCACGAATGTATGCAAATTTAGAAACACTCAATCTTAATCAATTTTTGTCTAACAGAAAAACAAAAAAATACATGATATTCAGAAAAGAAAATCTGACTTTTTTTGTTTTTCAAGATTTTTGGTATCACTAACAATTTTTAAGTTATTTTGAAAAAAAAAACATATTTTTCAAAATTAAAATTTTTAAAAATTTTATTTTCAAACCAAATTTTTTCAAAAATAAGCACTTTGAATCGATGAAACTTACAGATCATATAAACACAACATAAGTAAAATAATTTGTGGAACACTATTAATTTCATTTAAGTTGCTAATTAGGGGGTGGTCTTCCCGATTTTTTTGGCAAAAACAAAAGGGCCAACTTTATTTTGAGCGTAACTTGCTTAAATTTAATGCTAGAAACTTTTTGTAAAAACAAAAATAAAGGTTTTTTTAAACACTTTAAAAAAGTTATAATAGGTTTTCCCCAAAAAGTGCTTAATTTTTTGGATATTTCACGTCGAAATATTCTATTTGAAATTTGGTGAATATAAATCTATTTTTCATTGGCTATAACTCTGGTTCTACGAGATCCAGAGACCTAACGCGTACACCATTTTTTTTTACTTTTTTATAGGCTATATTTTTGCTAAGAACGTTTTTTCGACAATATACTTACATTTTGAGTTATTTGCGAAAAACCGTCTAAAAATGTGGTTATTTTGTTGAAAAATGAACATATTCACTCGCAAATAACTCGAAAAGTGTTGACTTGGCGAAAAAGCCCTATAGAACAAAAGTTACTTAAAATTAGTCAGTTTACCCATTTCCTGACTTAATTTGGACATATATTTTTTCACCCCCAAGAGGGGGTGAAAGTCACCCCCAAGGCAAAAGCACACATCGGCACAATATCACTTTTTTTCTTTGACATGTAAGCTATACGTATGCCAAATTTCATGTCAATCCAAGCGGTTCTTTAAAATTTAGAGCAAAAACCGTGAAATAATGGACTATAGCGCATTTTATATCGCACTTCTTTGGTTTTTTGACGACTTTTAGGAGGTTTCCTAAAGACTTAAATACTAGTTATCTATTTTTGACCACAAATTCATATACGAGACGCAAGTATGCATGAAGAAAATGAGTCTCTATTCTTCTAATAATAAATATTTTCGTTCACTTGACTGTGTTGTGCACTTAACGTAAACCGAGCACTCGAATCCAATAAATGCAGAAGGCTGTAGCTCGAGAATAGTAGTTATTCAGACCCAGGTTCCATGGACTTTTTTAATCTACAGATCAAGAAGTATCATTGACCAAAATTTCGTTAAATTTGACCGGGACCACTTTTCCATAAGGAGTGTTGCGGTGTCTTTTATCAAACTACAGTCGAACCCGTTTATTAGAATACTGGTTATAGGAATATCCCGCTTTAAGGAATAGAAATTTGAGGTCCCGAAACGTTTCTACTAGCCACTAATGATCGGTTATTAAAATATCCCGGTTGTAGGAGTACTTTTGCTTGGCACGAAGGCTATTCCAGTAAGCGAGTTCGTCTGTACTCGTAAATAACTAAAAAATATAAAGAAAAAAACTTCGAAACGTGTATAAGCTGTTCTATGTTATTGTAGTGTTGGATGCCTCGGCCAAGTTTCCGCATGCTTCCATTACTGACTTGGGCAGAACTGAACTGGGAGATTTTGATCGGTGCTTGGCCATCGATTCAACTATAGACGAAATAAAAATTTTGGGGAAATATTGTTATGCTGGATTGGTACTACCAGATTTTAAAGATGTGTCCAACATTAGTGTAAGTATTTATTTGTAGATTGTAACAAAGAAACTAGGGTATATTGGTACAGATTTGATATAAGCACCTATTTAAATGAAAAGTTGTAACATGTACTCTGTCCAGTGTGGCATCTCAGACTTTTATACCGTCATCCTGTATATAATTTTGTTTGCTCCCTATCATATACCTATTTAGTTTTATTAACGTTGAGTTTTAATCCATACTGATCACAGATCTGTTTTATTTTGTTCATTAGATTCTGAAGGTCTTCAGGTCTTCTCCGCAATTAGCAAGCACTAAGGTATCGCCGGCATATCTAATATTGTTCACGGTTACTTCATGGAGATAATTTCAGTAATCTCCATTAAGGCTTTCTTAAATATTTCCTCCGAATACAAGTTAAAAAGTAAAGGCGACAATATGCAGCCTTGTATTATACCTCTTTTTATATTTGATTCATCAGACAGTTATTGTTCAACTTTTATCCTTACCACTTGACCTCTTATCCATAAATTGTAATTTTGAATGGTATTTTATTATGTCATGAAACTTCATGGTCAATTATCTCAGAACTCCATTTTTGCGGTTGTGCCACTATAGAAATCAGTGAGCGATACGTTTATAAAGCCAACTGTAATTATTTTTTCATGCAGAATTACCACTTAAAGTTTGTCGCACTTATTTAGAAACACAGTGTATTGATGAAGAACATGTCTAGTTGTTAAAGTACCTAACTTTTTATTATCCAACATAAACGAATGAATCAAAAAACAAAAAGGTTAAGAAAACTCGAGGCTATAGTTGGGTTTTAATTTCAGTATTTTATAAAAATACAATAATATTCCACGGGGTGATGCGAACTTTGAGAGACAGTTTGATTGGTACACTCGGTATACAATGAAAATTTACGTGTCTAGCAACAATATTATTACCTTGGTTTAAAGAATCAGGCTATAACATGTTTAAAAAATCACTTAAATCGGCCAACAGCTTTAGGAAATATGAGACATCAAAAATGACCAAATTTTTAAGTGGGCCGATTTCTATGCACGTAAGTTTATATCAATATGGGCGATCATTCTGGATATAACTATTTTATTAACTGATGCTGCATCAGCATCAGTTAATACATACATTTGTAATTATTCGTAAATATTTATCATCCAATCTAGCTGTTTCCAATATTTCTAGCATTTTGTTTGTCGGACCTCATCAAAAGCCTTTTCAAAATCGATTGCACGGATGAACACATTTTGATATTAGGTGTTTTCAATATCAGGTGTCGTTAATTTTTAGTTAAAGGGGATAGGCGCAAAATCTTGGTCTAATGCATTTAAAATGCATTAGACCAAGATTTTTTTCGAATTCTCGGAAATAGTCCTGTCGCCAGGGGGGTACAACGGCCTCCGTAAGTCTGATGGATTTACCCAAGTTTTTTATCTATTTTAACCCGTAGAACACGAATTTTTTGGGTAAGAGTTGAACCGGATGTCGATAAGATTGTTTGTTTATTTAAAAATTTAAATTATTTTAAATGTCGATAAAATTATTTACAAAACACATGAATTGTTTCTGTGAAAAGGAAACAAAAAGCATGCATAGCATTGCTAGTCTAGCACAGAAGGAATTTAGAATTTCGTTCCGACAGATGAGAATATACCTAAGTACAATACTTGCATCAATTGTAGGGTACGGTTCAAGTGTATGGGCACATAGATTAATAAATAAAAAAAATGCAGAAAAATTAAATAGAGCTCAGAGAGGATTTCTTGTAAGAATGACGGGAGCATTTGGAACAACTGCAACACAGGCACTCACAGTTTTAACTGGAGTAATGCCAATGCATTTAGAAACACAAAAAAGAGCATGTAATTATTGGCTAAAAAAAGAAAAATATGAAAAAATAATACAAATAATAGGATTAGATATAAGAAATAAAAGAGAATTAAAAGAAATAATAAATAGAAAAAGACAAAATGAATGGGAAAATTCAACAAAATCTAGACATTTATACAATTTTATACCAATATTAGAAAACATTCCAAATTATTTTAATCCAAAACAAGGTTTAATACACTTTTTAACAGGACATGGACCGTACCCAACATATTTGGAAAGATTTAACTTAAAAGATGATGCATATTGTGAATGTGGAGAACTAGGTACACCAGAACATAGTGTTATATTGTGAAAATACTATAGAAAATGAAGAACATAGAGAAATGAGAAGAAGATTAGAAAGAATTGAAATAAGAGATATATTACAAAATGAAGAATATTTTGAAATATTAAACAATCTCACACAAATAATATCTAAAAAACAACAAGAAATCTATAATAATAGAAGAAGACAACCACTAATCCAACCCTGATGAAGTTGAGTAAGATAAAGTTAAAATAAATAAAATAAAATATAAATTCAAAAATAGATATTTACAATTATAATAATATTAATTCAATATAAAATAAATAAATAAAAATAATAATTCAATACATAATTCATGAAATTAAAAAAAAAAAAAAAACTACCAACTCTCTTCTGAAAATAGAGGGACTGTCTTTATAACTTAGAAGGGAGTTGATAGTACCAAAAATATTTTAAATTGTTTATTTAAATTTGTTTGTTAAACGTAATTAATAGATTATGGCAAATTGTTAATTGTAAAAATAGATTTAATAGTTGAGTAAAAAATGTAAAAATATAAAAAAAACATATCTGTAATCCCATCAGGAAAAAACGACCTGGATTAGTCACTAGAGGCCAGGTCATATGTATAAATAATAAATAAATAAAAAAAAAATAAAATGTCGATAAGATTGTTATAAACAAAGGACTTGAGGAATTACATAACAGCGATTTCTCGCAAAACAAAACATTTTTTGTATTTTTCGGGTGATTCTAAGGAAAAAATGTTCTTACAAGTTTTTTTGTAGAATGCATAGTTTTCGAGATAAACGCGGTTGAACTTAAAAAAAATCGAAAAATTGCAATTTTTGAACCCGAATAACTTTTGATTAAAAAATAAAATAGCAATTCTGCTTACTGCACTTAAAAGTTCAAGTCAAATTCTATCGGTTTTGATTATTTGAATTGCTAAAAATTATTTTTTTTATTGTTAAACAAAAACAAAGCTATAATTACATAGTGTTTCCCGTGCCCAATGCACGCGTTTTACGTAATCTACGTAGAAATTGTCTGTATGCGCGCCTACTCGTTCGATTTTAAATTAGAATTGCATTGAAAACATCATTCAAGCACTATGTGTTTATAGCTTTGTTTAACAATAAAAAAATTAATTTTTAGCAATGACAATAATCAAAACCGATAGAATTTGTCTTGAACTTTCAAATGCGGTAGGCAGAATTGCTATTTTATTTTTTAATCAAAAGTTATTCGAGTTAAAAAGTTGCAATTTTTCAATTTGTTTAAAGTTGAACCGCGTTTCTGTCGAAAACTATGCATCCTACAAAAAAAACTTGTAAGAACATTTTTTGCTTAGAATGACCCCAAAAACACAAAAAAAAATGTTTTGTTTTGCGAAAAATCGCTGTTATGTGATTCCTCAAGTTCTTTGTTTATAACAATCTTATCGATATCCGGATCAACTGTTACCCAAAAAACTCGTGTTCTACGGGCCAAAATACATAAAAAAACTTGAGTAAGTCCATCTGAATTAAGGAGGCCGTTTTACCCCCCCCCCCCCTGGCGACAGGACTAAAAAACGCAGAATGAAAGATTACATTATTACCGAGGGCCGGATGATTGCGATAGTGATGAACAAAATGGAATTCTGAGAGCGAGAGCATTTTGCTTATGTTAACGGGGCTTTATTCGTATCCTTTGGTACGACATCAACGGAGTATAATAAACATTTCGTTAAAAAGTCATACGCCTATCATAACAGGGGGAAGATGACGAAGGGTTTGCTTGGAAAATATCCATTTGGAAATCTGAGACTGTTCTCGCTTTAATCAAATTAGTTCATTATTGTTTATAATGCTTGTTTCTATTTTGCCTTTTGCCTCCTCTATCCAATTAAAATTTCTATCAAAATCATTTCTTGTAAATAACTTTCAGGTAATATTGCTTTCACACCCATTCTGAAAAACTGTGAAAACGTTGAATTATTTGTCCATAAACAAAACTCATTCGGCATTATACCAGGTAGAATAACAAATGAGGTGTCGAATGAAAGTTTATAACGGAAGGATGGTATTTAAGGTGAAAATTTGACCTCGGGCTTCCGGTTTTAAAGTTATAACAATAACAGGAACTACTGTTTTAAAGTCGCCGATCTAGTACACGCGATATATTATTTGGCACGCCTTAGCAAGATGAGAACAAATATATACTTCCGGTGTAATGCCTGTCTGCCCGTGTGCCCGCCAATATAACTTATCCATTAATAAAACAGATAGAATGACAAATGAGGGGTCGACTGAAAGCTTGAAAACCAAGGATGATATTAAAGATGAGAAATTTGACTTAGGACTTCCGGTTTTAGCGTTAAACTACAACTGAAAGTACTGTTTTAAAGTCCCTGAAATAGTACAAGCAATATATTATCCTATGAGCCTTAGTAAGACGAAAACAAATATATACTTCCGGTTTTTATATCACTTCTGGTTAAAAATGTGTAACCTGAACTACTGAAGTGCCACATTTAAATTCCAGAAATAGTGCATGGGATGTACAATCATCGTGTATTAAAAAGTCGAGCTCGAATATTTAGTTCCGGTTTTGATATCATTTCCGGTTAAAAAGTTATCACCGGAAGTTTGGCAAAAATGACTCAAAACTAGTGAAATCGTATATCAATCGACGCAAAATTACACGAAGAGTTCAAATATCGACTTGATGTTCCACGTTTGGTCACATGGGTGAAAACATAGGACTTACGAAGTCCAATTGCTTGTTTTATTCTAACTTAATGTATGAATTTCAGTAAAAACTAATATTTGTTTTTAGATATTTTATAGACTGGCAACTTGTACACCAAGTGAATGTACTGCTAGCGATCTTTTGACCATTGCCAATTATGCAATTCCTAACTTTCCTCCAATATTGATCGACGAGTTTTGTACGACTAAAGAAACCGGAAAGGAAATATCTCTTGGAACTTTTGTTACTATGTAAGCATTTATATATTTATTTATAAACACGTTTATTATGGATATTCTTTTGAAAAATTACGCTAGAAAGTAAACACTACACCTCTAACTTTTAAGTAAGACCTGTTAAGACCTGTTAAGACCCGTTATGAAACCTTTTGCATTCGATTCAGGAGAGCTCCAGGAAAAAGTTGACCTATTGTCATGAGGAACCAATGAAAATTGCATTGTTGTAGGCGGAAAATGCATTTTCAAAAGTGCATACAGGGTGAGTCATGAAGAACTGTACATACTCCTACCTCGTGTGCAGGCCTCTATGGGGAATAACAAATGACCATTAAAAAGTGTCTGCTCCCATTGTTTAATAATATAAATTGCGAGCTGTTAATTTTTACAGAAATTTTTATTCGTCATACTTTTTGAACAGTAAGATCGATGTGTCTCTTATTTTGGTCAATCGTTACACTATTACCACCAAATCAACTGATTTATTCAAACTAAAAAAAAATCAGGTCCGGCTTTAAAAAATTAGTTAGTTTTCGTCTTAGAAAAAAATTTCACCCTGTATACGGTTTTTGAAAACTCTAATAAGAATTTTACAAATTAGACAAATAGGTAATTAAAATCCTATATTTATTTTTCCCCACATGATTACTTAATTTTTTATAAAAAAAATAAAATTTGACTATGAATTAAAAGTTTGCCGAAGTGAACCATAGATTAAAAAAATAGTACATTGTTTACCGGGTAGGAAAAGCTTAACATTCCTGGACGACTGTGAAGATTGCTAAGTCGAGGCGCAAGCCGAGACTTAGCAACACAGAGTCCAGGAATGTGGCTTTTCCTACGAGGTAAACATACTATTTTTCCGCAAATCGTTTAAAATTCGACAGATATTGATTGATTTAAAAAAAACGCGATAATTTTATTCCCAAATAAATGGTGCTTTGAAATGGGGAACTTGCACATTTTTTTTTATTACATAATAATGCTCAGTTTTGTATAAAAATGAGATTTCCAAAATTTCCCGCTTCAAAAACTCATAATAACTTAGAAATACAAATTTAAAGTCTTCTTTATTTTAAAGTAGTTCAGACGGCCCGTGACGTCACATAGTTTTACATTAGTTTTTTATATGGTTATATCAGTGATGTGGGAGGGTTATATGTAGTATAGTCTAAGAACCGTGGGTTATATGCTCTTTCCTTGTCTAAGGTTATATGTAAGTATATTCTTCTTCTTCTTCTTCTTTAGTGTATTGGCCTCCACCTACTTGGGTATTTGGCCACAGCATCGTCGCGAAATATGGGAAAATATTTATATTGTAATGACATTTTTTGATCACTATACTTAATAGGAAGTGTGTACCTACTAAGTTTTATCGTTAAATACTTATGAGAATAATAATCAGAATAAAATCACAGTATAAAATTAGTAGGTATAATGGGAGTATAATATACATAATATATGTACTTACTTATCTGCTTTAACTCCCCGAACTTCTCCGACGGAAAAATTTTCACTCTTTTGAAAATATGTAGCCACCATACACATATCAACTATAGGTAAGTTATCAGACTGCCCTTTACAAAAACCCTCTTCGGTCATTTTAAAAAATATATCTTAAAAACACTCAAATATATCAGAAATAGAAATTATCAAATATATTTATAAAACTTAGTGTCAGTGTCAAAACGAATGCCAAACCTATGAGGGAACTTACACATTTTTTTATTACGTAATATTATTCAGTTTCCTTTAAAAATAATATTTCCAAACTTTCACGCGGTAAAACCTCATAATAACTTAGAAGATAATTTAAAATCTATATATTTTTTTCTGTTTTCTGGCCTTGGTTTAGAAGAACCCTTAGCCAATGTAAAATAGTTCAAACGATCAAAAACGCTTGTGACGTTAGATAACTGTATTTTCTACTGACGTTTATAGTGTCTAATTTAAAATTATATACAATAGGGAACTTGCATAAATTTTTAAATTCGAAAAAAATGTTATAAATCACCACACAACATAATTTAAAACATGTATCAAAGAAAAAAAAGTTTTGTTTGTCTTTCGTTTGGCCCCTAAAGACGATTAAAAATTCAAATTTAAACAGGTGGTCCAAAACGCATCGTGACGTCACTTGGCTTTACATTTACATTTTTCCAATAAAGTAAACAGAATTTTAAATTAGACGTTATAAACGTCAGTAGAAAATACATTTATGTGACGTTACAAGTGTTTTTGATCGTTTGAACTATTCATAGAAAATTTCGTACTTTTACAAAATGGTTTTATTTTCAATAGTAAACCTTCGTTCCTTTCCTTCAAAAACAGTATAAAACTACAATTTTAACAAACTGGTATATTATTATTACAATGACATACGATAAATGTCATTAGAATATAAATATTTTTGACTTATTCCACGACGATGAACTTGCCAAATACCCAAGTAGGTGGAGGCCAATAAACTAAAGAAGGAGAAGAAGAATATACCTAAATATAAGGTTGTGTCTAGGTATACGTTACCGTGTACGCAAATAAAAAAGTTAGAGTGTCAGTGAATTCTTATTTTTTATTTGTTTAGTGTTTGTTTTTAAATTAACTATGGAGTGTGGACAATTATTTAGTTCTTTTAATGAGTTTAAGAACATTTTAAAACAGTACGAAAAAGATAAGAGACTATAAATTAATATATATTTTTTTTAGTTATAAATGAAATAGTATGTATTACCGTAAAAGATTAAAATAAAAAGAAGACCTAAAGCTTTCACAATAATAATAAACTTGTTCTGAAGCTATTATCCTTGTGGCATTTTTGTAATCAACTATTCTAAATGGGAACTAAGCCACAATTTAACCAAAAAATAATTTTATTAACGTTTCGACGTCGTTGTCAAAATACAAAATATTATTAAATTAAACAAAAATGGTGTTGCTTAGTAAAAAATTTTTCTAATAATTTATTTAATATGACTAATTTTTGTATTTTGACAATGACATCCGATTTGGACGTCGAAACGTTAATAAGATCATTTTTTTAGTTAAATTGTGGCTTATTTCCCATTTAGAATAGTTGATTATAATAATTAACTTACGTATAAAAATTATTTTAACAATATTTTGTACGTGTTATGTCAACTAAATACATATATTTATTTTGCTATATATATACTTTAATATATACATTGATTTATTACCATTAAGTTTGAAACATCTGAATAGTTCTGCTTCCCTTCCTTTAACAAATATTTTTCTATCAAACACACGCTAAACATATCAAAATAGCATGTACCAAAATATACAGTCACTGCGCACGCTAAATAATAACGTCACTGGCTTGATGAAGTTTAATTCGCGTGTACATACCTAACTTTTTTATTTGCGTACACGTTAGCGTGTACTTAGACACAGCGAAATATAACCATAATAATAACTAATGTAAAACTATGTGACGTCACGGGTCGTTTGAACTATTTTATACCGCTGAAGACTTTAAATACGTATTTCTAAGTTATTACGAGTTTTTGAAGCGTGAAATTTTGGAAATCTCATTTTTAAACAAAACTGAACATTATTATGCAATAAAAAAAAATTGTGCAAGTTCCCTATTTTGTTTACTTTGTTGGTGCAGAATGTACATGCACAACTATATGACGTCACTATGTGTTTTGGACCACCTGTTTTAATTTGAATTTTTAATCGTCTTTAGGGGCCAAACGAAAGACAAACAAAACTTTTTTTTATCTTTGATACATGTTTTAAATTATGTTCTGTTGTGATTTATTACATTTTTTTCGAATTTAAAAATTTATGCAAGTTCCCTATTCCTAATAAAATTACTTGGGTTACTATGGAAACGTATTGAGGTTGAATTGTCAAACTTGACAATGTTTTCTATCATTTATGTAGAACACTAACAACTGTACGGAAATATCATTTCCTTACAGTAAGGAAATGACATTTCCTTACAGTAAGGAACATAGAAAAAAGTGTTGTGTGATTTGGTAGAATGCGATCTTACCCTTCAAAAAATATGTCACGTATTTCAGCACCTGGAAAATTGGAAGGTTACTACAAATCTGGCCTCCACATAAGTGGTCTGTAGCTTCGACATGATAGGTGTGAAATTTTAAACGTTCTTGCTGTTGATTGGATAGGAAGGGTAGCGTTATCTAGCCTCCACGCTAGGTACACCATAGCCTCCATACGGTACTTCCAATATTTAATATTATTTTATTCAAGTGGACAATAAAGGTAAAACACAAACACTTTTGTTTCTTAATTATTTATTTATACAATAATGTGACATTTTACATAGAAATATGAGTAATTTCGATTAAATATATGTTTACTTGTTGAATTTATCGGCTGCACACAACAGCTGATCGGCCATTAGACCCAACAACAAAACGCGAAATAAAATGTGTATTTTAAAACTGTTGGATAAACAGTACCTACAATCAGAAAAACTTACCTTTAAAAAGGTACTCGATTATGAAATAACAAAAATATCAAAAAACACGACTGAATATCAGCTTTTTATGGTGACAAACTAAACACAAACACCAACAAACACATCACATAACCGACCATATAAAATAAAAAATAAGTGAACGACAACGAACGAACGAACACGAACACAGATTACAGATTCACAGATAGCGCAGAATTTGTCAAAAGTCATGTTCCACCAATCACAATGCCGACATCAGCGCCTCTGACTAAACGGAAGGAAAATAAATACGATTACATGTTTTTTATTAGAGTTAGCGGGGCATGGTAAGGAAGTCCTGACCACAAACCATACATACTCATAGACGTTTCACGTAAATTGTCAAGGTCAAGACAGCAAATTAGTTACCATTCCAATCCAGAGATGTCGCTGTCAGTCAATTCTCTTGTCATATTTAACAACTGACAGTTGACAATTAAATTAATTTGTTATTTACTTTTTATTTTACAGTTTGTGGCTTAATTATTTTATGTTAATTAATGTGGTGTTACGTTTTTAGTTAGATTTAATCACAATTTTAATCAATTGTATTAACCTCCTCTCCGTTTTTATGAGTAGAATTTTTAGTTTACATTGATCATCCCGTGTTGTGTTTCTCCACATTTAAAAAAACAATATAATAGATCCTGAAACAGTTTATTCCAATAGGCAAGTGTGTCGTCAAAATTTCGGGCCTATATATTTTTGGAAGTTTGTAAAAGATTATAAGGTATTTATCTAAACAATCATCCTACAAGATTCTTTCAAAAATTTTCATTCAACTCAATATTACACATCAGTGCTTTCACGTGACACATGGCAGTAGTGTTTAGCATTTTGAAAACAAATTGGAATATTTGAAGTTTTCAGTAAAACATTGAATAAAACATTGAATTGTCTTTCTGTTGTTTTCATTTCCTGCGAAATTTCATCAAAAATCCCGCAAAATTTATAATTTGAAATTACCACGTAACTAAAATTTGTCAATTTAGTTCCCATTCCAATCAAGAGATGGCGTTAATTCGATCCGAAAGATTAACATGGTCGTGAAACGTCTATGAGTATGTATGGTTTGTGGTCCTGACTTTTTCTTCAAGAAATTTTGACAGGAATGTCAAAATTTCCTGGCGATTTGCGGAAATAACTTTTACTACAAAAATGAAATTTTTTTAACAAATATTTAATTTATAAGTAATAATACTACCACTGCTCGTGCTATACGTTTTAAATAATAAGGGAAAGTGGGGGAATGGTGCGCACTTAAGCAGAAATCGATTATGTTGTAAATTCTTTTAATCTATCATAACATCCAGTACGTTAGAGTAAGCCCTAACTATTCTACTTTGCATATGTAAAGTAAGTTTTAGAGAAATACAAAGTGCAAAAGCATAATATTAAAAAAAGGAGAGAAGTGCCTTTGCGCACGATTCCCCACCCATGAGGGTAATCATGCGCACAGATTGGGAAATGGTGCGCACTAAATTAATGTTAGCAAAAAAACATTAATTTAAAATTAATGTAATAAAAACACTTCTTTCAAAAGTATAAAAATATTATGAAGAAATAAGAATTGTATGGTACACTTAAATGTCATATTTTTAACGTAAACAAAAGTTGCATTTATAATTTTCTGGGGTATTTACAGTTGTACATTCTGCGTGATTCCTTGAGGCACATAACACACGTGTATATCATAATCCTTTTTTTCCCTCTTTCCCCACAATTAGAGCTTGTCTCGTTACGTGCAGCTGGTTTTTCTAATGGTGGTGGAATGAAGCTTCATTCAACATCATCTAATTCGTCTTCATCGATAATATCTGACAAATAACCTTCTGTTACATCAGACGACTCAGGTGTTAGCCCTTTCTGCACTGTCTTCTTTTTTGTTTGCCTTTTTTTGTTTTTTTTTCTTTTCTCTGTCTGGCGAGATATCTGGCGATTCTTTATCAAAATATCTTCAGCAGTTGCCTTTCTTGCTGCTTTCTGTTCCTCCTTTCTCTTAAGATTCTCGTCCATTAATCATCTCTTTTCATGGGCTTCCTCCAATTTTGTCTTCATTGGTGTGCTTGTAATTGTTGTCTTAATGTTATATCAGGACTCCTTTTTGTAAACCCTTAAAGCGAACTAGCTAACTTCTTCTCTTTATTAAAATTATTTAGGATATTATTTTCTTCAACATACCTGAATACCAATCATCTAAGTTCTTTATGTTAAGTCATAATGTAGATACGTAGATTTTCTAGAGTAGGTTCATGGCATCTGGCAATAAAAATGGTAATTTTTATATTTACCATTTCATTGTTTGTGGGGTAATCGTGCGCACTCCTGCGCACTATTACCCCTTTGTGCTCTAAATACTAATCATCATCACAAACGGAAAACTACTAAACCATATCAACCAACAGATGCACCAAAATACACGTTAAACAACATTATTTAAATCAATAATAAGTCCAAAGCAATTAAATAAAGCCTAAGGACTTACCATCCTATTTTTTGGAGCAGAAAGACTAGAAGAATTCTTGCAATTTTCAATAATCGGATCTGACTTAGTCCACGTGCAATGGTCGACTGAAGATAATGGCGTAAACCGTTCATGAGATTGGTTGAAAGGTGTAGGACTGGTTGAATTCGTAAAATCTTCCACGGAATTTGAAATACAACGCAGCGCACGATTTCCCGCCGCGCACCATTCCCCCACTTTCCCTTACAACCTTTTTAGCCAATTTCCATAATTTTAAAAGCAACAGGTTGTTTTGGATAATACTAAAACATCATCCTGTATAATATTTGTTTGTCAAAAAGGAGATAAACAAATAAACCTAAATTAAAGAAAAACAAAAAGAAATATTGCATCACTACCTTCTCACCATGTATTAATACTATGTATGTGAATAAAAATGATAATTTGACATTTTCGTTGTTTGAGTACATAATTTGACTTTTCGTTCGCCATCGTTATTATTTATTTGTGTTTCTTACACTATTTGTACTTTTTGCATCATCATATTTTACAAAATAGTTTGCCGAATCTACTTGCCAATGTAGCCGCCTGACGTATGTACTTTATGCACGATGGGGCATCACCACATTTCTCAGTTGCTGTTCGTCAACATCTTCATGTAACTTATGGAAATAGGTGGATAGGACGCGGAGGGCCTCATGCATGACCACCTAGATCACCTAATTTTAACCCTGTCGACTACTCCCTATGGGGTCGATTAAAAGAAATGGTTTATCGAGAAAATATCAATACGCGACAAGAACTAAGTAATTGATAAAATTATTGATTCTTGTAGCATTATTAGAAATGCTCCCTTAACTCTCAGGAGGTCTATTAGAAAGTTGTTGATGGTCCGACAAAGATGGATTTAATTTCGAAAATCTGCTATAAATCTCAAAAAAATTTGTTTTATTGTTTTATTTGTTTCTAAAGTCCTTTTATGTATCTATGTATACAATTGTTGTACACAAATACATATTATGTATGGTTAAATTTACTTAAACATGCAAATAAATCCGTTTATGTTCAATGTTCTACATAATATGTATTTTGCCTTTTGAAATATAACTCTGAGAATTCAATAAAATGACACTACCTATGAAACAAATACTATACAGTATACAGGGCGATGTTTTAATATTATTCAAAACAACCTCTTCCTTTTGATATTCTGGAAAATAGTTAAAAGAGTTTTATTATTTACAACGTATAGCACAAGCTGTGAAAGTATTAATACATATGTATAAATTGAATATTTGTTAAAAAAAATAGATTTTGCAAAAAAATTATTATTTTTTAAATCGAAAAAAAAAAATTAATTTACTTCACGAAACGTTTAACACATAGTCAACTTTGATTTTGTTATAAAAAATTAAGTAATCGTGTGGGTAAAAAAATAAATATGCCATTTTAATTGCCTATTTGTGTAATTTGTAAAATTCTTATTAGAGTTTTCAAAAACCATATAGAGGGTGAAATTTTTTCTAAGACCAAAACGAACTAATTCTAGTTTGAATTCTTTTCTAGTTTGAATAAATCAGTTGATTGGGTGGTAACTTTTAAAGTAAATATTTTTTAGAAATAATTAATTTTTGAAATAAAAGTTAATTTTTGTAAATCAAACTTCACTTTACCAAACTTTTAATTCACAGTCAAATTTAATTTTTTTATAAAAAATTAAGTGATCGTGTGGGGAAAAAACAACTATGCCATTTTAATTGCCTAGTTGTCTAATTTGTATTATTAGTAGAGTTTTCAAAAAACATATACAGGGTGAAATTTTTTCTAAGACCAAAACGAACTAATTTTTTAAAGCCGGACCTGATTTTTTTCTAGTTTGAATAAATCAGTTGATTGGGTGGTAATAGTGTAACAATTGACCAAAATAAGAGACACATCGATCTTACCGTTCAAAAATTATGACGAATACAAATTTCTGTAAAAATTAACAACTCGCCCTGTATATTATTAAACAATGGGAGCAGACACGTTTTAATGGTCATTTGTTATTCCCTAGAGGGGCCTCCATACGAAGTAGGAGTATGTACAGTTCCTCATGACTCACCCTGTATCAAAGTGTTTAAAAAATAAAAATTCACAACTCGGAAAACAATCATGGAAATACAGTGGAACCCCGATAACTCGGCCCCCGATAACCCGGAAGTCCGGCTAACCCGGACCGATTTTCATCAGACAAACGTTCCAACAATAAAAATGTATGTAATATAATATTTGAGAGATAATGTGTATTTGTGAAATTTGAACTATACGATAGTAAAAATGACTCATGGCACACGGTGGCAGAGCGACGTTCATTGACTCGGATTATCGGAAACAACAGGCACCTGTATTCCTTTACTTATTTCAAACTGTCTAACATTGTTCAAAAAAGACTAAAAGACTATTTAAAAAATTATTTTTTAAACAATGGTCTTAGTCTCCACTGTTCTTAAATAACTTAACATTATTCCGATTGTGACCGTATTGTGTGTAGTAGAATCGTATTTTTCGCTTCCGTTCGTAATCGTGCTTCAGGTAGGTTTATGTTTGCGTGTTTTTTTGTCTACGCATGAGTTTTTTACCAAGAAATGAACAATACTATATACTCTATACAACTATACGTAATTTAGATGTGCACTGTGCATATATATTTCATGTTATTTCAATTATAACGGAGTTTATCTGTAAGTATATAGTCGAGGAAATGAAGCATTTTGGCTCGCAATTTTTTCGTCCAGCATGGATTTACTTGAAATTTTCACAGAAGGTAGGGAATAGTCCAAGGATCATTTTCTATATCATGCCGCTGTACGCTAAAACCTTGGGGGTGGTTTCCACCCCATATCGGGGGCGGGAATTTTTTATTACATTTTAACCATGCAAATCGATGTAAAAAGTAATTCTAGGAAAAAATGTTTTTACATTTTCTTCGTAAAACTAATATTTTTTGAGTTATTCTCGCTTGAAAGTAACAGTTTTTCGATGAAAAAATCGACTTTTTTAGAGGGTTTTTTGAGAATACCTCGAAAAATATGCATTTAATCAAAAAAACTGTAGAAATCAAAATTGTATCTTTGGGAAACACAAGCCAAATTATTTTTCTGTAATATCTTTAAGACCAAAACAAACCGAGATACGGCATGTTAAAAGTTAGCTTTTTTCGTCAAATGCATAATTTGAAATATTCAAAGCAAAATAACGGAAAAACTTTGCATTTTTCGAGGAAAACTTGAAAAATCTTTTTTGAAGTATACAGTTAGACCTTTCAGAAAATAATAATAAAAAGATTTTATCCTGAAAATTAAGCGACTTATGATAAGCGACTTATGATAAAAAAAAGGTCGGTACCTGCTTTTCTCTATGAAAAAATCAGTGAAAACAACCCCCTAACTACCTCCTAATTAAAAATTGGTCTCTACCTTTCGAAAATTCCTTTTATATTTATATTATCAATACACACAAGAAGTTTGACCTATTTAAAAGGCCCAATTTTAGAAAAATTGGAGTTTAAAGGAAAATTAATTTTTTGGAATTTCCCATTTTTCACCTTTTACTTCAAAATAACTCCGAAAATACTGGAGATACGAAAAAAATGATGGACTACTAAATTGTAGCTTTTTTAATAACTAAAATTTCCTTGTGCATAGATTTTCATTATAATGAACAGTTAGCGAGATATAGCTATTTAAAACCTCTACTTACGAGCAAACACACCCTTATTCGAGCCCTTTAAACCCACCCTAATTAAAAACTAAGGGATCTTACGGAATTTAATTTACACAGTCTTATAACTCTTTAAAAATACTACAAAGTCATTTTTGAAAAAAAAATTTATTGCCAAAAATGAAGGAGCTGTGTTTATAAAACGATTTTTTTTTTCGAAAAATTCGGATAGTCCGCTTATGGATAATTTTCAGTGTATGTATAATACCACAGAACCGGTTCGTATACTGGAAGATGACTATAAAACTATTTGTATTTGTATATATTTGTAAATTCGTATTTTTGCGTAAATAAATGTTTTTGTAATTCTTTAATTCTACTTGTTTTTCTGTATAGATCTATTAAAATATCTACTTATAAAAACTGTAATGTTATTAAGGGTGTTTTTTAAGGGTTGAAATATTATGATATTATATGATAAAGTATAAAACAATCATTATTTAACCAATCAAAACCAAATTTTACCCATATTAAAGTTTACAATATTTTTATATAATTTTTGACAATTAATAAGGGGTAGTAGGCTATTGATTATATTCAAAATAAGATAGCTAAAAGGAACTACAACGTTAACGGGATTTTATTATTTGATATGGTCAATGGACATCTATATATGAAAAAACCGCGGAGTGCTACCATTTAAAGGGGTGCGTTTTTGAGAAACAGGTGAATTAGTCCCTGGGCACAGGTTACATTAGGGTGAGTTCTATGCACTTTTGGTACAAATACGTCTACATAAAAATTATTCCTGGTTAAATTTCCTATCTAAATATAACTTTTTAAAGTCAAAGATACTTTTTTTTACAAAAATATATTCAAAAGAAAAAGCACAAAGAAACCCAAAAGAAAGAAATTTGGTTTTTGGTCCCATAACTTTTGTCCACGGGGATATAGGTATAGACATTGCTTCACAGAAAAAGAACTTACATATTTTTTCTTTAAAATGATGTTTGGTGGAGGTCATTAGGATTTACAGTTTTCGAAATATGATTTTTTAAAGTTCGCCACTCACAGCAATTTCGGGCAACTTTCCTTGTTATTTCGCAAATATTGTTCTGTAACTTTTTTCTACGTAACTTTAGGTATAGGCAATGGTACACGTAATAGGAATAGAAATCAATTATCTTTAAAATGGTCTACTGTATAACGTTGTACGACTTTTTTTTAAAGAGATTATGGTTTTTCAAGCTTTTATACTTTTAACGATTTTTTTTATAATATAACATAAAATAAAATAAAATTATTATATAATATATTATATAATACCTAATATAAAAAATATATTATTTTTTACATTTTTTTACGATTATTTTTGAAATTTCTCATTATAACTTTTTTTTTCTTGTACATGAATATACTATCTATATATTGCGCAACAAAGAGGGCTTACTTTCTCTTCTTTAAAATGGTGTATCATCTATATTTAAATACCTAATGGAAACCGAGTGATTCTTGGATATTTTTTTAACAGTATTATTTAAAATTATTTCTTTTCCAAAAATTTCATAAACATTAGTCTTAAAAAACATCACTTTAGTTAAAATTAATTAAACGTTGACATTTAAAAAATTTTACAAATCAAAGTCCATCTCTTCGTTAGCATTAGCTTCAATATCTTCCTCTGACACCTCAGTTATCTTAGAGTTCCCACAAATTAGTACCCATGCACATGCACCCTTTGCAGAATATTGAACAACTTATTCCTATCTTTCTACAACCGCAGTTTTTTGTACATCCTTTGGTACATTTACATGCTATTTTTTCAAGCAAAGGTTGTGGTGCAGGAGCTTTGACAGTAAATATTGGAATTAATCCATATTTTGAAGTTTGCCCCGCCGAGTCAAGTGAATCCAAAGTATTACCTATAAAAAATAAGATTCAATCATAACACACAATCACATAAAAAAGTCATAATGAGGAATTTAAAAAATAATCCTAAAATCAAAAATCGTTGCAAGTACTTATTACAATTTGAAAAAGCATATCTTATTCAAAAATAACCCTAGAATTTTTTATAATACACCATTTTAAAGTAAACAGAATAAGCTTTCTTTTTTATTATGTAATATATACCATATAGAAAAAAAGTTATAATGGGAAATTTAAAAATAATCGTAAAAAATATAAAAACTCGTTAAAAGTATAAAGTCTTGAAAAAGATAACCTCTTTAAAAGAAGTCGTACAACATTATACAGTAGACCATTTTAAAGGTAATTGATTTCTATTCCTCTTACATGTACCATTGCATATACCTAAAGTTACGTAGAAAAAAGTTACAGAACAATATTTGCGAAATAACAAGCAAAATTGTCCAACATTGCTGTGAGTGGCGAACTTTGAAATATCATATTTCAAAAACTGTAAATCCTAATGACCTCTACCAAACATCATTTTAAAGAGAAAATATGTAAGTTTTTTTTCTGTGAAGCAATGTCTATACCTATATCCCCGTGGACAAAAGTTATGGGACAAAAAACAAAATTTCTTTCTTTTGGGTTTCTTTGTGCTTTTTCTTTGAATATATTTTTGTAAAAAAAGGTATCTTTGACTTTAAAAAGTTATATTTAGATAGGAAATTTAACCAGGAACAATTTTTATGTAGACGTATTTGCACCAAAAGTGCATAGAACTCACCCTAATGTAACCTGTGCCCAGGGACTAATTCACCCGTTTCTCAAAAACGCACCCCTTTAAATGGTAGTACTCCGCGGTTTTTTCATATATAGAGATTCATTGACCATATGAAATACTAAAACCCCGTTAACGTTGTAGTTCCTTTCTATAGTACATAATCTAGATATAGAATATGAAGTACAGGGTGAGATGATCCTAATCCCAAATTTTTATGTAAATCGATGCAAGCCGAAATTATTCTTTTAGGATAAGTAAATTATTTATATATAGCTCTAACAAAGTTGGTTTAAAGGGTTGAAATATTATGATAGTATATCTTAAAGCATAAAACAATCATTATGTAACTAATAAGAACCAAATGTTGACAATATTAAAGTTTAAAATGTTATTTTATAATTTTTTTCAATTAGGGGTAGTTTTCACCCTTAAAAAAACAAAAGCGTACAACGGTTCAATATAGAAAATGAACTAGAGGGTGTAATGAGCATAATCCCAAATTTTTGTACAAATCGATGCTGGACGAAAAAATTGCGAGGTTTTGCCATTTTCTCAGCTTCATTTCCTCGACTAATACCCTATTTTATTAATTTTTAACATATTCTCCGGCTAACCAGGATTTTCGATAACCCGGATCGGCCGCGGTCCCGATTAATCCGAGTTATCGAGGTTCCACTGTACTCATATAGGGGAGTGCATATAGATTTTAACTTCGGAGAAAATCAAACAAGATAGAACTTTTTGTAATTTCATTAAGAAATGTTTAATAAACAACATATCAAAAAGTTCTACTCGAGCAGTGGGTGCTTCATTTTTTATTAAACAAATGAACTACGAAGTTTGATGTTTTTTTAAATAACTCCGAAAATAAAAATTTTAGAACAAAACTGACTTGACCATTGAAAAATTCAGAAAATTTTACAAAAAAAAACCTTATATAAAGAATTTTCTAAAATTAAATCTGTACTTTCTATAATTTTTTATTTCTAACGCTAAAGTCACCCTTCCCACAAACATTGGCGCACTGTAAACTAGCGTACGGCGAAGTGCACGGTTGAGTTTTTTAAATGTAATTCTTTAACTAATGGATCAAATAAAATTTTAAAAATTGAACCTAAAAGAAGAATAATTAAGCTATCTTATGGTTATAATAAAAAGAATTAAAATTTATGGGCATAAGTACGGTGGGGGCGGAAAATGAGCCTTACATGAATTTTGTTTAAAAATGATTGAAAAATGTGTAACTAATACAATTTTTCTTATAAACCCTCAAATTTGCACAACTTACCTCTTAAGCATTGTACTAAATGATGTTTTATTAAAAAAAAATCTTAAAAATTTAATTCAAATGATATGACGTCTTAAAAAATTAATTTTTGAAATCTTCGTAGTTTTATAGAATTACCACCACTGTAAGACGGTATTACTCAAGTTTGAACAGTTTTATAAGTGTTTTTTAAAGATTAGGATGCAATCTTTAAAATGCATTAAATTATTTTACTTTAGAAACGAAATAGACTATTTCTTTTTGAGAAAATTAAGAAAGATAACAAAAATGTAATATAAAAACCGAAAATTCCCAGCTAAAAAATGTTTATATAAAGTGATCAAAACTTTTTTCTGTAAAACTTACCTAAAATACATTTAATAATAAACTTCAACAATAATAAATGTTCAGCAAAAAATTTTTTTTTGGTTCTTATACAGTATGTCTGCGTAACTTGGAACCTATTGATAACTTTTTTATTATCAGTTTTACGAAAAAAGTTATTCTTTATAAAATACTCTGAATCGTATATACTCAAAGATGCAATCATCAAATATAAAATTTAATGAATTTTATACGAGGTATGTCAAAAAATATGAATGTCACTCAAGAGTAAAGTATCGTTAAATTTAACAATATCGAAAATTGTTATTAAGAAAAGTTGTTTGGAATTAAAAATTTGTTTTGGTGTTCAATTACATCCTTCTAATTAAAGTATTGTGAATAATAAAGGCATTTAACTCTTAAGAAAAATTCATATTTTTTACATACCTTGTATAAAATTAAAAAAGTTTAATATCTGATGGTTGTATCTTAGAGTTTAGACCAGGAAGAGCATTTTATGAAGAATAACGTTTTTTCGTAAAAGTGATAATAAAATAGTTCACATAATTGCAATAAAATGATGATGAGTATCCGTAATTTGAGAAAAAATTCAAAAATTTTTTTCGATTAGAATAATGTAATTGTATATTTAAACATAGTTTTTAATTTCAAACAACTTTTCATAATAGCATTTTTTGATATTCTGAAATATAAAGGTACTTTACTCTTTAACGAAATTCATATTTTTTACATAACTCGTATAAAATTGATAAAATTTGATATCTGATGGTTGAGTTTTAGATTTTTGACTATCCAGAGCATTTTATAAGGAATAACTTTTTTTCGTAAAATTGGTAATAAAAAAGTTTCCATGTGGTTCCTAGCTACGCAAACATACTGTATAAGAGCTTCTGTATAAGAATTTTCAAATTGCAATGCCATATTCGGATTTAGTATAATCAAAAACAAATTAGAAACATATTTGATCAAAGTAAAATGATGAATTTAACGATATTTTTAAAATTATTAATACAAAACAATTGTTATTGTTTAAACAATTAATAAACAATTAGCGGCCAAATCCGCGAGTAGAACTTTTTACTTTAACATGTATATAAACTAACAAAAAAAGTTTTAGAAAAATATAAGCTTGTTTGAACTTTTCCGAAACAATGCATATTTTCGTTCTAATTGCACTCCCCTAATAGTATAAAACTCAAACAATCATACTCTAGCGTTTTTGAGGTCGCTGAACAGGAATATCGTGTAGGCGAAGCTGGTGCCCGGTCCTTCGTGATCTCCGGGAGTTTTATGAAAATTCGTTATGAAAATAGTTGAAATTTATTATCTTGGGGTTTTTGATTATACCTCCGGGTATTAAATGCATTTAAAAAAATTATATAATAAAAATAACTTCTGTTACTGTTACTCACTGTTGAATTTTCTAACGAATCTCCATTAAACTCCAGGAGACTATGTATATATCGGGCACCAGGTATATTCGATGCAATATTCGTGTCTAACGATCTCAAAAAAATCAATTATGAGTAAGCCTTTTCTTTTCTTTTAGAATCTTTTTCTCATCTATTTAGAAAATGAACTCAGATTTATAAATAATTCCTCATTAGTGGAGTCACTGAAGGTTTTCACCTCCGATTTCGTTGAACCTTCATCGATTTTCATGAAAATTGGTGAGTAGTTAGAAGATACTTCAAGTAACAAAGGTGTCATGATACCAACTTGCTCTTTTACCCTGGGGGTGGATGCCACCCCTTCTCGAGGGTGAAATTTTTTTTATTAAAAATAATACCATAAATCGATAGAGGGGCAACTTCTAAGCAAAATGTGTTATATAAAGTTATTAACACACATCAATACTTTTTGAGTTATTAAATATCAAAGATTTTATTTTTTCTTAAAAAAAATGCATGCTTTAAATCTGTTTTTCACGTTTTACTCAAAAACTATAAGATTTTTTAAAAAAGTTATAATTTACAAAATTAAAGATAATAAAAATTTAATACAATTCCTACTTAAAGAACTAAACTAATGTTATTTCAAAGTGAGTTATGGGTAATTGAATGTATATTTTTTTCGACGAGTACACAAATCTAAGTATTCAAGCTTACATAACGGGAAAACGATGCATTTTATAGAATATACTTGTTAGGTACTTGTCAAAGTACTTCAGAATACCTATCAAACGAGCTCCAGTAGAAGCTAATAGCATCACAATTAGGAAAGTTATGATGAAAATAAGAGATCCCTTTCGATTATTTTAGGAAAACGTGAAAATAAAACATACGCCATTTCCACAAAAGTTAAAATTTGTAGTAATCCTTACAAGAATTTCTTTAGGTTAACATAGTTAATAATTTCAACAATTTTGACCAGTTTAGAAGGCATATTTTTGAAAAAAAGATATAATTTAAAAAAATCAGAATTTTTAAAATTATCGTACTTTTCATTTTCTTTTGATAATAACTCCAAAAATACTCAATATACGTAACAAATGATATATAACTAAATTTTAGTTTTTTCTGTTTAAAATACTTTATCCGTTTTACTATTTTCGTAGAGTAAAAAATAACCGAGATAGAAACGTTTAAGGTTTCAATTCTGCTGCGAGAACCATGTAAACGGGGCCATTTAACCTTTTATTTTTAAAAAAGTAAGAGGCTTAAAAGACTAAATTTGACGTTTTTTAATAGCTCTGGGAATCATCTTTTAAGTAGTTTTTAGGTGAACCTGATATCTTAAAAATTAACGGAGTTATTTACCAAAAAGCAATAACATTTTATGGAAAAATTTTTAAAAGATAAATTTTGGAACATTTTTGGTGCATAAATTTTAATGTTATCAACTTGTTCTAGGGCTTATCTATCAAGATATTTCTAAGAACTTTGACAGATATTTAATAAGTTTATGTTATTAAATGCGTAAGTTTCCCGGTATTTAAGCTTGAATACTTAGATTTGGGTACTCGACGAAAGAAATATACATTAAATTACCCATAACTCACTTTTAGTTAACATTGAAAGGTTTTTCTAGTAAGAAGTTTATTTGCTTCTTTATTAGCCTCCATTTTGATGATAATAACTTTTTTGTAAAAACTTATAGTTTTTGAGTTATTTATGAAAAATCGGTTAAAAACATGCATTTTTCTTACGAAAAATTAAAATCTTTGATCTTTAATAACTCAAAAGGTTTCGACTTATTTTAATAACTGCATATAAAAAATGTTGCTCATAATTTGTCCCTCTATTGAATTGTGGGGTTATTTTTAATAAAATAATTCTCTGATGTTTGGGAAAAAGGGCTTAAGTCAGAATTTAGCAAAAAATTTTTTTGATGCCTTCTGGACCAAAAAAATCTGCTCTTTTTATTGGTACAAAAGGTTTAAGTCTACCACATTATTATTCAAAGTTATTCACGATGATATGAAGGTCCCAAACATGATTGTTCAAAATGGTATGGCAAAAAGACTTAAGTCAATTTACGTCTCTTGTACCATATATTGGAGAATAACTGCTATGATCTAGAAGGCATATGTCTTGACATAAGCCTAGCTGATCTTAATTTATTTTTGGTTGTTTGATCAATAGGTAAATGTTTTTATAAAAATATTGTGTATACACCGAAAAATAAAAGTTTTGGCTACTAATAAATAATAATATTGACATTAGTTATATTTTTATTACTTATTAAATAGTTGTCTATTTTCTAGCACAGCACTTTTTTTATTTTAGTTGTATAGGCAAAATAGGGCAAAATAAGTAGACCATGACATAACTAAGTAAAATCTCCAGTGGCGGAACGCTGCGTGGGGGACAAATGTTGTCATGCGTCACAAAAAAAATACAAACTGTGACTTTGACCCCTTAAAACTACCTTCATCGCCAACTCTGGTTTCCGTCCCTGGAGATTTTGCTTAGTTACGCCATGATCTACTTACTCCCAAATTTTGGTTCATTATCTCGATCACGAACGTCACAAAAAATTCCTTATAATTTTTATATTCACCCCTGCCCCCACCCCTTTGTCGGCCATGCAACGTTCCGCCCCTGGAGATTTTACTTAGTTACGTCATGGCCTACTTATTCCCAAATTTTGGTGCATTATCTCAATCACGAGCGTCACAAAAAAAAAATAAAAACCGCGAATTTGACCCCTTATAACTACCCTCATCCCTTCCTCTGGTTTCCGCCCCTGGAGATTTCGCTTAGTTACGTCATGATCTACTTATTGCCAAATTTTTGGCGCACTATCTCAATCACGAACGTCGCAAAAAAAACCTTATAATTTTTATATTCACCCCTACCCCCACCCCGTAGTCGACCACGCAGCGTTCCGCCCCTGAAGATTTTACTTAGTTGCGTCATGACCTACTTATTAACAAATTTTGGTGCATTATCGATCAAGAGCGTCACAAAAAAAAAATAAAAACCACGACTTTGACCCCTTATAACTACCCTCATCCCCCACTCTGGTTTCGGCCTCTGAAGATTTTACTTAGTTATGTAATGGTCTACTTATTCCCAAATTTTGGTGCACTATCCCAATCACGAACGTCATGAAAAACCCCTTATAATTTTTATATTCACCCCAACCCCCACCCCTTTGTCGGCCAGGCAGCGTTCCGCCCCTGGAGATTTTAATAAGTTACGTCATGACCTACTTATTCCCAAATTTTGGTGCACTATCTCGATCATGAGCATCACAAAAAAAAATAATAAAAACCGCGAATTTGACCTCTTATAACTACCCTCGTGCCCCACTCTGTTTCCGCCCGTTGGGGAAAGTCATGTACACAACTAACTCAACATATCCCCGTATAGTTTTTCCATATTACTTATCACGCACAAAATCCGCTTCTAGCTCTCCGACTATCACTTTCAATGGTAGATACATAAAAATATAGATATAGAAAAGTTGCGGTCTGTAGGTCTTAAGTCAGTAAATAGTAAGATCTATATGTCTTAAGTGCATTTAAAATATTAAAAATCTACGAAAATCGTCTTCTTGCTATAATTATCATTTTATTATGGTACATTGAATGGTACTATTGTACTAAATTGGTTAAAGGTAACATGTGCGATTTATAACAATTTTTGAAACATTCAAGTATTCCCCCTGTAAACTTTGATTTTATGACTTAAGCCCTTTTTCCCAAACATCAGAGAATTGTCCCCCCCGAGGAGGGGTGGCATCCACCCCCAGCTTAAAAGCGCAAGTTAACACCATGTCACCTTTGTTCCTTGAGATATCCTCTAACAACTCACCAATTTTCATGCAAATCGATGGAGGTTCAACGAAATCGGAGGTAATAGCTCATATCCACCTTCAGTGACTGCACTACATATGTATTTATTTTTTAGTGGTCTTTTTATTTTGGTGCTATTTTTAATGGTTGTTAGCACACTCTACGATTTCTATTGCAACAAAGTGGGACTCAGTAAGCATATTTTAGTAACTAAGGTAAGCAATTATTTTAAATATATCTTCATTTCAGAAGTCTATCATCCTCTATTAGTAGCGTTTTCAGCAATTACAAACACAAACAATATTCTTAGAGTATCATCAAAACCTTCTGAAGAAACAATACAAATATTCAGTGGTTTTAGAATAATCAGTGTCACTTGGGTTATAGCAGCACATGGTGTTCAATCTTTTACAACAATGATGATTCCCGCTATGAATATGGATTATGCTCTTTCTGTAAGTTCATTTATTAAGCCTTATCTATAGCAATAGGTCTTGGACCCAACATTTAAAACAAATTATTACCCCCCATATGAGACTTTTTTTATTCATTTGTTTATGTCGAGTCGGACACCATTTCTATTTCAGAAAATTTTCGGAAGGGGCCGTTTCGTTTATATAGAGGTTTCTAAAACTTTGGTGTGTCCGACAACTGGAGTACCCTTAATAATTGGTCAGACAATATTACCAGTTAATTGTAAATATTTTTATCAAACAATCCTGCAAAAATCAGCTGCGAGGATATACATTTTATGGATCTTTATGATGCGTGCCCTACCCATAGATATAATAACACGTAGATTAGGCAAGATCCAAAAAATAGCGTACCGCGGAGCAGTTCGGGTCGGTGGTCTATCTATCTCTCTCTAGAATATAATGGCCGCTGCCTCTGTGTCTGTGTCGTTCCATTACTCCCACCTCTTGGTAGATACGCTCACACTTGTACGACAGACAAAGATAGCTAGATCACCGTACTTGATATTGGCGTTACACCCCGATGCATTGAGTGGCATATCCCTAGCCTGGTCTACAGCGCCGGATAAAGAGGCGGGCGAGCCGGGTAACCGCCCGGGGCGCAAAATTTTAGGGGGCGGCAAATTTTTGAGGGATGCCGATATAATATTGTTATGACAGTTCCGTAGATTGATCCTACATTGAAAAAGTCCCTTGACGTAAAAGAAGAAGTAGTCACTTACGAGAATGTTCTGGATGTCATGGAATAACCCAGAAATGTCTGGTGACGTCCAGAACGTCAGAAATGTATATAAACATACGTGTTTGACATTTTACAGTTCAGTTGTAATTGAGTATTTAAAGTTGATAGTTGTCATTGAGTTTGTATTGTAATTGAAGTTAAATAAAGTATTTTAAAGAAGTTGTAACATTGGTGAGAGCGGTGGGATTGAAGACATAACTACATTTTGAATGGTTAACACGAGATCAACAGAATTTAAGAAAGAAATGGATAAGTCCGGACCCCCAGAATGGTTTTTACAAATGAAAGCAGATGAAGAGAAACGTAGGCAAGAAGAAAATATAGAGGAAGAGAAGCGTAGACAAGAAGAGAAAGAGGACAAGGAGAAGCGTAGGGAGGCGAAGGAGAAGCTTACCCGTTGTCCTAGGTGACCCGTTGTCCTAGGTGAGCGACGAAAAACGACGCGACGCGATGCGATGCGTTGCGATGCGATGCGACCAGTAATTCACGCGACGTGTGGCTTATGTAGCGTCGCATCGCGTCGCTTTCTATCACTCAAACCAGGACAAACGTGACGATGTCAATTATTCATTCCTATTATTAAGTGTGGGGAAGTATACGGCAGTGTTACTGGAAAATTCATATTTTAAATACTTAGCTAAAAAATTCCATAAACGAAAAAGAAAAACAACAAATGTCATATATTTAGAACGAGTAAATTTGGAGAGTTTAATCATTTATATCCGAAATTAATGAAATAATATACGTTGGTTTAAAGAGTATTGTGGCTTATTCACTTTCGATTATACCAGCGTTTCTCAACCTTTTACCCTTTGCGACCCAATTTTCCATAATTATTTTCGCCGCGCCCCCCCTCGTTCAATAATTTTGACAAAAAACAGTAAAATCTTACTTTTTAGTATTGAGTGCTCTTTATGATTATAACTCCTATTCAGTGTTCATGTGTATTTTATTTTTTATTTTGTCAGAGTTTTGTTTTGCTTCGATTTTAGTAAATTAGTTAATGATGTTAGTGTATTTTTTTATGCTCACGCCCCCCCATTACTAAAAGCGCGCCCCCCTAGGGGGGCGCGCCCCACAGGTTGAGAAACGCTGGATTATACCATTACAGCTGTTAAACTCAGTATTAATAACTGAGCTATCAATAACTATCAATATAAGTAATTTTCAAAAACCAAATTCTATTGAGGAGAGGCTGTTACTGACTTTAAGGTATGTTAATGAAAAAACACTGGTACTATATAGTTATTATTACTTTTTATGTATTTAACAAACTATTGCGTAGCATAATTTGAATTGAAAAAAGCAATGGGGCGTCACACTGTGTCGTGTCTCGTCGCGATCAAATCAAGTTCGCACTTCGTCGCGTCTTGTCGTAGACTTATTAACCCGAAAACGTAGGCCATACACAAATACAACCATTACTTGATATTTTAGCGACGCGTCGCGTCGTGTCGCGTTGTCGCGTTTGTCGTTCACCTAGGACAACGGGTGAGCGACAAACGCGACAACGCGACACGACGCGACGCGACGCGAAAATATCAAGTAATGGTTGTATTTGTGTGTGGCCTACGTTTTCGGGTTAATCAGTCTACGACAAGACGCGACGAAGTGCGAATTTGTTTTGTTCGCGACCAGACACGACGCACTGTCAGTGTCAAGTACAAGTTGCTTTTTTCAATTCAAATTATGCTACTCAATAGTTTATTAAATAAATAAAAACTAATATGTATAGTACCAGTGTTTTTTCATTAACATACCTTAAAGCCAGTAGCAGCGTCTATATAATCGAAAGTGCATGGTAATAAGCCACAATACATTTTAAACGAACGTGGATTATTTATTAATTTCGAATATAAATGATCTTCTTCTTAAAGTTCCATCTCCTAGCGGAGGTTGGATATCATAATGGCTATGGTCACTTGGTTGGCTGCTGCTCTGAACAGTTGATATAAATGATGAAACTCTCCAAATTTATTTCGCTCCAAATATATGATATTTGTTGTCTTTCTTCTTCGTTTATGGAATTTTGTTAAAGCTAAGTATTAAATATGAATTTTCTAGCAAAACTGCCGTACATTTCCCCATACTTAAGATTAGGAATGAATTGACATCGTCACGTTTGTCCTAGATTGAGCGATGGAAAGCGACGCTACATAAGCCACAGGTCGCGTGAATTACTCGTCGCATCGTATCGCATCGCACCGCATCGCGTCGCGTCGTTTTCCGTCGCTCACCTAGGACAACGGGTCAGACAAGAAGAGGAGGAGAGGCGTAGAAAAGCAGAGGTAGAAATGATAAATAGTTTAACCCAAATTCATGAAAATTTTCAATTAGAGGTAAGCCAACTTAATAATAGAATAGACACATTAGATGAAAAACAAAACTCTATGGTCAATAAAATACAGCAGCAACAAAATTCTTTAGTTAATTTAGAGCAACAACAAAACGATTTGAAATCTAATTTAGAAAGACAAATAGTTGAGTTACAAACCAAAATGAATACCCAAGCTTCATTATCACATATTTCAGTAACTAATATCGACTCTGAACAAACAGCCCCTTCATCTTCGATAGTGTATCCAGGTACCGTCAGAACGAGCAAAATCTTAAAACCACCGACATTTGATGGCCAAACAGCATGGGAAACTTATCGTTTTCAATTCGAAGCTGCAGCTAGAGCAAATGGCTGGAATGAGAACGAAATGGCAGCTTCCTTGGTGGTGTCGCTTCGAGGTCAGGCAGCGACCGTTTTGCAATTTCTTCCCCAGGATGCACCCAATTATACCTCTCTCGTACAAGCTTTAGAGACAAGGTATGGCCAGCAACATCTGAAGCAGGTTTTTCAAAGTCAGCTGAAAGTTCGATATCAAAAACATAATGAGAGCCTGCAAGAATTTGAAGCCGATATTAAAAGATTATTACATTTGGCATATCCTCAGGCACCAAGAGATTTTCTGGAACAAATCGGTATACAGGCTTTCATAGATGGACTGCATGATATCGAAATGCAACAGGCAATCCGATTACAACACCACAAAACGCTAAATGGAGCACTAGTTTCAGCCCAGGAGTTTGAAACGGCTAAAAGTATTTCAAGATCTCGCCCAAGATTAAAAGAAATAAGATTTCGAGAAGATGAACAAGTACCTACCACAGATAATCAACAACCTATTTTGTCCCAGATGTTGAACATACTCCAAAATCTTCAACAAAATCAACAAAAAGCTGAAAATCAAAACAGAAGATGTTTTAACTGCGGAAGAATTGGACATTTGCAGGCCAATTGTAGAAGCCGATCCCAAGCGAGAAAAGAAGAATACAAGAATGATGTCAGAAGGTCGCCTAGATCGACATCCAGAAGCCCATCATATAGTCCTACTAGAAATATTAGTAGAGATAGGTATGTAAGAAGTCGATCTCCCACAACTGACCACATATATTCAAACAATAGCCAGGGAAACGAATAAAAGTCGACACTAAGGGGCGGGCGTCGGCTGAATGTAATAAAAGCCCCCAAATTCGCAGTTATACTTTAAACAAAAATGAACAGAATTTATTACTTAAGGGCTACGTTGACAATCAAAAATGCACTTTTCTTATTAATACCGGTGCAACAAGATCTTTTGTTCGCAAAGAACTTCTGAACAGAAAACTACAGCCTTCTAAAACAAACTTAGTTCTTGAAACAGCTTCAGGTCAAACTCTTCCAATTCATGGAGAAGTAACGGCGACCATAAAGATTGGCAACACCTTGATAAAACACATATTTCTTGTAGCCGATATTAAAGATGAATGCATTCTTGGAATGGACATTATGCAAAACAAATTTATCATAGATCTTCAAAATAAAATTTTGTTTATTGAAAATGAAGAAATAGTCCTAAATTTTGAAGAGTCGATACCTCAAGTAAGAGTTATAGTTAGTGAAGATACAGAAATTCCTCAAAATTCTGAAAGTATAGTCCTGGCGAGACAAGTCAAAAACCTGAAGGTTTACATTTCGGCGTTGTTGAAAGCGAGGAACTTGTTAATGACGGAATCTTGATAGCCAGATGCCTCGTGAATGTAGATGAGATGATTCCAGTAAGGGTTGCTAATTTGTCCAAAAAACCTTTAAAGTTTAAGAAAGAACAACAAATAGCACTCTGTACGCCAATAGAAAAAATAATCAAGTGCGAAAAATATTTGAAAAAGAATACAGCCTTAAGTTACCAACTTGACGCTAACCTGGCGAAAGAACTGATAAAAAATGTTGATCACTTAACAACTGATGAAGTAGAAAAAGTTAATGAATTTATTAATGAAAACTACGACATTTTTGAATCCGAGAAAGCTACAGGGCGTACTAGTCTAGTTCAGCATAGAATCGATACTGGAGATGCAAGACCAATTCGTCAAGCTCCACGGAGATTACCGTTTGCTAGACAAAAAGAAGTTGAAAATATAATACAAGACATGATAAGTTCCGATATCATCGAAGAAGCTTCGGGCCCCTGGTGTTCACCGGTAGTCTTAGTAACGAAGAAAGACGGATCTACTCGTTTTTGTGTAGACTACAGAAGATTAAACCACGTTACACAAAAGGACAGTTATCCATTACCACGAATAGATGATACACTAAACACTTTATCAGGTGCTAAATGGTTTTCGACTCTAGATTTAAAAAGCGGTTACTGGCAAGTAGAAGTACATCCTGATGATCGAGACAAAACAGCTTTTTCAACTGGCCGTGGTCTCTACAGGTTTCAAGTTCTACCATTTGGTCTTTGTAATGCTCCAGCTACGTTTGAACGCCTGATGGAAATGGTTTTAAGAGGACTTACTTGGAAAACATGTCTAGTATATCTTGATGATATAATGATTATGTCCAAAACCTTTGATGAGCACCTGAAAAACTTAAGCGGGGTATTTGACAGATTGCGAAATGCCAACTTAAAGCTTAATTATAAGAAATGTTCACTATTTCAAAGAGAAGCGTACTATCTAGGACATATCGTTTCAGCAGATGGAATTAAAACTGACCCAGAGAAGATTTCAGTTATTAAAGATTGGCCTAAACCAGGAAATAAAAAGGAAATTAGAAGTTTTCTTGGGCTCTGTTCATATTACCAAAATTCATAAAAGATTTTGGCCGCATCCCTAAGCCCCTTTATCGACTAACCGAAAACAACAATGAGTTTGACTGGACGCCGGATTGTCAAAATGCTTTCGTAGATTTAAAAAAAAAACGACTTACAACAGCACCTATCCTAGCCTATCCACGAGAAGATGGAAAATTTCTGTTAGATTGTGACGCATCTCAGCATGGTATTGGCGCTGTATTATCACAAGAACAGAAAGGCGAAGAAAAAGTTATTGCATATTTTAGTAAAACAATAGGAAAGGCAGAGCAGAATTATTGCGTTACCAGAAAAGAGCTCCTAGCTATTATAAAAGCCCTAGAACACTTTCATACCTTTCTTTATAACAGAAATTTTACAATTAGAACAGACCATAGTGCTTTGCAGTGGTTAATGAATTTTAAAAAGCCAGAAGGACAAGTGGCTCGATGGATAGAGAGACTCCAACAGTATAACTTCGACATAGTACATCGAAAAGGGCGTCTCCATAACAATGCCGATATTCTTTCTAGGCGACCCTGTTTAGAACGACAATGCCAGTACTGTAAAAGACTTGAAGAAAAAGAGAGCATAGCCGAAGAAGTAAGTCTTTGCATGACCACGGTTGAACAGGAAGAGGATAATGATCAGTCTTCTTTGGAAAACATTAAGAAAAGTCAAAAGAAAGATAATGACTTAAAAGTCATACGAGAATGGGTTAAAAATGGAGTAAGACCTATTTGGCAGGAAATATCCAAATACAGTGGAACTATAAAGGCGTACTGGGCTCAATGGGAATCTCTATATCTTTCGAATGGTCTGTTATATCGGAGGTGGGAAAGTACAGATGGAGTACGTATAGTTCAACAAGTGATACTGCCAAAATCGCACATTAAAAGTGTGTTGCAAGAACTTCATAGCAGCCTGTCTGGAGGACATTTTGGAGTAAAAAGAACACTGGCCAGAATTCGAGACATATTTTATTGGATAAATTGTCGCCGAGATGTAGAAGCTTGGTGTAAGAAATGCGATTTATGTAACGGAAGAAAAGGTCCTAAAACAAGAAGTCGTGGTAAAATGGCACAATATCTTTCCGGAGAGCCTTTTGAACGACTTGCAGTAGATATTCTCGGTCCACTCCCGCTGACAGAGAGAGGAAACAAGTACTTAATGGTTGCAATAGATTATTTTTCGAAATGGCCTGAAATTGCACCCCTTCCTAATCAAGAAGCGACTACAGTAGCAGAAGCATTTATAACACACGTCATATCAAGACATGGAGTCCCTTTAGAGTTGCATTCTGATCAAGGTCGAAATTTTGAATCAGAATTATGGCAAGAATTAATGAAAATCTTGGGTATTAAGAAAACTCGAACTACGCCTCTCCATCCACAATCAGACGGAATGATCGAAAGACATAATAGAACTATTTGTCAATATCTTTCAATGTTTGTTGCTGATAATCAAAAAGATTGGGATACCCTAATTCCTCTGTTCTTGTTAGCCTACAGAAGTTCCGAACATGAAGCAACTGGTTATTCTCCATCGATGATGATAGTTGGAAGAGAAATGAAGCTTCCTCAAGATCTTATTTTCGGAAGATTGCCTCCCTGCGAAGAAAAACCTTCATCCCTGACCTACGTTGAAAACTTAAAAGAAAGATTGGAAAAAGTCTACGAATTTGCTCGTAAAAGTTTGAAGCTCCAAAGTGATAGAGCCAAGTCCAGGCTCGATATGCATGCTACTGGGACAATTTTCGAAAGAGGCGACCCAGTATGGCTATACAATCCCACACGCAAGAAAGGACTTTGTCCGAAACTCCAACGAAACTGGGAAGGCCCGTACACCGTTTTGAAGAAAATAAATGATCTAGTCTACCGCATCCAGTTTTCAGCTAGAAGTAAACCCAAGGTAGTTCATATCGAGAGATTAGCCCCATATCATGGAACTGATCCACCCTGTTGGCTTCAACCAGACCCTGATAGACCAGTTATTCGAGCCGAATAACTATAAAGGAGGGAGCAGTGTTATGACAGTTCCGTAGATTGATCCTACATTGAAAAAGTCCCTTGACGTAAAAGAAGAAGTAGTCACTTACGAGAATGTTCTGGATGTCATGGAATAACCCAGAAATGTCTGGTGACGTCCAGAACGTCAGAAATGTATATAAACATACGTGTTTGACATTTTACAGTTGAGTTGTAATTGAGTATTTAAAGTTGATAGTTGTCATTGAGTTTGTATTGTAATTGAAGTTAAATAAAGTATTTTAAAGAAGTTGTAACAATATATTATTATATTATAATTAAAACATTGTTTACATTTATTACTTTTTTAGACTTTATAGATTATTTTTGGGCTAATAATATTCCTAAGAAAATTATTAAATAATTGTAACAATACGAAAACTATTTTAAAATAATGCAATGCAACCTAAAAATTGCTATGGCTTTTAAAGGTCATTTGTCAGGCACCTATACCTACCTATCACTTTTATGGTAACAATGTTATACTTAAAATACACGAAGATCAGATTTAAAAAGTATAAGTATCAACAACTTTATGAATAGTCAGTGATATTATTATACTGGCGCTTGTCATCATAGCCTCAATGGTTAAATATAGTCCGTCCACTATAACTTTTTCCATGCGGTACGATTCATTTTCAATCAAATTAAGTCAAAACATAAATTGAAACGAACGTCGATGTGTATATACATTTTGTATACTGTATACTAGATACTACACACATCGGCGTACGTTTCACTTTCTGTTTTGACTTAATTTGATTGAAAATTTTTTGCTCAATTAGAAATCCAATGAAATCAATTAATTTGTGGTCATCTGATTGAATACAACCAATAAAACCAACATTATACTGAAAACAGATCCCATGGGCTGTTTTCACTCAATCATGTAGCTATGGATACTAGTCCAGGGCGGATCTGTTTTGAGATGGACGTTGAGAAGTGACTCAATTTTTTTTGCAGAAATTGCTTGAAAATAACTCAAATAATATTATTTGAGTTATCCTCCCACTAAAAATGGTCCGGAACATTGTTTAAATAATCAAAATGTCAAAATATGAAGGAAAATTTCGATTTTTTTATTGGTTTTTTGATTATAACTTTAAAACTAGTCATTTCTGAGAAAAGTTGTACTGACATAAAAGTTGCGTAATTAAATTTTTTACAATACAGAATTGGTTAAAAATTTAAAAAATAGTCTCCCTTGTGGCAAAATAGCAACAATTGCGAAAAAAAAACATACAAAAACAAGTATTCGCATTTTACGTTTTTCAACGATTTACGCTACACTTAGGACCTTCATATTTTACCCAGAAAAACTTTATGATATAGTAAAACCACACTGTAAATTTCATTAAGATGGGTTAAATAGATTTTGCAAAATAAATTTTGCAATCCAGCTTTCGCAAAAAAAATTAATTTTTTTAAAATGTTTCAGGACTGAAAATAAAGCAGATAGTAAGTTGAATCTTTTTTTGCTTATAGAAGTGTACTGTACTTACCTTTCATCTGCAATTTTCAAAATTAAAATCGATTAATTACCACGGCGTCAGGAAATTTTTTAAATAAACATTAATTTTTGGTGCTACGCGCAGGACAGCGGTGTTCGATTCACACAAGTCGATTTCCACCAAAATTTCTTCTAAACTTTAGCTAATATATTATTTTCTTACTCTATATTTTATTGTATTTTAATATTTTGATTCCACAAAAATCAAACTAATTTTATTATTGTTTGTGAAATATTGTTTAAACAATTGCATATGTTCAAAAATAATAAACTTCTATTCTCTAAGTTAAAATATATTAACAAAGAAAGTTTGTGTTAAAAAAAGTGTTATTTCAAAAGATAGAGTATGTGTTTTTATTTTGCAATAAACAAATTTATTTATTTATATCGAAATGTAATAAAAATTAAAATGTATCAAGCATTATCAAAGGTCATTGGAATGCCCAATCAGAGCAAACTATCCGCTGTCCTGCGCGTAGCACCAATAATTAATGTTTATTTAAAAAATTCCTGACGCCGTGGTAGTTAATTGATTTACCCGTGTTGAGCTGCCCCCCCCCCCCCACTTGCAAAAATTAAAAAACAAATAGCCCTGATTTATGAGCTATTTATGAGCTCTCATATTCCGCAGACTAAAAATTTTGAGCTCGTTCCACTGAGCAGGAATTTAATACCCTAGTGGGGGGGGGGCTGAGTCAGCCCCCCCCCCCCACTACTTAAAAATAGGAATATTGAATCGGTTTTTGCGGCAGAATTACGAGCTATTTATGAGCTCTTGAAATTATATAGTTTCGATTTTTGAGCTCATCCCCTTCACCCCCAAACAACCCTTTAATTGATTTAACTTAAGAGAAAGATGCTGAGAAAACTTAAAATATATCGTATTGCGGATAAGAGCATTTCGATTATTGAGCTACAACCCCTTCGCAAGAAAACCACCCTATCTTCCCGGCTTAAGAGAAAGTTGTACTTAAAATGCATTAAACTAATTATTTGGCGACTACATATCATTTAATAATTTATAACCTTCCAAATTACGCGCATTTAGATCAGTAAATTGCAATTTATTTTGTATAGTGCAGTCACTGAAGGTAAAAATCAACGATTACCTTCAATTTCGGTGAACCTTCATCGATTTTCACGAAAATTGGTCAGTAGTTAGAGGATACGTCAAGAAACAAAGGTGACATGGTACCACCTTGCGCCTTTACCCTGAGGGTGGATACCGCCCCTTCTCGGGGGTGAAAATTATTTTATAAAAAATAAATGCACAAATCAATAAAAGAACAAATTAAAAGCAAAATTTATTATATAAAGTTAATAAAATAAGTCAATACTTTTTAAGTTATTAAAGATCAAAGATTTTAATTATTTGTGAAAAAAATGCATGTTTTGAAGAGGTTTTTTGTAAATCACTGAAAAACTTTAAGTTTTTACAAAAAAGTTAATAGTAGTTTAAATCGTATAGTTTATATTCTAAGAATAAACTCTTAAATCACGCGTCTTTCGATTATAGAGCTACAACCCCTTCGCAAGAAAACGACCCCATATTCCCGGCTTAAGAGAGAGTTGTTCTTAAAATAATTTAAATTAATTATTTGGCGACTACATATCGTTTAATAATTTATGATCTTGCAAAATATACGCATCTCAATTATTGAATTGCCATTTTCTTTCTATAGTGCAGTCACTGAAGGTAAAAATCAACTATTACCTTCGATTTCGGTAAATCGCCATTTATTTTCACGAATTGACAATAAGAACTTGGGGTTTTAGCCTGGGGTATATGTCACCCCTTCTCGGGAGTGAAAATTGCTTAATTAAAAATAACCCCACAAATCGAGAGAGGGACAAATTGTAAGCAAAATTTGTTATATAATGTGATTAAAATAAATCAATACTTTTTGAGTTATTAAAGATCAAATATTTTAATTTTTGGAAAGAAAATGCATGCTTTAGAGCGATTTTTCATAAATGACTAAAAAACGTTTTTACAAAAAAGTTTTCATCACTAAAATTGAAGCTAATAAAAAATATAATAAATTGCTTACTTGAAAAACCCTTTAATGTTAATTTAAAGTAAGTTATTGGTAATTAAATGTATATTTTTTCCGCGACTGTTCAAATCTAAGGGTTCAAGCTTAAATAACGGGAAAGAGATGCATTTTATAACACTTAGGTACTAAATACTTGTCAAAGTACTTAGAAATACCTATGAAAAATAAGATCCAGAAAAAGTTGATAGTATTAAAATCCGCTCACCAATTTTCGTGAAAATGAATGGAGATTTACCGAAATCGAAGGTCATAGTTGATTTTTACCTTCAGTGACTGCACTATAGAAAGAAAATGGCAATTCAATAATTGAGATGCGTATATTTTGCGAGCTCATAAATTATTAAACAATATATAGTCGACAAATAATTAATTTAAATTATTTTAAGTACAACTCTCTTTTAAGCCGGGAATATGGGATGGTTTTCTTGCGAAGGGGTTGTAGTTCAATAATCGAAAGGCGCGTGATTTTAGAGTTTATTCTTAGAATATAAGCTATACGAATTAAACTACTATTAACTTTTTTAAAAACTTACAGTTTTTCAGTGATTTACAAAAAACCTCTTCAAAACATGCATTTTTTTCACAAATAATTAAAATCTTTGATCTTTAATAACTTAAAAAGTATTTACTTATTTTACTAACTTTATATAATAAATTTTGCTTTTAATTTGTTCTTTTATTGATTTCTGCAGTTATTTTTTATTAAATAATTTTCACCCCCGAGAAGGGGCGGTATCCACCCTCAGGGTAAAGGCGCAAGGTGGTACCATGTCACCTTTGTTTCTTGACGCATTCTCTAACCACTGACCAATTTTCGTGAAAATCGATGAAGGTTCACCGAAATTGAAGGTAATCGTTGATTTTTACCTTCAGTGACTGCACTATACAAAACAAATTGCAATTTACTGATCTAAATGCGCGTAATTTGGAAGGTTATAAATTATTAAATGACATGTAGTCGCCAAATAATTAGTTTAACGCATTTTAAGTACAACTTTCTCTTAAGCCGGGAAGATAGGGTGGTTTTCTGGCGAAGGGGTTGTAGCTCAATAATCGAAATGCTCTTGATTTAATAGTTTATTCTTAGAGTATATAAGCTATAGGAATTATATTCGCAATACGATATATTTTAAGTTTTCTCAGCATCTTTCTCTTAAGTTAAATCAATTAAAGGGTTGTTTGGGGGTGAAGGGGATGAGCTCAAAAATCGAAACTATATAATTTCAAGAGCTCATAAATAGCTCGTAATTCTGCCGCAAAAACCGATTCAATATTCCTATTTTTAAGTAGTGGGGGGGCTTACTCAGCCCCCCCCCCCCACTAGGGTATTAAATTCCTGCTCAGTGGAACGAGCTCAAAATTTTTAGTTTGCGGAATATGAGAGCTCATAAATAGCTCATAAATCAGGGCTATTTGTTTTTTAATTTTTGCAAGTGGGGGGGGGGGCAGCTCAACACGGGTAATTGATTTGAATTCTGCAAATTGCAAACGAAAGCTACAGTAACACTTCTATACGCAAAAAAATTTCAACCTGCTATCTGCTTTATTTTCAGTCCTGTAACATTTTGAAAAAATGAATTTTTTTTGCGAAAGCTGGATTGCAAAATTTATTTTGCAAAATCTATTGAACCGATTTTAATAAAGTTTGCAGTATTGTTTTACTGTATCATAAAATTTTTCAGGGTGAAATATGAAGGTCCTAAGTGTAGCGTAAATGGTTGAAAAACGTAAAATGCGAATACTTGTTTTTGTATGTTTTTTTCGCAATTATTGCTATTTTGCAACAAGGGTGACTATTTTTTAAATTTTTAGCTAACTCTATATTGTAGGAAATTTAATTATGCAGCCTTTATGTCAGTACAACTTTTCTCGGAAATAAATACTTTTAAAGTTATAATCAAAAAACCAAGACAAAAATGGAATTTCTCCTTCATTTTTTGACATTTTAATTATTTAAACAATGTTCCGGACCTTTTTGAGAGGGAGGATAACTCAAATATTATTATTTGAGTTATTTTCAAGCAATTTCTGCAAAAAAATTTGAGTCACCTCTCAACGTCCAAATGTACTAATATTTTTACAGATGCGCCCTGGTCTATACCTACATTTCGTTTCATTTCGATTTTGACATTTCAAATATTCAATATGTCACGATTTGGTTGTAATACTGATGAGAATATTAATGAAATTATCGAATCAAATATACCAAAGAATACTGTTTACAGTAAAAAATTTGTATGGAAAGCGTTTATGGACTTTTTCAATGATAGAAAATATGAATTCCAGCAAAAAATTTTCTATCCGAATAACCCTCGAACATTGATAAATGCTCAAAAATTTTTTAACAACTTTCTCAAGCTTGTTGCTTACAGGCAACAGACCTCCGCCTACGGCGTCGGTCTGTTTCCAAGCAACAAGCTTTCGAAATCTGTCAAGGTTGCCAGGTCAAAAAACTAAAAATCACCAGACAATTGCTTCAAAAGTTGCCAGATTTTGTTAAAAATCACCAGATTGTTATGAGTATGCGCAGTAACGAAAAATGTGTTACTGCGCATAATTTTGCGCATGCGCATACGCGTAACCATTCGAGAACGGTAATGTGAAGGGTTGGAACAAACCTAATAAAACAATTAGAATACCAATGAAACGATTTTTTTTTTGTAAAATATAATGCAAAATGTAGGTGTTCATTTTTATGAAAGGTATGTACTGATAATCCCGACAATATAGATTATTCAAATCTTAACGTTTTATGTCTTAAACTTGGCCTTACAGACGACCCTCGTCGATCAGGGTGTTATACAAAATTCTTTTGTTGGAAACCTTGTAATTTTTGATCATGCTAATAAATTTTTAATACAAATTAAAATTGAAAAAATAGTTCCAATAACCTTTGAGATTTTAGATGATCAAACCAACACAAAACGTGACAAAACTACAAAATATGAAGAACAGTAATCACTTAAAACTCTACAGCTGACACAAGAAATATAAAACTGATACATTGAAAATTGATATGTTGATATTAACTGAACTGGTTTGTTTATAAAACCAAGACATAAATTATTGGAAGTGCATGACACGTGCAAGAGTAGCCTAAACTTCGGGAGATCCCCGGTTGAACATCACAGAGGCGGATCATTTTATATTACAAATAAGACTTTTTGTATGATATGAATATTAGGCAATTCTTAATAACGAATAACAAACATATATTCGTACTTTTTAAATAAAAAAATATAATATAGATAAGGTCAAAAAATCACCAGATATTAAGCTTTTTAAAAAAGTTTTCACCATATCACCAAATGGGTTAGAAAATCACCAAATCTGGTGATTTTTCACCAGACCTGGCAACCTTGAAATCTGTTATAAAATTTTTTCGAACAATTATCAATGTCCTTGGGTTATTACTACTGAAAATGAATCGTACCGCATGGGAAAAGTTATAGCGGACGGACTACATATAGTTATGTCTATGTGTTCTGTAAATTTTGCATTATCAACATTGTCCTGTGTCCGTGGCGTGGGTGTGTAATTTGAAATAAAAAAAACAAATTGGGTACGTATGTATGAATTATAATTGACAAGTTCTAATTCATATCATATGATTATATAGAAATTTATTTCCAATACTTTGTAAGCGTTAAGATGTTTTACTTTTTGCAAAAGGAAGGATAGATTTTTGTACCACAAATTGAACGAGGAATTATAAAAGTTTTTTTATTTGAAATAGGGTAACGGGTACAGTGGTTGGCCACTTAAGAGATTTCAAATTAAATTAAAATTGTAAATTGGTATATTTTAATGTGAAATATTTTGTAAGGGTTTTTTAATAACAATGAAATATCAAATTTTATAAAAACTCAGGTTATTTTAGTAAAAATAATAATGTACATAAAAAATTAACACAAATTTAAAAAAATACAAAATTACACAGTTATTGGCCACGCAAACATAGTTATTGGCATATCGAATTACAGTTATTGTCCACTCATACAATTCCTAATTTTCTTTTTTTGATGTGCAGTTAGGGCACACAAAACTATTTAGATTTTCAATTTCTTGTTGTTTTTTAACACAACTACCAATATGGGAGCCTCTAACACAAAATAAACATTTTATTCCAACTTTTGATTTAGAAATATTTTAGCAACAAGAATAGCACAATTCTGTATACAAAAGATTATTATTTACAGATATGTTGGTGTTGTCTGATTGTTTCACCAATATATCTGAAAGAATTTGTATTTTTTCATGTTCTGGATATCCCTCTGTTTCGAAAAACAACTTTCTTTTAGCCGACTCACCAGCACGTTTTTCTTTGCTGCTTTCCAAATTTGTAGCTTTGCTTTGGGAAGTATTCCTCAAATTTTATGAATTCTTTTTGTTGGAGACATCAAAAGATACGTTATCAATTGAGGGCAGAATAGCGTTTTCCTCTACAGAATCAGGAAATTGGTTCCGTGGCAGTTCGTGGTTTTCTTTGGCGTTAATCACTTCTGGTATATGTACTCTAACTCCACTTCTCAAAGTAGTGCTTTTAATTGTATGATCAAGAAGTGTGTCTGATTTAAAAGTATTTGTATCTACAATATCACCTGTATTTAGTGTAACATTTTCTTTATTCTTCACAACATTTTGACATTTTTTGCTCTCGGAATTGGCTCTTGTGGCAATTTTTTTTATTACTTTCTTCTTGGTTTCTTTATTTTGTTTACCTTTATTGTTTGCGTTTGCGTCAATTCGCTTTTGTTTTCGTCTAATTTTATTTTTTCTTGTTCGTCTTTCTCTTCAATTTTACGCCTCTCTGCATTTTGACGATCTGAAGAAGTGAGCACGAAAGGCAACCGTTCTGTTTGCTTTTTACCCTTTCTTTCTGGGGTTTTTGGCCAAAAAAGAATTTGTCAATTGAGGTGTCCATTTCTTTATATAATGAGTTGTCTTGATTTACTAAAGGCAGATTATCGGATGTCGATTGAATATCTAAAGTTATTGTATCTTCTGTGACAATAGTATCTTTTCGTTTGGGTTTTCTCGTCTAAACTTTAATACTGCCCGGTTCCAATTTGCCTGTAATGGTTTAAATGCAGCAACATCTGCAGGCTGTATAATTCTGGTCGCATTGGGATATAATGCCACTAAAATAATTTGTAACTTTGAGCATAATTCACTGGTTTGAATGGTTAAGTGAGTTTTATGTCCATCAACGAACAAAATGACTGGGAATTTAGCGTTTTTTGCACCTAGGTACTTATATAAGACTTTCCTATGTATTCATAGAAGTTTTCATTCTTCATCCATCCCGTATCGCTACAGCCTATGCCCCATTCTCGAGGAACTGAATTTATAACATTGCTAGGAAGTTGTTTGTAAGGGTAAATAATTATCGGTACTGTAATTTCTTCAGATGCTGCAAACCTAAACATAACCGTCAAATTAACTTTGGAGTGATGTTCTATTTGATATACATTTTTACTTCCCTTTACAGCCAACACTCGTTTATTTTTGGGACACAAGAGGAAGCAGGTTTCATCCCCATTAAAAACACGTGAAGGGTCTTGAAGAATATCAATGTAACGTTTACGGTGTAAATATTCTTGAACACCGGTGAACCATTTTCTTATATCTTTTTCAGACACAACTGAACTTGCTGCTGTTACCGCTTCTGGAGTTCGCTCGCTTAAATCTGGATGTCTCTTTAAAAAGGATCTATACCAAGCTCTTCCGGGCCGATTGTCAGTAAAAGGATTAGCACGTGGATTTGCATCAAGAAAACTTTTAACTGAGTCTTGTATATTTTCCACTCTTACTGGAAAACCTTTGTCTTGGCATGTTACGATCCAATTCTTTAAACGATTCTCTTCCTCCAAAGAAAGAATAAGATTGGGAGCAAGGTTAGTTTTTTCATTAAATTTTTCGCTTGCTTTAAACTGCAGTGTTGCTCTTGGCACATTAAATTGTTCAGCGGCTTTCCGTTGGCTCATGCAATTTTCTATGGCCTGATAAGCAGACTGAAGATCTTGTTCTGTATATTTTTTGTGATACGTTTTATCTTTCCGGATATTTGGCATTTTTTATTCTAAAAATAAAAATCATTTAATAGTATCTAATAATGTTATCTACAATACGGACGTTTCAAATTTGATTCAGATTGCCCGCATTGGCATTAATTTTATAACAACTAAAATAATTGTAATTTTATAAAAACGAATCCGGACAAAAAATATATTCTTATTACACATTACAGTTATTGGCCACCCTGTGGTTTATTGATTGGCAGTCGGCCAACCACTAGTTATTGCCATAAAAACTAAGAAAAAATGCTTGAAATATGTTGTGTTGGGCCAAACTAAGCTAAAAGAGCCTAAATTATAATAAATATTTTAATTTAAAGTAGGTACAGTAATTGGCCTGTAGGCCAATCATTATAATGCGGACATATTTAAGATACAGTGCTTGGCCACTAAAATTTACGGCCAAAAAATTATAACCTTACTATTAAAACCACCGATAACGTAAGATGTACCCCACTAAATCATCACAAAACATTAATATAAGCAGATACACAATATTATTAGCCAAGATAACTCACCTCATGAATGGCCTTCCTTAACAAATTCTTTAAAAAACTCTTAAAACTGGATGCACCTGTTAAGCTTCGAACAACACACGCTGTCACAACTAGACAATATTAACTGAGAGAGATAATGGCTAAACCAAATATATAGCAATGTTGCCGAATTGCAATGCAAATACATTTATTTCCTTATACTTTCTAAAAATCTTAATATTTCGGATTTTTGTGAAAGTGGCCAATCACTAGTGACCGGCCAACAACTGTATCCGTTACCCTATCTCAGTGGCGTACTATGTTTTCTTAAAAAAATTCAGACCATTACCTGTATTCGCGCTAATGGTAGATATAAAACTCTTAATTCTATGTGAAAAAATGCGCAATAATTACCTCTTAAAATCCATCAAATTTCATTTGCATAACACAACCGGTATTAAAGCAATAAATAAATCGTCCGTTTGTAAGAAAATTTTTAACACCCCGTATCTCGGAAACGAAGCATTTGCAGACATACGTTTATAGAGCAAACTGTCATTATTTTTTCATATAGAATTACCCCTTAAAGTTTGTCGAATTTATTTAGAAACACCCTGTATATAAGGATTTCCATAGTTTTCACTGTATTCCTTTACTCAACCGTTCTCTTCAGTTCGGGGTCTGCATCTCTTCCTTCTTACTATCGGGCTCCAATCTGTTATTCTGTTTAATCTTATTTTAATTTGCTCTTCTGACATGTCCGTACCAAGTTAATCTCTTTTGTTCTATGTAGTCTATTATCTCTTGAATTCATTACCATTATTTTCTTAATCTCTATGTTATTTATTTTATCTCTTCTGCAGCTTCTCCTTAGGAATTCCATCTCTGTTGCTGTTAATGTTTTTATCCCAGAGTACCGGGTTCAATTTTAGTATGCAGTCTACTGTTTGTCCTAGTCTATCGAGGCATAGGCCTACTCATGAGATAATTTAAAAATTAATGAATGATTTTTAATTGAATTTACATGGATGGTCTATCTATCTCTCTCCCTCCGCTGCATCTGTGTCTGTGTCGTTCCATTACTCCCCCCTCTTGATAGATACGCTCACACTTGTACGACAGACAAAGATAGCTAGATCACCGTACTTGATATTGGCGTTGCACCCCGATGCATTGAGTGGCATATCCCTAGCCTGGTCTAGTGGTCTATTGTTAATATGTCTATGGCCCTACCCCTATATATCGTAGCGCACTATAGAGTCATAAATGATGATTTTTTTGCATTATTATTTGATAAAAATACTTACAATGTACTAGTTATATTGTTCGACAGAATTTTTAGGGCACCTACTCCAGTTGTCGGACGCATCAAAGTTTAGAAACCTCTATATTCACAAAACGCCCCCCTCCTAAAAATTTTCCGAAATAAAGAAGTTGTCCGACACGACATGAATAACTGAATAAAAAAGTCTCATTTTAGAAGTTATAATTCTTTATGCACCATTGAGAAAAATGTTGAGAGCAAATTTTTATAACAGCGACAGTATGAAGTAGGTATCCGCATAAACAGTATGCAAATAAAATGTGAAATAGCATACCTATATTGTTCGTCCGCTATAACTTTCCCATGCGTCACGATTAAGTTTCAAACAAATTAAGTCAAAACATAAAGTGAAACGTACGCCGATGTGTGTAGTATATAGTATACAGTATACAAAATGTATATACACATCGACGTTCGTTTGACTTTTTGTTTTGACTTAATTTGTATGATTATTTCATTCATAGGAGATTCTGACCAATAGAAAGCTGCAGAAATGCAAATTAAGGTGATAATTTTTGATAATATCCCGTTGTCAAGTATATTACGTCAGATGCCCTTCGTTGCTACGTAAAAATACATTCAGTGACATTAATGACAATTAATGTTTTAAAAGTTATAAAAGTGATGACTTTCAACCGTAAAATATTTTATATCAACTATGTATTTAACAGTACTAATTTGTACTTACATAAATAAATTACAATAAAATTTTGGTTTGGAACAGTTTTATTCATGAAATAATCGCAACAAATTGCACTCGATCTCTAAAATTAATATAGAATTTTAGAGCTCTTGTGCAATTACTACTGATTATTTCATTCATAGGAGATTCTGACCAATAGAAAGCTACATAATTAAAAATTAAAGTGATAATTTTTGATAATATCCCGTCGTCAGATGCCCTTCGTTGCTACGAAAAAATACATTCAGTGACATTAATGACAATTTAAAAGTTATAAAAGTGATGACTTTCAGCCGTCAAATATTTATAACAACTGTTTGTTTAATTGTACTAATTTGTACTTACATAAATAAATTACAATAAAATTTTGGTTTTGAACTGTTTTATTCATGAAATAATCGCAGCAAATTGCACTCGATCTCTAAAATTATTATCGAATTTTTGCCCTCGTGACACTTTGACATAATTATGATTCAGATCACTCCCCTTCGGGTCGTGAAATTAAAACTGTCAAAGTGTCACTCGGGAAAAATTCGATAATTTTAGAGCTCTTGTACAATTACTACTGAAAATGAATCGTGACGCATGGGAAAAGTTATAGCAGACGAACTATATCATCATTCTCTTTGCCTTATCCCTATGCGGGGTCGGCTTCCCTAATTGCATTTCTCCACGCAATTCTATCTTGGGTCATATCAATGTTAATACCCTTTACCAACATATCCTGCCTTATCGTTTCCCCCCAGGTCTTCTTTGGTCTTCCTCTCCTACTGCTTCCAGGAATCTGCACTTCAGCTATTCTTCGTATTGGGTGATTAACGTCTCGACGTTGAACATGACCAAACTATCTTAACTTATGCTCTCTCATTTTGGTATCAATTGGTGCCACACCTAGACTTCTCTTAATATACTCATTTCTAATTTTATCCTTATTTATCACTCCACTCATCCATCTAAGCATTCTCATTTCCGCCACATGCATTCGTTGTTCCTCTTTCTTTTTCACTACCCAACATTCAGTTCCGTACATCATCGCCGGTCTAATGGCTGTTTTATAGAATTCTCCCTTCAGCTTCATTGGAATTTTTCTGTCACACAACACACCACTCGCTTCTTTCCACTTTATCCATCCAGCTCTAATTCTACTGCATGCATCTCCATCTATTTCTCCATTAATCTGTAATACCGATCCTAGGTACTTAAAACTACTGCTCTTCACAATCATTTCACCATCCAAAGATACCATTTTATTTGTAGTAACTCCATCTTTAAATGAACATTCCAAATACTCTGTTTTTGTCCTACTAAGTTTTAAACCTTTTTCCTCCAGAGCTTGTCTCCACTGTTCCAGTTTTTGTTATACGTCTCTTTCACTATTTCCTATTAACACTACATCATCAGCATACATTAGGCACCAAGGAATGCTACCCTGTACTTTCGCTGTTATCTGGTCCAAAATAAATGAGAATAAATAAGGACTAAGTAGCGAGTCTTGGTGCAATCCTACTTTCACCTGAAATTTATCAGTCTCTCCCACACCTGTCCTAACACTAGTCGTTACTCCCGCATACATATCTCTCACAATCTTTACATATTCGCCAGGGACTCCTTTCTTATTGAGTGCCCACCACAGAATATCTCGAGGAACTCTATCATATGCTTTCTCAAGATCAATGAATAGCATATGAGCGTTGGTCTCTTTATTTCTGTATTTTTCCATCAGTTGCCTTACAATGAAAATTGCATCTGTTGTTGATCTGCTCTGCATAAAGCCAAATTGATTCTCGGATATTTCGGTTTCTTCACGTATCCGTCTATCAATTACTCTCTCCCATATTTTCATGGTGTGGCTAAGTAGTTTTATAGCCCTGTAGTTTGTACATTGTTGTATGTCTCCCTTGTTTTTGTAGACAGGTACTAATATACTGCTTCTCCATTCGTCTGGCATTTGTCCAACTTCCATAATTCTATTAAATAGACCTGCTAGCCAACTTATTCCTGTCTCTCCCAATGCTCTCCATACTTCCCTAGGAATGTCATCTGGTCCGACTGCTTTTCCTTTCTTTATTTTTTAAAGCGCTTGAGCCACTTCCTCGTTTGTTATTCTGATAACCATTGCTGTTACTTTCTCCATTAACTCCACAGACTGTCTGTCAAATTCTTCATTTAATAAACTGTCAAAATACTTTCTCCATCTCTTTTTGACATCCTTTTCGTGAATTAGTATTTTATTATTTTCATCTCGGATACATCTATCTCTACATATCTGATTAAAATCTCTTGCTTTCTTTGCTCTCTGTTTGGATATTTTATATATATCTTTGCTTCGCCTTCCCTGGTATCAAGTTGATCGTATAGGTTTTGATACGCTTCTGCTTTAGCTTTTGCTACTGCTACTTTCGCTTCCTTTTTGGCGACCATATAGTTAGTTAGTTAGTAGCAGACGAACTATAATAGAGTATCAATGCAAATAAAATGTGAAAAAAATATATTGATGTTTATAGTAAATATATTTATTAAGAAATGATTGGGAAAACCCAATAGTTGGCTGTATACCATAGTTTAAAAAACTCATACAGAAGTAAAAACTTCAACTTGTATTCTGGTATAAAATCGTTTATTAAAAAACTATCTAAAAAGTCATCCAAATGGATTGCAAAACGTTTTCGTTCTAATTCAGATGTTCTGAATTAGAACGAAAACGTTTTGCAATCCATTTGGATGACTTTTTAGATAGTTTTTTAATAAACGATTTTATACCAGAATACAAGTTGAAGTTTTTACTTCTGTATGAGATATTTATTATAATTTTTGTGTCTTTGGATTTGTCTTCGTTGGGAATAGTATAAAACATGAAAAAAAAAAAATTAAAAATGTTTGTAAAAAATCTGACGTTTTTAGATATTCTACGATTCATCAAGGGAACAGCAATTGCGGGGAGGCTACAGTTCATAAAAAATGACGTATTAACGTTATTTTTAATTTTTGGTATTATTTTAAGTGTTAAAATTAGTTAAATATTTAAATAAGAATACAAATAAACTGCTATATTTATTTCGTTTAAATCATAATAATAGAAATATAACTTCTTACATGCGTACAAAGTACTCACATTCTTTTTTTTTTAATGATGTGCTCAAAGAATATAATTGTTTCAATTTTTTAGAGGGTTTACCTGAGGTATGCCTCATATATATTTGGTGCTCACCACGCAGTAACAACTTTTTTCTTTATGAGTGGTTTCTTGGTAGGTTATCTCTACTTCAAACGAAAAATTTTGCCTTGGAAGTTGCAGATAAAATATGTCCCTCTGATGTATATTCATCGATATATTCGGTAAGTTAAATCATTACTTTTTTTTACATGATGACTCTCTTGGTTTTTCTTACACTATTTTTTTGTTCTTTGAAATATCGTACTTACGGTAAATTACAAAAAATACGCATATATAATAGTCCAGAAAGCTACTGCGCATCCGCTAGGAAAAATATTCTAATTCGGATTTTTTGCACAATCTTACTCAAAAAGGACTCCTTTTAACAAATTTGCATGTTGCCAGGACCAAAAGGTGTTCAAAAATTTTTTAAACGTTTTTCTTTTTGTTTTTTTTTTCCTAAAATTATTTTTTTTTGCACGGAAAAAAGTTTTTTTTATAATTTTTGGATCATTCCAAACAGAAAAGGTCTTTAGTGACTTTTCTCTAAAAATGATAGTTTTTGACATATAAGTGATTAAAAATTGAAAAATTGCGAAATCGGCCATTTTTAACCCTCAAAAACTATGTGAAAAACTGAAAATTTGAATGTTACCAAGGTAGGTAGATATTCTTTAAACATCGATTGATGAAATCCCGAAGAGTTTTTTGCAATACAATATTCAAAACTCCTTTGTTTTTTAATTGCTAATCAAGCGTGCGCGACACTATTTTCCACCGACGCGACAGTATGGTGCAAATGAAAAGAATAAATTCGTTATTTCGTAAACCGGCGACTTTAAGGAAAAATACCGAAATAGGTCGATTTTTATTTTTAAGTTATGATATTGTGGCATATATGGTATACTTGTGACGTCATCCGTCTGGGCGTGATGACGTAATCGATGTTTTTTTAAATGAGAATATAGGTCGTGTGGTAGATCATTTGAAAGGTTCTTCAATTCTCTATTCAGCAATGTAAACATTTACATAATTATTTGTACAGGGTGTCCTTCTACTTCTTTTTTTGTCAAATAATTTAATTCAATAAAAAATTTTTGGACATCCTGTATAAATAATTATGTAAATGTTTATATTACTGAATAGAGAATTGAAGAACCTTTCAAATGAGCTAGCACACGACCCCTATTCTTATTTAAAAAATCATCGATTACGTCATCACGTCCAGATGGATAACGTCTATACCATATATGCCACAATATCATAAATTAAAAATAAAAATCGACCTGTTCCGGGATTTTTCCTTAAAGTCGCCGGTTTACGAAATAACGAATTTATTCCTTTCATGTGCACCATACTGTCGCATGTCGGTGGAAAATAGTGTCGCGCACGCTTGATTAGCAATTAAAAAACAAAGGAGTTTTGAATATTGTATTGCAAAAACTCTTCGGGATTTCATCAATTGATGTTTAAAGAATATCTACCTACCTTGGTAACATTTAAATTTTCAGTTTTTTACATAGTTTTTGAGGGTTAAAAATGGCCGATTTCGCAATTTTTCAATTTTTAATCGCTTATATGTCAAAAACTATCATTTTTAGAGAAAAGTCACTAAAGACCTTTTCTGTTTGGAATGATCCAAAAAACATAAAAAAACTTTTTTCCATGCAAAAAAAATTATTTTAGGAAAAAAACAAAAAAAAAAACGTTAAAAAAATTTTTGACCACCTTTTGGTCCTGGCAACATGCAAATTTGTTAAAAGGAGCCCTTTTTGAGTAAGATTTTGCAAAAAATCCGAATCAGAATATTTTTCCTAGCGGATCCGCAGTGGCTTTCTGGACTATAAGTTGGGTAGTATGTATAAAGTGGTTGAAGTAGGTAGTCTAAGATCCGACTCTAGGTCGACCTTCACCCATCTGCTTTAAGGATGAAACATTTATTTTTATTAAATTTCTTCTTCTTCTTTATTCCATCTGCTATCGGAGGTTGTATATCATAATGGCTATGGTCACTTTGTTGGCTGCTGCTCTGAACAGTTGCAATGAACTACAGTTAAACCATTCTCTAAGGTTCCTCAGCCAGGAGATGCGTCTTCTTCCTATCATTCTTCTTCCTTGGATCCTTCCTTGCATAATAATTCAAAGCAACGCATATTTTTCTCCTCTGGTAATGTGACCAAAATATTCCAGTTTTCTTGTTTTTATACATTGCTATACACGAAGCTGCAAAAAATCTTGAGAATTTCCAACACCCCCAAAAAGTTGCCTTCTTCATCGACTGCCAAGCCGCAATCCTCGCTCTGTCGACAAATCGATATACCGACTGTGTCAAAACAATATCTTGCCGCGTTCAACTATCGAACTTGCTGGAAAAAGGGTGGCTGATTACTCTACAATGGATCCCTAGTCATGTCGGTGTTGAAGGAAATGAAGCGGCAGATGAACTTGCAAAAAAAGGCACTTTTCTTCCACAGCCCCCTAGCTTCCAATCGTACACATCAGCAAAATCCACCATTAGAAGAGGAATCAAAGCGAAGATAAAAGAGCAGCAAATACAAGCCGGCGCTGGAAAATCTTGGGCCCACCTAATAGATTCACCAATCCCTCGCAACTTGCCGAGACCCATTAGTGTAGCCGTGTTCAGAACAACTACGGGACATGACTACCTAGCTTCCCATCTCCCTGTCCACTATGTAATCAGCCCCAGATGGATGCTGCTCACCTCCCAGTGTGCCCAGCCCTGATAACAGACCCACCCGAGGAGGATGAAGATCGCCTACGAGAAACGGCTCGTCTATACTGGTCAGCGCGCCACCAAATGGCTAACATGCCAAGGGTGGGCGTTGGCTAGTAAGAAGTAAGTACCTAAGTGTTTTTATACGGTTCATAATTTGTAACTCCTTATTTAAACATCGTAGCACTTCAACTTCAACATTGGTATAGCTTTGAACCCACTGAATTTTCAATATTAATTTCTTTGCTTTGGTCATTTTTGTCATCAATCCAGGTTTATAGATATTTTTGCTTTTTTTATTTGGGTTTGCTCTATCATTAGCCTTTCATTTCTATGTTGTGTTTTTGAGACAATCATAAATTTAGTTTTTTCCTTGTTTATTTTTAGTCCATATCGAATGCAATAATCGTTAATTCTATTTATCAATTCTTGTAGCGATACCAGGGTGTCTCCCGTTATAACGGTGTCATCAGCTAATCTTATGTTATTTACTATTCTTCCGTTTATAGAGGTTCCATTACTTAGTTCCGCTATCGCTTCCTGAAAATATAGCTTCACTGTAAACGTTAAACAGTAGCGGCGACAGAAGACAACCCTGTCTTACTCCTCTCTTTATATCAATATTCTCGGACTCTTGTTCTTTTATCTTTATATTGGCCTTTTGATTCCAATACTGGTTGATGATAATTTATAAATCTCGTCTGTCTATATCTCTGTTTTTCAATAATTCTATTAGTTTTTCATGTCGTACCCTGTCGAACGCTTTTTCGAAATCGATGAAACAGGAATAAATATCCAGGTTCATATCTAAGCAGCTTTGAGAGAGGACCTTAAACGCAAGCAATGCCTCTCTTGTTTCAAGTCCTTTGCGAAACCCAAATTGGGTATCATCCATATCATCTCCTAGCTTTCTGTATAATCTTCCATGAATCCACCTTTAGAAATATTTTGAGGGTATGGCTTATTAGTGATAAGTGTCCTATAGTCCGAACAATCTTTGGCATATATTGTTTTTGGTATTGTTACAAAGGTGGACACCAACCGTTCCTGAGGGATTTTTTCGGTTTTATATACTTCATTAAACAGATCCAGTAGTACAGGTAGAGTTTCATCATCTAGACATTTCAGTAATTCCTCAGGCATTTCGTCTGGACCTACAGTTTTTTCGTTTTTTGCGTTTCGTATTGCTTGTTCGATTTCTTCCATTATGATCTCTGGTCCCGTTTCGCTGTTGATTTTGTCCGGTTCTTGTCTATTATCCTCAAACAGATCTGTTATGTATGTCTTCCACTTTTTTAATTTCTCTTTGACTTCTATAATAATTTTTCCATTTATGTGTTTAAGAAGGCTATCTTTCTTTTTTCTTATGCATGTTAAAGCTAGCATGCTTTTTACAATATTCTTTTATTTCACTGCATTGATTTGTCAGCCAGGTGGATTTGGCATCTTTTATTTTCTTTCCTATTAATCTCTGTATTTCTTTGTAAGTTGCCTTACTCCTGCCTTAATGTTTCCTTCTTTCCTCCATTAGCTCTAGGATTTCTGAAGTCATCCATCTTTGTTTTTTTTATATTTGTCTGTAATATTTTCTCTCCTGCCTCTACTAACGTTTCTTGTATTATGTTCCATTTGTCATTACCATATGTTGTTTTTATCACGTCTTGTTTGATTTTAATTAAGTTATCATTTATTTCTTGTTTTAAACTCTGGCGTATAGGTTCTTCTTTTATCTTTGAGACATTAAATCGTGGTATATTTCTTTATTTTTGGATCTTCTTCAATTTTATCTTCAATACGCCCAGTGGCGTAACAAAATCCGTCGCCCCCCCCCCCCGCAGAATTGGAAATGAGGCCCCCTTTAAAAAATTGCTAAATGTGTAAAACATGTGTAAAAACACTTATATGTGATATAGCCCAGTAAATGAACGTGAAATACGGCGATACCGTGTAATTTTCAGTATCACCACCGAAGTGGTTAAGTCAATACTTTTCGAGTTATTTACGAGAAAAAATGTTTATTGTTTAACAAAAAAAACACGTTTTAAGGCGGTTTTTCGCAAATAACTCAAAAAGTAAGTATTTGACCGAAAAAAATATTCTTAGCAAAAATATAGCTTATAAATATGAAAGTCTATCGACCTACTAAAAGCAAAGTTGTAGCTCTTGAGAAATTGTTATTATTCGTCAAATTCCAAATCATATCAACATAAAAAAACCAAAAAATGAAGCATTTTTCGAAGAAAACTTATTGAAACCTTTTTAAAGTGTTTATAAAACGTCTTATTTTTATCTTCTCTATAAAAATTTCTAGTATCAAAATTAAGCGAATTACGCTCAAAATACAGTTAAGCCCGAGAGGGGGGGGGGATGAACTTTATTATGATACATGCATAGCTTAGACTACCTCATACTTTACCTCGTTCAACACAACCTTTACTACCGTTCAGCACAAAGCTAAAAACATTTGAACTGCAAATATTTAAATTTATATTTTTTTAAAAGTTGCGTTAGGGCATGGCCTCTCTCTGAATCTGCCCTTGTTAATACTTTTTAAGTTATTTGTAAAAAAGGGCATTTTTCCAAAATAAAAAAACTTTTTTTACTATAAAACCAAATTTTTTCAAAAAGAAGAACTTTGATCCGATCGTACTTACAGATCATATAGGGGAAGATTTTCAGGTTTTTTTCAAAAAAAGGGGCCAACTTTATTTTGAGCGTAACTCGGTTAGTTTTGATGCTAGAAACTTGCTATAAACGCTATAAAAAGCTTTAATGAGTTTTCCCCGAAAAGTGCTTTATTTTTTGGTTATTTCAGGTTGAAATATTCGATTTGGAATTGGACGACTTTTTGGACGAAGAACAATTTTTCATGAGCTACAACTTTGCTTTTACTGTGTCGATAGACTTCATGAATAATACACCATTTTTTTGTTTTTTTATAAGCTACATTTTTGCTAAAAATATTTATTCGATAAAATACTTATTTTTTGAGATATTTGCGATAAACCGCAACATTTTTTTCTCGCAATTAACTTAGGCAACGAAAAGTATTGACTCAGGTACATAAAGAAATTCTATAGAACAAAAGTTGCTTATAATTAGTCAATTTATCAAATTCCGTACTTATTTTAAAGGTATGTTTTTCGCCCCCGAGAAAGAGTGACTTTTACCCCCCAAGTAAAAGCAACCAACGGCACAAATCCAACTTTGAAGGGTAGGATAAGTAGAACCTAAATCTAAATCTAAATTGGAAAATTGGCCTAATCTACCTCCCAACAGTGTTATCGTAATTGACAATGTACCTTATCATAAGTTTATTTATTTATATATAAATTTTGAAGATATTCTTCTTTAGCGGCGAATCGACAGAGGGTAAAATTGTACATGACCGCGCGCCTGCGCACACTGACAGCAGTATGTAGTTCATTGCTAATCTTTCAAGATAGGTATGTATGTATCTGTAACCGTGCAAATAAGTCATTAAAAGAATATATTAGTGTTTTTAGTAAATGTATTATTTATTATAATTCTTGTGTTTTTGGATTTGTGTTTCTCTGTAGTAAAATAATAAAATATGTAGGCATAACATTTTTACACTTTGTCGCCGTGTTGTGTAATTATATCCGAAACTTACGTGTCAATTTAAGTGGCTCGATGGCGTAGTTGGCAGAGCGGTGGGCCAGAGAATGGAAGCACGTGGGTTCTAATCCTGGACGATTCATATTTTTTTTTATTTTTCGTTATTTTAATAAACATTTTTTGAAAGTAGTAGATAAGAAAGTTAGTTTAATTTTTAAATAAAATACAAATAACCTTTTAAGTATATTTACTTCGTTTAAATTACCTATATCATAGAAGAATATCTTCTTACGTGCGTACAAAGTACACACACATTCTTTTTTATATATAAAATATATAAAGGATATACAATATACAAATAAATTATATAAACCGAAATGTGTTAAATTTGCTGTTGATTTCATTATTAGAAATAACAGATAATTATTATTGAGGATTATTTCATTTCAAAAGAGGCATTATTTGACGCTGCCATAGAATCATGTACTACAGTCGAACCCGCTTATTAGAATACCGGTTATAGGAATATCCCGGTTTAAGGAATAGAAATTTGAGGTCCCGAAACGTTTTTACTAGCTATCAATGATCGGTTATTGGAATATCTTGGTTATAGAAATACTTTTATTTGGCACGAAAGCCATTCCAATAAGCGGGTTCGACTGTATTAATTTAGGTGAAGACTGATCTCTCTCTTCAATCCTGACCCCCCAGAGGGAGTGTCGTGGTCGATGTGATGTCGTGTATTGTCCGTCTCCTAAGATCTCTGTCTCTGGCCATTTGTTTTAACTCATGCATAGGTCTTTTGCATATTCCCGTAATTTTATCGATCCATCTTGTTGGGAATTTTGCTCGCGATCTTCGGCCTTGTTTCCATATTTTCTGTGTTTGATCTCATAACATGTCCAAAGTATTTTAATTGTTGGAGATGAACATTACTGGAGAGTCGTTGGCTAACTTTTAGCTCTTTTAAAATTGAATTATTTTTCCTACGGTCGGTCCAAAGAATTGGTAACCTTCGTCTTCAACAGAACATTTCAGTGGCGTCTATCGTTCTTCTTTCCGATTGTCTCAGGGTCCAAGATTCACATCCATAGGTCAGTATTGGGAATATTGAGCAGTTGATCAACCTCACCTTCAACGTTCTTGAAATTTGGCAGCCCTTCCATATTGTGGTCATTTTTGCTGTGGCAACTTTTGCGAGATCACATCTACGTTTTATTTCTTCCTGCAGTGACCCTGTGATTGTGATCAATGATCCCAGATATAAGTATGAGCTCACAACCTCAAAAGCGGTCAATTGAGGTTATGAGTGGATGATTGTTATGTAGTATATCCACTATCATGATCTTTGTCTTTGATATGTTTAATTGCAGACCAAATATTTGATTTTTTTGTTTTCGACCAGTCGTATAAGATCAATCAGTTCTGCTTGACTGATTGACTGTTTGCAAGATGGACTGTGTCATCTGCGAAACGTGGGTTGTTTATCTTATGACCATTTATTGAGATGCAATTTTCCCATTCTTGAAGTGCTCTTATCCTAATATGCTCGCCGTATACAGTATGGTTTTATGGATTCTGCAATCTACCGGAAGGGCAATAAGCGTTTGCTTTGACAAATGTGAGATTGACATGCAGAGTATCACTCAAGTGAGTAATCTCCTTTAAAGAACTAGCTAAATTTAAATTTAGTGTTTTTTTTTGACAACGAGAGTACTTATTGGTGTCTATATGTCCTTAGAAGCTAAAACTTATCTGAGTCCTGTAGACAGGTCGGCAGGCAGCAGGCGTCCAAGTCTACGCACTTCGTTGACATTAGACGGTTGACCAACACGTTAGGGTGCACTGACACGCTTTCACTGTAACGAACACTGAACTGGTAGATCACTTCCTTGATGGATTCCAACTTGACGTCGTGTAGAATGAACCTGTTGGGGATGTAGAAAGGTGCATCGACGATGGTTAGCAACACTTTGTTTTGGAATCTTTGAAGGATGTCAATGTTGGAATTACTGGCGGTTCCCCAAAGTTGTATACCATATGTCCACACAGGTTTGAGAATGGCCTTATACAACAGTATTTTGTTGTCCAATGATAATTTAGATTTGCGTCCAATCAGCCAATACATTTTGCTAAATTTAAGACCGAGCTGTTTTCTTTTGGTGAATATATGTTTCTTCCAAGTCATCCGTCGGTCCAAATGGATGCCAAGATATTTAGCATCGTCAGCTTGTGGGAGGCATACAGTATGGTGAAATGAAAGAAATAAATTCGTTATTTCGTAATCTCACAACTTTAAGGGGATGGGTACGTATTTTCGGCTGCAATGCTATTCAAATGGGGATTCATTTTTTTTCGAATCCTGAGAAAACTAATAAGTATTTTTGAAAAACTTAAACGCAGAATGAAAGACTACGTTATTACCGAAGGCCGAAAGTCCCTGAAAACTTCTATATTGTTTAGTTTAATAAGTTAAGTAGTGAAAAATGAAGAGAAAATGTAGTGTGATATTTAATTTCAAATATCTTATTCAAAAGAAACTTTTTATTAATTCTAAGGGACTTTCGGCCCTCGACAATAATTTAGTCTTTCATTCTGCGTTTAAATTTTTTAAAAACATTTATTAGTTTCTTCAGGATTCGAAAATAAAATTAAAGCACTCATGGGAGTGCCGACAGAAGTGAAAACTTCACATAGTATATAAATTACGAGCTCAATGCTTTTTCCCCATCCAAAAAGAAGTGCTATACCTATATTATATACGCGTTGCGTACATTCTATGCTATTTATGTATACATACACATAATATATATACGTACGAAATTTAGTTCGGCAAAGTAATGACGGTCGCAAACTCAATACCTTTTCCCCATCTAAAAAGTGCACAACATCCCTAAAGAAGTTTTCACTTCAAACATTTATTGCGTCGAAGCAATGACGGTCGCTAATTTAATACTTTTTCCCCATCTAAAAAGTACACAACGTCCCTAAAGAAGTTTTTACTTCAAAAATTTATTTCGTCGAAGCAATGACGGTCGCTAATTCAATACTTCTTCCCCATCCAAAAAGGGCACAACGCGCCTAAAGAGGTTTTCATTTCAAAAATGTATTTCGCCGAAACCATGACGGTCGCTAATTCAACACTTTTTCCCCATCTAAAAAGTGTATGACGCCCCTAAAAAAGTCTCGGTTTCAAAAATATATTTCATCGAAACAATGACGGTCGCTAATTCAATACTTATTCTCCATCTAAAAAGGGCACAACGTCCCTAAAGAAGTCTTCACTTCAAAAATTTATTTCGTCGAAGCAATGACGGTCGTTAATTCAATACTTCTTCCCCATCCAAAAAGTGCACAACGTCCCTAAAGAAGTTTTCACTTCAAACATTTATTTCGTCAAAGCAATGACGGTCGCGAAGACAGTCGCTAATCCAATACTTTTTCCCCATCTAAAAAGGGCAAAACGTCCCTAAAGAAGTTTTCACTTCAAAACATTATTTCGTCCAAGCAATGACTGTCGCGAAGACGGTCGCGAATTCAATACTTTTTCCCCATCTAAAAAGGGCAAAACGTCGCTAAAGAAGTTTTCACTTCAAAACATTATTTCGTCCAAGCAATGACGGTCGCTAATTCAATACTTCTTCCCCATCCAAAAAGTGCACAACGTCCCTAAAGAAGTTTTCACTTCAAACATTTATTTCGTCAAAGCAATGACGGTCGCGAAGACAGTCGCTAATCCAATACTTTTTCCCCATCTAAAAAGGGCAAAACGTCGCTAAAGAAGTTTTCACTTCAAAACATTATTTCGTCCAAGCAATGACGGTCGCGATGACGGTAGCTAATTCAATACTTTTTCCCCATCTAAAAAGTGCACAACGTCCCTAAAAAAGTTTTCACTTCAAAAATTTATTTTGTCGAAGCAATGACGGTCACTAATTTAATACTTTTTCCCTATCTAAAAAGTGCACAACATCCCTAAAGAAGTTTTCACTTCAAAAATTTATCTCGTCGAAGCAATGACGGTCGCTAATTCAATACTTCTTCCCCATCCAAAAAGTGCACAACGTCCCTAAAGAAGTTTTCATTTCAAAAATTTATTTCGCCTGAGCGATGACGGTCGCTAATTCAACACTTTTTCCCCATCTAAAAAGTGCAAAACGTCCCTAAAGAAGTTTTCACTTCAAAAATTTATTTCGTCGAAGCAATGACGGTCGCTTATTCAATAATTCTTCCCCATCCAAAAAGTGCAAAACGTCCCTAAAGAAGTTTTCACTTCAAAAATTTATTTCGTCGAAGCAATGACGGTCGCTAATTCAATACTTTTTCTCCACTTAAAAAGCGCAAAACGTATCTAAAGAAGTTTTCACGTCAAAACAGTATTTCGTCGAAGCAATGACGGTCGCTAATTCAATACTTTTTCCCCATCTAAAAAGTGCTCTTTTTTCTCACGAGGGAAAACCAGGAAAAACCTCGTGATACTATCCCGACATCGTAAGTATTTGGGTTTACATTTAGTTTATTCTCAAAAATAATACCAAATTCTGACTTGATATTTTAAATTTTAAATAATACTAAAATACTAAATATGTACTAACTCGATATGTTACTGATTTACTAATTGTGGTATTTTCTTTCTATTGACTTCCTCGTTTAATATGGGTAACCACATCCTACTGCATTCTACCGAGGAATTTGCGACACAATTGGTTTCATTTAGCATAATTAGAGCCGCTTCTTTGATTTTTCTCTTTTTACTATCTGCTTCTTTCAGGACTATACTTGAATCTCTCCACTGAACTCTATGTTCATTATCCCATGCGTGTTGACATATTTGATAAAATTTGGTTATTGTAAAATTGTGGCTTATTTCCCATTTGAATATACTTGATTATAAAAATGCCACAAGAAAATAGCTTCAGAACAACGTTAATGATGACATTGTCAAGTAGAATGACATTCTAGTAATGTTTACATATCCATACCAGTGTGAACTTTACTACACATAATTTGCCGTGTAAAGACAGAAAAAGTAGGGATAGCCGTAAAATATTTTCGAATTATGCACCGATGGCCTTAAGGAAAAATCTTGAAACAGGTCGATTTTTATTTTTATATTTTAATTGTTTTTTATATATAGTGACGTCATCCATCTGGGCGTGATGACATAATCGATGATTACTTGATGATTAAAGTTACTTTAAGTATTTTTTGCAATATATTAAAACATTTATTTCAGAATAACTGCACCAGTACTAGTGCTCTATCTATTGGCGGTGTATTTATTTAAACACATGGGTAATGGACCATTATGGCAGCCTGGATGTCAAACTGAAATAAATAATTGTAAAACATACTGGTGGTCTTATTTTCTTTATATCCAAAATTATGCTAATTGGGATCAACTGGTAAGAATTTAGTATTGTTCTGCAGATATTAGGGCATTATATTTTTAATCGGGTAGCCTAATAACAAAGACGACTAAAGATCATTATTATCATCAAGCAAATTTTTAAGGACGGCCAATTTTCTGTAGTGCCTAATAGGGAAGCAAAGATCGTTTTTCAAATCAACATTGGAAGTTAAGGATATTTTCTCGAGTTTTGAAGAAAGTAAATAAAGATAAAACAAAATACATGGTAGTTTCAAAACAAGAACGGCGGCAAATAATGCAAAATATTATTATAAATGATCATAACTTCGGAGTGGTTCAAGAAGTTAAATATTTAGGAGCAACAATCACCACTGACAACAAAGTACAACGAGAAGTTGAAATGCGAATAATGCGGGAAACAGATCTTTCTTTGCAATGCAACATCTCTCATAAGGTCAAAACTCCTTTCACGAGGTGCAAAAATCCAAATTTACAAAACTATAATAAGACGCAGTCGCGCATGGAAACAAAACATGGACGCTAACTAAACAAGAAGTAAATAAATTGCTAATGTGGGACGTAAATTCCTTCGAGTTTCGAGTAATATATAGTCCGTCCGCTATAACTTTTCCCATGCGGTACGATTCATTTTCAATCAAATTAAGTCAAAACAAAAAGTGAAACGTACGCCGATATGTGTGGTATATAGTATACAGTATACAAAATGTATATACACGTCGACGTTCGTTTCAATTTATGTTTTGACTTAATTTAATTAAAAATGAATCGTACCACATGGGAAAAATTATAGCGGACGGACTATACATATGGTCCTTCAAGAAAGAGCGTGACAAACGAATGGAGGCAAACGACAATCGCCTAATAACTAATAATGTGTTTTGGGAAAGACCAGATGGGAGACGATCTGTAGGATGACCTAAAAAAAGGTGGAAAGACGCAATCAGTGAGACTCTGGAGTAAATGGGAGTGAGGCAATGGGAAATAGTGGCACACGACGACAGACATGGAAGGCAGTGGCAATAGTAAACACGGCAAAAACTCAGGAAAAGTTGAAACGCTATTGATGATGATGATGACTCAGTTGAAAGCCTTTTTGAAAATTTATATATATATATATATATAAATAAATAAGCAAAATCATTGGCTAATACTCGTAAAGTGAATGTGAATTTAGTTGGAAATATATAAAATGATGAAGGGTCATCATTCCATACATTTCTGTGCAACTATATACACCGGTGTTTCGGCCTATTTGGGCTTCGTCAGTATAGTGTAGCAAGTTAAAAAAGTTGTTTGTTAACTTGTAAAAGGATTACTACAGGAGCAAGGTTACCAATTTTGGTCAGGTTGTTAGAAGACCCGCAGTCGCAAGGCTACAACTAACATTGCCAAGGAGGTAAAGCTACCTGAGGAAATGAAAAGCCATAACATTATTAAATAAAATGATGTTGGATAATCGAGTACAAATATAAAAATAAATAAGCAAAATCATTGGCTAATACTCGTAAAGTGAATGTGAATTTAGTTGGAAATATATAAAATGATGAAGGGTCATCATTCCATACATTTCTGTGCAACTATATACACCGGTGTTTCGGCCTATTTGGGCTTCGTCAGTATAGTGTAGCAAGTTAAAAAAGTTGTTTGTTAACTTGTAAAAGGATTACTACAGGAGCAAGGTTACCAATTTTGGTCAGGTTGTTAGAAGACCCGCAGTCGCAAGGCTACAACTAACATTGCCAAGGAGGTAAAGCTACCTGAGGAAATGAAAAGCCATAACATTATTAAATAAAATGATGTTGGATAATCGAGTACAAATATAAAAATAAATAAGCAAAATCATTGGCTAATACTCGTAAAGTGAATGTGAATTTAGTTGGAAATATATAAAATGATGAAGGGTCATCATTCCATACATTTCTGTGCAACTATATACACCGGTGTTTCGGCCTATTTGGGCTTCGTCAGTATAGTGTAGCAAGTTAAAAAAGTTGTTTGTTAACTTGTAAAAGGATTACTACAGGAGCAAGGTTACCAATTTTGGTCAGGTTGTTAGAAGACCCGCAGTCGCAAGGCTACAACTAACATTGCCAAGGAGGTAAAGCTACCTGAGGAAATGAAAAGCCATAACATTATTAAATAAAATGATGTTGGATAATCGAGTACAAATATAAAAATAAATAAGCAAAATCATTGGCTAATACTCGTAAAGTGAATGTGAATTTAGTTGGAAATATATAAAATGATGAAGGGTCATCATTCCATACATTTCTGTGCGACTGCGGGTCTTCTAACAACCTGACCAAAATTGGTAACCTTGCTCCTGTAGTAATCCTTTTACAAGTTAACAAACAACTTTTTTAACTTGCTACACTATACTGACGAAGCCCAAATAGGCCGAAACACCGGTGTATATAGTTGCACAGAAATGTATGGAATGATGACCCTTCATCATTTTATATATTTCCAACTAAATTCACATTCACTTTACGAGTATTAGCCAATGATTTTGCTTATTTATTTTTATATTTGTACTCGATTATCCAACATCATTTTATTTAATAATGTTATGGCTTTTCATTTCCTCAGGTAGCTTTACCTCCTTGGCAATGTTAGTTGTAGCCTTGCGACTGCGGGTCTTCTAACAACCTGACCAAAATTGGTAACCTTGCTCCTGTAGTAATCCTTTTACAAGTTAACAAACAACTTTTTTAACTTGCTACACTATACTGACGAAGCCCAAATAGGCCGAAACACCGGTGTATATAGTTGCACAGAAATGTATGGAATGATGACCCTTCATCATTTTATATATTTCCAACTAAATTCACATTCACTTTACGAGTATTAGCCAATGATTTTGCTTATTTATTTTTATATTTGTACTCGATTATCCAACATCATTTTATTTAATAATGTTATGGCTTTTCATTTCCTCAGGTAGCTTTACCTCCTTGGCAATGTTAGTTGTAGCCTTGCGACTGCGGGTCTTCTAACAACCTGACCAAAATTGGTAACCTTGCTCCTGTAGTAATCCTTTTACAAGTTAACAAACAACTTTTTTAACTTGCTACACTATACTGACGAAGCCCAAATAGGCCGAAACACCGGTGTATATAGTTGCACAGAAATGTATGGAATGATGACCCTTCATCATTTTATATATTTCCAACTAAATTCACATTCACTTTACGAGTATTAGCCAATGATTTTGCTTATTTATTTTTATATTTGTACTCGATTATCCAACATCATTTTATATATATATATATATATATATATATATATATATATATATTAAAGGTTTTTAGGCTAAATTCTTGTTAAGAAATGTATAAATATTTTCAATTTGGTTATTAGTGGAGGAAATAAAGCTGAAAAAATGGCAAAACCTCGCAATTTTTTCGTCCAGCATCGATTTGTACAAAAATTTGGGATTAGGCTTATTGCGCCCTCTAGTTCGTTTTAAATATTGAACCGTAGTACGCTTTTGGTTTTTTAAGGGTGAAAACTACCCCTAATTGTAAAAAATTATACAATAACATTTTAAACTTTAATATTGTCAACATTTGGTTCTTATTACTTACATAATGATTGTTTTATGCTTTAAGATATACTATCATAATATTTCAACCCTTAAAACCACCCTTGTTGGAGCTATATATAAAAATTTACTTATCCTAAAAGAATAATTTCGGCTTGCATCGATTTACATAAAAAATTGGGATAAGGATCATCTCACCCTGTACTTCATATTCTATATCATGTTTAACCCGCCGTTACACGCGTCTTCTATTGTGACGTGGTTGCACGCGTATGAGCGTCGCCCTCACCTACATAAATTCGACTTATTTCGAGGAAGAATGAATGTCAACATGTATAAATATAAAATGGGTTGTACTCACATATTATAGAAAGTCTTGTAAACCAATGTTTTTTATTAATTTAACAAAACAAAAGTAAAAATAATATAGATCAAAAGCAAGTTTTCTTAATTTTCAATTTCAGCAAGCCACTGAAGAAATTAACGTTCTTTACGCGAATTCATTTTACTAAAAATACAAATTAAAATTAAAAACTGTTCTGAAGCTATTTCTTTTTGGCATTTGTGTAATTAACTATTAATATTTTGTATTTTGATAACGACGTCCGAGGTGGAATTCGAAACGTCAATAAAAACAATTTTTCAAGTTAAATTGTGGCTTATTTCCCAATTAGAATAGGTAAATTTAAACATGGGTTCTTAACCAGTGGCGCACCTAGAATTTTCCTCTGGGGGGAGGGGGTTTGCTTGGGCACCTAAAGTTTTTTGTATTATTTGTGAAAGACAAGTTACATTTTCCTACTTTCTTTTATATATATTTCTATATGCTCTGGGTGGAATTTTAACCCCCAAACCCCCCCTCGGTGTGCCACTGTTCCTAACCTAATCCAAACAATAATATTTTAATTAAACCTACCTAAATATTAAATACAAACCTAAAAGTGTCTTTGAGATAATAGAAACGTGATTTCACTGTGATTGCACGCGCAGTGAGGAATTCCCTCACTTGACGAGGGATGTCTCTTCTTTCAACTATCACACAGCACACTGACCGCCTGAAATATTCTATAACTTTTTCATACCCTCTCATAAACCATGCTAAAGGCATTCCTGGGTGCTTAAGGTTATCGTATTAGTTTACACAATTTCATTGGTTATAAACAAATATGGTGAGGGATTTCCTCATAGCGCGTGTAATGGCGGGTTAAGGGAGTTGATCATTTTTAGGGGTGTAAACTACCCCTTATTGTCAAAAATTATATAAAAATATTGTAAACTTTAATATGAGTAAAATTTGGTTTTGATTGGTTAAATAATGATTGTTTTATACTTTAGGATATAATATCATAACATTTCAACCCTTAAAAACCACCATTAATAACATTACAGTTTTTATAAGTAGATATTTTAATAGATCTATACAGAAAAAAAAGTAGAATTAAAGAATTACAAAAACATTTATTTACACAAAAATACGAATTTACAAATATGTACAAATACAAACGCAAAAATAGTTTTTTAGTCATCTTCCAGTATACGAACCGGTTCTGTGGTATTATACATACATTGAAAATTATCCATAAGCGGACTATTCAAATTTTTCGAAAAAAAAAAATTCAGTTTTATAAACATAGCTCCTTTATTTTTGGCGATAAAAAGTTTTTTTAAAGTAGAATTTTTGAAAAGTTATAAGACTTTGTAAACTAAATTCCGTAAGATCCCTTAGGTTTTAATTAGGGTGGGTTTACAGGGCTCAAATAAGGGGGTGTTTGCTCGTAAATAGAGGATTTAAACAGCTATATCTCTGTAAGTGTTCACTGTAATGAAAATCTATATACAAAGCAATTTTAGTTATTAAAAAAGCTACAATTTAGTAATCCATCATTTTTTCGTATTTCCAGTATTTTCGGAGATATTTTGAAGTAAAAGGTGAAAAATGGGAAATTCCAAAAAATTAATTTTTCTTTAAACTCCCAATTTTTCTAAAATTAGGCCTTTTAAATAGGTCAAAATCTTTTTGGGTGTATTGATAATACAAACAAAAAAGGAACTACAGAAAGGTGAAGACCAATTTTTTACTTAGGAGGATAGTTAGGGGGTTGTTTTCACTGATTTTTTCATAGAGAAAAGCAGGTACCGACATTTTTTTGATCATAAGTCGCTTCATTCTTAGGCTAGAAACTTTGTATTATTATTTTTTGAAAGACCTAACTGTATACTTAAAAAATATTATTTAAGTTTTCCTCGAAAAGTGCACAGTTTTTCTGTTATTTTCCTTTGAATATTTCGAATTATGCATTTGACGAAAAAAGCTAACTTTTAACATGCCGTATCTCGGTTTGTATTGGTCTTAAAGATATTAAAGAAAAAGAATTTGGTTTGTGTTACTAAAATATACAATTTTGATATCTACAGTTTTTTTTACTAAATGCATATTTTTCGAGGTATTCTCAAAAAACCCACTAAAAAAGTCGATTTTTTCATCGAAAAACTGTTACTTTCAAGCGCGAATAACTCGAAAAATATTAGTTTTACGAAGAAAATGTAAAAAACATTTTTTTCTTAGAATTGCTTTTTACATCGATTTACATGGTTAAAATGTAATAAAAAATTCCCGCCCCCGAGATGGGGTGACAACCACCCCCAAGGTTTTAGCGTAAAGCGGCATGATATAGAAAATGATCCTTGGACTATTCCCTACCTTCTGTGAAAATTTCAAGTAAATCCATGCTGGACGAAAAAATTGCGAGCCAAAATGCTTCATTTCCTCGACTATATACATTTTTTAATTTATTTACTCTTTTGGAGTACTTTGGAAATCTTATTGTTGGTACTTTACCACGCTGAGCAGATGGGACGTGAATTATTTAAAATTCCCTCATCTTATTGTTAGTCTCGGTACCCGTATGGCTTATAATTTTTGAGAGCCGCGGAGGTAGTAACCAAAGAGATTTCCATCTGTTGCCAATCTGGTAGTATGGAGAACGATATTATGTCGGTTTCTGTACTACTAGATTGAGAACTTAGTTCGTTTTAAATTCTCTTTGTTTCTTGATATTTTATTTTATAATAAAACATTATCGTTAGTAGAACATTATTTTTAAAAGTGATATTATTTTTATATTCTTAATATATTTTTTATTACGCTCCTTCGGGTAACATTACAATCTACTCACTGATAGAACAATGAGTAACTTATTTTTAACCAAAACTAACTAAACATTTCTAAGCTAGAGTCTTACACTTCAGTATTTCTATAGTTGCTGTCATCTTTTTACACTAAGATTAAAATCTAGACACCAAAATGTCAATAGAGCTTTCACATCTAAAAATTTTGATTAGGTCATTCCGTAATAGGGGCCAAAATAAAACTATTTCATTTTCACTTTAAAAATCATGATACATTTTCAATATGTATTCGCTCCGTGCGTGAATATAGTGGGGATACACGAAACTATGTCAGCGCCCGTAGCGGCGAAATATGACAACCTTGGCGAATAATGATTGAATAATAATTTTTTTCAATAGATATTTCGCTTACCTTGTTATTGCCGTTTTGATTTTTATTATTTATATTTATATTTTCAAACTGACTTTCTTTCCTTCCCCGATCTGGTGGTTATCGTCATCTATTTCCATTTTGAGTTACACTACAGCTACAGCTAATGTTAAAATCTGGTATAATGCCTAATTGTTTTCGATGTACACTTAATTAATGTTAATACCGACAACTAAACTATAACGAAAAAGTGAAGAAAAACCCTTAAACATGATATTTTCTTGAAAGAAATTCCAAATATTCGCTTTTTAATTTGATGTTTATTTGACACTCGAACTTATTTTTTGTATAATAAATTTTATCAAAAATGGCAAATAAATATTACATTAACGTCAAATATGTCATATATGTGTATTATATGTTTAACGTCTAATAATTGTGTTCACCAAAAATTTCAGGCGGCTACGCTAGGTGTCGCGTCAGTCATACAGGGAGCGAATATAAATAACAAAATTAAGAGTTTAAATTTTAGTTTTGATGACATTAATTTCTCATTTTTTCTATTTTTAGTGTATGATCCCTCTTTGGTATTTATCAGCGGATATGCAGCTATTTATTCTTGCCCCTTTGGTATTGATACCCATATCTATAGTTTTAAAATCACCAGGTGGATTTAAATTAGCAATGTTAATCTTAACAGGATTAAATTTTTTATTTTTGTTAATACATATAGCATCCAAATTATTGTTTCCGGAATACACGAAAAAGTAAGTACATTGTATTATTTAGAAATACTTAGCCCTTATAATAAGTACTTAGCCTACAAAAAAAAGGAAAATTTTGGAAAAGTGTCTGCTTTTAGCTCGATACACTTGACCCAGCGATGCTCCAACTTCTTTAACCCATCTGAAAAATACCTTTTCTCGAGGTCTGCAAAATAGGCTTTCGTGGCGGCGACGACCTCCTCATTCGACTTAAATTTCTGCCCAGCGAGGGTCTTTTTCAAGTTTGGAAACAAAAAGTAGTCGCACGGGGCCAAATATGGAGAATACGGTGGATGGAGCCACAGTTCGTAGTCCAATTCGACCAATTTGGCCATGGCGACGGCGAAGGTGTAAGCCAGTGCGTTGTCATGGTGGAAGAGCACTTTTTCTTTGCCAAATGGGGTCGTTTTTTTCTTCAATTCGGTGTCAAATCGGCCCAATAATTCGGCATAATAGGGCCTTGTGATCGTTTTACTCTTCTCCAAGTAGTCGATCTAGATCACACCTTGTGAATCTCAGAAAATGCTGACCATCACCTTTCCGGCCGCCGATTGGACAGTCTTCGCCTTCTTCGGAGCACGTTCGTCGGGTGCTGTCCACTCTTTCGACTGTTCCTTGGTTTCCATGTTTCGTTGATGGTTATGAAACGACGTAAAAACTCCTTTGGATTACACTTAAATAGCGTCAAACACTGCTCTGAAGTGGTCTCACGGCTGTGCTTATTATCTGAAGTGAGCAAACGCGGCACCCATCGCGCCGACAGCTTTCTCATGCCCAAAATTTCAGGCAGGATATGACCTATGCGGTCTTTTGAGATGCCTACTGTGTCAGCTATCTCGCGCATCTTCAGTCGGTGGTCTGCCTATACAGGCGCGGATCTAGAAATTCATAAAGAGGGGGGGGGTCACACTTACCTCAAATATTATATTTTCTAGATTTAGCCATACCTACGACTCACACTTACTCTAACGATAAAATACACTATATTTATAATCCCAGATACCTACAGTATCAAAAAGATTGAGCACTGATGGGACTCTTTCCGTATTATTAAGCCGTAGTTGCAAGTAAAATAAAACGGAATACTCATAAATACCAGTGGGGTACCGATAGATCAGCGGGCCCTGGTTTCAGTTGGGATGTGGGCCCACCCGCCCAATAAAATCTCACATTGTATAACACGAGTATCGAGCATCTAGCTTATTGTATTGGGATTATTTTTATGACCGACCGTATAAAACTTGCATTGAATATCTCAGTTTCCGAATTTTTGCAACTTTGTAGTTTACCTACATCTTATTAATGCATCGTGCTAATATAAAAAAAAATACACAAGTGTTTGAGTTAGCACATGTAGGCAGGCACCGGCGGGTAGTCTTTAAACAAGGACTTCAGCAAGTAGGTAAAACGAGCAAGGAACCTTACAAAAGCGTTCCTTGTGTTTCTTAATAAATTTTAATTTCAAATTTTTTAATGAAAAGTTATTCTTTGTCTTTATTAATAAGTACCTAGACAAAAATTAAGATTTATTAAGCAGTTACATTTCGTGGCGTGTACTTGTGTAGTTCAAAATGGCCCCATCAAATTAGAAACAAAAGAAGAAAAAAGCGCTTTAGAGCGGACCTTTGCGGGATCCTGGCCCTGGTTCCGCGGAACCCGCGGAACCATGCTCAGTACGCCACTGATAAATACATTTAATATTAAATCATCATTAATATACACAATTTAAAAAAATAAGAAGTGACAAATGTGACAAAAATCTTTATCTAAGGTTGGGAATAATACAACAATATAGACAAATATATTAACATATTGGTTTTACAAGTTGTGAATAAAGTAACTATAAACCAGATTTACGGAAAGCAATACATAACGCTACTAAACACAATTTGTGATACTGGGAACAGTTTGGTTTAACAGTAAACATAAAGAAAACAAAACGTTAGCCTAGTTTACGGTTATCAGTAAGAATTGTAAAGTCATAACAAGAATCCAGATAAAAAATGAAGATATTGTACAAGTAGACAAAATGAAATACTTAGGAGTCTGGATTAAGGAAAATTCTAAATACGCAGTCAGAAATTTAATCAAGAATATACCAATCAAAAGCAGCCTTTTTGAAGATAAGGAAATTGCTGAGTATGAGTAACCAAAGACTCAAACTGTAACTCCTATTTCGAGGGGTAAAATGTCCACTCTATTCTTCTTTTAAGGTACTGAAGCTTGGACTGCTAATGTTGACATAATGAGAAAATTGGAGACATTTGAAACGTGCCTTCTTAGAAAAATTTTGAAAATACCATGGACTGATCATATTATGAACGAAACTGTAAGATAGCAACGGGAATTTAGTTAACCACATAAGCTGGAATTGTCTTGACTGTCCCGATTCTAATGTCTTTGGAAATTTGTATTCACTTTCGGGAACCCAAGGATTAGTTAGGACACGATATTTTAAGTCGTCACTGCACTTCTCGTTACCCACAAAGCAACCGATATCGTTATAATTAGTGGCTGCCGAATCTGTATCACACGTAACTGATTCTGGTGAAAATGCATTTACACCAATACTACAGTTTCCAACAGCTGACGTTAACGTAGGCCTACTATTACCATCGGCAACATTAGTAGACCGAGGACTTACTTGAGAACGTGGCTTCTTTATGAACTGCATTATGTCGGTTTGAATCTTTCGTTTGGACATATTCACTATTAATAATTAATGAATAATTATTAGTCAACGCTAGTAAACACAATTCACGACTATTGATCTCACTGGTCACTTTTCCAGCTGAAGGTGTAAATTGTCACCAGAGGTGTTAATATACATTAACGTTTCTACCCTCAATAAGTAGATACGCGTCCCTGGATTATCTAGTAAAATTCAAATTTTTATATCTTTATTGTACCTACCGCAAATTTGAAACGTGACTTTTCATGAGATAAGGTTTATACCCAGTGTAATGTATTTGCATTTTAAGATATCATTTCTGTTATTCTTTGAATTGAGAAAAATATTTCCGTTGTTTATGGCTCCATCGGTACCCAAACAAATACGCCTTCAATTTATTTTTCAGAAAAGGCTGTTTTTATTATATTTTATTGCTTCTTTCAATAATTCTTTGGAAGCGGTTGTCGTTTAATTTAGTGTTCTACTGATGGCTTAAAGTTTAGAGTTGACAGAAAAAAATAATAAATAATAAAAAAATACTTATAGACTAAATACAATAGGGGGGTCTATAGACCCTTTGACCCCCCTCCTGTATCCGCGCCTGTGCCTATACAAGATCGTGGATTTTTGTCCCGTTATTCTCCGTAGTAGCCATTTTCGGGACACCTACGTGTGGCTCGTCAAAAACCGACATTCGTCTACGTCGAAACTCATTACACCAATTTTTGACAGTTGCCATCGAAGGAGAAGAGTCACCGTACAAAGCATCCAAGCGCTCTTTGATTTCGCTGCGTGATTTCCCTTCCAAAAACAAGAATCGAATCACCGACCGATATTGCTCTTTTTCTATTTTAATAAAATCCGCGGACACAATCACGACAATACTATAATTTAGATTTGGCTGAAATTTTGACATTAGCCGTCTACGAGAATAGATAGAACACGACTTCTACGGAACACAGAGATCAAGTAGTAGTATCCTAATACTTTCCTTCAAAAAGAGAGACGAATGGGACCCAGAGAATTAATTTATTAAACACAACGTTAAAATTAACAACCTAAGTGATGAGTGAGGACAAACAATTTGGATGAAATTATAACACTAGCAGATAGTCCAGGTTAATAAGGTTTTTTCCATGACACTTCAACAGCCAGGGTATCTGAAGCGTTTTTTCGACAGGTAATACCTATAAGAACAAATTGTAACTATTTCCTGCGTAGGATCTGGCGGCCATTTTTATTTATAAACAATTTAGTGTCAAAAAACGGCCTTTTTTCCTTTTTTTTCAAATTAATGGAAAATAGTAACACTTATGGTTTTCTTAGTACAAACATCTTCTAGAGAACGGAAAAAGATTTAAAATGTTGTATTACAAAGTTTAATATATTCCTTTATTGTTAATATTCGCGGTGTGCAAATACTTGGAGGGGATACGAGAAACGATCGTGCGCAAATATCGGAGAAATCTTGAAACTTTCTGAAATAATTCATATTGTCAATTGAAATTGTCAAATTGGCGTATATTTCATACCTACTGTCATTGAAGAAGAAAAATTATATGTTGCTCCACAATATTGATATGATATGCAAATATATAAAATTAAATTTAATTAATTGTATTTTGCTTGCAGTACTGCATTAATAATTAATTTTATTTACTACATACAATTGTTTACATTTTAATAACATAACCTCAGTCTTAATTTTTCTTCTTATAACTTTTTTGAATTTTTTAAATACAATTAAAAGTGCGAAAAAAGTTGCTGAGCAATGAAACTAGGTGTCGCTTTTCCGAACTTGCACGGTCCCAATAGGTAATTGCGAAAAAAGGTCGTAACTTCAAAAACATTAATTTCGCAATAACTGTTATAAAAACAAGTGTACAGCTATGAAATTTTTGTCAAATGAGGGTTCTTTGGTGCTTAATATGTGACAAAAATTTCACAGCGATTCATTAATTTGTTTAAATTTTATTCAAATTGTTTCTCCCAGAGAGCTTTTTTTTTGCGATAACATAAGTCAGAAAAAAATAATGTTAGAACCATTCTACAGGTGTCAAATGAAAGAATATGAGCTATGTTTTCAAATTGGTTATAATTTTTCATTAATTATCAAGTACCTACTTACATAACATTACTTGGGTAGTTGTGCACCTGAAACACGGTAAAACAATAGATTTTTTCTTAAAAAGTTGTTCAAAAAGTTTATAAGAAACAATTGACGATACTTTTGCATAATTATTTATTACTAATAAATGCTTTTTTTATTCACTTTTTTTAAATCAATTTGAAAGTTTAGCTCATTCTCTTTCATTTGACATCTGTAGAATGGTTCTTACAGTATTTTTTCTGACTTATGTTATTGCAAAAAAGCTCTCTGGGATAAACAATTTGAATAAAATTTAAACAATTAAATTAATCGCTTTGAAATTTTTGTAACTTATTAAGAACCAAAGAACCCTCATTTGACAAAAATTTCAAAGCTGTACACTTATTTTTACAACAGTTATTGAGAAATAATTTTTTTTAAATTTCGATTTCTGTCGCAATTATATTAACAATAAATGAGTATTATTAAACTTTGTAATACGCCATTTTAAAGCTATTTCCATTCTCTCGAAGATGCTTTTAATATGAAAACTATAAATCTTACTGTTATTCCATTAATTTGAAAAAAAAAGGAGAAAAGACCGTTTTTTGACACTAAATTGTTTATAAATAAAAATGGCCGCCAGATCCTACGCAGGAAATAGTTACAAGGTGTCCTTTTTCAGTACCCTGGCTGTTGAAGTGTCACGATCAGGGTATATTTTTGTCTTATTATCCTGGCCTAAGAAGAACAACAATCTTTTGTTTCGGGAAATAAATGCATCGGCACTATAACGAGGCAACTGCAAGAGGCTCGTTTGCCGGGTACATAAACGGATAAAGCAGGAAACCCATTATGAACGCCCGGCACGGCACAGCCCGGGACGGCACAGCACAGGCCGGCACGTTCAAAAACCCATTTGTAACGGTCGGCACGGCACGGCACCGGAAAAATGATCATTTGCCATGGAGATTAATGGAGTTATAATAGTAAGTGAAATTTGTACTGAGATTGAAACAGACGAAAATGCAAAATTACTACGGAAACATCGGTTTTGGGTTCACGAAATGTTAAAAAAAGAAGAGAATATGGCGATGTTCATCATCTTTTCCCGCATAAAGATGATCCAAAATTTCCCAAATATTTTCGAATGTCTCAAATCAAATTTTATATTTAATATTTCCATATTTCAAAACAAACAACGCGCTTTCAATTAAAAAATCAACAATATATCTGCTTACTACCAAGAATTATGACGCACTGGCGCCGACTGGCCGTTCTGGCCGTTCGACTTCAGCAGGAAACCCATTATGAACGCCCGGCACGGCACAGCCCGGCACGGCACAGGACAGTCCAAATTCATTTGTATAGTTTTAAATGCAACGTAACCCATTATGAGCGGCCAGCTCGGCCCGGCACAGTCCAGCACGCAAACGGAACGGCCAAAATTCTCCGAGGAGACAACGGATTTTATTCTCCTCGGAGAATTTCGGCCGTCCCGTTTGCGTGCTGGACTGTGCCGAGCCGAGCTGGCCGCTCATAATGGGTTACGTTTCATTTAAAACTATACAAAGAAATTTGGACTGTCCTGTGCCGTGCCGGGCGTTCATAATGGGTTACCTGCTTTAGAGACAAATAAAGTTTTAAGACAGTACCTAAGCACAAAAGTTTACCTAGTTGACATGCAATTTTTGGTTATACTATTTTTAAAATTGGTCCTTTTTCTTTTAGTACTTTTGATACACACGGAAGATTGCCCGACTATTTTATAGGCGTTATGATGGGAATATTCATGAGATTCGCTAAAAGTGAACCTTTTTTGGGTAAATTCAAAGCAAGATATGTTTTCGTAAGTAAACAATTTCCAGTACATATTATTTTTTTTATTAGCTTTATATTGATTTTCAAACTGTTTGGAACATACACTCTTTAGAAACATAATGGTAGGGGAGCCCAAGCGGGGATTTTTGCAGTTACTCGAGCGCGTCAGATTATCATATGGGGAGAAACCTGGTACCCTGCAGATGTACCTCTACCATATATTGGCTCTTAACACAGGGAAGTTCGTTAAGAGGGCCCGAAAAAAGAATCTATCCTTAAAAATACTCGAAATTGTCAGATTAAGATAAGGTAAGGTAAGTACATGCAAAAGAGTGTATATTTCAAAAATCTAACGATTTGAGCAGGGCGTAAGGCAATGGATGAGTCAAAAACTTTCAACAAAAAGAGCGAATATTTCGCGAAATGAACGTCAGATCGAAAAACTAAAAAATGTGTCTTCAATATTTTCAAAAATCTATCGAATGGTACTAAACATGACCCCCATAGAGAATGGTGGGGGTAAATTTAAAAATTTAAATACAAACCCCGTGATATTTCGCAAAATGAACATCAGATCGAAAAACTGCAAAATACACTTTCAAAATGTTTTTGAAAAATCTATCGAATGGTACCAAACACGACCCCCCACGGAGGTGGTGTGGGGGGTTACTTTAAAATCTTAAATGGGACTCCCAAATTTTTATTGCAGATTTGGATTCCTTAACTAAAATGGAAAATTTTACTTAACTTTTTTTGGTTTTAGGACCCAATAATCACAACCCAATAGGTCCCCATGACGATCGAGTGACTGCAAATTTAGCATACTTTGCTCCCCTACCATAATTAAATTAGCTGATGATTTAAGTAATTAAGGATGCAACCAAAAGAAAAATAATTCCTTAATAATGCAAAGCAATTACCCTTCCGACCTTCCGATAGGCGCGCCCACCAACGTAACAAGAAAGGTTGCGAGAATCCCCGGCATACACGTTTTTATTTGTAATATTTTAAACAATGATTCAAAATAATATTAATATATAACATTTATTTAAATCTACAGCGGGCTCTAAAAGATTGGTGCAGAAATGAAATCATAATAGAAGTAAAAATCTTAACATTCACGTTGTAATAAGGTACATATTTAAAAACTCAAAATACGTTTTTCAAATTGAAGAATTTTAATATGCGTCGCACCTGTAAAGGCGTTAGGTGCTAATCTTGTACCTAATGACTAGAGACCGGACATAATATATGCACTAAACTTTTAAAAAATATGCGCATACATATGCAAACATTTTTGCAAATATGTGCATAATTTTTATTTCGATATACAATACTTTCATACACGTATTAATTATATAAATGACAAACAAACCAAATAATGATGAGAGTCAGAATTTGCATTAAAAAACTTTGTCAAATAACATTTTATTACGTTAATTCAGTTAAAATAAACATTTACAAATATCTGGTATATATGTACTCGTAAATTTAATAATAATAACGTACATATCGTCGTCCCAATTTGAAAAATGCATAAGTCCACAATATTCAATTTTAGACTTTTGATGGCAACTGTTATAGCATTATCTAAAAGCTATATACTGCTCTGTTTTCTTCTAATATAGTTTACTAGATTTCGCTAAAATTGTGAAAACGAAATCTGCATGCATAAGTCCATTAATGTTGAAAACCATATTATATATAATCCGCACAAGTCCCACAAGTCCGCTCTTGTTAGTGGCCAAACCGTTCAAACGTATTGGTGCTTTTCTGATGTTTATACAATAAAAAGTTTTTCGTTGTAAACGGGTGAGTATATAGAGGGTGCAGGTTAAAATGACACAACATATTGTTTGATTATTTGAATTAAGCAAGTTAATTACTAAAACGGACTTGTGAAATTTTCACATTATATTTAGTTGTATACAACGAGGTAAATCTATGCACATTTAGTTTTTTGTCCCTCCTGTAAAATCAGGAATTTTTGACTTAGGCACTTTTCACATTAGGCCGACGATATATGAATTAAGACTATTGTTATAGCTTACAATAAGATGTTTTTCCAGATCGTCTACCAAAAAATTACATACTCAGTGACATTAGAAGCGTTACACCCAGAAGGAATCATTTCTTGAACTTAATTTTTTGGCAACACAATGACTGTATTTAAAGCATACTATGATAACAATATCAATGTTTTATCTTTTATAGTTTTTTAAAAATAAAGTTTTATCGAGTACGGTCCTGACAATGATAATATACATCACGTTGTAAACCGCTGCGATATTTATCAGTTTTTAAATGATAAAAACACAGTTTAAAATTATTTTGTTAGTTCCTCCACATTGTTATAGTGGAAACACCATGTAAACCCCGCAAACCTGACGTGAGTACCAAAAACCACATCTATTATATTTATATTAATAATAATATAACCTATAAAATATCCAAGAAATATAAATAGGACCAGTTTTGGGCCAAGATCCACACCGGTTTTTGAACCGGCGACAGGGCCGGCCCTGCAACGTCTCCAAAATTAATCAAACATGACTTCGAATAACACCATGAACACTACACAAACTACATCTCAAATCTCATATTCCAGTGTTGTTAACACGTTTAAACAACCAACAAAAGACGAAGCCATAGTTCTTTCTAGTATTGAAGGAACCAAAGTTCAAGAGTACATCATAGCCGTCGGTTCAATAATTGGTCCACGTAACGTATCTTTCGCTTCCAGAATAGCCAATAATAGAATATGTATATATCTCTCTTCTAAAAATATGGTTGATTCATTGCTGCATTCCCACAAATACGTCAATATAAAAGAAATTCAAGTAGAAATAAGAAGACTTATCACTCCAGCTCAAAGACTGATAATATCAAACGCTGGTCCTTCTGTTCCAACCACGTTAATTGAACAAGAACTACATAAAATGGGTATAAGCGCCTTCTCTAAAATGACTTTTCTTAGGGTAGGAATGCCTGAAAGCGAATACAGCCATGTCTTGAGTTTTAGAAGGCAAACATTTATCACACCTTTAGAAAATATGTCCATTCCCGATTCTTTCATGATCTCTCATGATAATACCACTTACAGACTATACCTTTCTATAGAAGGATTCAACTGTTCAAAATGCAAGACTATTGGTCACCAGGAAACAGAATGTCCTGACAATGCTAATACAATCACTTCTAATGCAACCACTTCTAATACAACCAATCTTGACTCAACCAATTCTAATCCACCCACTTCTAATACAACAAATCCTGACTCAACCAATTCTAATCCAACCACTTCTAAAGCTCTTCCAGAAACCTCCCAAAACACACAATATATAACAAATCTACCTTATAACCAAACAGAACAAAAACCTTCTGACAAAGCCTTAATATCCACCTCTAACGATCACCCAGCATCTTCCCAAAACATATTAGATCAGATCCCAGACGTACAGGTCTCTAATAACCAATTAGAATCTACCATAGAAACTGACGACATGTCAAGACCTACAAATAATACAAATGAAACAAACACTTTAAAAATAACAACATCATCAACTTCCAACAAGATCAGCAATCTTACTCCATTAGAAATAACACAACCTAAAATTATTCCAAACGTCACAAAACATCCAAAAAGGCTCATCTCATCGTCTCCAGAAATCAACGAAAATACCACACAGACCGATTCTCATAAGTATCTTCACTTCTCCAGTAACAAGGAAATCAAAGAAAAAAACGAAAACGTCTAAAAGAAATTCTCGAGATGAACTTTTACTTTCCCTAGAGACAATTAAAGACAAAATCGCAAACAGATCACCACCATTTGTCCTTAACTTCGACGAAATATGTGACTTTCTCGAAAACACATTAAACGCAAAACATCCCGAAATAACCTCAAAAAACTATTCGAACGAAACAGCCGAATTAATTCAGATCCTTAATTTTGTTCACGCTTATACCCACAATTCAAAATTAAAAAATAATATAACTCGATTAAGAAAGAAACTAAGCCCCAATAATTTCTCTTCCACAGAAGAGACCGATGAAACACATTCTCAGTCAGAACTCGAAAATGTCTAATCTAACCCCTATATATTACAGTGGAATATCAATGGGTTCTACACCCATTTAGAACAATTAAAACTTCTAATAAACGAAACATGCCCTAAGATCTTATGTCTTCAAGAAACCCATTTTAAGCAATACAATATTAATCTTCAAAACTACCAATGTTTTCCAAAAAATAGAATAGCACAACAGGCAAGTGGCGGAGTAGCCATCCTTGTAAGAACAGACCTAGAAGCTAAGCCAATCACATTAAGAGTGTCCTCAATTTCAAAAAGAAAGAAGATCCCATAGAATCACAGACGATGACCTCAAGACAATCCTCACCAAAAAAGTTTCATCGGTGTTAACATATTTAAAAGACATCAAATTGTATAATATTAAATTAAATTGTATTATATATTAAGGGCCGGTTGTTCGAACGCTAATCAAGAATGATCATTATCAAATAATTAATTACTGTCAATGTCAACTTTGTTTGGGTTGTTAAAAAGTCTGTGGAGTCTATAATCAATTAATATAACAATCATTATTAACATAATTAATAATAAATCTCATAATTGTAATTAATTATGTTTTCAGCAACCCAAACAAAGTTGACATTGACAGTTTTGGTGACAGTAATTAAATATTTGATAATGATCATTGTTGATTAGCGTTCGAACAACCGGCCCTTAATGTAATACTTTGTATTGTCATATCCACTAATAACCCTGCGCGGTTGATGTGGTTTTGTGTTTTAAATAAAAAAAAAAAAGTTTTATCTTTAAATTTTTTTGTAAAAAGACCAATTTATGAAGACCGGTTGGTACAGAAATTTTTAGTTATTATTCCTCAGTCTAATTGTATTCAGTGCAAGAATATGCCTCGAGTTCGAAGACACCAAAAGTACCACCATTTTAGCTATTTTGACAGGGGTAGAATTATTGCCTATAGAGATATGGGTCTGTCGTATCGCGAAATTGGCCGTCGTGTTAATTGTACGGCAATGACAGTTATGCGAGTGTATCATGTATGGACCAACGAAGGTAGAGGAACACGAAGAAGACCAACTGGTCAACCGAGGCGTACCACAGAGCGTCAAGATAGGTGCTTTAGACTCCTGGCTCTGCGAGACTGTTTTGCTACTACGCGTCAAATCGCTGACCAATGGATTGGAGTAGAAGGTAGACTTGTTACTATACGTACCCTATACCGTAGCATTCAAGATTTTGGACTGGTTTCATTCCGCCACGACGAGTGCTTCCTTTGACTGTGGACCACTGTCATCAACGAGTGAATTGGTGCAGAGAACGGCAGCATTGGGTGGCAGAATGGCATAATGCAGCATTCAGCGATTTCATTTGTTTAGGTATACATGATGGTCGTAAGATGATAAGACGCTGCCGTGGAGAGCGACGAGATATCAGGTTTGCTGTTGAGAGGCATCTACACAGAACAGTTGTAGTAATGGTTTGGGGGGTTATTGTCTATGGTAGCCGATCACAACTTTTGTTTATTCGAGGCAGTATGACAGATGCGCGTTATGTTAATGAAATCTTACAAACCACTTTACTGCCTTATTTAGACGGCCGTCGAAATGTCCTTTTTCAGAAAGATAACGCACGTCCCCATATTGCTCGTCGAACTATGGACTTTCTCCAAGAAGCTGGTGTTAATTTTTTGCCATGGCTATCCCGTTCACTGGGTTTAAATCCTATCGAACATGTCGTGTGGGATATGATCGGGAGGAGTCTGTCCACTTTGCACCATCCTCCGCAGACTCTGGCATAGTTAATCCATGAAATTCAAGTTGCTTGGAACGAGGGGCCACAAGCAGACACCGATCATCTCATTTTGTCAATGCCTAGACGTGTACAGGAGTGTATTCAGCTAGGGGGTCGCCAAACACATTATTAATTTTTTTTTGATTACATGTCAATAAAAAGTCTTGCCAATGTTATCGTTTTATTCTTGATGAAAATGTATCATGTTTCCAAAAAATTAAGTTCCAGAAATGATTCCTTCTGGTTGTAACACTTCTAATAACACTGAGTATATTTTCTGCCAAATAACATGTATAAAAAATATGTCACATGTAAAAAATGACCTTTCTATATCACCGGATGTTATTGGTGCTTACTTCAGGGTACTAATTAACTCAGGATCTAATTCAACAATGACACTGAGATTACCATTTAAAATTTTTGCTACTTCTATTAACAGTAAATAACCATAACATAATTGTTAGAAATACATCGTTATACTTTTTTTCAAAATTTCACCAATATTTCCTCTTACGCCTTTATTTCCTTTGATATCTGTCAAGCAATTCTACAGATTCAGTAAGTGGCATTCCTTGCGCTTCCACTCTTGAAATAATATCGCTTACTAGTTCGTAGTTAGACTTATAAGTGCTAATTTATACTTTACCGAAGGATTTTTTAAAACCTTGACACTTTTCTATGGCAATGTTAGTTTATTCGTCAAAATCCGATCGATCAACATAAAACTACGGTATAAATTAAATAAATCTTTAAATTAATAATTAATTTTAGAATATATGTAGGTACTTGAGACAGCTAGATGGAAGATTTATTATTCAATTTTTATAATAGATATAGCCCAGTCGGGCTATACCATTTGACCTTGCATTAGGAGCTGCCCCAAATTTTATTTTTCTAGTCTTTAGGGGGGGTCAATAGTAGTATAAATTTAAAATCTCGACTGAATTTGACCGTTGCGTTAGCCGCCAGCTTGATTTTAAACGTGAACCGTTTTGCTCAATATCTCCGCCATTTTCAACTTTTCGACAAAAAGGATAAAAACTGAAATTGTTGAAAATGGGATTTTCTATAATTTCGTTTATTATAATTTTTTTCGTGCGGTCCATATTTTCCGAGTTATGGGGAAAAACAATGACAGTTAAAGCATAATTATTAATTTATTTAATTATCTCGTTTATTATTACTTTTACAACAAATTTTAACCTATACAAAAATGAAGAGAATTAAATTTTGTACAATTTTGATCTCTTTTATTTTTTTGATGAAATCAATACTTAAGGTAGTACGTATGCGGTAAAGGCGCGAGCGTAAGATCCGATTGATTTTAAAGCAATTGTTTTTGTTCAATATCTTCCCCATTTTCAACTTTTCGACAAAAAGTGTAAAGACTGAAATTGTTGCAATTACGATTTACTACAATTTTTCGAGAGAACCAGTGGCGGGTCTAAGAGGGGGGAATGGGAAAATTCCCCCCAACGGGGTCCAATTGTTGAAATATTAAAATATGTTAGCTGGCATAAAACCTAATTATCGACAGACAAATTCAACCGATAAAACCCGCTAGTTAATAAAATTAAGTGAACTTAAGGCAGAGAAGTTATTATTTATGTCTTTTATGTACTTAGTTTGGTTGGTGTTTCATTGGAAGTTTCAAAAATTGTATAAAATATAATTCTCTTTATTTTTGTTTATGTACAATTATGTCGTGAAGTTAATAATGAGACAATTCAATAATTATGCTTCCCCTCCGCTTCCACTATTTTCCTCCGTAACTCGGAGAATATTGATCACATAAAAAAAATGTGGAAAAGAAATTGTAGAAAATTGCGTTTCCAACAATTTTAGTTCCTACCATTTTTGCCGAGAAGTTGAAAATGGCGGAGATATTAAGCAACAACGGTTCCCCTTTAAAATCAATATGGCGGCTAATGCAACCGCGGAATGCAGTCGAGATTTTACATTAACACTACTATTGATCTCCCCTAAAGGATAGAATTATAAAATTTGGGGCAGCTCGGAAAAAATATTTAGGTCAGTAATTATGCCCCCCTCCTATCCCTCCCAACCCTCCCCTCCTTCCCCCTCCCCCACTTTTTACTATTTTCCCAGTGAACGCGGAAAATATCAACCGCATGAAAAAATTGTTAAAAAGGAATTGTAGGAAATCACATTTGGAACAATTTAAGTTAAAATGGCGTAGATATTGAACAAAAACAATTGCTACAAAATCAATCAGGTCTTACGCTCACGCCATTATCGCATACATACTACCTTAAATATTAACTTAGCAAAAAAATGAAAGAAACCAAAATTGTGTAGAATTCAATTCTATCTATTTTTGTATAGGAACATTTTTGTCGTAAAACTAAAAATAAACGAGATAATTCAATAATTACTCTATATGCTCTATTTATATGTATATAACTGTCACTATTTTCCGCTATAACTCGAAAAATATCGATGGCACGAAAAAATTGTAAAAATAGAAATGATAGAAAATTGCATTTTCAACAATTTTGGTTATTATACTTTTTGTCGAAAAGTTGAAAATGGAGGAGATATTGAGCAAAAACGGTTCTCGTTTAAAATAAAGATGGCGGCTAACGCAATAGCGGAATTCAGTCGAGATTTTAAATTTACACTCCTATTGACCCCCCTAAAGATTAAAAAAAAAATAAAATTTGGGGCAGCTCCTCATGCAAGGTTAGGCCTGTTATTCGTCTAACCCGACTGGACTAATAGGGTATATCGATAATAATGTACGTCTATTTTTCGGCATTTCAGAATTTTCAGGTTATAAACATTGTAATCTGTTATTTATTTCCTTACAATTAGGCAATCCATCGACCTGTCAAAGATAAACCACGTGATCTTTGGTTGGCACACAAAACTGTTCTTAACCTAAACTCAATGTAATTATTGATTTTTCTTATTTGTTTTTTGTCGTGATTTTGAGGTAGGATAGTATTTAAAGACATTCATTAGATTAATTATTTTATAAACTTTACGTTTTTGGTGATTTTGAGTGCTGACAACATGCCTGTGACTTGTATAGTAGTGAACTGTGGAAGTCCAACTGATCAGAATAATGTTAATTTTAATTTGTTTTTTGTCGTGAGTTTGAGCTTAATATACTATTTAAAGACATTCATTAGATTAATTATTTTATAAACTTTACGTTTTTGGTGATTTTAAGTGCTGAAAACATGCCTGTAACTTGTCTAGTAGTGAACTGTGGAAGTCGAGCTGATCGGATAATGTTAATTTTTTTCGTGTTCCCTCTATAGGGCTTTTCATTCACAGTCATTTGTTTTGAGCTTCTGTCATATGTCGTATAATCCGTGTATAGTAATATTATACATGGATTATAAAACATCTAACAGAAGCTCAAAACAAATAACAATCGATGAAAAGCCCTATTAGAAACTCATTTATGTTTACTCGCCTAACTAAATTATCAAAAAACAGGAGGCACTCATGCTAGGAATTACGGTTTTTATTAATATTATTACAATTATTTATATGTGACACTAACGTAACTAGTGACATTAATTATTTTAGGCCAATGTGACAAACTTTATTAATACTAAATTTTAACATGTATCCCCTATTTTGTTAAAATAATATTATTTTGTTTTTCATTCTATTCAAAATAAATGCAGTTTTGACAGGGAATTTGTTTTGTTATTTATTTATTCCATAATATAGACCTGGATCCCGCGTACCAAAAAAAAGTTGATTAATAGCAAGCTGAAAATTTATTAATAGCTTAACCGTGTCTAGTCCGACAAACTTTGATGTATGGGAACACTGGAAGTTTTAACTGTGGAACAGGTTAAAAATTTGAAACTTCAAACTACGAAAATGTTTATGTAATTTGTCAGATAAAACTTCCAACTGATTTGCTACCAATTCATTAAACTCTCATGCAAAAACCAGACTGGTGAAAAAATCACCAACTGGGCATTTTAATGAGTAGAACACGAAGACCATGTCAAACTACAGGAATCATGTTGGTTAGTAATAGCAGTCTGATTTTTGCATGAGAATTTAATGAAAGGGTAACAGATCAATTGGATGTTCTGTCCGACAAAATATATGGGATGTTTTCGTAATCTGATGTTCCAAATCTGAGTTTCCAAACTGTTTCACAATTAAAACTACCCCTGTTCCAGTGTCACAATACATCAAAGTTTGTCCAACTGGACACCATTAAGCTATTAACAAATTTTCAGCTTGCTATTAATCAATTTTTTTGGTACATGGGATCCAGACCTAATAGGTTTGTTCGTAGTACGACACAAATGCCAACCATCAGATGCATGAGCAGTTAACAGTTAGCGTTGTGCAGTTAATAATTAGCATTCATAGACTACGAATGCGCATGTGTCTGATGGTGGCAAGAGTTGCTGATCGTTCTACGAACAAACCTATCGGTAAGCACAATTTGTGATATCCATGGGTAGTTACTAACAGAAAGAGGCAGGATTCGAATTTTAAAACATTTATTTTAGAGTCAAAACATAGTCATACCTTAAACGATAAATGTATATTATCATTACAAGTTGATACTAATTACAAAAATAAATACACATTTAAAAGACCAATACAAAATTACTCATGATAAAGAAGTACATTTTAATTAAAAATTAATAAGTAACCATTTTCATATCGCTGCAACACAATGCCAAAGCTGTCTTATATTTCAGTTCGTTTAGTGAGCTCAACAAGCACTCTGACCGAACAGTTTCAAAACTCATTAGTTTTTCATCAGAGAATGCATATGTTGCTATCTCCAAACCATGTAGGTGTAACATATGTACATGCATTGGGTTCTTCTTCGTCTGTCTTGCCCTGGGCATACTCAGCTAAAAATAGGATTGCTGCAATATGGCTGCAGACTTCACTATTACCGGCCATACGCAAACAATGTGCATTTGCTATGTCATCAGAACTGGCTATCACCCCACCCAAGCATTTAGTCGTTTAGAATTAGCTTTTTGGAAATGCTTCACCTAAAAAAATATTTTATTTTTTTGGAAATTCTTCAACTACAAAAATTTATTTTTATTAGAGTAATTTGCGTTCTTTACAATGATTGAGAATATTTTATTTAAAATCGGACATTCATATAATATAATTTTAGAACAATCATGACAGTAATTCAAATAGATGGCAGTAATAAATCATTTTTAGAGAATTATGGAGTTCGCAGTTTACAGATTAGGACGACGATATGTCTGGTTTCATACAGATATATAAACGTAAATAAATTTAATATTTAGAACCAATTTATTCAAAAAACACTAATACTGTTATCCATATATTTCTTAATGGTGAATAAATAAAATAGAGGCATACCTTTCCAACAATTAACAATTTTTACTCCAAAACTTTTAAAATAAATCCTGCTGTAAAATATTTATGTGCCTAAAAGCTTTTGTATGCTTTCATCTGCTGTTTAGAGTAGCAACTGTTGAGACTCCACCAGATATGTACAAATATCTATAATAGTAACTTGATTTTACTGTAAAATCCAATTCTGACTGAATTGCCTATGGATCTAAATCCCCAATTATTTTCAGCTTCAATAAATATCTAAAACAATAAAAGAAATAATGTTATTGCTTGCAAAATTCATCATTATCGATAAATATCGGGGCAAAACAGGGCAAAATGAACAGTAAATAAAAATTGTTTGAAAGACGACAGTGATTTTTTAAGGGGATTCAATACGTCCTGCGTCTTTCACTTTCACCTTTCTCGCAACATCTGGAGTTTCCAATAATAATTTCCTTAAATAAACACTTTGCATTGTGGTAAAGTTTATAAAGTTCACAAAAACAGGAAACGAAATCCAAATGAATCCAAAATACGACCATAAACAATGAAAAATCATTGAAAAATAGATACAAACATAACCTCTTTGTTAGTTTGTGTGCCAACCAGAGGTCACGTGGTTTGGATTGCCTAATAAAGTAACTCCCAGATGCTTACCTATTGTATCTAGTGGATTATTCGGTTGGGACGATTTATGAACTTCCGGCATTAGGTACTAAACTAATAAAATTTATTTACTTTTCTGAATAATTTTATTTTGGATATCAGATTTTGTAGAAAATATGCTATAGTATGCCCAATATTGCAAAATATGCAGAAACAGTAAAAACATGCAACAAATATGCCATTGTCACAAAGTAGGGTCTCTACCAATGACAAAATACCACAGAGAATTGAAATTCTATTGTAAAATAATATTTCAATCTAGTGTCCGTTCTTTAACGGTAAAATATTGCAAAACCTCTAAATTTTAAAGAACCGCTTGGATTGACATAAAATTTGGCATACACATAGCTAACAAGTCAAAGAAAAAAAGTGATATTGTGCCGATATGTGCTTTTGCCCTGGGGGTGGTTTTCACCCCCTCTTGGGGGTGAAAAAATATTCGTCCAAAGAAAGTCAGGAAATGGATAAACTGGCTAATTTTAAGTAACTTTTGTTCTATAAAGATTTTTCACTAAGTCAATACTTTTCGAGTTATTTGGCAGTGAATATGTTCATTTTTTCAACAAAATAACCACGCTTTTAGACGGTTTTTCGCAAATAACTCAAATAGTAAGTATTTTGTCGAAAAAACATTCTCAGCAAAAATATAGCCTGTAAAAAATTTAAAAAAATGGTGTATATATCACGTCTCTACACCTAGTAGAAGCAGAGTTATAGCTAATGAAAAATAGGATCATATTCGTCAAATTCCAAATGGAATACTTTAACGTGAAATAACCAAAAATGAAGCACATTTTGGGGAAAACTCATTACAACTTATTTAAAGTGTTTAAAGAAAGCTTCATTTTTGTTTTATAAAAAAAAATTCTAGCATCAAAATTAAACAAGTTACGCTCAAAAGAAAGTTAGTCCCTTCTGGTTTTGGTAAAAAAATCGAGAAAATTACCCCCTAATTAGTATCTTAAATGAACTTAATCGTTACGACTTCACAAGTTTCTTGACTCATGTATATATTGTTTATATGATCTGTAAGTTTCATCGGTTCAAAGTCCGTATTATTGAAAGGGCTGTAGTTAAAAGGGGTTGAACGAGTCACTGATCACGAATGTATGCAAATTTAGAAACACCAAATCTTAATCAATTTTTGTCTAACGGAAAAACAAAAAAATACATGATATTCAGAAAAGCAAATCTGACTTTTTTTGTTCTTCGAGATTTTTGGTATCTCTAACAATTTTTAAGTTATTTTGAAAAAAAGCATATTTTTCAAAATTTAAATTTTTAAAAATTTTAGTTTGAAACCAATTTTTTTCAAAAATAAGCACTTTGAATCGATGAAACTTACAGGTCATATAAACACAACATAAGTAAAATAATTTGTGGAGCGGTAACGATTAATTGAATTTAAGTTGCTAACTACGGGGTGGTCTTGCCGATTTTTTTTTGCAAAAACAAAAGGGACCAACTTTATTTTGAGCGTAACTTACTTAAATTTAATGGTAGAAACTTTTTGTAAAAACAGAAATAAAGCTTTTTTCAAACACTTTAAAAAAGTTATAATAAATTTTCCCCAAAAAGTGCTTAATGTTTTGGATATTTCACGTCTATTTGAAATTTGGTGAATATGAATATATTTTTCATTGGCTATAACTCTGGTTCTACGAGATCCAGAGACCTATCGCCTACACAATTTTTTTTACTTTTTTATAGGCTGTATTTTTGCTAAGAACGTTATTTTCGACAAAATACTTACTTTTTGAGTTATTTGCGAAATACCGTCTAAAAATGTGGTTATTTTGTTGAAAAATGAACATATTCACTTGCAAATAACTCGAAAAGTGTTAACTTGGCGAAAAAGCTCTATAGAACAAAAGTTACTTAAAATTAGTCAGTTTACCCATTTCCGGACTTATTTTGGACATATATTTTTTCACCCCCAAGAGGGGGTGAAAGTCACCCCCAGGGCAAAAGCACACATCGGCACAATATCACTTTTTTTCTTTGACATGTAAGATATGCGTATGCCAAATTTTATGTCAATCCAAGCGGTTCTTTAAAATTTAGAGCAAAAACCGTGAAAGAATGGACTATAGGTACTTATCTGGTTATGATGGTTATCGTTTATACCAGCCTTAGCTCAGTCTCTCAGGTTGTGGGTACGCCTTGTCTTAATAAAAAATATGAACGATGAAGATCTAGATGGAGACAAATAAAACAATAAATTAATTAATCAGGTTTATTTTTCATTAAAAATATAAAGAAAATATTATGTATTAGATTAGATGAAGCAATAAAGCACTACAATCGGCATTATCTACGAAAAAAAAAAGGACAAGACGGATCTTAATAATTATTTTTTGCATTCTATTCATGAATGTGCCAGGAAACTTTGTAACCCGGAGCCATGATATAATATTATATAAAATCTGCATACAAAAAATGCATCCTTAAAGTGCATCTCAAACAGACAATAAAAAAAATTTAGAACTCGTCAATTACACTGGTAAACACACAGTTTGCTGCCGGAAGTTGTTTTACTGTTTCTAGGTAATTTGGGTCGGCTGAATCCAAAAATGACACCAGACTTGCTCCATCAGATCGCTTTCAGAAAATACGACAATAGATCACATTTCTAACATATAGGGTAATTTAACGCAGCACTACCAACATATATGTAGTGATGCTACCCATAAAATAAACAGAACACGAATAAAAAGTTAATTCGTGTAAATATTTACTGTACAGCAATATACTTACAAAAATCATGACACATATCTGCCAAAAACACTTATCCAATAACTCCATCTAACCTTACCAGCCGCAGCAAAAATGTGTTATTCGGCGTCACCTAAAATCTTCCTTTTATATGATTTTCTTGCAAAGGCTTTAAAGTGACGGTCCCTTTGAAGACTCCAGCAGTAATCTGCCATCTTGTGATTGTCCCATCTCCCCTGATACCTCTCTTCCATCGTTTTGATATCTTGGTGGAAGCGTCCCCCTTGTTCCTCACTAAGGTCACCAATATTTTCTGGGAAACGGTCTAAATGGCTGTAGAGGTATTTTAATTCTCATATAACAACCGTGTTTGTTAAAGTTGTTGAGCATTTCTTCCACTCTAATGCCCAATTGGTATACTTCCATATTTGTTGCCATTATGTAGAAGACACACTTTAAACTTCATTTGGAACTGTCGATAAATAGACGCCAGTGATCTGGTGTATACTCCGATACACCCATTTCTCCTAACAGTCCTTTAATATTGTTATAAAACCATATCATCTTGCTGAGAAAAAAAGTCTAAAGATATTTTTCTCTGTTACGGTATTATGTAATTTTGGTGTCTGGGTGAAGAACATTCCTTTGTTTTAGTCTGGAGGCATGCACTCGGAAGAATCCTTTGGAAGGTTCAAAGCTCTGATAAGATAACTTAGCTCTTCCTGAATAAAGTGCTCAGGACGTATTGAATCCCCTTAAAAAATCACTGTCGTCTTTCCAAATCTATCAGTCTGTAGTTCGTCAGATAACATTTAGATATTATCCTCTGGTAACGTAGGTTGACTGCTAAATATTGGAATGGATATCTGCTCAAGCTGATGTGGAATTGGTCTTATTGCTGAATCGAGGTTAGGATGGTCTTTGCTGAAACGTCAAAATGATTTTTTGGTTCCCTCCATACCATTGGAACACCAAACTTTAAACATTTTCGTTGTCCTTTCGTCCACTGTCACAAGTTTTCAAGACAAGTTTTGCACACTACATGTGGAGCCCAGGATTTAACTTGATCTCCTAAATGAACACCAAAATAGGCTTGATTGTCGATATGCCCATTTGTCTTAGAATTTTGTTAAGTTTGTTTATACATATATTGCAAATATAGTGGTGGAATATACAGAAATGTAAGAATATTTAAGTATTTGATGAGTATGTCATATCTCGAAAACTAGAGCTGATACAAAGAAAAGGTTTGCATTTTTAAAATCAGCACAGATGAATTCTAAAATCAGTTGATTTTTTTTCGGCAAGACAAAATTTTGTTTGTTGGGCTGTGTTATCGACGGAAATGAGTTCAATTTTGTTACTCGGGGGTTTTTGGGGTCGCTGAAAACGAATATGACGTCAAAAGTGATCTCCAGAGTATCTGACGCCAAGGGTACCTACTGTGTACCTCGTCTTGTGAAGTTTTCCGCAAATTCATTAAAAATTAGTCAAAAATCATTACTCGGGGGTTTTTGGAGCCGCTAACGGCGAATATGACATCGAAAGTGATTTTCGGAGTACCTGGTGCCCAGGGTACCTACTGTTTACCTATCTTGTGGAGTTTTCGGCAAAAAAATTATTGAAAAATTAGTCAAAAATAATTACTCGGGGGTTTTTGGGGTCGCTAACGACGAATATGATATCGGAAGCGATTTCCGGAATACCTGGTGCCAGGGTACCTACATCTTATGGAGTTTTCGGCAAACTTATTAAAGAATAAGCCAAAAATCATTACTCGGAGGGTTTTTGGATCGCTGACGACGAATATGACATCGGAAGTGATCTACGGAGTACCTGGTAACCAGGGTACCTACTGTTTACCTCGTTTTCTGTAGTTTTCGGCAAATTCATTAAAAATTAGTCAAAAATCATTAGTCACGAGATAAACAGTAGGTACCCTGGGCACCAGGTACACCGGAGATACTTCCGATGTCATATTCGTCGTCAGAGACCCCAAAAACCGCTGAGTAATGAATATTGACTAATTTTTTAATGAATTTGCCAAAAACTCCAGAAAACGAGGTAAACAGTAGGTACCCTGGGTACCAAGTACTCCGTAGAACACTTCCGATGACTTATTCGTCGTCACCGACCCAAAAACCCCTCGAGTAATGATTTTTGGGTAATTTTTTAATGAATTTGCCGAAAACTTCATAAGAAGTAGGTACCCTGGCTACCAGGTATTCCGGAGATCGCTTCCGATGTCATATTCGTCGTTAGCGACCCCAAAAACCCCCGAGCAATTATTTTTGACTAATTGTTTAATACATTTTTTGCCGAAAACTCCACAAGACGAGGTAAACAGTAGGTACCCTGGGCACCAAGTGCTCCGTAGAGCACTTCCGATGTCATATTCGTCGTTAGCGGCCACAAAAATAATTGATAATAACATAAAAACTCCAAAATTTATTACTTATAGAAGTTTTAAAATTTTTGATGAAGTAAGCTTTGAAAATGATCTATTTAACACATCATTTTTTAGAATTTTCGATCAGACCACAGTTGATGAAAAAATTTCGTATTTTGTAAACTGTCTGAATAGTCTTTTTGACAGACATGCCCCTATCGTTACATCAAGAGTTACTAAGCCTAAAGCACCTTAGTTAACTTTTCCTATAAAGATGATGATGGCAGAAAGAGATAAAGCACTAAGTAAGTATAAGCGAACTAGATCTGAGGTTCATTTCCAAACTTATAAAAATTTACGTAACTTTACGTTTCAGTCTATTAAGAGGGAAAAGAAAGCATATATCGTGCAACAATTTAATAATAACACTCCTAGAGAAATGTGGCGTACTCTAAAATATAATAAATTTATACCTGACAAAAGAATTGAGATACCAAATAATTTAAATAATCCAGATGAGATAAACAAATTTTTTATTGAATCAATTCCACAATCTGAACCATCAGAAGATGTTAAATTTTTTTATAAAACTAATAAAATTATAGATTCTACTTTTAACTTTTATGAAATTAATGACTTGTTTGTTTACAAAGCAATTTGTGACATAAAAACTAATTCTGTGGGATGTGATGGTTTAAATGTTAATTTGATTAAACTGTGTTGTCCACATATAATTTCATATATTACTCATATTGTTCATTTTTGCATAACTAACTGTGTCGTTCCAACTTCCTGGAAAAAAGCAATTATTAAGGTTTTGCCTAAAAAGCAAAATCCTGTTGAATTTAAAGATTTGCGACCAATAAGTATTTTGCCCACCCTGTCGAAAGTTTTAGAAAGAGCTTTGGAAACACAAATTAAAGATTATTTACATGTTAATTCATTACTTCCTTCTATTCAGTCAGGTTTCCGTAAAGGATATAGTTGTACTACTGCTTTACTTCATATTACTGATGATATTTTAAAAGAAGTAGATCAAGGTGAGTGCACAGTGTTAGTGTTATTAGATTTCAGTCGTGCATTCGATACCATACATTACGATCTTATGATTAGCATGTTAAAATATATAGGATTTTCTAATAATGCCAGTACTTTACTTGAACAGTATCTCAAATTTAGAGAGCAGCAAGTTTATATCAATGGTGTAAATTCAAACTTTCTATTACTTAAATCAGGTGTTCCACAAGGTTCCATCCTTGGACCTTTATTGTTCTCTATATATACTTCGCAACTTTTAACCAAAATTCGGAATTGCAACGTGCACTTATATGCTGATGATACCCAATTGTATTTAAATTTTAAGCCAGATGACGTGGAAAATGCCTGCAAAATTATTAATGACAATCTAAAAGCATTTGTTGATTATGCAACTGAGCACTGCCGGATTATTAATCCAACGAAATCAAAAGTAATGTTATTTGGTAATAAGCATCATCAGCAATATTTGATAAATTCCAAAAAACTTAGGTGTTACTCTTGACTCCGAACTAAGGTTTCAGAAACATGTAAATATACTGATACAACGCGCTTACTGTAATATTAAAATGATTTATGGAAATCGCCATTTATTTTCAATTCATATGAAAAAACAGCTTTGTGAAACACTTGTATTATCATTATTTAATTACGCGGATGTATTGTATGGACCAAATTTAACTCTAGTATATAAAAATAAGATCCAAAAAGTTCAAAATTCGTGTCTTCGTTTAATTTTTGGTATAAGAAGGCGACAAAGAGTATCGCATAAATTAAAAGAAACTAAATGGTTAAATATGGAGAATAGAAGAAAACATCATTTTCTCACTCTTTGTCATAAAGTAATTGTAAATAAAAAACCATCTTACCTACATCGAAAAATAAAATATCGCTCTGATGTTCACAATATAAATATAAGAAATAGGGGATTGTTGACTATTCCCCCTTTTTCAAGTGAGCTTTATCGACGCTCTTATAGTTATCAAATCAGCAGTTTATATAATAAGATTCCATCTACATTAAAAACATGTACCTACCATACCAAAATTTAAATTCTTGCTTAAACGCCGTCTCCTAAACATTCAAAATTAAGGTGCCGTGATTTTTCTCTCTTTCTCATAGTAATAAAAAAGTAAGTGGGTCCGTCTTCCTTGTGAGGTGCATTTTTTACTATCTTACTGTTCAATATTATATTCTTTACTATATGTTTTGTTAGAACCATAAGACTACTATTACACTGGGGTTAAGTGGAAGAATATTTTTGTTGTGTCTTAGAACACAGCAAAAATAAACTTCGCCCTCTACTTTAGAGAATGTACATTTTTGTTATACTTATTATTTTTTGGAAATAAAAGTCGGTTTATTATTATTATTATTATTATAAAAACTCCCGAGTAATGATTTTTGACTAATTTTTAATGAATTTGCAGAAAACTCCACAAGACGAGGTACACAGTAGGTACCCTGGGCACCAGGTACTCTGGAGATAACCGTTGACATCATATTCGTTTTCAGCGACCCCAAAAACCCCCAAGTAACAAAATTGAACTCATTTCCGCCGATAATAGACGAATTCTGAATTTCTTTTATTGTCTGTTTGAGATACAATTTAAGAATGCATTTTTTGTATGCAGTTTTTCAATATTATATTATGGTTCCGGGTCACAAAGTTTTTTGGCGCATTGACGAATCGAATGCATAAAGAATTATTAAGATCCGTCTTGTCCTTTTTTTTTCGGAGGTTCAGTGCTTTATTGCTTCGACTAGATTCAATAATATGTTATTCAAAATCTTTCCGAAAGCTAACAATTTGGATATTACTTATTGCATTTGGTGTTTGACGGTAGCTTCTTGATGTCGGATGGTACAGCTGTTTCTGCAACTGGCATGGGCTTTAGATGTTGTTGGCCACCAGATTTACGTGTGCAGCTACAGTTGGTGACTGTTGCTGTCTGTTGCCTTGTAGTGGCATCGCCGGCGATGGTTCTTCCCAAAAGGAGGGACAGTTTATTTGATTCCCAAAAATTAGAATACAATCTGTATATTAGTTTGACGTCAGGGCACAATGAAAAACTGTGCCCTTGCCATTCTTCAGAAAGCAACCAAAGCTAGCAAATTGCAAGGATAGATTAAATGGAATTATTAGTAATAATTTCTACGTAGTTAAATTATTTCTGATTTCTATGTGCATATATGTAACTCAAGAGAATAAAATATCGAAACAAAATACGTGGCAGGTTAAATATGAAAAAATGGTTAACAGAATTATGAATGTAAGCTAACAGTAAAATGGTGTAACTAGTCACACCAGGTAATTGTCTGTTTAAAATAAAATGAAGGCTTACTTAAAATCCATTAGTGCCAGAAATCAGACTCACACCAATATGTAATAGGAAGTAGGGATAATGACACTACTAGAAATGGTGGGGTTGAAGTTAACATTAGACATACCTAGAGCATAGAATATATGTAAATATCATAGGATAGAATCAGAATAAAATATAGTTGCCTACCAAAAGTTGGATGAGGAAAACATTACCTACTTGACTACTTTCTTTGACAAAATTTACAACGAAGGAAAAATACCAGATGATTGGTTGGAGTCACTGTTTATAACATTACCAAAGAAAAGCAGGCCCACCAAATGCAGCGATTTTAGACTAATCAGTTTGATGAGTCACACACTTAAGAGACTTTTACGTATTATACAAAACCGAGTATTCCTTCTGTGCGAAACTAGAATGGGTAATAAGCAATTTGGATTTAGAAATGGTCTAGGAACTAGAGAAGCACTATTTTGTATGCGCGTTCTATTACAAAAAAGTTGTGAATTCCGAAAGAACGTTTATGTTTGTTTCATCGACTTCGAGAAGGCATTCGACCGAGTACAATATGATACATTTTTCGATTGCCTGCAGGCAGCAGGACTTGACCACTACGATATAAGACTGCTGAAATACTTATATTACAATCAAGTAGCCTCTATCCAAATTGGAGACAGTCGTACTGAAAAACTGCCGATAAAACGTGGAGTACTACAAGGTTGTGTTTTATCACCCACCCTTTTTAATCTGTACTCTGAAGAAATCTTTAGGGAGGCTTTGGATGACAGACAAGAGGGAGTAAGGCTAGGCGGAGAAGTAATCAACAATATTAGATACGCTGACGATACAGCCATTCTTGCTGAAAATTTACAAGGTCTTCAGACACTACTAAATGTAGTCAGTGAAGCAAGCTATCGGAGAGGCCTTAAAATCAACATTTCAAAAACAAAGTGGATGGCAGTTGGAAAGATTAATATAGATCAAGGTCAGCTTTCTCTTGATGGAGAGGAGTTAGAACGGGTAAATCATTTCAAGTACCTTGGCAGCTGGTTAAATGTAAATTGTGACTCTGATGAAGAGATAATAACTAGGATCGAAATATCACGGAAGGCTTTTATGACCTGGAAACCAGTTTTATGTAATAGAAACCTGTCGATGAATATTCGAAAGAAGGTGCTGAAATGTTATGTGTGGTCTATCCTATTGTATGGTTGTGGACATGGACGTTAAAAACCACAATGCTAAACAAAAGAGAAGCATTCGAATTGTGGTGCTATCGACGAATCCTAAAGATATCGTGGGTTTCGCACACTTCCAATGAAGATGTTCTTCAAATGATGAATTCGGAACGTCTGCTCATAAGCATCATAAAGAGGAGAAAAACAGAATACTTCGGCCATATAATTAGAGGACCTAAATACCATCTGCTTCGCCTTATAATACAAGGAAAAGTGGAGGGAAAGAGATGGATTGGTCGAAAGAAACTTTCATGGCTGCGTAATATTAGACAATGGTGTGGCTGCACAGTAGAAGAATTATTTCGCGTAGCAGCCGATAGAGAGAGATTTCAGGAAATTGTAAACATGATGACGGCCAACGTCTGAATACAGACACGGCACCTAAAAAAGAAGAAGAAGCCTACCAAAAAGAATAAAGAGGGTGTTAACTAAGTTTTTAACGGGAAATCAGTAAAACAATATAGTAAGTTAAGAAATTAATTATTTATCAAAGAAAATAAAATAAAATAATTATTTGAAAAATAACAAAAACGTGACATTTATAACGCTACGTTTATGTGCGCACATGTACGTAATTTTTTTTTTTTTAAACGTTTATTCAGCAATCTGTTAGTTATAAAAATTCTAACAATAAGCGTCTTTGGGGTTTGAAATAAAAAAGAATTGACGTTAGAGAGGTCAGTCCAATGACTGGACCTCTAGTATGGAACAAACATGACATTCCGATAATATGCTACATACAAACATACATTTTACATTTACAAACAATACATATATCTAAAATATAAACACAATTACGGTGAGGTATAAAACTTATTTATAAATAAGGTCCAGTGGATTTTTACGTTTTAGTCTGTGAGTTTGTTGACTATTATCAAGCAAGTTTATTGCCAGGGCATTTGGATGGCTTTCTAGGCGTTTTATGTACCGAACACTGCACTGAACTATCACTTCACTGATCGTAGGTACTTCTAGATCACAATAAATGTCTTTGTTTGACACGAACCATGGGGCGTCTGTTATAGAGCGTAACACTTTGGATTGCAATCTTTCCATTATGGATATGTTGGATTTTGCTGCTGTACCCCATAGCTGGATCCCATAGGTCCAGACCGGTTTGAGTATTGTATTGTATACCAACAGTTTGTTACGTATAGACAACTTCGATGTTCTGCCCAGTATCCAATAATGTTTACGAAATTTTAAATTTAACTGTTGGCGCTTTTTCCATATATGTGTTCTCCATGTCAAAGTTTTGTCCAGGTGCATACCAAGGTATTTAACGCTTTCGGCTTGTGGAATTGCTTTGTTATTTATTTCTATATTAGGCGATATTTTACGACATTTTGTAAATATGATATGTTGTGATTTTGATTCATTGATCTTTATTCGCCATTTCTTTGTCCACTTTTCAATGTTCCTAATATGCCTTTGAAGAGATTCGGTAGCTGTTGCGGGATTTTCATCTGTGACTAACATAGCTGTGTCATCTGCGAATGTTGTAGTCGTTACATTTTCGTTTGTTGGTATGTCGTGTGTAAATATTAAATATAATATAGGACCCAGAACACTACCTTGAGGGACTCCAGATCGTATAGGGTAGATTTTCGATGTATCTGCTTCATGCTTGACACGGTAGTACCTTTCTTCTAAATATGATTTTATTATAGTAAACATTGAATCAGGAACGTTCATTTTTATTTTGAAGAGCAACCCTTCATGCCAGACTTTATCAAAAGCCTGACTGACGTCAAGAAAAAGTGCAGAACAGTACTTTTTTTCTTCAAAAGTTTTATTTACTAAATCAACGACTCTATGAACTTGTTCTATTGTTGAATGCTTCTCTCTGAAACCAAACTGGTGATCCGGAAAAAGATTATTATCAGTTATTATCTTCATTAGCCTGGTCGCTAATAGCTTCTCAAATAGTTTAGCTAGTACCGGTAAGAGACTAATAGGACGATAAGAGGTATGTTCGTGAGGTGGTTTACCATGTTTATGGATCATTATTATATCAGCAATTTTCCATTGCGTTGGTACAATTTTCAGCCTTATTGCGGCGTTGAATAGTTGTGTTATCATAATAATTACACCTTTATCTGGTAACTCTTTTAAGATAGTTCCTGTTATAAGGTCATAGCCAGGAGCTTTTTTGGTTTTTAATCTATATTGAATAGTATTTTTTACATCTCTTTTTGTTACTGGTTTCATTTGCTCACTTGGCTGTTGGATTGTTGCTAGACTTTCATAGATAGCCTCATCTTCTTCAGCACTGACAGAGGGCAGAGGTTGAAAAACTTCTTCAAGATATTTTCCAAATGCCTCTGCTTTTTCTTGATCTGTTCTCGACCATGAGCCATCTGGATTTCTTAATGCTGGTATGTGTTTACTGGGTTGTTTTAATTTCCTGGTTGCCTTCCAAAGTGAATAATCGGTATCTGCTGTTGGTGTTAAATTTTGAAGATAATTTTCGATGTAGGAGTTTTTGTGCTTTAGTATTGTATTTTTCAGCTGTCTTGCGGCTCTATTGTAGTTCATTTTGTCTTGATGCTGCCTTGTGTTTTGCCATATCTTTCTTAGTCTCCTCTTCTCTTTAATTTAATTTCTTATATTAATAGGATTGTTTCTTTTATTCTGTGTATCTTTACATTTTGGAGTGGCATTCCAAGCAGCTTCTTGGAGAAGTGTAGTAAATTCATATACTGCCAATTCAAGTTCATCTTTTGTTTTGAGAGAAATATTAAGGTTTATTTTTTGATGTATTTCTTCCCTGAACTCATTCCAGTCAGTTCTATGATTGTGCAGTTTTGCTGGACGTTCCTTCTCAACAAATCTTGAATTTAGCGTCGCTATTACAGGGGAATGGTCTGAAGCAATTTCATAATTTGGTACAATATTTAGATAGCCTTCTCCAAAACCTTTGCTTACAAAGAAGTCAAGACAGTCCGGAAGTCTACTAGGGTCAGTAGGCCAGTAAGTAGGTGTGTAACTAGATAAGTGTTTGAGATGTAGTTCCTGCATCACTTGAAAGAGGATTCTACCTCTACCTGGTGAAGAAAGTCGAGAGCCCCAACTCACATGTTTTGTATTATAGTCAGCACCGGCAAGAAATCTATTACCTAGTGAATTAAAATAATTAGTAAATGATTCTTTATTCGGTGGATAGTTTGGTGGAAGATATGCTGCAGATATTACTACTTGTCCAAGCCAATCTTCTATGATAATACTTGCTGCCTGAAGGTGTGGCTCTTTCATGTTACCAAGGTGATAGTGTTTAATCCCTTTTCGAATAATAACGGCTGCACCTGCTCTAGCATGCCTTTCAGCATCAGGGTGTGGTGCATTATAAATTATATATCCATAAAATTTAAGGTTGTGGTTGCTTGTTAAATGTGTCTCTGATATTAGCATTATGTCAATATTGTTTTCTAACAGGAAATATTGCAATTCGTTTTTATGATTTGCTAGTCCATTTGCATTCCAGAGTCCTACCTTAAGTAACTCACCCATTTGTTTTCAGAGAGAGTGCATGTTTGAGTTCTTCTCTTAGTTCTCTGATTTCTTGTGTAAGTTCATTTATGGTTTTTTGCTGTTTTTCCAAAGTTTGTTGGAGAAATAAATTTTGTTGTTGCAGGTACATGTTTTGTTGATTTAGATATGAATAGATATCATTTGTAGCTATATTTTTTGATGTAGCTTGTGCATATGTTAATCCAGTTTTTGGTTGGTTCGGGCTTGACGTAGGTCTAGGGCCAATATATTGCTGCGATGTAGATGGATAAATTGATTCGGTTTTTTGGAATTCATTTTTATTATTATTGTTGTTCGTGTTCTTTGGAAATCTTTTATTTAATAACTCAACGTAGACTTGACAGCCTTTATAATTCGCAGGATGAGCGCCCCCACATAGAATACATTTTGCTGATTTTCCGTCTTCTTTCTTCTTTGTACATTTACGGTAGTCGTGTTGTCCAGCATACTTGACACATCTGTATTGTAGTGTACATTGATTTCGTGTATGACCATAATTTTGGCATCTTTTACATTGGACTATAGTTTGTTTCTTCCTTGGGGCTTCAAATCGAATTACTGCATTTAACAGAGTTCCTATTTTATATATATCATTGTTGTTTTGCTTTTTTTCTAAATCTATGAAGAAGAGATCACGTGGTTCATTTGTTGCCCGATTTTTTACATTCATTAGGTGTTTAACGTTATGTCCTTGTTTTTTTAAGACATCTATTATATCACCTTGCGGAGTACTATGATGAAGATTCCTTAGCACAACTCTGTATAGTTTTTCCTCTGGTAATTTGTAGGTATGCCGTACTATTTTGTTAGCATCCAGGGTTTCTTTAAATAATTTATAACTCTCAACTGTGTTTGGTTGAATTTTCATATTATTGTTCGTTAGTAATTTGTAAGTAAAATCCACTGTTGCTGATTTTATTAAGCCTAAAAGTTTTTGGACTTCTTTGGTAACTCCGTATAAAATAAATGGTGGAATTTTTTCCTTTTTGACAGGAACATCATTTTCTTTTTCTTCTTGTTCATCGTGGATTTCATTTAATACTTCAAAATGATTATTTATTTTGACAGTATTATTTTCTTCGATGCGTGGTTTTGCCTTTGCTTGGTTCGTTGGACTGTTGTTTATTCTTTTCCGTTTTCCTTTATACGATTCTACTGTTTGGAATTCATTTGGTTCGTATATTTCATAGTGTTTAATTGTATCTACATCGCCATTTTCTCCATCTTGGTTTGGCGAAGAAACTTCGATGGAGTGACTAGAAGTATTATTAAGGTGTTGATTCTTTCCTATGTTGCGTATATTTCCAGTTTGAGACGATGATGTACTCTGGTATGCCGGCTGATCGGAGATTTGTCCATTTTGTATTTCCATCGGTTGTTGCCATATTGGTGGTTGGTATTGCATAAGGAACGAAGGTTGCATTTGTTGTTGCAAACCGTATTGTAAATGTTGGTTTGGATCATTCAAATTTTGAAAGACGTTACTAGGATGTATTTGAAACTGCTGGGGATATCCATTGTGCGAGTAGGGTTGATTTTGGTTTGTAGTAACGTTTGGAATAATATAATTTGCTTGGTAACCGCCACCACTGGTTCCTTGCATTTTATTGCTTATTAATTATATACACAATAAAAATGATCATTATTTTTGTTTTATATTATTTAAAATGGAGTTTTTATTTCTTACCTAAAATGCTGGCAGTATCACTAATTGCTATTTTATTACTTTTAAATTTTATTAAAGGCACGAGAAAAAAGCTGTCTCCTCAAAGGTTCGAATGAGATCAACCTTTTATCAACTTTAATTGTTTATTATATTTGGAATATTGTAGCAAACATTAATTTATCATCTATTGTGGCTGAATGGATCAAGCAATCCAAAGCCAATAAGGAAGAAGAAAAAATAACGTTACGTTTATTTACGAAACAGGAAAAAACAGAAGAATGATGACCTTGATGAGGTTCAATTTGGATAGATTGTATTGGCCGCCTCATAGCCTGGATTTAAATCCGATCGAACATTTTCCGGCTAAGCGAAAGGCCACACGGGCGATAATTTACGGCGCCGTAAGGCCCGGCGCAAATTGAACCTAAGCCAAACACAACATGCGCCGGCTAACTGCGTAGACAGTTCTGCGCATCCTACTATCAGTTCACTCGTTCGCAGGTCAAGCTTGGGAACGTTTGTCATCGGTGTACAGTTTTCTTGGGCCGTGGGACGTGTGACTCACCGCCAGATATTTATCTTTACTTGTTTTTGTTTGCGAGGTGGACGTATCTGAAATGAATACGGATGGTACCTAAGTACAATTTATTATGATAAATAAAAATATTAACATAGTCAACACCCTGAGTGAAAACTGCGTTGTCTTTGTCATTAAATTCTGATAACTTTTGGTAGACTAAATAAGCGGCTATAAGAAATTAATAATCAAAGTTATGCCTTTACAAAAACACATTATTAGAAAATATTCATGTTACTTAAAACCGTGATCGATAAAAATATCGTATTACCCTCAAATTCAACTTGTCGGCATATTACATTTTTGTTTATTACAAATAGTGTTATTTTTTATGACCGATCAGTAGCGGGGGGAATATGAATTATGACCTGCAGTAATTGTAAATTATTGCGATCCTGCAGTAATTGTAAATGATTGTGATTCGAGCAGTAAATTGAGGAATATGAGTTATGACCGAGCAGTAGGGGAGAGATTATTTTAAATATGTAGGTATTATGTGCAGAAATAAAATACTCAGTGTAAAATATCGTTTTATGCACCCGCTTATGATCAAATTCGATGTTTTCGAAAGTCATACCGCTACGACTACTAGGGACGTGTCAGATATTTTTAAAACGTTACTAGTTACAAGTACGGAAACACCGATTTTAAGTTGCCAACTCAATTCAGTACAAGGATCAGATACATCAGTATTTTGTAATCAGTATTTGTACTCAGTACCACTTAGAACCGGTATGAAAAGTAACCGTTACATGTCCGCACTGATTTTGCCTAAATTATTGCAAATAAATTGCAAAATTTTTGCAATACTAAACCTTGTGGTACTCCACATACAATGTTTTTGGAACAGTCGAAGAAAACTGACGATATATTAAAGATATCTTGTTCCATTTGCCTTATCGATTTTAAAAGATATTCAGGATTTAGCAGGCTATTTAATTTATGGATCTCGTCATTTTTTTTTGTAAGATAGTCTAATTTGCCGTCATTTTTCTTTAATAAAGCATATGTCTCGATAAAAACAAACAAATTATCAGTTAGTTTTTTAGTAACTTGAATTAAGGCGTCAAAGTTGTCTTGTGGTATTTGATTTTTTGATAAATGTCAAAGTTCTCTTGTGATATTTGATTTTTTGATAAATTATTTATTTTTTCATTTAAATATCTGAGGCTAGGCGAGTCACATAATGTACAAAAAAATCTTAAATGAGGATTTTTTTGGGTCCAGTAGAGTTTTTGTCGTTGTTTTATTGAGACCCGAGCATTTCATACAAAAATACCGTTTACAATTTTCATGGCAACGCAATTTAAATTTTTCGTTTTCGGAAAATTCAGCTAAGTAAATTTCACAATTATTGCACGTCATGGTGGTCAAGGTTAAATATACAAATATTTACCTAGGTCGTTGAATAGTAAACACAATATTGAATAGTTAAACAGATCTAGTAAAACACTTACACGAGTTTAGTTACACAATAATCCAAAACAAAAAACAACTTAACACGTTTGAGTAAGGCGACTGCGATAACAAACAAAACAAAACACACACAAGTGATCGCATCGATAGTCAAAAACATGCTGGTCAAAAACATACTGTTCAAAGGACAGTTTCAATGGCAACTGTTTTCAATTTCAAAATATTCCATATTTTTTCCATGCGTGTAATTTTATGAACTTTTTTTTGTAGAAATTGAATCTTCTGATATGGATTTTAGTCTTAGGTCTAATGTTTGCAGTATTTGTTTTTACCGATGATGGAGAAATGCATTTTAACAGAACCAACAAATCATTATATTACGCCTTAAGTAGAGTCATTTGGGCTATTGGACTATGCTGGATAGTCTATTCTTGTTACCATGGCTATGGAGGTAATTATTTTTATTATACCATCAGTACCATCATGTTATTTATAAATCTTTATGTTAAGTCATTCATTCTTCTTTCCCGTAATTAGTTTGGTTACAAATGTTCTGACGGGCAGCTCTGTTAGACACTATAATAAGTGCAACTCAAGTTTAATTAAAATAAAAATATATTCTGAATAAATAATGGTGATTCCATTTAAAACCACTCAATTTTGGATCCAAAAATCTTTTGGATCTCCGATTTGTCTGAAGCTTGGTGTACCTATAGCTTCTGCGGAACGTAAAACTAAGCTCGAGCTGAAGCATTTAAGCCCGAACAGTCTTCTTCTTTTCTCTTCTAAAAATATCATTTTTAGCGATTTTACAGTGATTTGCTATTTATTTAAACAAAGTTGTTAATTTTATTAGAAAGTATCAGTGGAAAAAACAATGTTTTAATAGAAGGGACTCAAAAATGCCACTATAAGGCATTATAACAAGTTATTTTGATTCATTTTGATCAAATTTTAGTGTAGAAAACGCTAAATTCCGTTTATTACATTTTTCTCCATTCCCTAAATACATCACCCGTGTTGAGCTGTCCCCCTCCCCCACTTGCAAAAATTTAAAAGCAAATAGCGCTGATTTATGAGCTATTTATGAGCTTTCATATTCCGCACATCAAATTTTGAGCTCGTTACACTGAGCAGGAATTTAATATTTTAGTGTACTTAGAAATAGGGACATTGAATCGATCTTTGCGACAGAATTACGAGCTATTTATGAGCTCTTGAAATGATATAGTTTCGATTTTTGAGCTCATCCCCTTCACCCCCAAACAACCCTTTAATTGATTTAACTTAAGAGAAACATGCTGAAAAAATTAAAATATATCGTATCGCGGATATAATTCCTATAGCTTATATATTCTAAGAATAAACTCTTAAATTACGCGCATTTCGATTATTGAGCTACAACCCTTTCGCAAGAAAACCACCCCATCTTCCTGGCTTAAGAGAGAATTGTACTTAAAATGCATTAAATTAATTATTTGGCGACTACATATCATTTAATAATTTATGAGCTCCCAAAATAAGCGCATTTAGATCATTAAATTGCAATTCCTTTTGTATAGTGCAGTCACTGAAGGTAAAAATCAACTATTACCTTCAATTTCGGTGAACCTTCATCGATTTTCACGAAAATTGGTGAGTGGTTATAGGATACTTCAAGAAACAAAGATGATATGGTGATACCTTGCGCCTTTACCCTGAGGACGGATACCGCCTCTTCTCGGGAGTGATAATTATTTTATTAAAAATAACTCCACAAATCGATAGAAGGACAAATTATAAGAATAATTTGTTATATAAAGTTATTAAAATAAGTCAATACCTTTTGAGTTATTAAAGTTCAAAGATTTTAATTATTCGTGAAAAAAATGCATGTTTTAAAGCGATTTTTCGTAAATCACTGAAAAACTAAGTTTTTCCAAAATAGTTAATAGTAGTTTAATTCGTATAGCTTATATTCTAAGAATAAACTCTTAAATCACGCGCATTTCGATTATTAAGCTGCAACCCCTTCGCAAGAAAATCATCCCATCTTCTCGGCTTAATAGAGAATTGTACTTAAAATGAATTAAATTAATTATTTGACGGCTACATATCGTTTAATAATTTATGAGCTCGCAAAATACACGCATTTCAATTATTGAATTGCAATTTTCTTTCTATAATGCAGTCACTAAAAGTAAAAATCAACTGCGACCTTCGATTTCGGTGAACCTCCATTAATTTTCACGAAAATTGGTGAGTGGATAGAGGACACCTCAAGAAACAAAAATAACATGGTACCAACTTGCAGATTTTGCCTAGGGTAGATGTCACCCCTTCTCGGGGGTGAAAATTACTTTATTAAAAATAACTCCACAAATCGATAGTGGGACAAATTCTAAGCAAAATTTGTTACATAATGTTATTAAAATAAATCAATACTATTTGAGTTATTAAAGATCAAATATTTTAATTCTTGTTAAAAAATGCATGCTTTAATAGCATGTTTTATAAAGCGAGTTTTCATAAATAACTAAAAAACTGTAAGTTTTTACAAAAAAGTTTTCATCACTAAAATTGAAGCTAATATAAACTATAATAAATTCCTTACTTGTAAAACCATTTAATGTTAATTTAAAGTAAGTTATAGGTAATTGAATATGTATTGATATTGTTTTTCTGCGAGTATTTAAATCTAAGGATCCAAGCTTAAATAACGGGAACACGATGCATTTTATAACACTTACTAAATACTTGTCAAAGTACTTAGAAATACTTATCAAATGAGCTCCAGAAAAAGTTGATAGCATCAAAATTTATACTCCAAAACTTTTTCCAAAAAAACAATTTTGTTTTTTTTTTCGAATAACTCTGTTAATTTTTATGGTATCAGGCACATACAGCTATTTGAAAGGTAATTTCAAGAGCTATAAAACTGTATTACATTTAATCTTTTAAATACTTTATTTTTTAGGATGATAGGTTAAAGGGTTACATTGTTCTCGCAGTAAAATTTAGACTTAAACGTTTTCTATCTTGGTTATTTTGATTCATACAGAAATCAAAAGATAAGTAAAATCTTTGCTAATAAAAAAAACTCAAATTTCGTTACCTATCTAGAATTTTTTACGTATATCGAGTATTGTTGGAGTTTTTATCAAAAGCAAATAATTTACGAAAATTTGAAAAGTTTCGTTTTATTAAATCATATATATATATTTTAACAATATGCATTCTAAATCGGTCAAAATGTTTAAGGTCATTTATTATGCTAAAGTAATAAATAGAGTCTTATAGGGATTACTAAAGATTTTAATTTTTGTGGAAATGGCGTTCGTTTTATTTTTCACTTTTTACTAAAAAATTTGAAAAAGTCCTATTATTTTCATGTTCATTTGCTTAACTTTGATCGTATTAACTTCTTTCGGTGCTCATTTAATAAGTATTTCTGAATACTTTGACAAATGTATATTAAGTATATTTTATAAAATGCATCGGTTTTCTGTTAATTAGGCTTGAATAATTAGATTTGAGTACTCGCCGAAAAAAAATACATCTATAACTTCCTTTGAATTAATAACAAAAGGTTTTCCAAAGCTTTAATTTTGGTAATGATAACTTTTTTGTAAAAACTTACAATTTTTAAGTGATGTCTGAAAAACCGCTTTAAAACATGCATTTTTTCACGAAAAATTAAAATCTTTGATCTTCAATAACTCAAAAAGTATTGATTTATTTTAATAACTTTATATAACAAATTCTGCTTATAATTTGCCCTTCTATCGATTTGTGGATTTATTTTTAATAAAATAATTTTCACCCACGAGAAGGGGCGGTATCCACTCTCAGGGTAAAGGCGCAAGGTAGCACCATGTCACCATTGTTTCTTGAAGTATCCTATAACCACTCACCAATTTTCGTGAAGATCGATGAAAGTTCACCAAAATTGAAGGTAAAAGTTGATTTTTACCTTCAGTGACTGCACTATACAAAAGGAATTGCAATTTAATGGTCTAAATGCGCGTATTTTGGGAGCTCATAAATTATTAAATGATATGTAGTCGCCAAATAATTAATTTAATGCATTTTAAGTACAACTCTCTCTTAAGCCGAGAAGATGGGGTGGTTTTCTTGCGAAGGGGTTGTAGCTCAATAATCGAAATGCGCGTGATTTAAGAGTTTATTCTTAGAATATATAAGCTATAGGAATTTTATCCGCGATACGATATATTTTAATTTTTTTCAGCATGTTTCTCTTAAGTTAAATCAATTATAGGGTTGTTTGGGGGTAAAGGGGATGAGCTTAAAAATCGAAACTATATCATTTCAAGAGCTCATAAATTGCTCGTAATTCTATGGCAAAGATCGATTCAATATTCCTATTTTTAAATAGTGGAGGGCTGACTCAGCCCCCCAATAAAATATTAAATTCCTGCTCAGTGTAACGAGCTCAAAATTTCTGTTGTGCGGAATATGAAAGCTCATAAATATCTCATAAATCAGCGCTATTTGTTTTTTAATTTTTCTAAGTGGGGGGGGGGGGGGGGGCAGCTCAACACGGGTAAAATACATCATCTTCGATTTGGTTGAAAATTTGCTCACATATTTTTCTAAGAGGGGGGGCCAGCTCAACACGGGTAAAATACATCATCTTCGATTTGGTTGAAAATTTGCTCACATATAGTAGTCCATGTGGTGAGACAGCTCCCGTCTGGAAAAATTTCTGATTCGGTTTCTTTGTGGATTCCTATTCAAAAATGTCCCCTTTAAACAAATCTGAAGGGTACCGGGCGGAATTTTTGGGCAGAAATTGTTTTTAAACAATTTTTTTTTTTAAATACAAAAGATCACGTTTTTTTGCTCCGGAACATATACCTATTTTTGAGTTTTGTGGGTCATTCTGAACAAGAAAGTTATCTTGTAAATTTTCTCGGAAATTGATAGTTTTCGAGTTATAGGCGATTTAAAATCTGAAAAATGCGAAAATACGCATTTTCGAGGCTTAAAAACTCATATTTAAATTAATATTTTTGAGGTTGCCAGATACTTAAATTGAAGATTTGAAGAATAGATATTCAGCTTCAAGATTCTGAAGAGTCATCGCGTCTAACTTTAATTTATACTGTTTTTTTTTTTTATTGTTCAATATGCCTGTCTATCCGATTTTTTTGCCGGTGCGGCGCGCTCCGTTTCAAAAATCTCCTATTTTCATCCGAAAAATATTTTTTCTAGATTCTTTGGGACATTCTAAATAAAATAAGTTTCTTGGCATTTTTCTCAAAAGTTAATAGTTTTAATGTTATAAACGATTTAAAATCCGAAAATGCGTTTTTTGTCATTTTTCGGATTTTAAATCGCTTATAACTTAAAAACTATTAACTTTTGAGAAAAATATCAAGATACTTATTTTATTTAGAATGTTCCAAAGAATCTAGAAAGCATATTTTTGGGAGGAAGATAGGAGATTTTTGAAATTGAGCGCGCCGCACCGGCAAAAAAATCGGATAAACACGCATATTTAACAAATAAAACACAACGGTATAAATTAAAGTTAGACGCGATCACTCTTCAGAATCTTGAAGCTGAATGTTCAGTCTTCAATCTAAGTATCTGGAAACCTCAAAAATACTAATTTAAATATGAGTTTTTAAGCCTCGAAAATGCGTATTTTCGCATTTTTCAGATTTTAAATCGCCTATAACTCCAAAACTATCAATTTCTGAGAAAAATTACAAGATGTTTAGATTGACTCAAAAAATCTAAAAATATATGTTCCAGAGCAAAAAAAAACATGATCTTTTGTATTTGTTTAAAAAAATTGTTTAAACAATTTCTGCCCAAAAATTCCGCCCGGCACCTTTCAGATTTGTTTAAAGGGGACATTTTTTAATAGGAATCCACAAAGAAACCGAATCAGAAACTTTTTCAGACGGGAGCGGTCTCACCACATGGACTATAAACACAGTACTTTAAGTGGTTAAGGTGGTATGACACAATGTTAAAATTTATATAGTTTTTAGGTACAGTTACCGTCACTATTTCAAAACCAATCTTCAACTTAGAGGTATGTACGTGAACTGTAGACTTTCTATTTTAATAGTATCTAGTTAAAATTTCCAAAGAAAGCAGTATATTTTTTATAACTGTACTTAAAGGAGTCCATGTCATAACTTACTTAGTAACTTGCTATAAAAATTCGTTTTGCATAATAATTTTTGAACTTGGGTGGAAAATAACTACCAGAAACGATTAACTATGCAAAAAGCTTTATTTTAAACAAAATTTCATTGTCCATACTGCCATAATTTTTAAATTAACTGTACCTAAAAGTAAAAATTTTAGTTAAAAGCTGCAATCTGGGGATTTTGTTGAAATTACAGCAATAAGTTGGCATTTTTCTAGTGATAAATTAGTTCCGCTGTCACTTAATAGATGAGAAGATGAGTTCACGTGTCATTTAGTAGATGGCAGCAGTGATGTATTAAATGGAGACAGATGCGCGTTTGCCGGATTTTAAGAAAATCTACAAACAATTGAAAACGAGTTTTGTAACCACGGAAATACGATGAATCACGCGGTTTTGTTTAGAAAAGTGGCCCCACCCCCTCCCAGTACGCATTTTGGACCTTGTTTGACTTTCACTTTCAATCATGATTGTATAACGTCACAGTGTCTTAACAATACAAATATACATGTTTTATGCTTGAAACCGTGACGTTATACGAATGGTTGAAAGTTAAACGAGGTTCAAAATGACTCAAAGTGTTTACTGGGGGATTATACTAGTTTTGACATACCTAATACATAAATAACATAAGTAAGCTCTAGTATGTTATGTGGGGCGGATCTAAAAACAATTTCAGTTTTATTCACTTTCTGGCAAATTTAATTTTTATAGGGCCGCAAATAATGCATTGTTCGGATACAATTAGCGTCTCTTTGTAAAGACGATGACGTCGACATTTTTACACACATTACACATGCCAATGGCCATTAGTATTTGTTGAGGCATTATCCTAATAAAAAAATTGTAGACAAAACAATATTGTATAATCATTGATTAATTTATGTCAAATATTTCCGTAAGTGAAAAAAAATATTGAAATTTACTGGAGTAATAATTAGATAAACCGATATGCAGACGATACAGTTGTGGTTGCTAGCAGTATCGACAGGCCTGTCATACCCGGGTACCTACAAAGAGCGAGTGAAAAAAGAGATTTTAACCATCAACATAAATAAAACAAAAATGGACATTGGTGAGCAAAACTCAAAAACCTGCCAGACAATTGAAAATAAAAAACCAATTCAACACGTAGAAGTATATGTATACCTTGGAACAGTCGTCAACTAGAAATGGGATCAAACAACCGAAATACGATGTAGAATTGAAAAGGCCAGAGCTACATTTAACATGAGAAATATATTCAATCATTGCGACATATCTGTCCCACTAAAAATACGGCTGCTAAAATGCTATGTATTTCCAGTCTTGTTGTATGGAGCAGAGACCTGGACAATAACGGAAACATTATCGAAAAGGCTAGAGGTATTCGAAATGTGGGTGTACCGACTTATCCTCAAATAATGTCCTGGACGACTCACACTACCAACGTAGAGGTATTGCGCTGAGGAGAAAACAAAAATGAGAAATCTGTTTCACAATAGAAACGGAAACCTGAATACCTCGTACATATTATGAGACATGATAAATATCGTATACTGCCACTGACAATACAGAGTAAAATAGAAAGCAAACGTGGACCCAGAAGAAGAAGACACTCGTGGCTTCAAAACTTACGCCAATGGTTTGGACTAACGTGCCAATGTCCGCAACGGACGAGGCACATGAAGAAGAAGAATTTAAAATGAGATATTCTTCTTCTCACGGTGCTTATTCGTTCCGAATGTTGGCGATCAGCATGGCTATCCTAACTTTGCATGCTGCTATTCGGAATAGTCTGTTTGTCGATGTAGGTATTGAACCAGTTTCTCAGATATATTCTTCTTCTACCTGGTCCTCTCTTCCCAATACCTTGCCCTGAAGAATGAGTAGCGGCAATCTCTATTCATTCCTCATAACATGGCCAAGATATTCTACTTTGCGCTCTTTGATAATAATGTGTGTTAATAATCTCGCATTCCTTGCCCATTCTACGTAAGACCTCAACATTAGTCACACGACCCATCCACGAAATTCTTAAAATGCGACTGTAATACCACATCTTGAATGCCTTGAGTTTTCTTAAAGAAGTTTCGGAAAGAGTCCAGGCTTCTACTCAGTATAATAATCTAGAAAATACATAGGATCTGATAATAGAAATTTTGTTAAAAGTGGTAAATGTGACTTCTGAAACGAGACTTCATCATTATGAACGCTGATCTCGCTTTTCCTATGCGTTGTTTTATTTCACTAGAGTGGTCTCATTGACTGTTTATGTAGGTACCAAGGTATGTGTAGCTGTCCACTCTGTCAATTGGTTGTTGGTTAACCAAAAGCCGTGTATGTAATATATTTCGCTCTTAATGACTACCATTACTTTCTTTTTTTTTCGTATTGAAATTCCATGTTCACTACTTATGTCTTATATGCGCGACATTATTCTTTGCAAATCATCTAGGCTATCTGCAAAAACTACTGCGTCGTCGGCATATCTAATGTTGTTTAGATCTATCATCTAATCCAGTTTCCTCCAAGATAATTTATGAGTATGTGCAGCTTATCATGTTGTACTCTATCAAATGCCTTTTTGTAGTCGATAAAACAAATATATAGCATTTAGACAGTCAATAGAGCCTCTCGGGTGCCTAAGGGCAAGGCATTGCGGAATCAAATCTTTGTCCGTGATACTTGTTCTTCGCATTTTTTATATAGGTATTCTGCAGTATATTACTTTTAAAAATGTTTTAAGTAAGTGGTTCATTAGGCTAATTATTATTCTGCCTCGCATGTTGAAATGAGAAATGAAATGAAAATGTGAAATTTTCCGAGGAAAGAACTTTCCCTGTTGAAAAAACATTCAATATGAAAAAAGTTATTGTAGTGACTCTGTTTTTCAATTGACTTACATATTTTACATTTATTAAAAATACTAATTTTATACTCGATCTTCATTCTGAGAATTAGCATAATTCTTTTTTGGTCATTTAGATAGGCACTTACTTGTATTTCAAATAATTGCAAATTTCTTTAGTTTGAAATAAATCCTTTTGAGCAGGTAAAGAATTACGAATTGCCGTATAATACAATATTAAATAATAAACTATATCCAAATGAATGAACGTTTAGTATCTATTAATGAGAATTTACCCTAGGCAGGTAAAGAAAGGATTAACAACTGTCGTCTGTAAATACAAAGTACGATTAAGGTCGAGATGTGCCGAGCCTAAGTTGCAATACATGGCATCAATGCGGTGTCGTTCAGAGAACTAAATTTAATAATAAAATATATGTACGTGCTGCCATCTATTCAAAGAACTGTTAAACGTTAGTTTAAAAATTGGCCACCTATTTTGACCATAGCGTACTAATACCCCCTTAAAAGATATTTTATAGGAAATCGTATATTCAACAATCTCAGTCTTTACACTTTTTGTCAAAAAGTTGAAAATGGCGCAGATATTGAGCAAGAACGGTTCTCCTTTAAAATCAAGATGGCGGCTAATGTATTGGCACATTTCATTCGCGATTTTAAATTTAGAATACTATTGACCCCTTAAAGATTAGAAAAATAAAATTTTGGACAGCTCGGCATGCTATCCCGACTGGGCTATATACTTTTGGGTCTGATATTATTGCACGTAACTTTTTTTGTATTGTAAAACTATTAAAATTCTTTTAACCACTTAAAGTCCTGTATTTTAGCTATATGTGGGCAAATTTTTAGAAAAATCGTAGATGACATATTTTGGGAAGGGAGGAAACTGTAAAAAAACGGTATTTTAACGTTTTCTACACTAAAATTTGATCAAAAACATTATAGCGCCTTATTATGACATTTTTGGGTCTCTTCTATTAAAAAATTAAAATGTTTCATTGATACTTTATGATATAATACACAAATTTGTTTAAATAAATACCAAATCACTGTTAAATCGCTAAAAGTGATATTTTGAGAAAAAAAAAGAAGACTGTTCAGGTTTAAATGCTTCAGCTTGAGCTGATTTTTATGTTCCGCAGTAGCTATAAACCTATAGTCCGTCCGCTATAACTTTTCCCATGCGGTACGATTAATTTTCAATCAAATTAAGTCAAAACATAAATTGAAATCAACGTCGATGTGTATATACATTTTGTATACTGTATACTACATACTACACACATCGGCGTACGTTTCACTTTCTGTTTTGACTTAATTTGATTGAAAATGAATCGTACCGCATGGGAAAAGTTATAGCGGACGGACTATAGCTTCAGTAAAATAGGAGATCCAAAAGTTTTTGTCTGAGTTTTTTTGTCATGGAATGTACCATAAATAATAAAATAAAATTAAATTCTATGTACAAAAACACAAATAAAATATCAATCCTTGATCAGTGATGATCAATACTTGATCACCGGCGGACGGTTTGGTCTTAAATAAATACACCAAGAGCCAGTGGAGTTTTTTTATATCAATACTCTGGTAGATCACTCCTCTCTATCCGCTGGGAGCATTAAATATTGACGTTCATCCGAAAAATCTTAAGGCCATCGGTACATAATTCGCAAATATTTTACGGCTATTCCTACTTTTTCTGTCTTTACACGGCAAATTACGTGTAGTAAAATTCTCACTGGTATGGATATGTAAACATTACTAGAATATCATTCTACTTGACTTGTGACATGTGACTTGCTCACTGCCGCAGATTAGATAAATCCCGCCGATTAGAAAGTAATGCATACCCTGTTGACATTTTTCGCTCTCAAATTTTCGCAGAGTTTTAGATTGCAGCGCGCAGTCTAGGTACAGTCGAACCCGCTTATTAGAATACCGCTTATAAGAATATCCCGGTTTAAGGAATAGAAATTTGATGCCCCGAAACCTTTTCACCAGCCACTAACGATCGGTTATTAGAATATCCCTGTTATAGGAATACTTTTGCTTGTCACGAACGCTATTCCAATAAGCGGGTTCGACTGTATTATTATATGACTATGTTTGAACTAAGTGAGTCCTTTAGAATATTCAAAAATTCGGCCAACCCCCTTAAAGTTCCAAAAAACCCTGTTTTTCAAAAGTCGCACAAACAAACTTTTGACAAAATATATTTTCTTCTTTATAGGTATCGTTAATTGGATCTTATGTCTTCCTATCTTTCAAGTAGGAGCCAAATTAACATATAGTATGTACTTACTACATTATTTGGTTCTCGGACATTTCGCCCTTAGTAATAGGACGAAATTTAACATTAACGACTACGTGGAGGTAAGGATACATATGTCTAAATAAATTTAAACACAATTTTTCACTTTTTCTTTATTTTTTTATTTAATATACACCAATGAGATGCTTAAAAACATTACAATCTGATCAAACAGTATGATCAGTGAGCAACTTTTTTCTAGTTTAAATTACTACTAAAAACTTAAGACTACGAACACGAACAAACTCATTACTTAGGTGCTGTTAATTTATTGCATAAATAGTAGCGCGTACCATCCATTGCACTGTATGTACTCCCATTTTCACTTAACTAACTCAAAGGGTTTCTTCCTCTTGAGTCTTCTAACCAGTTCCGTATCAAGGAGCTGGATGGCTTCAACATTGATGGGTTCTAAATGAGACAATAATATTATGTGTACCAAAAATGGTGGGGCAATAATAATAAAATAAAATGGCTAAATACCCCAGGTGGGGTTGAGTCGCTAAAAGGCTATCTAGATCCATCTTTTTTGGGGGATCTGTCCCAGTCTGCTACTCGATACTATTGACTATGCTTCTCCATTTCTTTCTATCCCCTGTCTTTCCCTGCCAGTCTCTAATTCTCACCCTATGTAAATTTTCCTTTACTTCCTGTCACCATTTTATTCTAGGTTTTCCGCGTGTTCTTCTAACTTCGGGTTCCCATTGTAAAATTGAGTGTATAGTTGTTGCGCTACCTGCTCTCCATATATGCCCCAACCATCTAACTCTGTGCTGTTTAATTTTCTTAATTATATCTCCATCTTTCAGCTCTTGTTTTATTTCGTTGTTAGTTCTAATCCTGTATTCTGTTTCTCTGTTTCAGACAATCTAACAGGTCCCAGTATATCTCTCATCACTTTCCTCTCCAATATTTTCAAGTCCTCCTCCACTCTTTTTGTCATAGTGAGTGTTTCCGCAGCACACAATAATATAGGCCTAATTATTGTATTATAAATGGTAATTTTGGACTTCTTTGTAATTATTTTGCTTTTGAGTAATTTTTTGTTTGCGTGGAAAGCCCTGTTAGCTGTAATAATCTTCTCTTCGATTTCAGCCCTTCTATCTCCTGTTTTGGAAATCGTTACCCCAAGTTATTTAAATTTCTCTACCTCTTCAAACTTATTTGTGCAGATTGTGATGACACCGCTTTTCGGTTTATTTTCAAATCTCATTATTTTTGTCTTTTCTTCATTTAGCTTTAATTCTATTTTTTCTCCTTGCTCTAGTATTTCATTCAGCATGTTTTCCATTATTTTTCTTGTTTTTGTGATTAGTACTATGTGATCCGCGTATATGCAATAACTTGTTCACCACCCGTCCTTAGATTTCCTTTATTTATTTTTCTCATAGTATGTTCTAATGCTAAGTTAAATAAAGTAGTTGATAACGCATCTTCTTGTTTTAGTCCTTTATTTACAATTATTTCTTCCGTTTCGCCTTTTTGTGTTCGTATACTGACCGTATATAGTTCTCTTTAAAATCATTGTAATAAGTCTTAAAAGATTGTTTTAGTCTTGTTTTAGTCCTTTATTTACAATTATTTCTTCCGTTTCGCCTTTTTGTGTTCTTATACTGACCGTATATAGTTTTCTTCAAAATCATTGTAATAAGTCTTATAAGATTTCCGGGTATCTCCAGGTTTTTTAGTGCCAATATAAGTTGTTGTCTCTTTATTGAGTCAAATGCCTGTTGAAAATCGATAAAAAGCATTTCCAGTTCTATTCTGTGTTCATATGCTTTCTCCATTATTTGCTTAATTGTGTGAATAGCTTCTATAGTCGATCTTCCTTGAGTGAATCCACACTCATATTGCCCGACTATTTCTCTTGTAGCCTTTGCTAATCATGCTTTGAAAATGTTTATTCATTTTTGATCGTTTGCTAATCGTTTATTAATTACCGATGTTAACATTTTATAGGCTGTGTTGGGTATTGTGATCCATCGGTAGTTTCTGCATGTTTGTTGGTCTCCTTTCTTATGTATTACGATTATCTGCCCATTTTCCCATTCCTTCGGTATTTTTTCATCCTTCCATATTTTCCTAATTAGTAGATATAGTCTCTCCTTCAGTTCTTCCTCTCCGTATTTTATGAGTTCAAAATTGATCCCATCCTTGCCTAGGGCTTTAGCATTGCGGCTTTGTTCTATGAGTTTTGCTAGTTCTTCATGTGTTGGGTCGTCTGTCTCATCCTTTCTGTTTTTCATATTTCCTTCTTTTTCTTCAGCTTCATTTATTTCCTGATTCTCTGTTTCTGCCTCTGTTAACAGCTCCCTGAAGTGTTCCAGCCATACTTGTTTATATTGTTCATCTTCCAGTATTATCACTACTTCTTTGTTCCTTATTCCATTTATTTTTCCTTTTTATGTATTGTCATTTTCCTTAATTTTGTTGAAGAAGTTTTTCGCATTTCTTTTTTTTCCTTTTTATTTGATCTCTCTCATTTTGTTGTCTACCTATTCTCGTTTGCTTTTTCTTATTATTTTCTTAGCGTTTTTTCTTAGATTTTCATATTATACTTTATCTTCTATTTTGTTTGTTCGAATCCATTTAGCTCTCGCCTGTATTTTTCTTATTTTTATTTCTTTGCATGCTTCATTATACCATTCGGTTTTCTTTTTATTATGTATTACTCCCACGTTTTGTTCTGCTGCAATATTCATACTTTCCTTAATAATACTCCATTCATTTTCGATATATCTCTCTTTTTTTGTCGATCAGTTGTAATTTTACTTTTTCTGCATATTTATTTCTTATGTTCAGATCCCCTAGTTTGTCTGTATCCCATTTATGTTGCCGGTAGTTATTTTTTGTTTTCTCTTCTAACCTTTTGTCTTAGTGTTGCTATGACCACATAGTGATCGGAATCTGCACATGCTCCTATGTAAGTTCGAACGTCGTTTATTGTCGATTGTCTTCTTTTAGTTATACCTAAGTATGTGATCTATTTGACTATGTGTTTTCTGATCTGGTGATGTCCAAGTTATTTTATGTAATTTGGGGTGTTTAAACATTGTAGGGCTTATTATCATATCTCTGCCTTCCATGCTTTCCAATTTTTTCATTATTTCCTCCATCATTTTCTCAATTTTTCCTTATTATTTCACGGGCTTATTTGTAAACCAGCGAATATAGTGTTCATCCCGAATCCACGTACCGCAATAAGAACCTTCGCCATGGTGGGGCAATAAGTGTTGTATATCTAGAACCGCCTCAGTGACCTTTATTCACCATTCAAGTATTTCCGTTTCCCAGTGAAACACCGTGCATATAAATATCTAAAATATTTTTTGTTTTAGTTTTACCTGTTTTGCGGGTATTTCATTGAAACTTTCATATGGTCTTTCCTTTGGACATTAGCTTTTGAATCTCCAATTATAACTATCGAAAAATATATTTTTAGCGGGACAAAACAAATAGGTAAGATTCAGCTTTTTAATTCAAATAAATATACCTAACATAACAGAGCGTGAACTCTATATAATAATCAATTGAACTTTTTTTAGAAGTTAATCATAGCCATAATACCAAGAAGGTGGAAGAGAGTTGTACCAAGAAGATGGAAGAGAGTTCTGCTTAACGATTTGAAGATGTATTTCATTTAGAGAAATTATTGTGATATTTATAATTGTGTAGATAGTTGTAAAACCAAATAAACAATTAAAACTAATCAATCTCTTTTTTACTATTATTAGCCATAACCACTAGATGTACAGGTGGACGAAAAAGCAGCAATGGATGATAGGCAAGATCATAAAACTTTTGAAGAAAATAAAAAGTTTTTTATCATTATCACACATCTTGTAGTCTCCACTGCGGGGAACATAGGCCTCCTTTACCGTGTTGGAGGTTTTCTTTAGTTCTACATGGAAGTCCCATTTGGTAAGAATAACCATCAAAGCAAAGCTTTCCCTTTGGACATGTCGAAGGATATGTGAGAAAACAAGGGGTGTGAAACCCAAACCTACCCAAGCCCAAACAAACAATATATTATTTGACTGCAATCAGACATATGATTATATATGGGGCACTAATATGGTGGTGTAAATATGTAACAAAAAAGAAGAAATTCTGTTGGAGTGGAAGTAAAGAGAATCATAAACTCCAACAGAAGTAAGGAAAAGAAAAGAAAGAGATTCTAGATGTAACTAATAGAACAAAAAATGTGTGGCTTCTACGTTGAGAAGCCGAAGTAAGAAAATACTACTACTTTTACAGTAGTACTTGTATGGGGAAAATGATAAGATTCAGAAATAGATGGACTGATAATAAAAGTATGAATAGACAGAGGCAAACTGAATGGAGTGGGCTAGCAAGAGACGCAAGAGAACGACAACTTGACACTCAAGGATGGATACGGCCAATTTGCATGCCTGTCAAAGACGGTAGCTCAAAGTAGATCGTGATGATAACTAAGAAGGGAAATATTAAGATAAGAATAATGTACTGAAAGGAATAAAGATGAATAATTGCTAAAGAAGAACAAATTAAATAAAACTAACAAATCACGGGCGCCAGGAAATAATCTTCGATCACTCTCCCAGGTATCTTACACTGCTGTCAAATATTAAATATATTAAATAAATAAGTATATGAAAATATAAAGGAAATAAGAATAAATGATATACAAAATGAATAAACATTTATTAAAAATAACTACTAGATTTTTAACAATCTCTGAGTTAAACCAAATTGAATATAATGTGACTCTAAAATGAGAAAGTTATACTTTAACATGTTATATTCAAGATAACGACAATCATGTTACCTGTTACAAAATTATATAAGTACATACCTCTTACTTACATATAGGGTACAACTCACATGAGACTTTTACCAAATTGTTATAGTACACTTGCTACGTACAACTAAATTAAAACCCGACAAATAATAATAATAATATAATATATAAGCAGACAAGCTTGACTAAGGTAAAAACAATATAATGAATTAATCAAAGTTAATAAATAAACGAATCGAAGCGAAGAAATATAATATACAAACGACTTAAATTGACCGAGCAAATGCAATGAAGTAAATTAACGACAAAATATTTGGGAAAAAGCGAATAATATTACCACCTAAATTTACATAATGAAGTGAAATTGACCAAATTTAACAATAAAGTATAAAAACCTAATTTTCTGTGCTTATTCTTTGTGCACAAAAACTTACCGTAGATACAACAGTTTGGGAACTAAATACACTAACATACAAATATGTTATATAAAAAAAGGTAAGCTAAATCTGAAAAAGTAATTAATAACATAGTACATCAACCAAAATGTCTGTGATATAAACTTCATAGTTACTACCAGACACAAAACTTAAATGTTCCCAAAAACAACACATTCCTTGAACTACTCCCAAAAGGTTCACTGCTGCGTCCCAGAAAATTACCACCAGTGGGGGGTGCCGAACCATGTTTCCTGTAAGTACAGGTGTAGAAAAAGAATCAGGAGCTGGAAAGCTCAATAGCTCGTTTCCAAATGACCTATTCCCATGTTGACTTGACTATAACTGTAATAGGGCTTCCCTAGGTGGTCAAAGGGGCTACAACTTCACATCATGGTTTCTTCCAAAATGGCTAAAAAACATTCCCACTTTTATTTCCCATATAAACATGAGCAAAAAGTAAAGAAAAGAAGAAACAAATGAGAAATTTTATGGAAGAAATAATACTGAAGAAGCGACCATTAACTGGAACAAAACTAGTCTAAGATAACCTTGAACTATTGTGAATCTGAAGATATGAACAAATAAGTATAATTACATTGATTCAGATAAGAGACTTTTAACTTTGAAATTTGAATATAGAATATGATTTATATGAGAGGATATTATATTAATATAAAAATATCCTATATATACATACATATATACCTTAATGAAATTGTATGGAACCAGTCAAAAGATGATTACTTGAGAATTTATAAAAATATTGGATGCTCAATTAGTTTAAAACGTACAGAGAAGTAATGATAATTATTTTCAATATTAATTTGAGGACTTCAATAACGTTTGGTTATGTAAAACCAAAAAAACACATTAATATACCTATAATTTCCCTTAATAAATATTCAATAAAGATCGAAATAATCTACATACTTCACTTATTGGGTTCACTAAGGAAATTTAACAATGAAACTAATATTTCTAATATTCCATAACAAAAAAAAAACATCCCAAGGCTAACAAAAAAATTATTATAAAACAAAATCTTACCAGATGATTTTTATTCAGGTTCCAAGAGGAGTTGTGTTACACACATGGCTCCTTACTCCAGACAACCATTGGTGGTAACTTTTCACTTTAAAACTGCTTGATGTTGAACAAAATAATTCAGACTCTAGATGGAAATCATCCGCCATTTCATGGTACCAACCTCACTTACAGCCACGAGCCAAGTGTCGGTCATTCCTCTCTCGTTCAAAGAGGAGAACGTCAAACTCTCAGAACGCAAGGTCATATTCGCCACTAGGTGGCCTAGAGTACGTTCCGTACCCCGAAGTATGACGTCACGTAAATATTTATTTACGACAAAATTAGAGAATTTGAAAGAAATCAACAGAAAATAAATTATACAATAATTAAAGAGTTCAAAAATGATTCCGTAACGTGTAAAACCGTTACAATACCCCTCTACTTGAAAAAAAAAATTATTAATATTTTTTTTTTCCAAACTTCAAAATATTAACAACTAAATTTACAATAGTCTAACAATCCACGTTGTTTCGCAAGATTACCACTAAACATAAACTAAGGATAAAGGAAAAGAAATACATATATGACTCAAACTCATACTAAAATGTTACTCTCTCCCACTAAATATTGACATACTTATTGCTTAAAAACCAAAACAAAAACTAAATATTGCACTAAAGTTCATAACAATAACTAAGTGTCGAATTGGGCACTAAAACCAAAATTGAACTATCCATGGACATCATATTTATAAAGGGTTCATCCAAGGACGGAACAACCAGGAGAAGGTGTGAGCCTTTTCGCACCATATCACAAGTAAATATACCAAAGTAAGAATAAAGAAATCAGTAACTAAAATAAGTTAAGAATCGAACACTTAATCCAAAATTGAACTAACAATGGACACCAGATTCGTAATAGCATATCTAGAGAAGAACAATCAGGAATATTTTTGGAACAATTCTCACCAATGCCAAATAATACCAATAATAAACATACCAAAGGAATCCAAAACTCAATAACTAAAATAAATGTGGAATCGGACATTTAATCCAAAGTCGGACTATCAGTGGACACCAGATTCATTACAGCATATCCAAAGAAGAACGACCAGGAAGATTTATGGACCCATTCACACCAATACCAAATCACATAAACAAATTAGGTCTACGTACACCCACTTCCGGTAATATGAGCCTATCCAACTAAATACACAAAATAAGTGAAGAATCGGACACTTAATCCAGAATCGGACTATCAATGGACGCCAGATTTATATAAGAGCATATCCAAAGAAGAACGATCAGGAAAATTTATGGACCAATTCTCACTAATACTAAATTAACTAAATTAGGTCTCCATATACCCTCATCCGGTAATATGAGCCTATACAGACTAAATTATTGGATTCAATGGTAAATAATACTGAATAAAATAAATAAATTAGGTCTACATACACTCTCATCCAGTAATATGAGCCTATCCAAACTAAATAATCCAAAATAAGTCAAAACAAAAATTAATAACAGTGTGAGGCAGTGTTCGTCACACTTATGCAACAGTAACAGAGATGTAACCAAACTAAACCAAAAGTAACATAAATAAAGTCTATTGACTAAAGTATTCTAGAAAATACATAAACTTAATTCGTGCTGGTATTCACTAACTATAGCATGTTGCTACAACAGATGTATGAGGATAACCAGACACAGACAAAGTACTAATAATGTAATAAGAAGTAAGAAAGAAAAAGAACAAATGCTGAACTTACAAGTCTTATGACACAATGATAAATGATAGAAAAAAAATATGACGAGAATGAGCAACCAATTTTAAATAAAACTGTAGATTCATGCGTTCTCGCATACATAGAATTATCCAGGAAATATTCCTGAATCTAAACAACAACTAATGCCTAAGGAAAGATTTGGGAATATACTCAAAAGAACAACTCATTTGCACAAACACCCCAAATACTGAATTAATGAACCTACTATGTATAGGGATAGTTAACAAACAAACATACTATGAAGTACGAGACATAATATAAACTAAATACTTCCTTATCAAATGGTAAAAATGTAACTGGAATAATTTGACGAATTACACTAGAATGGTTAGGACCTGTTGCAGACATTTCCCAACCAGAAATATTATGATTACGAAACTTAGTCTAACGGCAGTGATCAGTTGCTGAGCCACAATTTCGAACCCACGTATTCATAAGATCTGAGCAAAAATCAGACTGCTATTTATCACCAAATGGGCATTTTAGTGAGTGCAACATGTAGAATATGTCAAATGACAGGAATTATGACAGGTGATAAATAGCAGTCTGATTTTTGCATGAGAGTTTAATCTCTGTTCGGAGAGTATAAGTCTGTTCTGTCGGACAAAATAAATGTGCCGTTTTAGTGGTCTGACCATTCCAAATTTTTAACCTGTTCCACAATTAAAACTACCTCTGTTCCAGTGTTCCCATATATCAATGTTTATTCGACTAGACACCCTTAAGCTATTAACAAATTTTCAGCTTGCTATTAATCAACTTTTTTTTTTCATACGCGGGATCCAGACCTATTATGGTACCCACATTGATATAATATTATTATCAACATTAACAAACTAGAATATGAGATGGATAATGGAACTACTTTACTATCCCAATTGTGATTATTGTGTTAACACTACCAATTAAAGAAAAAAAATTATGGATGAACATCTGTAATCACCCGAACCATGCGAATTCAACGTATCATGTGTAGAAGTTATTGTCTGGACTGATTTTGCTTTGTGGTGTGTGCATGTCTTAACAAACTACCCAAAAATCAGAAATAAAAATATAAAATATAATCTAAAGTTTGTACCACAAATATATATGGAGACAATATTAGTGACACATCAACAAATCAAAAATGCTAGCAAAATATATAAATAATCAAATCAATAAAGTAAATAAAATACCTAAATACTGAAACTGATTTCTAGTTATATATATATAGAGTTAGATCTAGTTAGATATAGTCAACGATTAATAGGGCTTTTCATCGATTGTCATTTGTTTCGAGCTTCTGTCAAATGTCATATAATCCGTGTATAATATTAATATACACGGATTATACAACATATGACAGAAGCTCGAAACAAATGACTGTGAATGAAAAGTCCTATTGTACGTGCAAACTTACTATTCTTTTTCTCATGAGCATCTTTCAGTGCGTCACAGTTTTTCGATTTCTTTCTAACGCATTAAATTGTATGTGACAGAAAAAACGCAAGTCGGTAATTACATTTCGTCGGTGACATTTATAACATTTATTCTAGTGGTCAACAGATGGCGCTATAATCGAAAAAAAAAATTATTTACGAATTATATAATATATCTACGAATATAATCTGTACAATTTATAAGACTATACAAATCAAAGAAAATACCATTTTATAAATGCAATAAACACAATTGATTTGTTTTTATGCCAAATAGCAAATAAAATGTGTCAACTGTCAGATTTAACTAAAGTGTCATGTCACTAAAATGTATTTATCACGGACTTACCTTTTTTCTATCATTTGTCACGTACTGAAAAATGCTGACGAAAAGAAGCATACCATTGGTGGAAGGAATAAAAATTTATAATAATAGAACATAATGTCAGTTATGTATACTCAGTTTAAATACACAAATAAGTTTCCAATAAAAATACAAAATTCAACTGAAATGTGAGCTGTACAACTAAAACTAAAAATGAGGTATCGAAAATAACTAATCAAAAACAAAGAACCAGTATAAGTCTACCTGTTTAGTATTAATAAAAAAATTAAAGACAAAAATAAATCAGAAATAACGTGTATAAAAAGATATCAAAAAGTAATAATACAGAAAATTCACATAAAAGAAAATAACTGAAAGAACTACTGTCTTAGAGCCATAAGGTTGGCACCACGGTGGGCTGCCGATGTAACAGAAAAAGAGAACTTCTGTTGGAGTGAAAGTAAAGAGGATGCTAAACTCCAACAGAAGTAAGGAAAAGAAAAAACTTAATCTAGAATAGCCCAAGTTGGGCGCCAATGTAACAAAAAAGAAGAACTTCTGTTGGAGTGAAAGTAAAGAGAATCATAAAAGAAATAATGATGCGGCTGTAGTTTCGTGTTGCAATGAAATTGAAAATGGTTATTAATTTTTTATTTACATGTTTACTCTGAATGGAGTACGAAGGAAACCATTCTCGTTGGAACTTTACCGCGCTGAGCAGATGGAACGTGAATTATAAATTGTAAAATTCCCTCATCTTCCTTAGTCTCAGCATCCGTTATGGCTTGCAAATTGTAGAAGCCTCGGAGGTGTTACCAGAGAAGGTTCCTATTGTTTTCGGTCTGGTAGGATGTAGAATAAAAATTGTTTGTGTTCTTTTGTGTGCTATTAGATTGAAAACTTAGTTTTTTGCTAGCAGTTGCCCCTAGGGCATCCCTACCATTTCGTTCGTTGCAATCCGTGACTGCACGCCGGGGTTTGTCCTAATTGGGTCAGAGAGAGCAGCATCTGTGCCTCCTGATGAGAGACTAATAAGTTTCGAAACCCGTAGAAGTGCTTGTTGCACTCTCTGATTGAACTGGAATAATGATGCGGCTGTAGTTTCGTGTTGAAACGAAATTGAAATGGTTATTTATTTTTGATATACATGTTTACTCTGATTGGAGTACGAAGGGAACCATTCTCGTTGGAACTTTACCGCGATGAGCAGATGGAACGTGAATTATAATTGTAAAATTCCCTCATCTTCCTTAGTCTCAGCATCCGTTATGGCTTGCAAATTGTAGAAGCCTCGGAGGTGTTACCAGAGAAGTTTCCCATTGTTTTCAGTCTGGTAGGATGTAGAATAACATTTTTTTGTGTTGTTTTATGTGCTATTAGATTAAAAACTTAGTTTTTTGCCTGCCATTTCGTTCGTTGCAATCCGTGACTGCACGCCGGGGTTTGTCCTAGTTGGGTCAGAGAAAGCAGCATATGTGCCTCCTGATGAGAGACTAATTAATTTCGAAACCGGTAGAGGGGCTTGCTGCACTCTCTGATTGAATTGGAATAATGATGCGGCTGTAGTTTCATGTTGCAACGAAACTGAAAATTGTTATTCATTTTTAATATACAAGGTGTCCCAAAAGTAGCGGCACGGTCGAATATTTCGCGAACTAAACATCGGATGGAAAAACTGAAAAAAACGTGTTCAATCATTTTCAAAATCTATCCAATGAGACCAAACACCAACCCACACTACACCCCCTGGAGGCGGGGTGGGGGGTAACTTTAAAATATCAAATGGAAACCCCCAGTTTTTCTTGCAGATCTGGATTCGTTACGTAAAAGTAAGCAACTTTTGTTGAAGACATTTTTTCGAACTGTGGATAGGTGGCGCTATAATTGGGAAAAACGATTTATCCTGATAACATAGGTAAATTATAGAAACGGTCTAATATCTCGAGAAATACACTTCCAAATGAGAAACAAAAAAAATGGTTTTTAATACTTTTCGAAAACCTATCGAATAACACCAAACACGACCCTCCAAACCACCCCCTGGAGGTGGGGTGGGGGGTAACTTTAAAATCTTAAATAGCAACCCATACTTTTTATTGCATATTCGGATTGGTCATGAAAAATTAAGCAACATTTATTCAAAACATTTTTTAGAATTGTTGATAGATGGCGCTTTAATTGGAAAAATACGATTTATTAGCGCCATCTATCAGCAATTTTAAAAAATGTTTCGAATAAATGTTACTTAATTTTTCATGACGAATTCGAATCTGTCATAAAAAGTGGAAGTTGCTATTTAAGATTTTAAAGTTACCCCCCACCACACATCCATGGGGTGGGTTGGAGGGACATGTTTGGTGTTTATCGATAGGTTTTCAAAAAGTATTAGAAACCTGTTTTTTGGTTTCTCATTTGGAAGTGTATTTCTCGAGATATTAGACCGTTTCTATAATTTACCTATGGTATCAGGATAAATCGTTTTTCCCAATCATAGCGCCATCTATCCACAGTTCGAAAAATTGTCTTTAATAAAAGTTGCTTATTTTTACGTAACGAATCCAAATCTGCAAGAAAAACTGGGGGTTTCCATTTGAGATTTTAAAGTTACCCCCCACCCCGCCTCCAGGAGGTGTAGTGGGGGTTGGTGTTTGGTGGCATTGGATAGATTTTTGAAAATTATTGAATACGTATTTTTCAGTTTTTCGATCCGATCTTTATTTCGCGAAATATTCGACCGTTCCACTACTTTTGGGACACCCTATATATTTATGATTACTTTATTCAAAACAATCTGCCTATATGCTCAAGAAAAGTGACACATTTATCACTTATTTATCTTTCTTTTTGCAATATTCTTTGTTTAACGTTGTTATTTGTATTTAAAGTTACATCGTTAAAGAGTATACGTTTTTGATACACTTCTGATAAATCATATTTCGTAAATTTTTGTTATTTTATCTGTATAGTGTCACAACTGAAAAAAATATTTTTTTTAATATTTTTAGCAGACTTAATACACTATTTTGTAGAGCTTTAAAAACGTTTGTAACTGACTAAAATAGTTATTATATTAATTTTAACAGTTTTTGTATTAAACCCGGAAAAGTTCTAGCACAAATTTTAAACGTCGTTTTCTGGATATCACATTTCCGCTCAAAGAGTGTCATAAGTCAAAAAAGCAAAGTTTCGAGAAAACGACGGTTAAAGTTTGTCCTACAACATTTTCGGGTTTAATTCAAAAACTATTACAATTAGAATAATAACTATTTTAGTCAGTTACCATGGTTTTTGAAGATCTATAAAATAGCGCATTAAGTATATTAAAAATATTTAAAAAAATTTGAGTTGTGACACTATACAGATAAAATAACGAAAAATTTACGAAATATCATTTATCAAAAGTGACACTTGCAATACGTAATATACAGTGTGTCCACAGATGGGGTGCCCAAGAGGAAAAACTTTTTTATTTTCAATTTTAACGAAAAACGTCATTCTTGATAAAAATGTGATTCAAGAATGACGTTTTGATTCGAAAAAGTTTTGCTTGTTCTAAAACCCGATAAAACGAAATAAAATTCAAGATTTTCAAAACCTGCTTAATTTTGTAGCCAATTTTATGTAAATCCCTATACATTTTTGCACTAAATTTGAAATTGTCACAATAATCTAGTGTTGCTAAGCTACAATGTAGCTTAGTAACGGTCAACTCCGATAAATAAATTGCCATTTGTAATTTTTTTCGACAATGGTAAGAATTCAACAAAGAATTTATCTATCATTTTTTAAATAAAAATTTAAAATGCATGTCGAAAAAAATGATAATTCGCAAATTATTTATCGGAGTTGACAGTTAATAAGCTACATTGTAGCTTAGCAACACTAAATTATTGTAACGATTTAGAACTTAGTGCAAAAAATTATAGGGATTTACGTAAAATTGGCTACAAAATTAAGCAGGTTTTGAAAAATTTGAATTTTATTTCGTTTTATGGGGTTTGAGAACAAGCAAAAATTTTTATCAAGAATGACATTTTTTGCTAAAATTGAAAATAAAAAAGTTTTTCCTCTTGAGCACTCCATCCGTGGACACACTGTATAATATCATTATTATCTGGTTAACAGACTTATACTTTTTATTGATGTAACTTTAAATACAAATAACAACATTAAACACCAAATCAAAATACTGCAAAAAGAAAGATAAATGTGTCACTTTTCTTGAGCGTATACGCAGATTGTTTTGAATAAAGTAATCACATATACTGTCTTAACTCGACAAACGACGCTTTATACACATCTTAGATGGACAAATGCTTTGCACAAGTCTATAAGTGACACTGTTTGTGTTCGGTGCGTCGTTGATTTTGGATAATCGTATAATGACACTAGTGTCCTCTAACGATAAATATTTGTTCCATAGACGTGACACTTTGTGAGATAGGAGTTTATAGTTTTATTAAACTGTTGGTGCAATAAAACCGATTTTAAAATTTTTTGAGTTGAGTGTCACTCTTTGAGCGGAGGTGCGATATGTACTTTGCTTTTTTGACTTGTGACGCTGTTTGAGCGGAGGTACGATATATTGGCGGTTTGGAGACAAAGGACCAATGTCAATATTTTGCTGTTCTAAGTACACAAGTAGGTACAATAGTCCTAGTTCGATGCACCCTTTCATATGCTAAAAAATCCAATGTCAGGATAAAATAATTCACATCAGTTTAGGTTGAAAGGGCCAAACCTGATATCTGCCCTTTGATCGATTAATGAAATTATTAACTAGTGGAATAATAAGTGGATCATTGTGTACCTATATTTTTAAATAATTCGAACCATTTATCATGACTTATCCGTTCAAAGGCTCTCTTTTAAAGTGGATAAAACACATAATGGCTGGTTATCCCTGCATTTTTAATCAGGAGCTGCAAACCCCTGATTTTTAGTCACGCTTATCTTATTCCATCCTACATCATTCCCTTACCTCCGTTTCACGCTCTTAGGAATCTTCAGAGAGGCTATAATATGATTTACTCGAAAGGAAAACAAACTGTCGATTTAAGCGGAATTATTAAAATAATTTGCTTTTCAGAGCTGTAGCGACATCTATTAACGGGATGAGAAGTCTGCTCTTTTGTCTGCATTATTCGTTGTCTGCTTGTATTGCTTTATAAATTGTAGAAGGCAAAGATTGAGGTTGTACCGTTGATTGATGAATGTACTGGATATATATACTATATATTATGAATATACCCCTCTATATTTATCAATCAACGGTTGTACCCAGAAACTGGTTCCACGGTAGAGGTCTTTATATTTTCAGATCCGGAACTTCTCATTTTGTTAATAGATGTCGCTACAGCGTCAGAAAAGCGAATTATTTTAACAATTCTGCTTAAATAGATTTAGTTTTCCTTTCGATTCAGAGTGGATCTTATAGCCTCTCTGAAGATCCCTGAGAAAGTGAGACAGAACGTGACTGCATATTGTAGAGTCCCTTTCATCTGCTTTATTGGTCGTCTACTTGCTTTGTAAATTGTAGAAAGCACATATTGAAGTTTTGCTCAAAAATTGATCCACGGTAGAGGTCTTCAGATTTTCGGATCTGGGATTTCTCATTTCGTTCGTCCTTCAAAGCAAGTAGTTGCTTTTCGATTTTACCGGAAATTATCCATAAGAAAACGCAATATTCATAAGAAAATTCTCAGTTTATTCCTTATGAGTCTGATTATGTGATGTTCGCTGTAGGCTATTGATTATATTCAAAATAAGATAGCTAAAAGGAACTACAACGTTAACGGGGTTTTATTATTTCATATGGTCAATGGACATCTATATATGAAAAAACCGCGGAGTGCTACCATTTAAAGAGGTGAGTTTTTGAGGAATGGGTGAATTAGTCCCTGGGCACAGGTTACAAGTTACATTAGGGTGAGTTCTATGCACTTTTGGTACAAACATATCTACATAAAAATTGTTCCTGGTTAAATTTCCTATCTAAATATAACTTTTTAAAGTCAATGATACTTTTTTTAAAAAAACGCATTCAAAAGAAAAAGCACAAAGAAACCCAAAAGAAAGAAATTTTGTTTTTTGTCCCATAACTTTTGTCCACGAGGATATAGGTATAGATATTGCTTTACAGAAAAAAAACCTACATATTTCTTCTTTAAAATGTTGTTTAGTAGAGGTAATTACGATTTATAGTTTTCTAAATACGATTTTTCAAAGTTCGCCACTCCCGGAAATTTTGGGCAATTTTCCTTGTTATTTCGCAAATATTGTTCTGTAACTTTTTCTACGTAACTTTAGGTATATGCAATAGTACACGTAATAGGAATAGAAATCAATTACCTATAAAATGGTCTACTATATAACGTTGTACGACTTTTTTTAAAGAGATTATGGTTTTTTAAGATTTTATACTTTTAACGATTTTTTATAATATGATATAAAAATTAAATAATATTATTATATAATATATTATATATTATATATTATATATTATATATTATATATTATATAAAACCTAATATAAAAATATTATTTTTTACATTTTTTACGATTGTTTTTTGTAATTTCTTATTATACCTTTTTTCTTGTACATGAATATACTATATATTGCTCAATAAAGAGGGCTTACTTTCTGTTCTTTAAAATGGTGTATCATCTATATTTAAATATATAATGGAAACCGAGCAATTTTTTTATACATTTTTACCTGTATTTTTTAAAATTATTTCTTTTACAAAAATTACACAAACATTAGTCTTAGAAAACATCACTTTTGTTAAAATTGTTTAAACGTTGACATTTAAAAATTTTCAAAATCAAAGTCCATCTCTTCGTTAGCATTAGCTTCAATATCTTCCTCTGACACCTCAGTTATCTTAGAGTTCCCACAATAATTAGTACCCTTTGCAGAATATTGAACAACTAATTCCTATCTTCCTACAACCGCAGTTTTTTGTACATCCCTTGGTACATTTACATGCTATTTTTTCAAGCAAAGCTTGTGGTGCAGGAGCTTTGACAGTAAATATTGGAATTAATCCATATTTTGAAGTTTGCCCGGCCGAGTCAAGTGGATTCAAAGTATTACCTATAAAAAATAAGATTCAATCATAACACACAATCACGTAAAAAAGTTATAATGAGGAATTTAAAAAATAATCCTAAAATCAAAAATCGTTGCAAGTACTTATTACATTTTGAAAAAGCATTCAAAAATAATCCTAGAATTTTTTATAATACACCATTTTAAAGTAAACAGAATAAGATTTCTTTTTTATTATACAATATATACCTAAATGCAGAAAAAAAAGTTATAATGGGAAATTTAAAAAATAATCGTAAAAAATATAAAAACTCGTTAAAAGTATAAAGTCTTGAAAAAGATAACCTTTTTAAAAAAAGTCGTACAACATTATACAGTAGAACATTTTAAATGTAATTGATTTTTATTCCTCTTACATGTACTATTGTATATGCCTAAAGTTACGTAGAAAAAAGTTACAGAACAATATTTGCGAAATAACAAGGAAAAATGCCCAAAATTGCTGTGAGTGGCGAATTTGAAAAATCATATTTCGAAAACTGTAAATCCCAATGACCTCTACTGAACACAATTTTAAAGAGAAAATTTGTAAGTTTTTTTTTTCTGTGAAGCAATGTCTATACCTATATCCCCGTGGACAAAAGTTATGGGACAAAAAACAAAATTTCTTTCTTTTGGGTTTCTTTGTGCTTTTTCTTTTGAATATATTTTTGTAAAAAAAGTATCTTTGAATTTAAAAGGTTATATTTAGATAGGACATTTAACCAGAAACAATTTTTATGTAGACGTGTTTGTACCAAAAGTGCTTAGAACTGACCCTAATGTAACCTGTGCCCAGGGACTAATTCACCCATTTCTCAAAAACGCACCCCTTTAAATGGTAGCACTCCGCGGTTTTTTCATATATAGAGGTTCACTGATCATATGAAATAATAAAACCCTGTTAACGTTGTAGTTCCTTTCTATAGTACATAATCAATTGCCTATGGCATGTGTGTTATTATTTACGTTTTGTTAAAGAGATTTATAAGAGAATGTTTAGCTTTATGAGTCGAGTAGCGTTATTATTTCGCTGTATAATGTATTATCTGATTTGATTATTTTCTATAATTTACCGTTTTCATGGCTATTCGATTCGTATAGGATTTCGTTTGGTCTATTGTTATATATTTCCTATTTGAAGTTTTGCTCTATCCCTTTCGCTCTTTCCCTTTTCGAATAGCTTTTTTTTTAATATAATCTGTCCATTTCTCTAGATTTTCTTGTACATTATCGATATTGTTTCTTTGTTCTTTAACCAAACTGTAATAGTTGAAGGCTTATATCTTCTGATTATTTCTTTTTATTGTTATTTTATATTCCTCTACTCTTTTAATTTTTTCTGTGTGGAATGGTTTAAAAGTTTAAACAATAGATAAAATGTACAAATTAAAATAGTGGATAATTGAAATAAAAAAATTAATATTCATAAGTATTTTATTTTAAGTTGTGAACAATCATTGCTGTTTGTGACATGTCATTAAGAGGGCGTGGACATTCAAGTAAAAACAAGTAGGAAAAGGCAGAAAAAATATTATTAATACAAATCTAGCACCGATTTTGGTAACAGGTATAGTGGATGGCTTTATTTTTAAGAACACATGTAAGTAGAAATTAGTAACATCGTTTAACATCGACAATTAAGTATACAGACTTCAGTTTTTAAAGCCAAAAACATATACATAAATTATTATTGCTGTGATTTCAAACACTAAAAACGATAAATGTTAGCAAAATCATTTGTGCTATTCAGCTCTAAACATAATGGAAGTCTGATATTTTAACACTGGTTAGTAGAACCGCGTAAAAAATATTCCAATACTTTTTGCCAAGCTAAAAAATAATTTTTGGGCATATTGTATTTATAATAAACACGTTGTTTTGGCTTTTATAAAAAAGGAGAATATCGGAAAGTTTTAATTATGATGTTCTATTTTAGAAAAGTTTTTTCTACAAGGGATATTTCGTAAGATCGTAAGTCATGTACTCTAAATCATTTTAGTAGTTCAACTTTAATTTAAAATAAAATATGTGCGCTTCAAGTTAAAATGTTGGAAAAGAAAATATTTTACAAAACAACTAACGCTAATAATTGTACCTACTCTAATATAATTTTTTCAGTTCAACTGTGAGTTAAAAATAAACAAAGAAAATCAGGAAACTTTTGGAAATGAAGCGCGCGGCACAAGTTGATTTAAAATAAAATCATGAGGATGCACCGCGCGAGGCAAATACCAAGTTTGCCTCTCGTGCCAGGCCGCGCGCCGCAGCCTTGCGACATGGGTACGCCGTTTAATAAATGATAATTTTATTAGGGAAATTTAAATAAATTTATTGAAATTAAAGAAGCAATCTTAAAATTTCTATAGCAAAAGTTCGTAGGAAAATACACTCACCGGCACAAAATTCCGCCACTAAAAATTTTTGATTAAGTTTAACAATTTATAACTTTATTATTTGTACTCCGATTTTCAAGATTTTTTTATCAGTTTGTAGGTATGTACCTACATGTATTGATTTGTTTGTTGTTATTCCGGTAATAACAAATTTTTGCTTAGATGGAATTATACGGAGGTGAATGGAAGCGTTGTTTTTTCTCATAAATTTAAAAAATTCTGTGGAAAAATTGATTAGCTGTTTTTATTTCATAGTCCTTTTGAATTATCTCGGTTGCATCCCTGAGATTTTTTTTAATAACCGAATATCTCCTTTCTTGTAAAAGCTATAAATAAGAACACTGCTTTGAAGGTTTATTTAATTAAAAATATTAAACGCACTACAATTAACAACACAAAACAAAATTAACAACAAAACAAAACAATTCAATAGCGGATATGTCCACCTCTCGCAGTAACGACTGCTCGCAATCTGTTTGCCATCAAATAAATAAGATGTCTTATCCTTGCCTGGGGAATAGTCCGATATTCCTCTACCAGCGCCATAACTATACTAAATTTTCTGGAGGCCTAGAATGACGGCGAATGGCTATTTTCAATTCATCCCATAAATGTTCGATAGGATTGAGATCTGGGCTGCATGCGGGTCATTCTAATCTTATCAATCTAACCTCTATTTAAGATAACCATTTATGACTGTGAGTCAATTAGTGTTTTTATTTACAAAAGATTGTGCAGCTGTCACAAGAAAATAAATCTTATTGAGATAAGCATTTTTCTTATCTCATTTCTTTCATTTTCTTATTTAAATCTTACTGTTTTTCCACAGAATTTTTAAAGTTAGGACAAAATGCAACGCTTCCATTCAGCCCCGTATAATGCCATGTAAGCAAAAAATTTTTGTTACCAGAATAATAATAAACAATATCAATACATGTTTCTACAAACTGATACATGAATCTTGAAAATAGGAGTACAAATAATAAAGTTATTATACATTGTCAAACGTAATCAAAAATTTTTAGTGGCGGAGTTTTGTGCCGGTGAGTGTATATTTTATCATAAGCTGTATGAAATAGGTACCGCTTTTAATCTCAGAATGAGAACTAAATTTTTTTAAAAATCCACAAGGAAAGAACATTTTTCCTGTAGTTGGCTGTATACCATCAATCACAAAAATTGGAATAAATCCTTTGTAAAAGGTATAAAATTTTATTAAAATCCCTAAAGGGCTACATCAGAACAAAACGTTTTCGATTTTATTACAAAATCATCATCAGTGTAAGACAGTCTGGATGCTAGCTGAACCACCAAAGAAATATCGGGGTAATAACCCTTTAAATATAAAATTTGTGCTTTATAGATGCATATTTACATAAAATGCCTTGTGATGGGCAAATGGCAACAGGAATAATGCCCTAAGGTAAGGTATTTAACTTCCCAACATGTGGGATACAAAAAATTGAGTTGTTTGCATTTCGATGACTTTACGGCAAATTTTTTAAATATTTAATTTATTGGATTCTTTTAGAAAGATAATGTAAATGTTTATTTTATTAATAGCATATTTTCATAATTGCAAAGATATGTTGTCAAATTATACCTAAAATATAATATGGTTGGAATATTTTTCAAACAGCTGTTTTTGTACGTTTCCTTTAAATTGTTAAAAATGAAATAGGTAATTATATTTTTTTCTCAATTTTTTGTGATTCTTCTAAAAAAAAACTAATGTAATCTTTTGTCTTTTATCTTTATACCCACAAAACAAAAAAATTACTACTGGCTTTTGCGCGAGTTTTTATTTTTACATTAAATTCTTATGTGTCATGTGCATCTATTAGACTAGAATAATATTATAAAGATCTAATAGAAGTATTTAGAAATGGCGAAAAAACAACATCTGCGAATCTAAATTGAAATTAATTTAAAGCCAGAAACAGAAAAAAAATACTATCTATGAGAATGCAAGTGTTGCCGAACATCAAAAACAAAGTTTTTGGATATGGAAAAACAATAACAACATGGATATGAAAAATTTATAAGTATAGTCTTGTTGTTTGGCACATTAAAATAAATGAAACACACAGAAATGAATATCAGAACACTGGATGGAGAATAGAGATATAAAAATATTGTTCTGAAGCTATTTTCTTTTGGCATCTTATGCAATTTACTATTTTAGTTGGAAATAAGCCGCAATTTATGTTTGGAAGTAAATTTATTTGACGTTTTGATTTCCACTTCGTAGTGGTTACCTGTGTATTTCAGTATTGCAATTTTGCATTAAGCAAGAGAAATTAACATAAGGAGGGAAGCTGGAAGCCCTAAGGTGGCCCCTAGACTAAGGTGGAAATGCCGAAAAGAACTCGATAAACTACCGGAACTGCCATGTGTTACAGGCAACAAAATAATATACGGCAATGAAGAAGCTCATGACCTTGCTAGAAGAGACGACTTACAAAATACTGCGGTTCAGTGCCTGCGATAAAGATGCTAAAAAGTATTGTACGCGATTAAAAAAAGCCAGGATCCAAACACTACAAAACTCTTACTGGTAAAGTATACCCGGTCAAGCACATGGCAAAATTTTCTAGGGATATGCGCTACTAGGTTGAAGTACCTATACTACGGAAACAAGCAGGAATCAGCTTACAGACATATTATGCCAGTTAAAGAATACCTACACATAGAATTTGCCTATTTAATGAATACAAATCACATACTAGAGAACAGTAGAGAACCTAAAACAGTTTAGCAACTGACTCAAAAAACCTATGGCTTGGTTTGACTGGTTAGATCTGTTTGAAAAGCTGGCAAAGGAATGAAAGATGTAAAGATGTACAATACCTGAAATGGGTACCACGAAGAAATGGAAGATGTAAAATAATCAAATTGCCATGGCAAACAAAAAGCAGTTACCATGGCTAAAAACATTAAACATGGTGTTTGTGTGTGAGTTTTGTTTTATGTCACTGGAACTAAGCAAATATTAAAAATAAAACATAAAAATAATAAAACGTTAGTAATATGAATATTGTTTTAAGGTAGCAGTTTGTTTGAATCAATAATACGAATTCTTAATTATAATTCACTATTCTTTGAACAGGTCAATTTCTTCGTCTCCTTCTTCCTCTTTATTAGCAATTCTGCTTGTTCATTGGCGTATTGATACCTCTATGGAAGATTGTCACTCCATCTGGAAGGTTGTCACTCCATCTTTTGTGCGGTCGGTCGATACTTCTTCTACTGAATGGTGATTTATCTCTTGCTATTTTGGCCACACTTGTCTCCCCCATTCTGATTATGTGGTCATTCCATTATTTTTCTTCTATTTAGTATCCATTCGTTTATGAACTGTACGTTACATTTTCTTCTAATATCTTCACTCCTCTTTTGATCTCTCAGCGTATTTCCGCTAATTCTTCTCAGTACCCTCAGTACCTACCCTTGTTTTCAATGCATATGTTATTATTGGTGTTACACTGGCTTTACACATTCTTGACTTCATCTAAGTGTTAATATGTCGGTTTCGCCATATAGTGTTATTAAGGCATCCTGCCAGTCTATTTGATGTTTCTCTTGATTTCTTACTTCTTTGTCTAGATCTCCGTAACTGGATAGTGTATTTCCATGGTATTTTATTTCCATTAGTTGTTCAATAGGTACCTACTGATGCCATTAATTGCTATTTTACATTTGATTGGTTCTTTGCTGATTACTCTGAGATGAAATTGTCATATTTAATTCTTTTGCTCTTATGTTAAAACTATGGACTAATGTTTTTAGACTATGTTCATTTCCGTATGTATTTTTACTTCTTTGTTTCCCATTCTGTATCCTCTTTGTTGACGCTATTGATGACTTCATCCATAATTAAATTAAAGACTCAATGACTCTCCTGGACTTTAGTTCACTTTTGTTGTTTTGGTAGATGTTGTCAATAGTTTTTATGATATCTAGGGTAATTTCTCTATCATACAGCAGATGGATCACATCTTTGAATCTTACTAGGACAAATGCTGTCATTTGACAGCATATGACAAAAATGTCAATGTCAAAATTGAATGATTTGCAACGAACTTTAAACGAAATAATATAGGTGTCTTCATCATAGACTAATAAGAGTAGACCGCTAATAATAGGTAATATAATAATAGGTAAAGTATGGACCGCTCTGTGAATTTAGGTGTAACGCCAATATCAAGGACGTCATTGGCCAATATTCTCTTTGAGTAGTCTAGCGATCTTTGTCTGTCACATGCGTGGGATCGCTCGATAAAAAGAGATAGATAGCCCACCGATCGACTGCACGCGCGTTACACTATTTTGCTCAGTATGCCTTGTCTATTCTTATTATATCTGTGGTCTCAATACTATATATACGTTTTTCTTTAACAACATCAGTCGAGTGTGTAATTTTAACGTTATTCTTATTATAAAATATAGCAAACTCTATCCATATAAAAAACAAAATTGTGATTATTTTTGTACAATTACCAACAATCTAAAGGAAAATACTCAATAACGTTGTACTGTTGTACTTATATTTTTTACTATAATAGTGTCAAAATTATAAAACGGTGTACATATAAATCGTCATTTATAAAGAATATTATTGCTTTACAACTCAGTACAGTATTTTAAAGAAATAAATTGCTCGTCGAAAGTTAGAGATACAGAAAATTATGCTCATTTTCATAGTTCATTTTTTCGTGAACATATTAACGAATTTCGCTAATTTTTTTTATGATTTTAGATTTTTCTTTAATATTTACACAGTTGTGCAAAGGTTTACTCAAACGTTTTTTGTACTTTTACCGGGTGGAAGAAAAGAGTAATGTTTTTCTTATGTTAAGTTTGTGAAACTATGTAGGCAGGACGAGGTAAAAATGTTAGTATACATAGAAATCTTATTGTAGTCTTATGTTTTGTGAACATTTTGTTGTTTTAATGTACCTGATATCTTTAGGAACAAAGAAGATAGGTGGTTTAACTCTGTAACATGTGTTATAACTGAAACAAAACTAAATTAACTGTTGAGGCAATACGTGAAGTACCCTCAACAATGGGTAACCTGTAACTGTACGGTTACAGAAATATATTTCCATAGGTATAGCTGGTTAAGAGTAGGTATACGATTTTTCAAATGTGATTTAAAGTGTTATCTGCATAAATGGCACACAAAATATTTGCTATGAGAGGTATATGGTTCAAAATACATACAGTACCACGGTTAATAAGTTATGTTCACATATGTAGAGGTCAACACTTACAGTTTATTCCTTGTTGTCGTCGACACCAGAGCTCTGATTGAATCCCATAATCCAATTGCAGAACCATAATATTTGTAAGGCACTCACTAATATGCTAAATAAATTATCGTTGGTAATACTGAACAAAATTGAATAATATGAAGCGGTAAAAAACGAATAGCAAAAATACCGGCAGATGCGGCCTTTTCAACAAATGGCGAGAGAGTCGATTGAAGAGAGGTGATTACCGTTTGGTAACTTTTGACGATCTGCTATAGCGGCGAGGGGTCGGAGTTAAAACCGAAAAACGAAAATGCAAGTGTCAACAATAACCTGATATTCCCAGACAAACGTCTACATAAATATTACTTGAGTTTTAAAAAATTAGTAGTACAGGGGCGTAACTAATTATTTTAGTGAGACGTGTATAATATACTTATTGTACATTAACAATAAAAAATCAGTTAGCAAAACTTTAAAAACAGAGAGGCACATAAGGTAAACAGTTCTTATCGACACCTATAAGAGTTATTTGTCGACGAGGTAAGCGGTATGCACAGCGCAACATAAGAGAGACGAGATTGTTTAATGGAGGCGATATTTCGGGTTGGAATTTCCTTGAGAATAAGTACAGATTTGGTGTCTACGTGGAGGCTCCTTAAATAGCAAGAGGTACATTACACATAATTTTTTCTTTAAACACTCTGTTCCTTTCGCACTATATGTGGGAAATAATTTCATCTTGTTGGTATGGTAAGATATGGCCTCACGTATCGTATGTCGTCAGTTAAAACACATATTAAAGAGTAGAACCGTCTAGTTTCTTTGTTATTAAAAATATCAGAGGAATTAAAAAAATAAAATATTCGCAAAATATGACACTAGAACATAATGTCGATGTATACCCACCTCTGTGCCTTTTCCTTCCCACAAGGTGTCTCAAAATTTTGTTAGGTTAGGTTGTTTCGGTTAAAACACATGTTAAAGACTAAACCACCTATCTTCTTTGTTCCTAAAGATATCAGGTATATTTAAAACACAGAATGATCACAAAATATAAGACAACAAAATAGATATACAGAGTGTCTCAAACTCAACATAAGAAAAACATCTCTTTTCTTCCATTCGGTATAAATACGGATAAAAAAGAAGTTTGAGTAAACCTTTGCACAACCGTGTAAATATTAAAGAAAAATCTAAAATAATAAACAAAATTAGCCGAAATCGTTAATCTGTTTACGAAGAAATCCACTATAAAAATTAGCATAATTTTCTATATCTCTAACTTTTGACGAGCAGTTTATTTTTAATGTCGTAGAAAAAATTGTGTTCCAGTTCAAGTAAATACCTACTGATTACAAGGAATAGGAAAAAATGAAACACAATAAATGTAATATCATATACGTTTTGGTCTCTAGGACTTACACTTAAATATTTTGGGTAACTTTTTCCACGAGTAAAAACTAATAAAATATATATTTCTTTTTGTAACAACAACAAAAAATTGTCAGGTTATAAAAAAAGGTGCCTTGACTAGGTTTATCGCATATGATATAAAAAAAATCCACATGTACGTGGTGGTAACATTTAGGAAAATATAGGAAGCTTATAGAACTATGATTCTTTTAATAGGTACTACGTATATACTTAATTAATATCTTATTCATTTATATTAAATTATGAAAAATTTTGTTTAACAAAAATGGCAATTACAAAATCAGTACATATATCAAAGATATTATGTTCGTTTTGTGGAAACTACTTTTGATATCACAGGTAAAGAGATACGTCTTACATAGATTTAAACTAAAAATTAATTTGAACAAAATCATACAAAGGGAGCACCTCAACAATATTAATCTTGCAATTTTCTTTTATTTTTATATTCTCGTCTTAGTTTTGCTTAATATAAAGTAATAATTGAAAAGTCTGACTTTGTACACAAAATGTATCCTTAAAATTAAAATGAATACAGTATTTTTTTTGATAGATAACAATATAATATATGGAAAATATTAAATGATTAGATACAGTCGGAAAAATAAAAGAATACCCATGAACGATCACATCAATCACTTATTTTGCATTTGCTGTCTTTTTCTATAAATAACAAACGTTTGTTATAGAAAAAGACGTTCATGGGTAGTCTTTCATTTTTCCGACTGTATGTACTATTCAATAAAAGAAAATAACTATGTGGAGGTATGTGTGAATATGTATTATATGTACATATGACTATGTAAAAAACTCATTGAAAAATACATATTTAAAAAAGAGATGAGAGAGAAATGAGCATAAAAACAGAAAAAATGTAGTCAAACAAAAATGAAAGCAAGAGAGAAATGAGTATAGCAACAGAAGAAATGTAGTTAAAAAAAAAGGAAAGCAACACAAAAATTAAACCTGGGAAGATTTTAAAAATAATAAATCAGATTTCTATAAAGATTGTAGAAAGTTCAAGCATAGGATAAAACCCTTAAAGGGAAGAAAGATTAAACAGATAAATGTAATAAAATATGAAACGAATACCGGGGAGTAAAAATTTCGAATTAAAAATTTTAACAAAAAATATATTTAAGAAGAAGAGAGGAAAATAATTAGCTGGAACATGGATTCTCAGAAACTGAAATAAACTTGATTTATATAAATATAGAGCAACTACATGGAAGAGCTAGGAATCAATATATAAATATAGATCAAGGTAGGAAAACATATTTTTGAACAAGGTTTTTGGGAACTGTTGAAGGAACCGTGGACAACAGCGAAATTCAAAATAATTGAATTACAACATAATGCTACCGATCTATAAAAAATGAGATCGCCTTCAAGAAGGGCCAATCAAGATGTGAATCAGTAATAAGCCTAAGGCCTATACTTAGAATAAGCCTTACAAGCATAATAGAGAAAAGGTAGAATGAAAGAACGCAGTTAAAGTGAACAAAGTCTGGTATATAATTATTATTAGATACACTACGTATAAATTTTTGATAATGGTCGTACATAATACTTAATTTACACTTGGCAAGTTTACTGGCTGAAAGTACCTACTTGCGGCCACCTAACTTGATTGTGGTTTTCCGTCTACATATTTTCAAGTTTATTTGCTGTTGACCACGTGTTATAAATTTAATAGAATTTTACTTGTCCGAACTTGTCTAACAGAGTTTACACATAGAAAGTACGTAACAAATAATGCAAATAGTGGGCAAGCGACAAGTAAACTAGACGGTCTGTCAACTTCTAGCAAGTATGTACTTGCCGACAAGTAGCAAGTGCACTTTTCTGTTGTTTATACATTTACAAGTCTAGTGGCCGCAATCACTTTCACCCAGTAAACTTGCCAAGTGTAAATGAGCCTTGAAGACTTTGCCTAGGAGCAGGACATTTTGGAATGCAAGTAGGAGTTATACAAGCGGATACTTTGAGTCATATTAAGTAAAATAATTAAAGGGAACCAAGACCTATGAAAAACTTGACGATGTATACCCTTAAACTGGACCAAAAATAAGCATTTAAGAAAAAAAAACTAAGAAGAAAATCTTCTTCATTTTTTCCTCAGTTCTGTTCAAAATGAATACTTGATTAATGAACCATAGCTGATACCCCCTTATAAAAAAAAATTATTTATTTGCTTAAAATTCGTTTGTGATCCATTTTTTTTTTCAAATTTATTAAATATATGGCAAGAAAATTAGAGATTCTCTATTCCGGGTATACAAAAGTTGTTTCCAGAATTGATCTATCTATATTTAAATTATGCACATCAAAAATAACTAATTAAGGCAGTAAATTGAATAAACTATATTTTTCAAAAATATTTGTTGTATATCTAAAATATCTGGCGTTTATTTCAAGAGATAAAGTCAACTATAGTTGGTCAAAAAACTCACCAAAAAAATATCAGTAAATATCAAAAAAAGTTAATCAAAATATTTTTACAACTCTAGAAATAGCATATAGTGTTACTATCTTAACACTTTTATCTTTAGATTCAAAGTTGTTTATATAAAAAGAAGTGATTATAACTTCAAAATCAAGGAAACAAACCAATGGTATTAATTATACAGAAATACTGCTCTTTTGCCACTCTTCTCTAGCTCACAGAAAAGTGTGACGCAATGCTTACACGCTTACACTCTTCTTTTATGTTTTATGTTGGCGATTACAATAGTTAATGACCGTTTACAGTATTTGATATCGATTTCCTCCCAATGGGAGACAATTTCATTCCAAAAAAGATCCTCAAAAGATAAGTTCCTACAGTTCTTCTTCTAGTAACTGTCAATTAAGAAATTTTGACACTGATCACGACAATAATTATTATTTTTATTTGTTCGAACTGCCATGTTACAAATCAGTTCCTCAATTTATTTAAAAAGATTACTCGCCTTATAGACGAAGCAACGAAGCACTAAAAAGCCCAAAACCTAGGAATTTTGTGCAGTAAGATGAATCGTCATGGAACTTTTTGCATTCGATTAGAGAGAGTGTCATGCAACTTTGTGAACTAAATTCATCTAGGGCAAAAATTTTTGTGCATAAGAAAATGCATTTTAAAAGTGCATCTCGAAGAGATGAAAATGAAAAATTTAGAACTTGGGAAATATTGACGGAAATGAGTTGAATTTTTATACTCGGAGGTTTTGGGGATCGCTGAGCACGAATTTCATATCGGCGATGGTCTCCAAGGTACTTGGTGCCAACGGTGGAACTCGTCGCCTAGAGTTTTATGTTATACTTAATCATTAAAAATCAGTCAATATCCATTAGTCGGGGGATTTTTGGGGTCGCCGGTTACGAATTTAATGTTGGCGATGGTATCCAAGATACCTGGTGCCCAGGGTGGAACTCGTCGCCTAGAGTTTTTAGTTATAATTATCCAAAATCAGCCAAAAACTATTACCCTGGGGATTTTGGGGGTCGCTGTGTACGAATTTTATGTCGGCGTCGGTCTCCAAAGTACCTGGTGCCCAGTGTGGAACTCGTCGCCTGGAGTTTTATGTTATAATAATTAAAAATCAGTCAATATCCATTACACGGCGGTTTTTGGGATCGCTGACCACGAATTTAATGTCGGCGATGGTCTCCAAGATACCTGGTGCCTAAAGTGGAACTCGTCGCCAGGAGTTTTAGTTATAATTATTCAAAATTAGTCAAAACTATTACCCTGGTGGTTTTGAGGGTCCCTCAGTACGAATTTCATGTCGGCGATGGTGTCCAATGTACATGGTGCCAAGGGTTGGAACTCGTTGCCTAGCGTTTTATGTTATAACCATTCAAAATCAATCAATAACCATTACTCGGGGGGTTTTTGGAGTCGCTAAACACAATTTAATGTTGGCGGTGGTCTCCTAGGTACCTGGTTCCCAGGGTGCAATTCGTCGCCTGGAGTTTTATGTCATAATTATTCAAAATCAGTGAAAAACCATTAATCTGGGGGTTTTGGGGGTACGAAGCTTGGTACGAATTTCATGTCGGCGATGATCTCTAAGTTACCTGGTGCCCAGGGTGAAACTCGTCGCCTGGAGTTTTATGTTGTAACCATTCAAAACCAGCCAATAACCATTACTCGGGGGGTTTTTGGGGTCTCTGAGTACGAATTTCATGTCAGCGATAGTCTCCAAAGTACCTGGTTTCTAGAGTGGAACTCGTCGCCTGCAGTTTTATGTTATATTCATTAAAAATCAGTAAATATCTATTATTTCGGCGTTTTGGGGGTCGCTAAATATATTTTTCATTAATAATTTTTCTTAAAACACTTTTATATTATATATTAAAAAATTATCTATTTAAAAATTATTTTAAAATTTTGTCGCTTTTAAAGCAGTTGTCGTTAAATTTTGATACTAATGACATTTATGAAATTTTGACATAATTGGCATTTCAAGGGTAATTAAGTTATATCAGCGATTTTTTGTGTTTTCTGCGGTATTATTTTAATTTTTAGATTTCTAGTTTGCTTTTATATAAAAAAACAGTGGTTTTTAGAACTCTTTAGCGACGTTAGTATAATATAATGTTGATGGATTACCGTCGAAGGCCGATATGATTAACCAAAAAAGAAGATGTATACGGTGATTTTTCTATTGAGTTTCTTGGGTGTGAATCTGTCTTTTTATTTTACTGCTCCTGGTTTAAAAACAAAGCATAGTATATAGTATTATGTGAATACCTCCAAGCTGCACTTTTATGTAGTTATGCTCTTTTAAAAATTTTTAATTAATTATAAAAAAACATCTAAAAAGTGATACCGTATTTAAAGCAAAGTAAGTTTTTACTGTTGGTGTTTTGAAAAAGTCATATATTTTATACTTATTAGTTTTGTTAATTACATAATAAATAATAATATTATAATATCAAGCCGTTTAAGATTGGTATTAAAGGAATTTTCATTATCTACAATCTATAGCTGCGCTGTTTTATAATTTTGGTTTTCGAAATTGCGGAAGAAAGAAATTTGTGTAACTTCAAGTAAGTAAATATATTTTTTTATTTTATTTTACTTTTTTATCAAATAAATTGATTATGAATACGTGCACTAACATTTAATTTAACACGTATTTTTTAGATTATTGTATACCTACCTTGAAGACAATCGCCAACATGAAATTGGTGCCCAGCGACCCTTAAAACCTTCATAGTAATGGTTATTGACTTATTTTATATGATTATACCATAAAACTCCAGGCGACGAGTTCCACCCTGGGCACCAGGTACCTTGGAGACCATCACCGTCATGAAATTCATGTTCAGCGACCCCCAAAACTTCCCGAGTAATGGTTTTAAATGATTTGTAATAATTATAACGTAAAACTCTAAACGACGAGTTTCACTTTGGGCACCAGGTACCTTGGAGACCATCGACCACATGAAATTATTGTTCAGCGACCCCCAAAATCCTCAGAGTAATGGTTATTGACTGATTTTGAATGATTATACCATAAAACTCCAGGCGATGAGTTCCACCCTGGGCAACAGGTACACAGGAGACCATCGCCGTCATGAAATTCGTGCTCAGCGACCTCCAAAACCCCCGCGTAATGGTTTTAAATGATTTGAAATAATTATAACATAATACTCCAGACGACGAGCTCCACCCTGGGCACCAGGTATCTTGGAGACCATCGACCACATGAAACTCTTGTTCAGCGACCCCCAAAACCCTCAGAGTAATGGTTATTGACTGATATTGATTGATTATAACATAAAACTCCAGGCGACGAGTTCCACCCTGATCACCAAGTATCTTGGAGACCATCTCCAACACTAAATTCGTGGCCGGCGACCTCAAAAACCCCCCGAGTAATGGATATTGACTGATTTTTAATGATTATAACGTAAAACTCTAGGCGACGAGTTCCACCGTTGGAACCAAGTACCTTGGAGACCATCGCCGATATGAAATTCGTGCTCAGCGATCCCCAAAACCCCCAATTATAAAAATTCAACTAATTTTTATCAATATTGCCCAAATTCTAAATTTTTCATTTTCACCTCTTCGAGATGCACTTTTAAAATGCATTTTCTTATGCACAAAAATTTTTGCCCTAGATGAATTTAGTTCACAAAGTTGCCTGACACTCTCTCTAATCGAATGCAAAAAGTTGCATGACGATTCATCTTACTGCACAAAATTCCTAGGTTTAATGCTTCGTTGCTTCGTCTATTAGCCTGACTGTTCTCTTATCGTGTACTTTTCCTTACAGAACGCATATCAGTAAGTTACATAGTTTTCATAGTTTTTCTTCTTCGCTTTGTTCTTCGCTATATTAGTCGCTATTGTCTGTTACAGTAGGTACTCATCGTTTCCTTGAGCGTCTTACGCTTCTCCCTCCTATGAACTTCTATATTTGAAAGCTTTTAGCGGAAACGTTTCACCTTCTTCTTCATGTGCCTTGTCCGTTCTGAATGTTGGCAATTAGCAAGGCTATTCTGACTTTGTTTACGGCAGATCTGAATAGTTCGGACGATGACAATCCGAACCATTGCCGCCAGTTTTGGAGACACGAGTATCTACTCCTCCCTAGCTTCCTTCTGCTGTCTATTTTCCCTTGGATGATTAGCTGTAGTACTCTATATGTATTGTGCATCATAACGTGACTCAAGTATTCCAACTTTCTTTTCTTTATAGTTACTCCTACCGAAGTAGAAGTCGTCCACCAATTGGACTGATGATCTAACTAAAACGTTGTCATAGGAATTGAATGCAAGAGGTACAATATCGAAATAGATGGAAAATTATGAGGGAGATCTATGTCCAGCAGTGGACAAGCGAATATTGAATGATGACTCCTACCTTTCTCTCTTGACTTATTCGGCGTAGTACCTTCTCGTTGATCACGTGTTCGGTCCAGGATATACGTAATATACGTCGGTAAGCCCACATTTCCAAGGCTTCTACTTTTTTCATTAATGTTGCGGTTATTGTCCATGCCTCCATTCCATATAACAAAACCGGGAATACATAATATTTCAGAAGTCGGATTTTGAGAGGTAGGGTGAGGTTCTTAGAGGTGAAAATTTGTTTCATGCTAGTGAACGACGCTCTTACCTTTTCTATTCTTATACGTAATTCCTTCGCTTGATCAAAACTTGAAATAACTCTTTGTTCCTAGGTACAATGTACGAAACTACCTGTTCAATTCTTTGATTGTCTAATATCAGTTGTCTTGGTCGATGTTGTGTTTTACTTACTAACATCTATTTGGTTTTTGTGATGTTTATTTTGTTTTTTGTATCTTACTCATTAGGCAACTCAGTTTCTACATGCTGCTCGCTAGAATCACAGTGTCATCAGCACACATTATTTTATTAATTATTTCTCCATTTATCTTTATGCTTTCTGTGCATTCGTCCAGCGTTGCCTTAAATACTTTTTCTGAGTATATAGGAGGATTATATTAAAGAGGATAGGACACAAGATACAGTCCTGCTGTACCCCTTTCTTCATCTCAGTTTTATTGATCAATGTATATAGATCCTACTTTAGCTGTTTGATTCCAATAGGGACTCGCTATTGTTCGAATGTCTCTTGTTTGAATGAGTCTCGTGCTTTACATTATCGAATGCTTTTGCGTAGTCTATAAAGCATATGTACACGTCTTTATTCATATTTCTGCAGTGGTGGATGCGTACCTGTAGACTAAAAAGTGCTGTGAATCCCCAATGTTATCCTCAAATTTTTTGCTTATTCTGTTGTGTAATCTTGACGTATGCCTCTGAAATGTGATTAATTATAGGTACTTATTATCCGATGTTCATCACAAGACTTTTGGTTTTTTCGGTATGGCGACAAAAGTCGACAAAAGTTGACTATAGCCAGTTTTCAGGAAACTCCCGGCTGTTATAAATATTATTAAAAAGTCTAACGAGAGAGTTGAGAAATTGACAGTTTGTTTCGCACAGCATTTTCAATACTTCTCCGTATACGTTACTGTTGTTTGGTCTTTTGTTATTTTTAAGACATTCTTCACTTCTGATTTTAGAATCGAAGGGCCAGTGTCATCATTGGTCAGTGTGTCCCCACTTTGACGGTCATCATTAAATAGTTGTTCCACATATGTTTCCTATATTTTATAGAAATCCTTAACCAAAGAAAGAAAACCCAAAAAACCTTAAAGTAGAAGAATCAGGGTAAAATTAAATTGATTATTGAAAGTTTTTAAAGATCTATATTCTGTGATGCTTATAGTGTCACCATAGTCTATTCAAAAACAGAATTGTAAAAATATTATTTATAATATTAATATATTAAACTGCTATGAAAGTGCTATAGTTGCATATAGCTCTTGATATATAGCTGCATTATATGCTTGCTTTACTATATTTAGGTAAACATAATATTACTAATATTTAAAGGAACAGGATAAAGTTGACGAAATGCAGTTGACCTAAATTATTTGTGCCTAATATATTTTCTGCCATTGAAAAATTGTTCCCAAAATAATTTTTCATTTCCTTCTAAAAAGTTCTTCTGGTTGTACAATCGGTGTTTATTTACGAGGAATATTAATTTGAAAACACTATTGCGTTTTAAACTATTATTTTAAAATAATGTGTATTTATTTTGTGTACTTAGATGAATAAAACTGTCATAATATGAGTCCAACTGAAAATTTTCCTAAAAGCGTTTTTAGTTGTCATCATTAAAAAAAAAAATAGAGTATAATATTCGATGAACAAACCTTTATTTTATTTAAGATAAATATTTTGATTGAAGAAATGAAATAAAATGTTCATTAAATGCTTTATGTATTTTAGGTATACTACTCGCCAAAAATTTTTAGCTAGTTGGGAATTTTTATGCAATTAAAACACTTTCGTATTGACAAAGTTGTTTTGTCTTTTTATAGATTGATTTAATTGGTCAAACAACAGTTTTAGAACAAACGAAGTTTTAGACAAAACATTGCAATTGATTTAGGAGGAATTACCACAAACTTCCACAACAGATTTGGTACTAAATTATGGTAGTCGACTATAAGGTAGTCTCTATAAGTCGTGGTTATATAAGAAAAATATTGAAAATTGAAAGATAGCGACCGTATAAGATACAATAATTATTAGTTTAAGAATTGTCCGACGATAATGTTGACTTGCGCATAGAGTATTAAATGCAACAGTTAATTTCCACAACTCTAGGGGTTGGTCAAATGGGAATGCTCATTTGATTTATGAAGCAGATACTCAGCATCCAAAAAAGTTAAATATGTGGATGAGAATTGTCCAAAATAGGCTTATAGGTCAATTTGTTATTGATGGAAATTTGACTGATGACAAGTATTTAGATTTACTAAATAACCAAACTATTCCTGCACTTCATCAGAATGACCTTAACCATAAAATTCTTGTTTTCCTAAAACGATAGTATCCCCACTATTGTCGATGTCTTAGAGATTTTTCAATGCGAATTTTCCAAATCGATGGATTGGTCGTAGAGGATTCATAGAGGTGTTTGCTCATTCTCCGGATCCGGACCTCGACTCTTTAGATTTATTTCTTTGAGATTCTCATAAATCACATGTGTGTTTACATTAGACAACCAACATGCCTGCAGGATTTGAGATAAAGAATTAATGATGAATCAGTACCGGTGCTAGGGTATCAGGTGCCCGCTTGCAAAACTAGCACAGGCGCCCTTCTGTTTTTTAAAATCAGTATTTTGTGTAAAACCAGCAGAAAATGAGCTCATTATGGCGCTCTTAAACAACAGCGCCCGCCTGCAGTGCATCCCTTACAGGCCCGTTATCGCCGGCCCTATCGCGTGATGAAAGTGAACTAATACGGTTCTTGAAGGTGTCTTGGAGAAGTCTTGCTAAAAGTGACTAAGTGTTTTATGAAAATGAAAATCTTTTCTGACATAAATTATGAAAATGTTTTCAAGATTGATTATACTGAATAATCTAGACAATCAATCTCGCTTAATTATTTCGTGATCTTTTTCTTATTATCTGATTATAATTTCGGCGTTCACGTTGCCCTAACTAACTCAACTAGTGCTTTCTCATTTTAGCTTTAATTGCGAATTTTAAGTTATTCATTTATAATCTTTTACTTTTGATATTCAATTCATCGATCTAAGCATTTCGATTTCTTAACAAATTCAACAAAATATTGTTATTATTTCTTTTAACGGTCTCTTTAACGGTCTAAAATGAAGTATGAGTATCATAGCTGGTTTGACGGTGGTTTTATAGAATTTAATTTTATTGGAATTTTTTGCCACTTCATATATCGCCTGATGTCTTCTACTTACAGCACTCATTCCAATATATTTACCCGTTTCCATTGTTGTCTACAACTGATCCTCTATAAATCAAACATTTTTTTATCATAAACATCTTAGACATCGTATTTTACTTAAAGTAATAACTTTATCTTCAAATTAACATTGTAGAACATTTTGTCCTACTACATTTATCATAGAGTACCATAACTTGAGTATACTTCAAGAGTCTCTATTATACCAGTTTTCACTATACATAATTTACTTTTATATTTTCCAGTAACACCAAATCATCAATCATAAATTAATCATTAAGGAATGTTACGTTGGAATTTTTCTGTTATTATTTTATGTAGCATTAAAGACAATATGGAAGAACTACTTCATATACTCAAATGGTAAATACCACTTTTCACACATTCACTGGACGCTCTTCTTCAGAGTCGGAAGATTAATAGATTAATAAATGTGTAAAATATTTTACAGTGTTAACCATAACTGCGATGACACTAGTTTATGGCAAGTAGTGTGTACTGACCTCCAAGAAAATGTAATGAAATGCTACATTAATGATACATTATTCACATTATTCAGAGCAGAGGAGAAATAAAGAAATATGTTAGCTACGATTATAATGTGTTTTCATATTAAAATTACTCATTTGCAACTGGTTATAGTTCAAATAAAAAATAGAGTTTGGAAACAAAGTTATTCGAACCGATTAGTTTTATTATGTACTTAGATAACAATGTGTTGTGGCTACAAATTAAATAAAAATCGAGATGTGTTATGCCGCACATCAAAGAAACATGAAACATGAAACCTGAAATATGAAACAAATAAATTGTGAAAAACGAAACCGTTTCATGATATCTAGTAATCAAAAAAACAAAAAGAAAATTTGTTTACATAGTCAACAATGGAAAGTGAGGATGTCAAGGTCGTTACTGTCGTAGCAACTTTTTTATTACTGTTTAAAAAGAGAAAAAAAAGAAAACAACGTTTTTGGGTGAATCTATACAATTATATAATGAATTGAAACAGACTGTATGACTTGTACACACTTCTAAAAAGGTCAAACCGGCAAACAGGTGTATGTTCTCAAAGAAATTGAAAGTGTGTAAAAAAATTTTTAATAATCAGCTAAGTAGAGCTTCCTAAAAGGACATTTAAGATAAGAGATTTTTTATAAACAAAAGATTGAAAAAACTTACGTCCTCTTATAAATCCTTCATAGAAGAGTAATTGTTAAAATTCACATGATAAATCATGGATACTGGGCAAAAGCCACAGATATCGGGTATAAAACCCTTAAAATTAAAAGTTTATCACATCTAAATTCTTTTTTAGTTTAAAATTACAACATGGCTGCGTCAAACCATTGTGAGTTCACGTGAACAGCTGAGCGCTGTCATTCATTCAAATGATAAAGAAGGAACCACTAATTTATGCGCCCTCTATATTGGTATGTAAATAAAAATTAAAAATTAATTAAATTGAAAATGGCTAAAAGGCCATGTGTTGGTTAAATTAATTCTAAGTGAAGATACTAAATTTTTAAAGTTAAATTTTCAAAATTACAAATATTAATATTGAAGTGAAATGTTAACGTGTATGTAAGTTATCAAAATTCTTTTAAAAAACAAACCGTTATGGTTTGACCAAGTGTGGAAGAAGTTAGATGAAAACAAACCAAGGAGAAGTCTCATTTGTCAAGTTCAGAGTTCGAAAGCTGTTATTTTATAAAATTAATAAATTTACCAATAGATTAATTAAGTCAAATCTCAAATATTCTACTTATATGTAATCAATGAAAGAAAACTCAAGAATACCGAAAAAGTAATGTTCAAAATACCTACAGCAATTGTTGGGTATACTGTATACTAAACCAAAATTATTAAAGAAATTTCTTAAAGATAGGATCAAATTTACAATTTAATTGAATCTGAGTGTTAACACAGTTTTGAGGATTTCTTTTCATTTCTCTACTTATTTCTAGATCTTCTAGTAGATTCATTTTAGTATAGTTATTATTTGGTATGCTATGTAGGATCCTACTATCTCTTTGGGGACTAAAGCTGTGTTTCGATGCATGCAAATGATGACCAAAACTAGATTTATCGATCTAGGAAAGATGTTCTTTAATACGTGCATCCAACGGTCGCATCGTTCTACCCACGTAGGTCACAGGGCAGTCACCACATGACAATTTATATATGCCACTTTTAGAAGTTTTTTTAATTCTGTCTTTAGTATGAGAAAAAATAGACCTGATGTTTTCTTTACATTTAAATGAGAGTTTTAAGTTAGGAATGTTATTTAAGATTTTGGCTATATTGTCTGAAGGATTACCTATGTATGATATAGATTTATACATAACTTCTGAAGTTATGTATAGATTCCAATTCAGAAGTTATGTATAGATCTATATCATACATAGGTTATCCTTCAGACAATATAGCCAAAATCTTAAATAACATTCCTAACTTAAAACTCTCATTTAAATGTAAAGAAAACATCAGGTCTATTTTTCCTCATACTAAAGACAGAATTAAAAAAACTTCTAAAAGTGGCATATATAAATTGTCATGTGGTGACTGCCCTGTGACCTACGTGGGTAGAACGATGCGACCGTTGGATACACGTATTAAAGAACATCTTTCAAAGATCGATAAATCTAGTTTTGGTCATCATTTGCATGCATCGAAACACAGCTTTAGTCCCCAAAGAGATAGTAGGATCCTACATAGCATACCAAATAATAACTATACTAAAATGAATCTACTAGAAGATCTAGAAATAAGTAGAGAAATGAAAAGAAATCCTCAAAACTGTGTTAACACTCAGATTCAATTAAATTGTAAATTTGATCCTATCTTTAAGAAATTTCTTTAATAATTTTGGTTTAGTATACAGTATACCCAACAATTGCTGTAGGTATTTTGAACATTACTTTTTCGGTATTCTTGAGTTTTCTTTCATTGATTACATATAAGTAGAATATTTGAGATTTGACTTAATCTATTGGTAAATTTGTTAATTTTATAAAATAACAGCTTTCGAACTCTGAACTTGACAAATGAGACTTCTCCTTGGTTTGTTTTCATCTAACTTCTTCCACACTTGGTCAAACCATAACGGTTTGTTTTTTAAAAGAATTTTGATAACTTACATACACGTTAACATTTCACTTCAATATTAATATTTGTAATTTTGAAAATTTAACTTTAAAAATTTAGTATCTTCACTTAGAATTAATTTAACCAACACATGGCCTTTTAGCCATTTTCAATTTAATTAATTTTTAATTTTTATTTACATACCAATATAGAGGGCGCATAAATTAGTGGTTCCTTCTTTATCATTTGAATGAATGACAGCGCTCAGCTGTTCACGTGAACTCACAATGGTTTGACGCAGCCATGTTGTAATTTTAAACTAAAAAAGAATTTAGATGTGATAAACTTTTAATTTTAAGGGTTTTATACCCGATATCTGTGGCTTTTGCCCAGTATCCATGATTTATCATGTAAATTTTAACAATTACTCTTCTATGAAGGATTTATAAGAGGACGTAAGTTTTTTCAATCTTTTGTTTATAAAAAATCTCTTATCTTAAATGTCCTTTTAGGAAGCTCTGATGATGGCACGTTATGTGTTGAAAGTACTTAGCTGATTATTAAAAAATTTTTTACACACTTTCAATTTCTTTGAGAACATACACCTGTTTTCCAATTATATAATGTTATAAATAAATCATAAACATGGTACATATTTGATTGCAAAGGAATTAAATAATCTTCCTGCCAAATTTCAATAATTTTATAGAATGAGTATAAACATTATGTACTATTGTGGGTCCTAGTTTAAAGGAAAAGGATGAGGCATCTTTTTGGTAATGTCTATTTGAGTAGTTCTTCAGATTATAATTGTACAACTCTTCGGTCTGCTCCACCACAAAAATTAATGCAATATTAAATTCTTAGTCGGTATTCATTTTACGCACGTAATTAGTTGCTCAAAATAATGAAACTGAAACCTAAACCCGAAAAATAGAACACGACCGATTTCATAAAACACGCTTCAAGACAATAAAAATGTTTCATGCGCATGAATCACATTCGATTCATTGATAGGCGGATTTCTATTTGTTTAGCAGTGTTTTATTTTCATGAAACGTGTTTCACGTTTAATTTTTCATGTTTCACTTTTCACGTTTCTTTGGTGTGCGGCCTCCCTTAAGTCTTATATGAAGTTTATTCTGAAACGGTGGTGTTTGGAAGTTGGCACGTCTCTCTAACTCGTTTCTTTTCTATCTCTCTCACCTTCTTTCTCTCCTTTTTCCCTATACTCACATTTAAAATTCCCCAAAATAATTTATATTGCTAAAAAGTCTTGAAAACATAATTTGTACATAAAATTGTACTTAATGGCCGGAATATGTCTTAATTATTTCTGTCTTCCAATTAAGCTTAATCCTTACTAATGTTACGTAAAAATTTTACTTAATGGTCCAAATGTCTTAATTATTTCTGTTTCCCATCTAAGCATAATCTTTACTTTTAAATTAAGTTTATAAACACGCCGTATCAACCATAGGAACATATTTCGCATTCTTTGAGAACAAGAAAAAAGTCAACAAAACATTTCGTCAAAAAAATAAAAATAAAATCTTAAATTACTAACAACAAATCACATAGACAATTTTATCACGTTTTTTTCAGAAAAATATACAGGTATATAAAAAATGATATACCTTTAGAAAGGTAAACTAGCCACAAACATTTTTTCTATCAATGGTGGGGCCGGTACCAAGTCTTCCAATTTCAAATAGAATATCCTTTGCAATCCTTGTACGCTGAGAGATCTGAGTTCGGGTAACTTTCCCAATAGTCGACTGAAGTAGTGCGATTTTCTTTGTGCTTCTGCGTTGTAGGTCACGTGATCTCTCAGCGAAGATATTATCTTCATCTGGAGCTGCTCTACTTTATGAGGATCTTTTAGCCCATGGCGTTCTACAATTAAGAGATACAGAACTAATTAGATGGAGTACCAGATTGATGCAATTACTAAAGAAAAAAACATACGTAATATATGTAAATAAATATTACATTCTTACATAAATTTAAACATAAAATGTAATATCTTGCATAAATCCAAATGAAAGCTACAGTCAACTCCCGTTTATCCGTGGGGTTGAGTAGCACGGTTGTCGCGGATAACGAAAATCATGGATAAGCCGTAACTAAGTCAAATACATAATAGGGCAGTCAATGAGGGTATTTGGCTCCGAATTCCATCCTACTACATCGATTCATTTGATATTTTCACAGTAAGTAGGGAATAGCTCAAGAAACAAAGTCTACCTTATTCCGATGTGTGCTTTTATCTTGGGGATGGTTCCAGCCCCTTCTCGAGGATGAAACATTTTTTGGTTAACATAGCCACGGATGTGGCTAAAGAACCCAATTCTAAGCAAAAACTGTTATATAATTCTTTTTTGAAAACTCAATACTTTTTGAGTAGGTATTCGTGGAAATTGGTCATTTTCATCGAAAAATGACACCTTTTTGGATGGTTTTGGGCGAATACCTTAAAAACTATGCGTCTAATGAAAAAAACTATATAAAACATTTTTGTAGCTTATAATAAAACAAAGAGACTTGTTCCTTCGCAAATCTTCTAGTTTTTATACAAAAAGAGATATGGTAGGTGAAAAGAGTTTATTTTTTTGGTGCATGCTCAAATCGATGTGTTCAACTTGAAATAACAGAGAAGCGGTCGATTTTAGGTGTACAATGATACTAATACCTTTTGTAGTGTTTGAAAACACCTTTAAAATGAACAATATTAAATGTCGATTACGTTCAAACTAAGCTAGATAGATATGCTGCAAAAAAATTGATAACTAATGTATTTTAAGAAAAAATGAGCAGTGTATTTAACGCCTTATCCATCAGAATATAAATGCATCGTTTTCCTTCTACAATACTTTTTATTATAGTGTTATTTCTATGTACAAAAGTAGGACGGGTTTAAACTGAATGGTTTTTGAAAATAAGATCAAATTATAGAGCGCATTTTTAAATTTTCTTAAAAATCTTCCTTTTTCTCCATGTAACTCAAAAATGATAAAAGATACGAAAAAAAGATATCGCACAAAAATGCAGGGTATTTTTAGATAAAAATTTTGTTTTTGTTTCGCATTACTTGCATTTTCAAGTTATATGGAGACAAAGAAAGTTTTTTAAGAAAATTTAAAAATGCGCTCTATAAATTGATCTTACTTTTTCTCAAAAACCATTCATTTTAAACCCGTTAAATTTTTTGAACATATAAATAACACTATAGTAAAAGGTATTGTAGAAGAAAAATGATGAATTTAAATTCTGGTGGATGGGGGTTAAATATACCTCTCATTTTTCTTAAAATACATTTGTCGTCAATTTTTTTGCAACATATCTCGCTTAGTTTGAATGTAATCGACCATTAATATTGCTCATTTTAAAGGTATTTTGAAGCACTACAAAAAGTATTGATAGCATTATACACCTAAAATGGACCGTTTCTCTGTTATTTCATGTTAAATACATCAATTTGAGCATGCACCAAGAAAACAAACCCTTTTCGCCTACCATATCTCTTTTTGTATAACAACTAGAAGATTTGCAAAGGAACGAGTCTCTTTGTTTTTTTATAAGCTACAAAAATGTTTTATATAGTTTTTTTAGTTAGATGCATAGTTTTTAAGGTATTCGCAAAAAAAACCGTTAGAAAAGGTGTTGTTTCAATGAAAATGGCCAATTTTCAACCACGAATAACTCAAAAAGTATCAAGTTTTCAAAAAATTTATAGAACAGTTCTTGCTTAGAATTAAGCTCTCTAGCCACTTCCGTGGAAATTTTAAACAAGAAATTTTCCACTTTTGAGAAGGGGTGGGAACCACCCCCAAGATAAAAGCTCACATCGGCATAGGGTAGACTTTGAATTAGAAGATAAGTAGAGGATATTCCCAAAATTTTATTAAAAGCCATGCAGTAGGATAGAATTCGGAGGTAATATCCTATTCTTGCAAGAATGGCAAGATGGCCGCTTTCGATTTTTAATCGATAGTTATCAATACTGAATAATTACTAAATCGGTAAAGTTTTAATTTATTTTATATGAATATATTTACAAAATACTACAGAATTTCAATTTTTGACATAAATTTAATTGATATAGCACAAATTGTGTACAATATTTTTAATAAATTAAAGTAAATAAATTTTAAGTTCACTCAAATTCTCGCCATTCGATTACTGCCATCGACCACTTACATTCAATCTGGATTAATTTGATTAATCGCGGCAGGTGAAGTAAAATTCTTCTTTCAGTACAATAAAGTGTTAATTTACTGCCGCAAATGAGGGCAAATGAGTACAATAATGAATGACTTTAGTGACGGTTGGCGATAAAATATTTAATTCCTAGCTGAGCGCTTTCGGCTTACAAAGCCATCTCTAGAGCTATTGTCAAAATTTAAAAAGTATCGCTACTAAAGAGGAATCCTATTGGTGAAAAAATTTACAAATCCTTCCTCATAAGTTAATAAACTTGGATAGCTGTTAAAATAATATCTTACAAACAGCACATTAAAAACTTCACAAACAACAAATTCCAAATCATACAGAAGTAAAAACGTCGTTTGTACAATGGTATAAAAAGTAAAAAAACTATTAAAAAGTCATCCAAAAGGATTCGCAAAACGTTTTAGATTTAGATCAGATCATCTTCAGTGCGTTATGCTTAGTAGATGAAACTAGCAACCTTATAAAATAGGTAACGTCGAGAAGTCTGGTTTACATGTTAATAATGTGATATTTGTAGCGACTGCAAGTCGATGTTAAAAGATTAAGTTTGTTAAGAGCACTCAAAGGGCAACATGGTTCCCTGCTCGATAAGAACGTGTGGTTCTTGCCAGTTCAATCCATGTCCTTGTCGATTAAATTTCAAAGTTTGATCATGTTACGGGTGCAAGCACCCAACGAGTTGAGGCGGCAAACAGAATGCATCTTCATTAGAGATTAAGAGCCACAAAAAGATTAGGTCTTAAAATTTTTCAAAAACACAACTTATGACCAGGTTAGTCCATCAAACATATCTGGGTTGAAGACAAGGACATCGATCCAGTTGACACCTAAAAGTAATTGGGGCATGAGATCAGAATAAGTCCAGACAACCAAACAATCGAGCTGAAGGAATTAACCTAGTTTAGGCTGCATTTGTAAAGATGAAGGATATTTTATTTTTGTTCAAAGATTAAAATGAGTCTAAAAAGAAAAGTATTTAACCAGTGCTTTCTGCCAGTGATGATCTATAGTATAGAAATCCTACCACTCACAACAACAACAGTGAGTAAACTACAAGTTACGGAAAGAGCAATGGGGAGAATAAGGTTTAGAAAAGGACGTTCTCTACGTGATAGATTAATGAATGCTAAAGCTGCTATACGCAAACTCTATTGAAAGAATAACAACACTGAAATGAAACTGGGCCGATCACGTAGTAAGAGAAGTTCATGATCGGTGGACGAAAAGAATTTTGGAATGGAGACTCCAAGACATTAGAAATAGCTCGACCCTGATGAGCCAGGCCGATGACATAAAAAGAGTAACTACAAATTCGATTCATATGGCGCAAAATCGGACTAGGTGCGAAGCATGCGAATTTTCAGCAGTGACCTTTGGAGACTACATACATGATAATGACAATGACATCAAGAAGAAAAATACCTATACACACGTAAATAGTGTATTACGAATTTCACGGTTATAATGACTGAGATGTGGAATGTGACACTGTGGAATTATAAAAAACCTAGAACCTATAATAAACATACAAAGTACGAATGTGGAGTATAAAAAAGCACGACTTTTCAAAAAATTGTTTACTTAAAAAAAATAAATAAGAAAGGAACGCTGAGAACTTATTGAGTTTCATGTGATACACTACAGTATAGGGTAGTATGCATATATTTCGGTAAATTAGAAGACAAGAAAAAACAAATAAGACAAACAATTAATTAAATAAGTATTTTTTTCTAGGCACATTCCTAACTAGAAGAATACCTGAAGGAAAATAACATTCTTATTCTCAAGAGAAAAGCGAGTGAGAAAAAATTAGTAAAAACACTTTACTTGCCAGAATTTTAGTAATACACATAAAATAATACATGTAAAATGTCTCTTTTCTTTGATATAAAAATCTTCGATAAAATGAGAAGAAATAAAGTAGTTAAAGAACTGGTTACCCTTCAAATAGTATCGACACCTATGTGATCACAAAGTACACATCATATCAAGATTTACTCACAAATTTTAATCTAATACCATGCAGTGTATAATATGGAATCCTAAAAAGCTTACCTGTTATTAATGTGAGGGCACAAAGACACGCGAAGGCAGATATGTCTATCTCCATACCATTCAATCCGGCACAGAACTCCATGATGGAATTTAACCAGTCACCAAACGACCTATGACACTGTTGCATATCTAAGACAACTCCGTTACAGAATGTCAACTTGGAATCATTTGGATGGGTACGATATGCTAGCCTTAAAACAAATAGTTCCAAAGAAGCGGATTGAAAAAGCAATTCTCTATCTTCTAAGCGGATATCTTGGAATCCAGGAATTTTGTCTGCGAAATGTCGTATAACATCTACAGAAGTTGTTAGCAGAGTATAAAATTGTTGTATTTTTTCAGCTTCTGACACTATTGGTTCAATTGGACTTGGTTCTAGGTATTGAGAATAGTCTAAATTAGCTAAATCTGGAGTTGTATCTACATGGGCTCGGACTAAAGCAGTTATCAATGAAACGGGCGGACTCGGAGGTGATTCCTGTGGACTTTTTGGTTTCGATGGTAGTCTTCCTCTTCTACCTTTTAGAGAATCAGTACGTACTACTTCCTTAACCATACCTACAGCAAGACACTTCTGAAATCTACAAAACTGGCACCTATTTCTTCTTCGTTTATCGACTGGACACGCTTTGTCGGCTAAACATACATATTTTGATCCCTTTTGGACCGTCCTCTTGAAAAATCCTTTACATCCTTCACATGTTCGTACACCATAATGTTGGCAAGCTGCGGTGTCTCCACAAACGGCACATAACTGAGATGGAGATGGAGGTGTTGGTCCTTTCACTGATATTTGTTCTGGTATACCGCCAGGACTACTAGACGCTGAAGAGCACGTCGAAGGCGCAGGACCAATTCTTAATTTTGGACTTTCACTGCTGCTAGTTGACTCTGACCTTTGCAAAGGTAAGGACGCTCTACGTGACTTGGAACTTAGTGACGTAGTAATGTGTAGTTCTGACGACGGGTACACTGGAAGGGAGTAGGATTCTTGGCTAATGTGAGCATCAAAGCTCGGAGGAGGTGGATAGTACGGACTAGCAGCTGTGTATTGCTGCTGTGAATAATCGTAGTGATGCGGATGTTGCTGATACGATATGTTAAAACAATCTTCATCCATTTTAAATGGCGACTGATACCGAACAGAATACGTTTCTTGAAAACTCGGCAACGGCAGAGGAGAAGAAGGCTGAGAATGGAGAGCTACGTCGGCAAAAGGATTAAGTTCTTCAGAAGTTACGGTTGAAGTAGGATCATCCGAAAACGGAGCATTCAGCAGATCGGCGAAACTGCTTGGTCCAAACGGGGTCTGAAACAATTAGAAATAGACATGTTGTTAGGTGTGCTTCCATAAATAGTCGCGTCGTTATTTTAGTGGTAGATCGGAATGAATTGGCAAGGCTAAGATTAAATCAACAGGGACCTGTAATAGATACTGAATAAAAATATATCACGCGAAATCAACAGATGATTCAAGCAAGTCAGTTATGTAACGTTAACTGTACAGGGTAATGCTTGTGTTTGTAATTCACTATCGATATTATGTATGTTTATAAAAATATCTCTTAATAATACATTTTTATTTATTATTTAAGAAGTAGATTACTAATTATTATAATATAAGCAAAAAAGTGAAAATAATAGGGATGTTCACTAATTTTTAAATATAGTTAAATTCAATAGATTACAAGGTATATAAAAACGTAACAATCATAAAACTGCTTAAAAATGTATATTTTTTAAGATAAATGAGTTCATAATGTTGATTTTCTTGGAGGCTAGAAAAACGGTACCCTGTAGCGAGGCTACGGTCTGTGACGTCAGCAGTCGTAACGTCTTTGATCGACGACTAGTTTTGTATACTTATTTACGAAGTGTATTTGAATGTGCGCAGTTTTTTACGTACTTGATTATTAAAAATGAAGCCAAATAAGTGGTGTTTTGTTCCTGGGTGTGTAAATACATCAAAAAACAGTTCTGACAAGATTTTTATGACCGTTCCAGACAATTTAAAACAGAAAAAGAAATGGTTTGTTGCAGCTATAACTTAAAATAACTAACTTAAAGAACTAACTTAATAAAATAAACACTATAGAAGTTTTCCGGAGACTTTCGGCCCTTGGTAATAATGTAATTGTTCTTTCTGCATTTACATTTTTTAAAAATACTTATTAGTTTTCTCAGAATTCGAAAAAAATTAATGAATTTAAATAGAATTAGACCAAGATTTTGCACCTACCCCCTTAAGGAGTAAATGAAAAAGTTTCGGGACCTCAAATTTGTATTCCTTAAACTGGGATATTCCTAAAAACGGGATTCTAATAATACATACAGTAAAAGTAAACCTTGAAATAACTACATGTGGATGTAGGTATGACTTTATATTATATTAAAATCATTAATAATTTATTGAAAAGATTGGTTGAAATGAAAATGTATAATACCCAAGTTCAAAAATATTTTTTACCTTGGAACAGTTGTCAACTCGAAATACGAAACAACCGAAATAAGATCTAGAGTTGAAAAGGACAGAGCAACATTTAACAACATGCATGAGAAATATTTTCACCCATTGCGACATTATCTCTTTCACTAAAAATGCGGCTGCTAAAATGTTATTATTTCCGGTCTTGGCGGTCTTGCTATATGGCGCAGAGGCCTGGACAATAATGGAAACATTAATGAAAAGCTAGAGGCATTCGAGATGTGTGTGTACCCACGTATCCTCAAAATATCCTGGCGACCCACACCAACGTACAGGTATTGCGTCGAATGGGAAAACAAAAAGAAATCTCTTTTACAATTAAGGAACGAAATCTTAAATATTTCGGTCATCTCATGAGGCATGATAAATATCGTATACTCCAACTGATAACGCAAGGTAAAATAGAGAGCAAACGCGGACCCGGAAGAAAAGACACTCATGACTTAAAAACTTACGCCAATGATTTGGACAAAAATCGATCGAGTTATTCAGAAACGCCGCAAATGAAATTAAAATTGCCATGATGATAGCCAACGTCCACAACGGACAAGGCACATGAAGAAGAATAAAAATAGTTTTAATACACCTAACCAAGGTAAGGTAATAACCAGCCAATGTATGTATACAATATGCATGCATACAATGCATGCATACAACTTTCTCTATTTTTTTGTGGAGTATTAAGCATTTATTTTTTTAGCTTAAAGAAGACATGGAAAATTATATGGAATATATACTCAGTAAAGCTGTGGTAGATTTATTTTTTTACAAGATGCCAATAAATCATACACCATTGTTACATCTACACTACAGTCAGTAGTTTATACGAATCGGCTTTCTGAAAACCTTCTTCCATTTTATTTGTTTATTTTTGTACCACCCAAAATATGTTCTTACAAACAGTCTATCCACTTTAAACTGAACAAATTCACTATAAAACTCCACTTTAACCCTGATAAAACAAGAAGAGAACAAAATAAAATGACCTGAAACGTCAAACAGGTAAACAATAACACTATGAGAATGGCGCGCGCTTGGGGTATGCAACTAGTGACGTCAGGCCAATAGAGAAGCGTTCTTGAAATTTAAAATAATGCTAGATTTCTAATAAAGATTTTTTATAGAAAGACTTTTTCAATTTTGTTGAAATTTTGGACAATTATTCCTAGGGTGTTTCTTAATCGTTTTACATGTTTGAAATGACTTTTTATTTTTTGTGAACATCCCTATTGTGCGTAGTCCAATCGTTTTTAAAATATACTTATAAATTCCTAAACAACTAGATTAGAAAATAGAGGATTTTTACCGAGAGGACAATAGTTGTATTGTTTGAAAAACATTATTAATCTGAAGCGATTTTATAAAATGTCAAATCTAAATCTATGTTTTATAAAACTGTTGATTTGTTGTTGCTATTGTAATATTAAGTCAACAACGCGTGTAATACTTTTCACGCGCTGTTCACACGCCAGCGAGTGATACGGTTACTTCAGTTAGGTGCCGTTCAACAAAATGGCTCCTAGCCGAGTTCCATCCTCTTCGATCAGCAGAGAATGGGATAACTAATTTCAATATATTATCTATAGTTAACATAATCAGTTGTAGTGTTTTTATGTGAATATGAATAAAGCGTACAATCTTCATCTGGTTTCGTTGTGTTTGACCTAAAATTACCTGAAAAACAGGTTAAAAATTTGGAACGTCAGACTACGAAAAAGTTCCATATATTTTGTCGGACAGAACTTCCAATTGATTTGTTACCATTTAATTAAACTCTCATGCAAAAATGAGACGGGTGTTTATCACCAACTGGGCATTTTAATGCGTGGAACACGAAGAACATGTCAAATGACAGGAATCATGTTGGTTAGTAATTATTAGTCCAGAAAGCCACTGCGCATCCGCTAGGAAAAATATTCTAATTCGGAATTTTTGCACAATCTTACTCAAAAAGACCTCCTTTTAACAAATTTGCATGTTGCCAGGACCAAAAGGTGGTCAAAAATTTTTTAAACGTTTTTTTTTTGTTTTTTTCCTAAAATTTTTTTTTTGTATGGAAAAAAGTTTTTTTTAGGTTTTTGTGGATCATTCCAAACAGAAAAGGTTTTTAGTGACTTTTCTCTAAAAATGATAGTTTTTGACATATAAGCGATTAAAAATTGAAAAATTGCGAAATCGGCCATTTTTAACTCTCAAAAACTATGTGAAAAACTGAAAATTTGAATGTTCCCAAGGTAGGCAGATATTCCTTAAACATCCATTGATGAAATCCCGAAGAGTTTTTTGCAATACAATATTCAAAACTCCTTTGTTTTTTAATTGCTAATCAAGCGTGCGCGACACTATTTTCCACCGACAGTATGGTCAAGGGCCAAATGGACAGGACAAATTCGTTATTTCGTAAACCGGCGCCTTTAAGGAAAAATCCCGAAACAGGTCGATTTTTATTTTTAAGTTATAATATTGTGGCATATATGGTATACTAGTGACGTCATCCATCTGGACGTGATGACGTAATCGATGATTTTTTTAAACGAAAATAGGGGTCGTGTGCTAGCTCATTTGAAAGGCTCTTCAATTCTCTATTTAGTAATAAAAACATTTACATAATTATTTACACAGGGTGTCCAAAAAATTTTTATTAAATTAAATTATTTGACAAAAAAAGAAGTAGAAGGACACCCTGTATAAATAATTATATAAATGTTTACATTACTGAATAGAGAATTGAAGAACCTTTCAAATGAGCTACCATACGACCCCTATTCTCATTTAAAAAATCATCGATTACGTCATCACGCCCAGACGGATGACGTCACTAGTATACCATATATGCGACAATATCATAACTTAAAAATAAAAATCGACCTGTTTCGGGATTTTTCCTAAAGTCGCCGGTTTATGAAATAACGAATTTATTCCTTTCATTTGCACCATATTGTCGGTGGAAAATAGTGTCGCGCACGCTTGATTAGCAATTAATAAACAAAGGAGTTTTGAATATTGTATTGCAAAAAACTCTTCGGAATTTCATCAATCGATGTTTAAAGAATATCTACCTACCTTGGTAACATTAAAATTTTCAGTTGTTCACATAGTTTTTGAGGGTTAAAAATGGCCGATTTCGCAATTTTTCAATTTTTAATCGCTTATATGTCAAAAACTATCATTTTTAGAGAAAAGTCACTAAAGACCTTTTCTGTTTGGAATGATCCAAAAAACCTAAAAAAAACTTTTTTTCATGCAAAAAAAATAATTTTAGGAAAAAAACAAAAAAAAAAACGTTTAAAAAATTTTTGACCACCTTTTGGTCCTGGCAACATGCAAATTTGTTAAAAGGAGTCTTTTTGAGTAAGATTGCGCAAAAAATCCGAATTAGAATATTTTTCCTAGCGGATGCGCAGTGGCTTTCTGGACTAAATAGCAATCTGATATTTGCATGAGAGTTTAAGAAAGGGTAACAAATCAATTGGAAGTTCTGTCCGACAAAATACATGGGACGTTTTCGTAATCTGACGTTCCAAATTTTTAAACTGTTCCACAATTAAAACTTCCCCTGTTCCAGTGTTCCCGTACATCAAAGTTTTTTCGAATAGACACCGTTAAACTATTAACAAATTTTCAGCTTGCTATTAATCAACTTTTTTTCGATATGTGGGATCCAGAATGGGATACATGGGATACAAAAATTAAAAATACAAATGATTTTGTTTAAATTTATATAGGTACCAACTTTATATAAATTCTATTTATCAGTTCATCATGATTTAAGACGTTTCATAGACACTTTATTATTATTGTTAAACAGGTTTTTTGGAAGTGTGTGATGCTTGTTTAGAGGTATTCTATATTTACTCCCCTAAATTGTTACAGTTTCTCTTTGGAGGAAGTTTCTCGGAGATGTTTTTCGATTGATGGGAATGTAAAATATGACGTTTAGTATAGATCTTTGCAATGTGGTCTAAGTGATGTAAGGCAGGAAGTCACTGGTCAACTGAGGTTTGAACCAGAAGAGACCCTTAAATTACCAATAATAATACTGCTGCCCTTCGTTGAGGCAACAGATCTTATTAGAGTTTAAGGAAAAAACAAGGCATGGTACAAAGGCCTCACGACCAAGTGACGGAGACTAACGAGTCTCGCCTGTTTTAAGAAGAAAGAAGAAAAGGAAGAGGAAGTATGGATCTTAATATTGATTATAACAATTCCCTCAATTTGGTTAGTTGGAAGACCTGGCAGATTTTCATCGATATAAGAGATTACTGATCAATAATATAATAACAACGGGGATAATGAGTAGATACCTATATGAGGTACAGGTACAAACATAAGTACAAAAACATGAGGCAACTGAGTTCAATCATATTTCACATGGGGAGTGAACCTTGCGGAAGACCACTAATGAATGGTGTGGTGGTGTCACAAAGAAAAAACTTTAATTTACTATATGAAGACGACTGTAACGGTCCACTCGTTATAATATCATTTGTAGCGCTTTAATTATTTTTAAAAAATTATTTTCTCTTGACCTCCCAATTATTTTCTTTAATTTTCTCATAAAGGACCCCTTATGTGACGTCACACTGTGCGGAACATAGTTGTTGAACCGTTCCTTGTCATTTAATTCGTGTTCCGTGAGAGTTTGACGTTTTCCTCGCTGACTGAGAGAGGAATGAGAGACACTTGGCCGGTGGCTGCGAGGTTGACAGGTTGGTGTTGGTAGTTAGTACCATAAAATGGCGGTTAATTTCTTCAAAATTAATTTTTATTTCAACTAAGTTAAAGTATAGTGAAAAGTTACTACCACTTGTTTCCTGGAGTAAGGATGGGAGTACCATCAGTGGAAGAGGAATAAAAAATTAACCGCCATTTGGAAGAAAGCTACCCCTCATGTGAAGTCGTACCCACTTTGACCACCTAGGGAAGCCACCTTGACCTTATTGCAGCCACCGCCAAGTCAATCTGGGAGTATGTCATTGGGAGCAAGCTTTGGGGAGCATTCCAGCTCAATTTTCGTCTTCGCACCTGTGTCTACAGGAGGTATGATTTTGCATCATCCTGATGCTCATTTCTGAGGATGCAGCAGCAACCTCTTTAGGAGTCGTTTGGGAACAATTAGTGTGGTGATAAGAGTAACTATGGTTTTTATATTTCAGACATTTATGTGATATATTATGTTTATTAATTACTTTTTCAGATTTAGCGTACCTTTTTTTATATGACATATTTGTATACATATGACATATTTGTATATTAATATTTGGTTCCCAAACTATTGTAGCTCTGGTAAGTTACTTGTGTACACAAGGTAATAAACCTAGAAAATTAGGTTTCTATACGTTATTGGTTTGATATTTATTTTGTAATATTACTTGCTTGTTTCCCAAATATTTTCTTATTTATTCGCTTTATTTCATTTGTTCGGTTAATTCGTCGTTACTTTATTTTATTACATTTGCTCGGGTAATTTAGGTCATCGTTTCGGTATTTGTCTTAACTTCATTTCTATAACTTTTATTCATTTGTATATTTAATTTTGCTTTATTCATTATTGTATTTTCTCTTAGTGAGGCTTGGGCCTATCTATTTGTATTATTTGCATCTTTGTCAGTTTCAATTTAGTGGTACGTAGCAAGCGTACTATAACCATTTGGTAGAAGACTCATGTGAGTTGTCCCCTATATGTAAGTGAGAGGTACTTATGTAATTTTGTAACAGATAACATTATTGTAGTTATCTCAAATATAACTTTTTGTATAACTTATGTCATTTTAGAGTCACATTATATTCAATTTGATCTAACTCAGAGATTGTTAAAAATCTGGTAGTTAATTTTAATAAATATTTACTTATTTTGTATATCATTTATTTTTATTATTCCTTTATGTTCCTTATTACAGATTTAATTTATTTAATATTTAACAGCAGTGTAAGATACCTGGGAGAATGATCGAAGATCATTTTCATGGCGCCCAGGATTTGTTAGTTTTATTTATTTTGTTCGTCTTTAGCAATTATTCATCTTCATTCATTTTCAGTACCTTATTCTTATTTTATTATTTCACCTTTTAGTCATCATTACTATCTACTTAGAACTACTGTTCTTCGACAGGCATGCAAACGAGCCGTATCCATCCTTGAGTGTCAAGTTGTTCTCTTGCATCTATAGCTAGCCAACTCTATTCAGTTTGCCTCTGTCTCTTCACTTCTACATCCTTCCACTTTCCCCCACTAATACTACTGGAAAGTAGTATTTTTCCTACTGCGGCTTCTCAACGTAGAAGCCACTTCACTCTCTTCTTTACATCCACTTCCAGTCACAGAGGCTTCTTTACATCCACAGTGATTCCCACTTCTACTTATATCCCCTTTTAATCCCCCAGTACTTTAGCTTTTCTTACTTCGGCTTCAACGCTGAAGCATTTTTATTTTTTCAGAATAGCTATAATAGACATCTTGTTTCTTTTCCTTACTTCTGTTGGTGTATATCTTTCTTTTCACTTTAACTCCAACAGAAGTTTTCTTCATTTTGTTATATTTATTTAATTATATTTAATTTAATTTAATTATATTAACTACTGGAGGGAATAAAACACATCAGCAAAGGGGCAGGTCTTAAAATAAACGCACAGAATACGAGGATATTGGTAATAGGTAGAGCCAACAACAACCAACTAAGACAAATAAATAAAATCAAGGTTAAAAGCTACCCATTTCTGGGGTCTACGTTAACAACATCGGATGTCGCACTAAACAAATAAGGACAGCATCAATAGCACAAAAATGCAAATAGGACTAACAAAATTTGAACAATCCATGAAATCAGTATAGTGACTAAAATCAGACTGATCGAAGACCAGTTTTATAAAGACTATAATCATTCCATCTCTCTCTCTCTCTTTCTTTCTCTCTCTCTCTCTCTCTCTCTCTCTCTCTCTCTCTCTCTCTCTCTCTCTCTCTCTCTCTCTCTCTCTCTCTCTCTCTCTCTCTCTCTCTCTCTCCTGTCGTTTCCCCATTACTGAGGATCGTGATTTCTTCTAATATTATTAACAAGTTTCTCCATTGGTCTCTATCTTCAGCTGCTCTAAGAGCTTCGCAGAATGAGTTTCCAGCTGAATGCTTTATTTGGTCGTCAGACCATCTAGTTGGTGATCGTCCTCTTGATCTTCTCCCCGGAACGTTTCCAGAAACATTCCATAATGTAGTGTAAAACACGAACTGATGATAAAATACCTACAAGAGTTGGGATTAGATGCCAAGGACATAAGAATTATCGCCAATTTGTATTGGAACCAGACAGCAACAGGACGTCTTCAACATTTCAACGAAACAGAAGACTTAAAAAAAAGGAGTAAGGCAAGGAGCAAGGTTGTATACTGTCTCCAATGTTGTTCAATTTATCTGTCGAAAAAACCTTCACAGAAGCAACGGCAGACTCTAATAAGGGTACTAAAGTTAAGGGCAAATTTATTAATAACATCAGGCATGCCGATGACACAGCGATAGTGGCAGATATCATCGAAAATCTTCAATGTCTTTTAAATGATCTAACTCTCGCAATCGAAGTTCGGGGTTTGAAAATAAATATCAAGAAGACAAAAACAATGATGATAAGTAGAAATTTCTGAAGAAAAAATTGAAAAAGTCAGGCAATTTAAATACTTGGGTTGTTTGCTGAACGAGGGTTGTGATCCTGAGAATGAAATAAAGAGCAGAGTAGAACAAGCCAGAAATGCTTTTTTGAGGCTTCGTAAGTTTCTGATTGATCGCAAGTTGGAATTCAACCTCCGATACACGATGCTAAAGTGTGACATCTTGGTTATTAGTGCACCCTAACCTGTCTGTGTAGATTTTGGCATTGGATCCGACCATCACTTGTAACACCGTTGCCGTATCCTCTATTTTTTCATACTATCACGTTACAATTTTTTGTGATATTATACACGAGCGGGACACCCTCAAAAAAGAGCTTAGTTTTCGAGATACTGACCACGGAGGGGTGAATGGCTAATTTTATTCATACTTTATATTTTCGAGGGTGCTGAAAACGAAAATGAGGTTTATTTTGAATTTTATGTGGGGGAACATTGTCAAAATCGAAATTTTAACCTAAAAATAAAAAAAATGAAATTACGTTTTTTGCGTTTACCTCGTTACAACCCTGTTCCATTTTAATATTTTGTTCTGAAATTTTTACAGTATATAGCTCTAACATTTCTGAAGACAAAGGTACCTGCTTCAAGTTTTTATTCTTATCATGATAAAGGTTATGAATTTTTCAAAGAAAAAGGTGCGGATTTGTGCATTGCAAAGTTTAATCGCAAAAGTTGTTTGACGAAGTTTAAAATTTAGCTTCTTAATCACGTTTATTTGAAAATAAAGAATACAAAGAAGTTTACTGGTAAGTTTTAGATCAAAATGTTTTATAGAAAAAAAATAGTGCAACTTTTAATGTCGACATTAGAAATCCCCAATATAACGCTTATTTTTTAAGGGACAGACAACCTAGGTCTAATTTCTCACCTTTAGTACTATCCTTGGATTATAAGCTTTCATTTGACACCTCATTTGTCATTCTACCTAGTATAATGACGGATAAGTAAACGCTCTTATTCTATTATTCTTGTAGGTACATTTAACATTGATTGAAATTATGAAAGAAATGGCATGGCAACACTGTGACGCACAAACATAAGATTCAGCTGTGCGTTACATAGGGTGCACTAATATCCAAGATGTCCACTAAAGTGTTACGTTTGGCCTGTGCTCTTGTACGGAGTGGAAGCATGGACGTTAAAATTAAAAGCCAGTCCCATTAACAAACTTTAAGTATTTGAAATGTGGTGCCTGCGTCGAATGCTTAGAATATCATAAATGGACAGAGTCAGAAATGAGGAGTAGGTACTAAGAAGAGCGGACATACAGGATAGGTATCCTTTTAATTATGTTAAAAGTAAGAAGACTGCTTACTTGGAGCATATACTACGAGGAGAACGATATACTTTTCAGCAACTGATACTCGAAGGAAAGATAGAAGGTAAGAGGGATCTGGGACGTAAGAAGATGTCATGGCTGCGTAATATACGCCTATAGTGCAGTCATTGGAGCTTTTTAGCTCAGAAATTTTTTACTGTGAATCGATTTACATGAAATTTTGGAATTATGCTTATCCTACCCTTAACTTCAAAAGTGATGTTGACCCGAACACCGTTTTCACCCTGGGGGTGGTTGTCACCCCTTTTCGGTGGTAGACTTTTTTTTGAAATAACCTCAGATATCGATAGAAGACCTAATTTTAAGCAAAAAATATTGTATAAAGTTTTTTCAAAAACCCAATACTTTTTAAGTTATTGGCAATTGCAAATTCGGAATTTTGTCACGATTTTCAACGGTTTTTTGCCAATATCTCCAAAAATATGCATTTTAGCGATAATATTATAATAAATAAAATTAGCTAAATAAAAGTAGCAGCTAAAAAAATGAACAAACTGGTTTTTTAAAGAGTGTTCTAAGTGCAATAGTAAGCGAGATATTGAAGATCAAAGCCGTTTTTTATTTTGTGTGAAATTTAATAGATGTATTCAATGCCATTTAGCGGAGAGCAAATACAGTGGAACCCCGGTAACCCGGAAGTCCGGCTAACCCGGACCGACTTTTATCAGACAAACATTTTATCAATAAAAATGTATGTAATATAATATTTGAGAGATAATGGGTATTTGTGTAATTTGAACTACATATAGGATAGTAAAAATGACTCATGGTACACGACGTTCAGTGCCGGCGCAAATTGAACCTAAGCGAGCACAACCTGGCACCGGCGGGACGGGTGACCTGTGTAGTTATTTTTCTAGCGCACCGCATATTGTTCACAACAAAACCCAACCGTTGGCTGTCTTTGCAACGAATAGAGGGACGGGCAAAATCAGTGCGGACGTGTAACGGTTACTTTTGATACCGGGTCTCAGTGGTAGATACTGAGTACAAAATACTGATTACAAAATACTGATGTATCTGTATCTGATGTGTTTCATAGATTATAACAAGGCCTTTGATAAAGTGCGGCATGATCATCTAATCAGACTCCTGGCAGAAAAGAATTTAGATAAACGAGATATCCGACTAATAGCAAATATGTACTATAATCAGAAAGCAGTAGTGAGAGTAGAGAATAATACCACTGAAGAAATTGAAATAAAGCGAGGTGTGAGACAAGGGTGTATACTGTCACCAACCCTGTTTAATCTCTATTTCGAAGACGTAATGAATAGAACACTCTCTGAGCAATCCATAGGTATTAAAATAAATGGTGTTAGATTAAATAATCTGAGATTTGCCGACGACACCGTTCTGATAGAAACACTTGAAGAGCTACAGACATTGGTGAATAAGATAGCAGCGACTGCAGCGAAGAATATGGACTATCTTTGAACATAAAGAAAACTAAATTTATGGTAATATCGAAATCAATACGAAATGTCAAAAATTTATATTTACACAATGAAATTATCGATCGAGTTAGCAAATACAAATATTTAGGCACTTTTATAAATGAAGACAACGATAGCTCAGCAGAAATCAAAATAAGAATAGAAAAAGCCAGATCCATATTCACTAAAATGAAGAGAGTGTTCTGTGGAAGATTTGAGCCTTGAAATGAAACTTCGCCTGACGAGATGTTACGTACTTTCTGTGCTGTTCTACGGAATGGAGTCAAGAACGCTGAAAAAGATTGATACCTAAAAATTAGAGGCATTTGAACTGTGGATGTATCGCAGAATCTTGAGAATATCATGGACGGAGAGAGTCACAAACGTCGAGGTCTTGAGAAGAATGAATAAAGAAAAGGAAGCTTTGAGGTGATGTTTAAGAAAAATTCTAATCCTAAAATCCTAATAACTAGGACTGTGGACAATAGATTTCTACTTCCTCTTGTAATTTGCATCTCATTTGTACCTTTTAAAACTTTAAATGCCTACGTTTTCTCAACAATTAACAAATTTGCTTTTATGTACGTCAGTGTCCCGAAAGGTGCGAACTTTGCTAAAAACTAATTATTTTATCAGCCGATGCCGATACTATTATTATAAACAACACTGATTGTGATTTGATTGTCGTTGCAAAAACTGCTTACCTATTACATATATTTATATCTCGTCTACATATTTTGTTTTTAAGCATGAACAAGCCCGGTATGATGACACATTTTATTTGAGGATATGCGATATTCACAGATGTGCTTAACTGTTTTTAGTAATGAATCATTTTTAATGATAATGTTGTGTAGATTTAAGAAATGAATGATATTTACAAAATTTTTATACCTACAGAAAAGGGATTACGCCATCATTTGTGACATTGTATTTCTAGGCCTGGATCCCGCGTACCAACAAAAAGTTGATTAATAGCAAGCTGAAAATTTGTTAATAGCTTAACGGTGTCTCGTCAGACAAACTTTGATGTACGGGAACACTGAAACAGGGGAAGTTTTAATTGTGGAACAGGTTAAAAATTTGGAACGTCATACTACGAAAACGTCCCATGTATTTTCTCGGACAGAACTTCCAATTGATTTGTTACCCTTTCATTAAACTCTCATGCAAAAATCAGACTGGTAAATCCGAACGAGTTCTATTAGCTTCTCTACGTCCATCTCTACGAATTGAGTCACGCGTCCCACGACACCAGAAAACTGTGTTTCGATGACAAACGTTCGCATGTGTAGACCTGGCACTGTATTCACTGATATAGGATGCGCAGAACTCTCTACGCACCCCGCCGGTGCCAGGTTGTGTTCGCTTAGGATCAATTTGCGCCGGCACTCATTGTCGTGTTATCCGAAACAACTGTAGTAGTAGTATCCTTTATTTTTATTTCAAACTGTCTTAGCATTGTTTAAAAAAAGACTATTAAAAAATTATTTTTCAAACAATGGTCTTAGTCTTCACTGTTATTAAATAACATAACATCGTTGCGATTGAGACGGTATTGTGTGTAGTATGTACAGTCGTATTGTTCGCTTCCGTTCTGTAATCGTTCGTAAATCTATTCATATTTTGTGTTTGCGTGTTTTTTGGTCTACGTAATGGCAACAAAACGTAAAAATGTTGTAGTGACAATGGAAAAGAAACTAATTGATAAAGGCGTAATTGATACGTAATTTAAATGTGTACTGTGCATGTATAAATTTAATGTTATTTCAATTATAACAAGAGTTTATCTGTGAGTATACCGAATTTTATTAATTTTTACCATTTTCTCCGGCTAACCCGGATTTTCGATAACCCGAATCGGCTGCGGTCCCGATTAATCCGAGTTAACGAGGTTCCACTGTAAACTTTATACATACAAATGAGAAAGCTTGAAGATGAGCACTGCTAAAAGTCTTTTGTACGTAAAATAAGTGAGCTGTAATGAAAAAAAGAGGAACATCTAATGATTTTTATTTGAATCAATGGATTAAATAAGTGCCATTTCCACCAAAATTAAAATTAATCGTATTTCGTCTAGAATCAACTTTAATATAAAGAGTTTGATGGATTCTAGCAGTTTCGCTGCTTTGGAACACATATTTTTTGAAAAAATCACGATTTTAAGAAAAAAAATTCGAATTAAAAAAAAACACATTATTTTCATAATATCTCAAAAATAATGAAAGATACAAAAAAAGTGTAACACAAAAAAAAATAATGTTTTTTTGCAAAAATTTTGGTTTGTTTGTTTTTCCTATTACCACAGTCTCTCTCGAGCCCTTTGACCCTTCACCGTTTCAAAATAAAAGGCTTTTCACTACATATTATACTAAAAAAAGTTGTAGCTCTTCTATTTACCTTCAAAATGGTTGTTCATAAGTTGTGACAGCTTCAAAATTGAAGTAGTTATGGCCCAAAAACTAAATCATACATACTCAATGTTTTAATTTAGGGGTAGTTTTAAGGGTTAAAGAACTTGATTGAGCATTATGATTTTCCAGCATAGCTTTTTCGAGAACGTGGAATGATATTTAAATCCTTTTTAGTTTATCAAACAAATTTTTTATACAAATTTTAATCGAGGGTTGATTTTAACGGTTGAAAGGTATTAACAATTAAATAATTAAGATAGAGAGCGTAAAATAATATTTACTCTATATTTAAGTCTTCTTGTCAAACTAAACTGATTTTTTGTAAATTTTTTCTATTTAGGGGTTGTTTTTAAGGGTTGAAAGGGGGTTAACAATATGATAATTAAGATAGAGAACCTAAAATATCATTTACTCTATATTTAAATGTTTTTATGTCATACTAAATTAATTTTTGTAAATTTGTTCGATTTAGGGGTTGTTTGCAAGGGTTGTACGGTTTTAAAGGGGATGAGAATGAGTTTAACATGAGGTTATTGTGTTAGAAAACACTTCACAATGTCACTCTTTATTATTAAACAGGTTTTCTGGCGATAAAATGGCTCAATGTCAATTTTTCCATTAAGGGCTGTTTTCACCCCTTAAAAATAAAAAGCGGAGTTCGGGTCAACATCACTTTTGAATTTAAGGGTAAGATAAGCCTAATTATAAAATCTCATGTAAATCGGTTCATAGTAAAAATATTCGGAGGTAAAAACCTATTTTAAGCTTCAATGACTGCACTACTACGCAGAAATCAACGGCACCTTAAGAAGAAGTATCTTTTCAGTTTTTCTATATAAATCGAAATGTTGTACCTATCCGCAAAGAAATTAAAAAAAACTGCATAGGCGCATTCGAGACGTTTTGCTAACTCCTTGAACAACCCGCAGAAGAAAGGGTGCAAGCCAAAACGATTGGAGATTGGAGTTTCACTAGGTAGCGGAATGTGTAAGAGTGGCGGAAGATTGAAAAAATGAAAGAGAACATCGGCAATACTAACTTATAGTATTAACTCATGACTCATAGTAATATTATAACTGTGTACCTGGTTGGCGAATAAGAAGATATTAAGTAAGTTATAGTTATACGTGCATGGTATACGTGCATAAGCTATATTTTTCGTCGATTGTTCAATCGAAAAATTCGTCAGTTCAATAATAAAGAATATTTCAATAAAAAATGCTAAAATTAATTAAAGTACATTTAACATTTTTCCAACACATCATGAGACATGCACGTCGCGATGTATCTATGAAAATTACTTCCTTATAAAACAAGTTTAAGCAGTATCCCATGAATACAAATGGTCATGATCATTAATTTATATAGTTTTGTAGATCTTTTCTGTCTCCTTTTAACTAATAAAAGTGGTACTGATTTTTTGTTCCAATTATTGTTGTGCAGTTTTTTGTTTCTTAGAGTTGTATGTATTAATACATATAGATATGGATATGATATAGATTGGTACTTATAATAAAATCATAATAAAGATGCACTAGAAATAAACAAATCAAGACACGTTGAAAGTTACGAGGAGCAGTCCAAAATCATTATTTACAATGTAGGTACTTATATTTATACATTTTTAACCCCAAATCATGATTTACAATATTTATACATTGTAAATCATGATTCGGGAGTGTTCCTCATATCTAACATTCAACAGTCTTGGATTCAGTGGCGGCTGGTCCTATGAGGCAGGTGAGGCAGTGCCTCACCAGTATACCAATCGACTATTTACGTTATTTCGTTATTTCATCATCAATTCTTTAAATACAATTTAACTGTTTGAAATTTGCTAAATAACTTTATTTTCGTTATATCATCATCAATAATTCTTTAAATACAATTTAACTTTTTGAAAATTGCTAAATAATTTAATTTTTATTATAAAACTTTTCTTATTAACTTTATTTTTATGATAAAAAAAATAGTACGGCCCTGACCCGTTCTTCATAACACACCGATATACCTACTCTGCAAGGTACCATTAGAGGCACTGCCTCTGATGGTACCTCGTCTAGCTTATTACGAAGCCGACGGAGATCGGCCGGCAGCATGACTGAGAATAATTTTTGGAAGCGGGATTAAGGTGATACAGTAGCGATCAACAGGTAGCCAAAACGCGTTCCAAGATTACGGCTGTAATTTTGAATATTTTTTCGAGATATTTGGCACACATATTCGTAATATAATAAAGAATGGCGGTACAGAGCCTAATTTTAAAAATTTATTAATATGTGGAAATTACTCTGTAATTAAATACAATATTAAAAAAACGAGCCTGTACCGCCATTAAGGAGAACAAAAAAATACACTTTCTTCAAATACACTTTTTTATCCGATGTCTAGATTTTGTGTCATTTTGGAACTACTAATGAAATAAAAAATTTTAGTAGTTCCAAAATGACACAAAATCTAGGCATCGCGCATCGGATAAAAAAGTTTATTTGAAGAAAATGTATTTTTTTGTTCTTCTTAATGGCGGTACAGGCTCGTTTTTTTAATATTGTATTTAATTACAGAGTAATTTCCACATATTAATATATTTTTCAAATTGGGCTCTGTACCGCCATTCTTTATTATATTACGAATACGTGTGCCAAATATCTCGAAAAAATATTCAAAATTACAGCCGTAATCTTGGAATGCGTTTTGGCTACCTGTTGATCGCTACTGTTTCCTCTTAAGTATCCTTTCAGAGGCAGGCAAAAATATGCCTCTAGCGTGGTTTTGCAGTTTTAGGTAGTTTGTTAGAGTATAAGAGATACAATAGATGTTTAGAATATTAGATGTATATGTTATTATGCTCTGACTGGCTGAAAGTCATTTGCCAATGTCAATTAAATAAATAAATTAATAAAAAAATTAGAAATTATGATTTCTTTCATAATAATTCATTTACTTTTAAGTACGCTGTTTATAAAATAAATAAAAAACCAAAAAAATAAAATTTAACCCTTAGTTTATTTAACATAAAAAACAATCTTATAATATAACCGTAATTTGCTTACTTGCTTGTTTCTATTTGCATATATCCAATACATTTACAATATAATAAAATTGGTTCTAAAATGAAATTATCACGTGTTTGCAGGTATATTGTTTGCGTACCATAATTTCATTTTGACAAGTGATTAATAATAACAGAATCAGTCAACGGCCAAACCAGAATGATCCTAAGGGGGGCTACAGCTGGTGGGTCTCTGGGGGTATGAATTTAAGGCTTTAAGGATTTAAGGCATTTAAGGCTTATAACCCCCAACCCCCCCCCCAGTTACGCCACTGGAATCAGTTGTCCGTTGTTTTCATGTAGTATATAATGTAAATTTTGCTTAATATGTCTGTTCAAGTGCTCAACGCTGATGAGCCAACGACGAAACATCTGATTCATGCTGTTTTGATATGTGGTACCATATTAATTATTATTTTTAGCTAAAAAACAGCTACTATGAGTATGAACCTGTAACCTGTTAGAGACTTAGAACTTTCGTAGCTATTCTTTTGCGAATAAAATTGTTATTTAATATCGTTTGCAAGCCTTAAAATAAATACGGTGCCGTTCTGTGACGTTATGACGTCACAAAATCGACCTTCCGGCTATTAAAGAAAATCTAACCATAATAATAATAATCCTCAAGTGTAGTGTGCCTCACCATCTTGTACTATCACGAGCCGCCCCTGCTTGGATTATTTATTTCTAGTGCAATTTTATTGTGATTTTAGTATATGTATATTAGTTGTATAGGAGAGGAATAAATGGCAAGGAAATGGAGATTCTAGAACAATGTACAAACCAAAATTTTACAGCAGTAGCTATTACGGAGACGAAGAAAAAAGGCCGGAGCATGCACTGGATCGGAGACGGTAATTTGTTAATATATGCAGGAGTAGAGGAAAATAAAAGGGCCCAATCAGGAGTAGCATGCCTGATTCCCAGAAATAACGTAGAGAAGTTAAAAAACTGGGAATTTATAAACGACAGAATTCTAAAAGTAACAATAGATATAAGTACAGAAAATACAGCTACGCTTGTAATAATATATTCACCAGGAGAAGATGACAAAGCCGAAGTAAAGAATCAATTTTGGACACAACTACAACAGACAATTGACGATTATGAAGGAATGTTGATAATACTGGGAGATTAAAACGCCAGAGTGGGAAAAGATCATAAAAAATGGCAGGGAGCAATAGGTATACATGGGGAAAATGCAATAAACACCAATGGAAAGAAACTACTACAGTTCTGCATCGACAACGATTTGACTATAAACAATACATTTTTTGAGCACAAGTGGATCCACAAAATAATAAAAGAAGCACCCACACGAAACGAACTCTCAATAATAGACTATATAATACAGTGGCGGCTCGTCAGAGGAGGCAAGGGAGGCTCAGCCTCCCCATAAATTTTTTACACACTCTATACTGTTTTGTTTATCATGAATCGCGAAAATAACAATTACTCTCACTATTATACAACGTGTAAATTCCATATTATCACTAATTATCCATACGTACGGAGCATTAGCATTAGAACGCATGATCGCGTCTCAGTTTTATTACATATTATTGTAGGCAGGACCCTGGGTTATCCCGAGATGCACGAACGGAGCCGAGAAGCCCTGCTTTCTCCGTTGCTAATGCTCCGTGCAGCGCAGCAGGCGTTTAAGGAGACCCGGTCTCCTAACAGTGGCATCTACGGCGCCATCACACGCTGCCCGGAGATATATCAAGGGAGGCAGTGTAGCTTCTCAGCTCCGTTGGGTGGTTGGGTGCGTCTCGGGACAACGAATTTTAGGGTCCTGACTAAAAATAATGAAAAATCTAAAAGTGCGAATTTTGTTATGAAATTTGGTATGTGGGGTTATAATAATATTTGGAACAACTTGCTCAAATAACTTTTTCCGATATCTCTAACTCAAAGCAAAATATCGGTAATTTATCGTGTTTTTGAATTCGCAGTAGGCCGCGTTTAGAATTAAAAAAATTCAGTTGAGTATCTTAAAAAATTTGAAGCTTCATTATGTATGGACTGCAAAACTTCAAATCTGTATTTATTTTGATATGCATAGGTATCTATTTACAAATAGATCGAATTGTTAACAAATAAACGACACAAACTTTGGTATTAAACTTTTACTATTAGACTAACTATTTTTAAAATGATGATATCATGAAATTATGAATTAGGATGATATTATGAAATGTAAATAAAAAATGGTCAAAAGATGGGGCCTTAAATTACATTTTTTGGCGCATTTTTTTGCTAGTGCAAATTTTTCTAGATATTTTACAGTTAGGTATAGCCTCCCCTATTGTAAAAATCACGAGCCGCCACTGATATAATAACACCTAGTTATTGTAAAAAACAAATTGGAGATGTAAGAGTCAAAAGAAGTTTTGAAGCAGGCACTGACCATTACCTAGTAGAAACTAGAATTAGAATGAATATAATGCTAAATATCAAGGGTGGAGACAGAGGAAGTGTCACAACAGAACGAATAAAGAGCTATAAGCTGAGAGATCCACAAATCAGGATAAGATATGTGGAAGAATCAAAAAGCAAATTCAAAACTATAACAGGGAGGAACAAAGGAAGAATTTAGAGGATAAATGGAATGAATTCAAAGATTCAACATTAAAAGTGACAAGACAAACATGTGGATATAGTAGAAGTAATAATACCAAGAAACAAACAAGCTGGTGGAGCGGAAATATCAAGAAAGAAGTTAAAGAAAAGAAAACAATTGTGGAAAAATTATTTACAAAGTAGGAGTCAACAAACATACGACATATACAAAATACAAAGAAATAAAGTTAAATAAATGATCAAAGAGGCAAAAAGGGATAGCTGGGAAGCGTTTGGAAGAAAAATGCAGGAAAACGGTAAAGGAAATAAGAAGTTATTTTACAAAACACTGAGAAACATGAAAAAACCAAAAAGAGTAAATCTTAATCAAATAAAGTATCAACAGGGAAATATAAGAGACGAAGAAAAAATTACCGAGCGCTGGCAAAAATATTTTACGGGGCTACTAAATAGTGAAAATAAAATATTGATAAAGGAAAAGGAAAATGGGGCCGACAACATAACCGAACCAAATGAAACTGGAATACATATGGAAGAACTAGAGGAAGCTTTGAGTAAAATTAAAGTAGGTAAAGGATGTGATCAGCTAGATGCAGAATTATTACAATTCCTAGGACCAAATGGAAAGAAATAATTGCTGGAAATACTAAATATTGCCTGGAAAACTAAAAAGATTCGATCGGAGTGTAACATCGCAACAATCTTGCCAATACATCAGAAAGGAGATAGGTACTACGGTTTGCGAAAATTATAGAGAAATATCTGTCTTATGCGCAGGACTAAAAATATACGAAATAATAATAGAAGGTAAATTAAGTAAGATGCTGGAACCTAGACTAGCAGATGCACAAAGTGGATTTAGACCAGCGCACAGTGTATTACAAGACCACAATTTTATTTTGCAACAAATAATTTAAAAAGCTATAGCCAAAGATGAAGAAATCAATTTAGCATTCTTAGATATGAAAAAGGCGTTTGATATGGTGGACAAGACAGGAATCTGGAAGAGCCTAGAGAACACGAATGTAGATGAAGAATTATTGTTGAAGGTGGTATGTAGTCTGTATGAAAATACTAATAACCAAGTAAGAACAAGAATCAGAACTTAAAAAATCTTTAAAAGTAACGATGGAGTCAGACAGGGGGGTGTATTAAGCCCATTATTATTTTTCAGCGTTATGGACGAAGCAATAAAAGCTTGCTGGCCAAAAACAAAAAAATACTGCAGGATACAAAAACATGCAAGTAGTCAAAGTAGAAGCATGCGTATTTGCAGATGATATAGTGCTTATAGCAAAAACAGAAAAAGACCTCCAAAAGAACATGACAATGTGAACAGAAGAATTTAAATCATATAACTTAAGAGTAAACACCGAGAAAACTAAAGTGATGGTAGTAACAAAAAACAACACAAAAATAAACATTAACATTGAAGGAAATAATATAATCGAACAGATAGAAGTTTTCAAATTTAGCGATAAGTTTGAATAACAAAGGGACACAAGAAAATTGGTGCCAGAATAAATTCAGCAACTAGAATATCATGCACTATACAAAAAATTCTTGAACAGAAAAGAAATAACAACAAAAACTAAAATGATCGTATACCAAACAGTGTACCAACCTGTATTAACCTACGGGGCAGAAAACTGGGTACTTGACGAAAGACAAACAAAGCGACTGCAAGCAAGTGAAATGAAATACTTGAGGAAAGTGCTGGGTGTTAGAAGAACAGACAGAAGAAGAAACGAATACATTAGACAAGAACTAGGAACGAAATCACTAAAGGTTAATAAAGCAGAAGAAAAGAAACTGAAATGGTGGGGACACATAATCAGAATGAACGAAACTAGACAGGTGAAGAAGATATGGGAAGCGAAAAAAATAGGGAAAAACCGTAGAGGACGACCAAGAAAAACATGGAATAAAAGCATAAACGAGATTCTCGAAGAAAGAGGGAAGACATGGAGTGAGGCGAAGGAACGAGCTAGGGAGAGAAAAGAGTGGCGTAAATTTGTAGACAAAATTTAAGAGAGCTTGTACATCTCGACACCTACGGCTATAGGTATAAGAGGTTTTCGATTATGTATGTATGTATGTATATTAGTCGTAATTTTTTCTTCATGCTTTATTTCTTTCATTGCTTTTTGGATTTTACGCCTATTCATTTTCAGTTAAATACATTCGAATTAATATTTTTTATCAAAAATGAATAACCATTTTCAATTTCGTTGCAACACGAAACTACAGTCGCATCATCATTCCAGTCCAATCAGAGAGGGCAGCAAGCACCTCTACCGGTTTCGAAACTTATTAGTTTCTCATCAGGAGGCACATATGCTGCTCTCTCTGACCCAACTAGGACAAACCCCGGCGCGCAATCACGGATTGCAACGAACGAAATGGCAGGGATGCCCTAGCGGCAACTGCTAGCAGAAAAGTAATTTTTCAATCTAATAGCACATAAAGCAACATCCAAAAATGTTATTCTACATTCTACCAGACTGAAAACAATAGTAACCTTCTCTGGTAACACCTCTGAGGCTTCTACAATTTGCAAGCCATAACGGATGCTGAGACTAAGAAAGATGAGGGAATTTTACAATTTATAATTCACGTCCCATCTGCTCAGCGCGGTACAGCTCCAACGAGAATGGTTCCCTTCGTACTCCAATCAGGGTATTTATACAATATTTTTTAATTTTAGTTTTAGTGGTCTGATGATTTACAGTAACGGTCTATTTTCAAAATATACACGTGTGAGTAATATTTCGTGTGTTCTTAGGATACTTTTGTTCTTGTTTTGTTTCTATTCCATTTTCATCTTTGTTGTCATCTACGATTAATCTGTAATTTTTCTAGATGTGGTTTTTTACACATTTTATACTTATACACTTATATTATATTCTTAATTTTTTGTCTTGTTCCCTCATTTAACTTCCTGGATATACTTCTTTATATTCTGTGCTTTATCTTTTTTCTTGTTCTAAGAGAGATTTTATTTGGCTTTATTACATTTTTTTTTCTTTTTTTGAGACATGACAAGTTTTTTTTTCGTTTTTGTTCTCGAATCATCTTGAAAAATCTTTCTTAATAATAATAATGTCCTTCCAGTGGCGTGCTGGCCATATAAATGAATCGGTGCAATCACCGAGAGGCCGCGGCCTCTTGAGGCAGGTCAAATAAGTATTCATTATTAAATTAATATTTATTGACGGAAAACTCCATTTTCCAATTAAAATTAAAAGTCAAAATTAAACATTGAACACAAGTTAACTTACATTACTTACAATTAAACTAACGACATCAAAAAATTAAAATCAAATTAAATTAATTCACGTGAAATAGTTCTTTTAAAAGCATTTAGTGTGACTCCCATAAAGTCTATATTTGGAAACTCATTTACACTAGAAACAATTCTATTTAAAGGCATATTTTCTGCATGACGTGTATTGCACGATCTAGCGGATAGCAAGGGACATCTTCTCAAATTCCTAGCTGGAATATAAAAATCTATTCGACCCAGAATGCTAAGTGCAACAATAATACATAATACCATTTAACACCTTAAATACGAAATTAAGGTCAAAGTATCGCCTGCGATCCTCTAGACGGTGCAAATGAAACATCTGCATGATCTGACTGGAATTCAATTGCATTCCTCTAGTACCTAATCTATACCGCAGATATCCAACGAATTTATTTTGAATCGATTCAATTCGATATTTGTGATTCTCATAACTTGGACTCCAAATCACTGAACAATACTCTAGTAATGAACGAACATAACTCAAAAACAATCTCAATTACAAACAAATTATTAAAATCATATGACATTCTGATGACTAACCCTAATGTCCGATTAGCACGCGCAATAATGGCATCATAATGGTCCACGAAACTTAGCTTACTATCCAGTAACACACCTAAATCCTTAATTACCTGAACCCTAGATAAATCCACATCTCCTATCTTGTATTTAAAATCACTGGTGGTCTTATTACGTGAAAAAATAATATATGAGCATTTCGAAGCATTCAATCTAAGATTATTTTCCTGGCACCAATGTACTAAAGAATCCAAGTCTCTCTGCAAACCCTCACAATCAGATTCTGACCTAATGCATTTAAATATCTTTAAGTCGTCTGCAAATATCAGATATTCAGTTTTAAAGTTCCTACCAATATCATTTACCAACAACAGAAAAAGCTTAGGACCCAAATGGGAACCCTGCGGAACCCCTGACACGGCTTCAAATCCATTAGAAACACATCCTGCTGATCTTACTTGCAATGTTCTTCCTTGCAAATACGAAGTAAACCAAGCTAATAAAGAACCAGTGATACCAAAGTTTCTCAGCTTTGTAATTAAGATATTATGATCTAGTAGGTCAAAGGCAATACTGAAATCGGTGTATATAGAGTGCACCTCGTAACCCTCATCCATTGCTGTACCATACTATCGATATACAAAAAGAGGTTAGTGAGAGTAGAACGTCCGCCTACAAATTCATGTTGGTTGTCCGTAATAATGTTCCTAAAACAATTATCCGAACTTGGCAAAATCATTTTTTCAAATACTTTAGATAAGGCTGACTGAATACAAATTGGCCGATAATTTTTGATATCACTATGATCTCCTGCCTTGAAAATAGGACACACAAAGGAATGTTTCCATCTGTTCGGGAAAATTCCCGTCTGGAGAGATTTATTAAGAACATATACTAATGGTTCACACAAGGACACTGCACTTTCTCTTAGGAACAAATTCGGTATCAAATCGGGGCCAGCCCCTTTATTGACATTTAATGACAACAACACATTCAGTAAATTGTGAAAAGTGACTTCGAGGTTACTAATTTCCACCTCCAGCTGTTGTGAGAAAATTTCATTACTCTCCAGGTTATTCAGAGATTTACCATTAAAAGTGCTGTATACAGTACCAAAATGTTTCGCAAACAACTCTGTTATTTTTTGTTTTTCATTCTCACTTTCCTCACCTAGAAACATAGAGCCAGGGAGAGCACCATGTCCGTTGGTTTTATTTTTGATGAACTTCCAAAATTCACCAGCGTTCTCATTCATTCTCACTTCCATCTTTGAAACGTAAGCATTGTAAGACTGCTTGGTGAGTGATGAGTATTCATCTCTCAAATGTTTAAATTCAATATAGTGTTGATACTTATTTGTAGTTTTATCTTTTTTATGCGCAATCTTTTTGGCAATGACATTACTCTTAAGTTCAGATGAGAACCAAACAGGAAAATTCGATCTTTTTACAGATATCTTTGGTACAAAAAGTTCAATTGCGTTCCAAATAATGGAATAAAAAGCATCTAAAATGTCATTTACATCCTCTAAACAGTACAACTCAATCCAATTGATCTGAAGCAAATAATTATTCAAGGCACCATAATCCGCCTTGTGAAAGTTATAATAAATATTAGTTTCCAAACTGATATATTGATTATCATATAATATTAATGCTTCAAGTGAGGGATGATACCTGTCACACGTCATTAAAGCTTCCGCTTTTTTTAGATTTAAATAAGTATCAGAGAAACACAGATCAAGAATTGAGTCATACTGGTTTTTAAATAATTATATTGACTTAATCCTAAAAAATTGAACTCGTCACAAAACAAAATTTCAGTATCATTACTTATATTTTTAGCAGTCGTCTCACCGTACCATATCAGATTTGGTAGATTATAATCCCCAAATAATACTAGTTTAGAATCTTTATACTTATTCATAATTAGTTTTACAGTATCAATGTGATTGGAGTAAACATCCAATCTAGATCTGGGTGGAATGTAGACACAGCCAAAAACATATTTAATGCAATTAATAGTAATTCCAGCAAAAACCTGTTCTACATTTGAACTGGCAATTTCCATTAAAGAAGAACTGATATCACTTCTAACTGCTATTAACACTCCACCTCCTCTTGATTTCTCGCTGGAAATATGATCACGGTCCCGACGGTATACGGTATATAAGTCACAAAAAACTTCATTACTTTTAATTTCAGGACCAAGCCAACTCTCTGTTATAAATAATGAATAAAAAATTCTGCTGATAGAATGTAATATGAGGATTGGAGGCCGCTTTCCTATAAAATCACCGGGCCGCTTGAAAAGTTCCAGCACGCCACTGTGTCCTTCCGTTTCTTCACATGTTTTTTTCTTTTGTCAATTTTGCTATATCAGAGCTCGGGTTGTTTCTTATTTCCTTTGTCTCTTCGAAGGGGATGTTAATATTTATCTTTAGAATTGTTTGTTGACAGGATGTAGTCGATTGGTGTTTGGTATTACTGTCTGAACTTATCTGTCACTTTCAGTTGTTTTCTTGTTAATATAAATTGATGGCAAAAAGTTTTTGGTAGTTTTATTCAGCAATTTACTAGTTGCGTGGACTCTGTAATTTCTTTCTCTTTTCAGTATCAGGTTCATTTCATCATCATCAATTGCAACTCTTAAGAATAAAAAAAAACGGAAGACGAAATAAATGCCATTGTAGAAGACATACCCAGCAATTCAGAATCTTAAGGGGAAATTAAAGATGATGGGCCATTAATGGACAACATGTCCATCTAAAACTGAAAGTGGTGAGGTGACTGGCAAAGCGAGGATGATACATACAACACTCGCTCTATAGTGGAGTCACTGAAGGTTTTCACCTCCGATTTCGTTGAACCTCCATCGATTTTTATGAGAATTTGTAAGTAGTTAGAGGATAAGGGAAAGTGGGGGAATGCATAATCATGCGCTGCATTGTATTTCAAATTCCGTTGGAAGATTTTACGAACTCAACCAGTCCTACACCTTTCAACCGATCTCATGAACGGTTTACGCCATTATCTTAAGTCGACCATTGCACGTGGACTAAGTCAGATCCGATTATTGAAAATTGCAAGAATTCTTCTAGTCTTTCTGCTCCAAAAAATAGGACGGTAAGTCCTTAGGATTTATTCAATTGCTTTGGACTTATTATTGATTTAAATCATGTTGTTTAACGTGTATTTTGGTACATCTGTTGGTTGATATGGTTCAGTAGTTTTCCGTTTGTGCTGATGATTAGTATTTAGGGCACAAAGGGGTAGTAGTGCGCAGGAGTGCGCACGATTACCCCACAAACAATGAAATGGTAAATATAAAAATTGCCATTTTTATTGCCAGATGCCACGAACCTACTCTAGAAAATCTACGATTCTTAAATATACTGACGAAGATTTAAAAATGGATGTAATCAGAAATGATGGCAGAAAATACAAGAATCGGGAGGGCTTTCAATATTCCCGAATCGATTAAAAAAAAAAAGATTAACAGGTTTGCACACGCCACCTCGTTTAGGCCCCACAGCTATACAGCTGTGTTTCAGGTGAAGTAGAAAAATAATTAAGAGAATGTTGTGTTAACGCTTGCTAAATTATTCTATGGCTTAACATAAAGAACTTAGATGACAGTGCAGAAAGAGCTAACACCTGAGTCGTCTGATGTAACAGACGGTTATTTGTCAGGTATTATCAATGAAGACGAATTAGTTGATGTTGAATGAAGCTTCATTCCAGCACCATTAGAAAAACTAGCTGCACGTAACGAGACATGCTCTATTTGTGGGGAAAGAGGGAAAAAAGGATTATGATATACATGTGTGTTATGTGCTTCGGGGAATCACGCAGAATGTACAGCTGTAAATACCCCAGAAAATTATAAATGCAACTTTTGTTTACGTTAAAAATATGATATTTAAGTATACCATACAATTCTTATTTCTTCATAATATTTTTATACTTTTGAAAGAAGTGTTTTTATTACATTAATTTTAAATTAATGTTTTTTTTCTAACATTAATTTAGTGCGCACCATTTCCGAATCTGTGCGCATGATTACCCTCATGGGTGGGGAATCGTGCCCAAAGGCACTTCTTTTCTTTTTTTTTAATATTATGCTTTTGCACTTTGTATTTCTCTAAAACTTATTTTACATATGCAAAGTAGAATAGTTAGGGCTTACTCTAACGTACTGGATGTTATGACAGATTGAAAGAATTTACAACAGAATCGATTTATGCTTAAGTGCGCACCATTCCCCCACTTTCCCTTACATCAAGCAACAAAGGTGATATGATGCAAACTTGCGCTTTTACCTTGGGAGTGGAAGCCACCACTTCTCGGGGGCGAAAATTATTTTATGAAAAGTAATACCATAAACCGATATAAGGACAAATTCTAAGCAAAATTTTTTATATGTATAAAGATATTAATATAAATCAATGTTTTTTGAGTTATTGAGGATCAAAATTTTTATTTTTTAGTAAAAGAATACATGCTTTAAAGCTGTTTTTCACGTATACCTCAAAAAATATAAGCTTTTACCAAAAAGTTATTATTACCAAAATTGAAGATAATAAAAAACTGAATACACTCCTCACTTAAAAAAATAAACTAATGTTAAGTCAAAGTAAGTTATGGGTAATTGAATGTAAATTTTTTTCGACAAGTACCTACTGAAATCTAAGTATTCAAGCTTAAATAACGGGAAAACAATGCATTTTATAAAATTAACCTGTTAAGCACTTGTCAAAGCACTTCGGATTACCTATCAATTGAGCTTCAGAAGAAGTTATTAGCATTAAAATTGAGCAAATTATGATGAAAATAAGAGAACCCTTTCGAATTTTTAGGAAAAAGTGAAAAATAAAACATACGCCATTTCCACAAAAATTAAAATTTATAGTAATCCTTACAATAATTTAGTTATATATATTAGCATAAGCGATCATCATATTACATAATGATTTCAACAATTTTGATCGGTTTAGAATGAAAATTTTTGAAAAAAGGTATAATTTAAAAAAATTAGAATTTTGAAAATTATCGTAATTTTCATTTTTTTTTATAATAACTCCAAAAATACTCAATATACTTAAAAAATAATATATAACCAAATTTTAGTTTTTTCTGTATCCAATATTTCATCTCTTTTATTATTTCTGTAGGGTAAAAAATAACCGAGAAACGTTTAAAACTTAAATTTTGCTGCTAGAACCATGTAACCGGGGACACTTACGCCCGGTTTCCGAAAGGATGATCATCTCAAAAATTATGTAATCGACGATTAACAATAGATTAAATGCGTCAGAAACGTCAAACAAACTAGTTTTAACAACAGTCGATCACCTGACAAAAGATTAATCGTTAGTTAACAGCCGATCATGAGTGTTTTGAGTCTGCGAAAGGTCGATTAACCAGTTTCGCTTGTTAAACGGCGGTAAAAATGGACTGTTACCTAATCTGCGACTATCCGTCGATTAACGGGCTGTTAAGAGTTTTTTTAGTTTTTTAATTACTGTAATTAACAAATTCATTGACTGGCCAGTTGGTTGCTTAAACCAGTGCCAATAAAACATAAACACACACACACACACGTAATTAACAAATTCCGGGAAAAATTGTCAAATAACACATATCGGTGGCTTAGTGTGAAAACCTCGTATCTCATTTTTTTTCGAAAATGACATTTTGGTGGTTTTAGTTTGAAAACCTTGTATCTCACGATTTACAACTGTTAGAAAAAATCCAAATACACTAGACTATTTTCTACAGCCGAAAAAAGAAACCACGTATATCAATTGCTCTCTTGATTTAGTGTGAATACCACGTATATTTATAACCAAGAGTTTGGTACTTAATTTGGAGCATTTGTTTGAGAGATTCGACTTGGAGAAATGTTTTTTGTGAACAGCAATAGGTAGTCCTGTGTACAGAAACATTTTATAAACCTTAAATTAAAAGATTTGTACTGTATCAACCTAGTATTTGGACGTGTGCAATAAGCTCTGAAAAATGAAAACCTCGTAAATAATATTAAACACAACCTCATTTAAGATGAAAAACACGTATATCAAGATATACGAGGTTATCATAGTTACTTGGGCAAAGGCTTTATATACTGCAAGGATATTTACGTGTTTTTCATAGTTAATATTTGTATTTCCAATTTAATAGCAACATTTAACACTTTTAGCTCTAGGCCAATATCAGATATTTATCTCAATGTGCTCGAATTAAAAATATGTAGCGGTAATTTTTGTTTTTAGGTTATATTATGCAGAAAATCAGTTTTTTGCCTCTCCTGTAAAATTGTAATTTAATGAGATACGAGGTTTTCACACTAAGCCATCGATATATAAATGATATAAATCATATTATTCAATAAAAAATAAGATTTTTTTATGGAAGAAATAATTTAAAATATTTATTTAACTTGCAGAACATGGATATCTCGGACATTTTTTATATTTGATTATATAATTTATATTTTTTTTCTTTTAAAAATGTAAGGTAACAAGGATGCTAGACTCATGGAGCTATTTTTTGAGAGGCCAGAGCTCTAAAAAGCAGAACATAATGATTATAGCGATATAAATAAGAGGGAAAACGTGTGAGAAATTATAGCAGCTAAGTTTGAAGACAATAAAACTGCCGGTAAATAAATTAAAAATAAATATAAAAAGTAAATATATAGACCAAAAATAAAAATAAGATTATAAAATATTATAGATCATAAATAAACTGTTTTATATCTCCAACTTTCGTCACAATACCTAGCCTCATTTTTAAAATGCTCTCGTTCAATTCTTGCTCCAAATAACAGTGACAAGAGAGAATGCACCTTTAGAATCTAAAGATACAAGTTTGGATTTAGAGGTTAATATAATTGAAATTTTGAAGGATAACAGCCAATTGTGACAGTATCGCTACCAAATCGTATGTCAGATCATCGATTACATGATCTATGATCATGCAATTTTACAATAATTGGCGTTTGAGAAACCCATCACAGGTTAACAGTTGATCAAATCTGACAGCCGATTAGATGATCGGAGATTTGAATAACGTTTCGGAAACCGGCTGTTAACCTTTTATTTTTAAAAAAGTAAGAGGTTTAAAAGATTTGTAACGTCGTTTAATTGTCCTTTGCATTAACTTTCAAAAGGTTTTTAGGTGAACGTGATATCCTAAAAATTAACGGAGTTATTTAAAAAAAAAAGCAATAACAATTTTTGGAAAAAATTTTAAAAGATAAATTTTGAAAAAATTTTTGAGCATAAATTTTAATGCTATCATTAACTTGCTCGAGAGCTCATTTGATAGATATTTCAAAGTGCTTTGACAAATATTTAATAAGTTTACCTACGTTATAAAATGCACCATTTTCCCGTTATTTAAGCTTGGATACTTAGATTTGGGTACCTACTCGCCGAAAAAAATATAGGTACATTCAATTACCTATCCTATAACTCACTTTTAGTTAACATTAAAAGGTTTTTTAATAAGAGATTTATTTTATATTTTATTAGCTTCAATTTTGGTAATGATAATTTTTTTGTAAAAGCTTATAGTTTTTGAGTTATTTATGAAAAATAGTTAAAAACATGCATTTTTCTCACGAAAAAAAAATCTTTGATCATTAATAACTCAAAAAGTTGTGATTTATTTTAATAACTTTTTATAACAAATTTTGCTTAGAATTTGTCCCTCTATCGAATTATGGGATTATTTTTAATAAAATAATTTTCACCTCCGAGAAGGAGTGGCACCCACCCCCAGGGTAAAAGCGCAAGTTGGCACAATGTCACCTTTGTTTCTTGAGATATCTTCTAACCACTCACCAATTTTCCAGCAAATCGACGGAGGTTCCACGAAATCGGAGGTAATAGCTCATACCACCTTCAGTGACTGCACTACTATTTAAGATTACTTTGCAAGTTGCTAACGTTGTTTGGACAAACTATTGCTTACTTGTAGTAGCTATAAATCCATTGTCAAGATACTGGACAAAATATTTCAGCTGTTAAAATTGCTGCTGAAAATATTTTCGTTTTACAAAAAGATCAGATACCTACTGCCGCAGAGGAATTGTTTTTCAAACGAATTTGTATGCACTCTAAAAAAATAATGGTAATAACAGCAATTTTTTGCCTACGACATGGCAATGTGATGAAAACGTTTCTGCGAGCGTAAATATAATCATGAGTCTAAAAAAGCTGCCAAGTACTCCATATTAGGTATTATTAGTCATCCAATTTGAAATTGAGAGATAACTATAGGTATCAGTTCGTCGATTTTAAAGAAAGTTCATTATTAATTTTCGTCTCAACTCCAATAGTGTGTAACCAAAAAAAAATATTAAATAAAAAGACTATGATAAACTGTGATTTCATTGAAACCTAGTGAGCATTAATCCATAATGTGCCTATGAAACCTATGGAACAAGGCTATAAGGTTTGGGTGCGAATGAAATAGGAGTTAATGAAAGCATCTTGCTACTGGATTTCTACTGGAAAAGTAAGCCATGGGACTTATGAGAGAGAAACAGTTTTAGGCAGTTGGATTCTGAAAGATCTCACGAGGAAGTTAGTTAGTAAAATCAATTCTGTTTGACTGCAAAACGATTTATTTACAGAAGGTATTTATTCTTGTGACACAGTTCGTAAAATAAGATGAAATAATATGCCAGCATGGAAAACGGACAAAGGAGAGATTCGGATTAGAGGGTATATTGACTGATGGTATTATAGCATTTAAATGGATGGATAAACAAAATGGTTGCTTGTCCACTTATATCTACTCTTTATAAGGAAAATACAAAATATGATCTAGACAAGTTTGATATTATGTTATACATTCAGTTAGTAGAATGGCAAGGTGTAGGTGCTTGCATTGTAAATGTATATATATACAGTGCTAGTCAAAAGTCCGTACCCCCCCTCTTATCTTTTGAACGGTTATACCCATAATAGTGAAATTTGGAGGGATGAAATAAACGGACGTAAGCTTCTTAACTAGTCATGACAGGTGACGTAATAGTGACAGATGACGTTACAGAGCCACTGTGACCGATAATTTTAAATGAGACTTTATGGCAAGTGATACCTCATTTGAAAGGTATTCAAAATTTCTATTCAGTCATACTAATTTTTTTGGGTTTAAGTTGATTTTGATTTTAATGGATAAATTAATTAAATATAATATTGTAGTTTCGCATTTAATTAATAAAAATTCAAATCTCCGCCTATCGTTTTTTTGTCAAAAGAGTTGACGTTTTTCAATTCTCTAGTAGTTTTTACGTCAACGTCAACCTTTTTGACAAGTATTCATAGGCGGAATTTTGAATTTTTATTAATTAAATGCAAAACTACAATTTTATATTTATTTCATTTATTCCTCAAAATTAGCTTAAACTTAAACAAAATTAGTATGACTGAATAGGTATTTGCAATATCTTTCAAACGAGGTGTCACTTGCCATAAGGTCCCGTTTAAAATTATCCGTCACAGTGGCGCTGTAAAGTCATCTGTCACTATTACGTCACCTGTCATAACTAGTTAAGAAGCCTACGTCCGTTTATTTCCTTCCTCCAAATTTCACTATTATTGGTATAACCGTTCAAAAGATACGAGGGGGGGTACGGACTTTTGACTAGCACTGTATATTTAATTCTGAAAAATAAATATAATTAGGATGACAATCAACATGTTTCGTACCCTAGTTGTGAGTGGTCTAATTGGAGCTGAAGCAAAAAAATCCTAAAACTTGATAGGAAGTCAAAAGAAATTACAAGCAATAAGTACAAAAATATTTGCCACCGGAAGTAAGGTTTGGTAAACCAGCACATACGCCAGAGAATAAGCTCTATTAGATGAGGACACTGCAGTTCTACAAAAGAAGTATTTACATAGAACAATTAGGTATTTGGAAGTGCTCCATATCATATGCAATGTGGGCTTATATGTGAATAAACAGAAACAATGTTTTCATTGCTGACAGGTTAAAGACCAGAAAACAACGATCACCTTGTGGTTGTTGTTCTCTGTTAAAGACACTTAAAAGATTATTTACAACTTTAGCAAATAAAGTGAGAATTGGCGTGATCATCTCCAACCTTCTATAAAATAAGGAACTTTAAGAGAAGGAACTAAAATTATATGTATAAAATATAATATTTTACTATCGAAGATCCTGAATATAAGACAAATACATATCTGGAAAAGTATGGATACTATTCATTTCATTCATAGTTTTCGTCCTTATGGGGGATTTGTCTTTGCAATTATTAAGTTAAAATATCTAATGCTTTTACTAACTGTAAATAAAATTTCTAGAAAATTATTAGGCGTACCTGAGTAATGGTCATAAATTTTCCCATAACCCACACGCTACACCACTGTCAGACCACTCTCGATAACTACTTCTAAGACATTACCCGCCACTGCTCACTATATAACTGGATTGTGAATCCACCAGAAATTAAAAAAAATTACTTGCATGATAATGATACATATCCACTCTATTTCGATCCTTGACCGAAATTATCGTGCGCTCTGGTGCGCAGTGGAATCAAAACGGAACTAATAAACTATTATGGGGGCGTACACTCGAGTTTTTCCGGAACAATCAGTCAAATGCAACGCGCGTTCTTGCGGCGCACTGTGGGAGTGGCTTTATTATAGTTGAAAAGTTATTGGTTTCAAGTTTTGTATTATTACTTTGGATTAGGGGGTTTGGACCGTACAGGTACCCGAAAAGAGCGCAGGGTTAGTTTGTGCATTCCTAATGACATTACAGGGGTGAGCACGAGGATTCGGTCGGCTTACCACATGTTATTTAATATTTAACAAAGTTTTTATAAACAATTACTATCAAGGAAGTAATGTAGAACATTTCGTTCGGCTATTTCCACTTAGAAAAAATTGAATATTATTGATACAATTTCTGAAATATAGATTGTTACAAAGTTAATTTGACAGAAATATAAAATATAATAGGTATAGAAAACATAATTCAGTGATTTAAAACGCGCATCGTAGTAGGGGAACAAGGGGCTTATTGTAACAGGGGTAAGTAGTAACACGGTTTTTTCATAGGTTATTTGACCGTTTTTAACTAATTTGGCTGATTCAATATTATTCTCTTATCACCCTGCAAATGACACCGTCTAGTCAGTCATCCTCCGATAGTTGCAAATAGTAGTTTTGTGCACGTGGTTCATTTGGATGAGGTAATATAAAATTTGACACTCATAAAATTTTGGTTATCGCTATTGTTTTAAACGGAAATGAAACTTTCGGTATTCATTTCTTTTCTAAATTTAGTTCTACTTTGATGTTGCTTAACGATTTTACGATTAGGAAGATATTTTTGCAGTTATTTTAATAAATATACAAAAGTGTGTTGTAACATGTTACAAATTGCGCTGAATCTTACGAAATTTATGATCTACAATATAAAAACGTATTATTTAGATGTTTCTTCCAGAATGAGACAATATAAAAGAAAATCAGAAAGGGCAACTCAAAGCCAGGAAGTGAGGTCTACACCGAGAGAAAAAAATTCTTGACATAAAGAAACTTTATTAATATTTAAGAAAGATCGACTTGGCATATTGCCTAAGAAATATAACTTTGTATGTAAGATATAGTTTTCTAAAATATTTCAAATAAATTCTACTAAAGCCAAAGAAATATATCTTAAACATGATTGAACTATCACTTTCTGGCAAACTTCAAACCCATTTATCAGAAAGAAATTACACTTGATGTTAATTAATTTTATTAGTCATAAAAATATATTTTCTACACATTAGAAAACTATTCTTTCTGAGCAATAATATTTCTTAGTAAGGAATATTATTATTTTACTATTAATAATTAATTTATTTAATGTTAAGAAATATATTTCGTAGAGATAAACGTATATTTAGAGTTAAGTTAATATTTCTTGAAAATAAAGTGATATTACATACGGCGAAATAAATTATTGTGTTAAGGTAAAATCATTATTTATTAATAAAACAAGATATAAAACATTATTATTACATACAAATATTTTCTCCACTCTTAAACCACTGGCTTCTACACAACAATAAAAGGATGGAGAGGGAAATCCAACTTCGTCAAATTTTCCTTGTTTTGTTAATAGCACTTTGTATATCAGCAATTCCCTAAAACAAAATCGTTATGTAGAAAGAGTAAACTTACTTTAATAAATTTTTTTTATAAAGATATAGATATTTATTTTGACAAATTTAGGAAATACAAAAAAAAACAAATACACGGCCCCACATAAGAACTATTAATACTAATAATAATCAATCATATTTAGTTCAAACATGGCATTATTTAACCTACACATCTTTGTTTATTTTTTTCTTTTTGTTAATGAAATATTAATTATTTATCTGTATATTATTAAGTCACACAATAAACATTGTTTAGCTAAAACAAGAGGGAAAATACAACTAATGTAAAACATTGAATCAGACATAATAATATGTAATTTTCTTAATTTTTATAATCTAAAAGAGACAGCATACGTAATCATTAAGAAATTTTATTACGGGAAAGTATTATTAGTTTACATCTAAGTCATTTAATACATATTAACTAATTCACGGTTTTCGGCAATAACATTTCTTAACCGTAAACATATATTTCTTTTAGACTAACTGATTTCTTTATCTCAAATAAATTAACAGAAAAATCCTCAGCGTTGCACCCGCCATGTTTGATATAGCGTTATATTGTATATTTTTTATAGAAGACGATACATTCAAGAAACCTATTATAGTTGATACATAAGTATACACATTTTTAAAAAGGTACTTACATGTATGAAGTTCTACCCTTTCTGGAAGGCCCCGCAGATAGTTAATAACTCCTTTCTTAATATTGTTCTGAAGCTATATATTATATCATTCTGTCCCAGCTTTAAATTGTGACATATTTCCCAGTTAGAATAATAAGCTCCTTTATTTCAGAGTCGTCCATCATTAAACCTAAAAAGCATATAAAGATACTATTATGTTTCTTTTTTAACCATTCGGATACACAACAATATTATTATTACATCTTAAATTACTCAATTAACTTTTATTTAATACCTATATATGTACGTACCTTCAAAATATCCGTTAATTTTTAAATTACACCAATAAATCCAACATCCATCTATATGAACATGAACATATCACGCCATCTTGACAAACACTGACGACTAAATAATAAATAGTTAATCTGCGCAATTCTTTTGTGGAAGAAAATCTCTTTGCAGGTAACATTTCGGCATTAATGACAAAGTTTTTATTTTATAACCACAGTTACTACAGAGGGTATTTCTGAAGAATTATTTCTTGTGGTTTAAAATATTTATTTGATTGCAAGAAAATTTCTTGTTCACAAATATAAATATGGATTAACTTAACATTATATTTCTTATACTGCAAAATATTTGTAGTTTTCAATTTAAGGAATAAAAACTTTAGGATAAGAAAATTAAATGTAACCATTAATGCATTTCTTAATATTGAAGAAATTATCTGTAAGAAATTATTGAGTTGTGTTTAAAAACCTCGTTTCTTTATATGTGAACCGGTATGTTTAAGTTAATAGGATATGTTAAGTTTTAAGAAATATTGCTCAAAGAAATCGGTGTTTTAGGAGAAAAGAAATTGTTCTCTCGGTGTACGAGTTAGCTTCAGCGTAAGTTTTAGATAATCAATGTAGTATAACGCAAGCAAGTAAAACAGCACGGACTGTGTCATATATCTTTATACCGATATACCTACATATAAAAAAAAAAGAAAAACAATAAGAGTCTACACCGAGAGAACAATTTCTTTTCTCCTAAAACACCGATTTCTTTGAGCAATATTTCTTAAAAGTTAACATATCCTATTAACTTAAACATACCGGTTCACATATAAAAAAACGAGTTTTTTAAACACAACTCAATAATTTCTTACAGATAATTTCTTCAATACTAAGAAATGCATTAATGGTTATATTTTAATTTTCTTATCCTAAAGTTTTTATTTCTTAAATTGAAAACTACAAATATTTTGCAGTATAAGAAATATAATGTTAAGTTAATCCATATTTATATTTGTGAACAAGAAATTTTCTTGCAATCAAATAAATATTTTAAACCACAAGAAATAATTCTGCAGAAATACCCTCTGTAGTAACTGTGGTTATAAAATAAAAACTTTGTCATTAATGTCAAAATGTTACTTGCAAAGAGATTTTCTTCCACAAAAGAATTGCGCAGATTAACTATTTATGATTTAGTCGTCAGTGTTTGTCAAGATGGCGTGATATGTTCATGTTAATATAGATGGATGTTGGATTTATTGGTGTACTTTAAAAATTAACGGATATTTTGAAGGTACGTACATATATAGGTATTAAATAAAAGTAAATTGAGTAAATTAAGATATAATAATAATATTGTTGCGTATGTGAATGGTTAAAAAAGAAACATAATAGTATCTTTATATGCTTTTAGGTATAATGATGGACGACTCTGAAATAAAGGAGCTTATTATTCTAACTGGGAAATATGCCACAATTTAAAGCTGGGACAAAATGAATAGCTTCAGAACAATATTAAGAAAGGAGTTATTAACCAACTGCGGGGCCTTCCAGAAATGGTAGAAATTCATACATGTAAGTACCTTTTTAAAAATGTGTATACTTATGTATCAACTATAATAGGTTTCTTGAATGTATCGTCTTCTACAAAAATATACAATACAACGCTATATCAAACATGGCGGGTGCAACACTGAGGATTTTTTCTGTTAATTTATTTGAGATAAAGAAATCAGTTAGTCTAAAAGAAATATATGTTCATGGTTAAGAAATGTTATTGCCGAAAACCGTGAATTAGTTAATATGTATTAAATGGCTTAGATGTAAACTAATAATACTTTCCCGTAATAAAATTTCTTAATGATTAGGTATGCTGTCTCTTTTAGATTATAAAAATTAAGAAAATTACATATTATTATGTCTGCTTCAATGTTTTACATTGGTTGTATTTTCCCTCTTGTTTTAGCTAAACAATGTTTATTGTGTGACTTAATATTATACAGATAAATAATTAATATTCCATTAACAAAAAGAAAAAAATAAACAAAGATGTATAGGTTAAATCGGCGGGTGTAATTTCCTCACCAAAATAATCTTATACCTGAGTTTGGAAGGGTATGTCATAATCCGACAGGTATTTTCCTCACCAAAACTGAAATGGTTGTTTCAGGTAGATTTTACTAAAAGGCATTCAAGGAAATTATTTATCTACTATAAAATTATAGTAGGTACCTATAATAATTAATTAATTAATTTTATAGTATTTTATTTTTAGTCATAATTGGAATTTTGACAAAAATGGCATGTTTAATAGAAAGTAATCACGGTATTTGAAAATTTTATTTTTATAAGGTGAAAGTTTTAGAAAGTGAAGAAGTGTTCTGGAGACAATAAAATAACTTTTAGTGCGAAATTGAATACTATTGGGGCAAATTTTACAATAACTAGAAGTAGCATACAACATAATCATGAACCAGATCTGCAGAAGATAGATCGAAAAATTGTTTCTAACTCTTGTAAACGTAAAGCCGAAGAGAATATACTGAAAAACCGCCAAAAATCATTCGCCAAGAGCTTGCAGCTAATTTGCCTGAAACAATTACTACGATTGATGTCTGTTTCATAAGAAAAAATATATATAATTATCGACGAAAATGATGCCTGGTCGACTTTCTTAAAATATTTATGAGGTTCAAGAATTTGTGAAGAGCTGTGCTCAAAAAACAACCAAGGAGGAAAATTTTCTCTGTATAAACTGTGTCAAAAGTAAGAACTGTATTTAGTTGTGAATGTGAAACAAATATAAGATTTTTAGCAACATTGAATTTTATACAGAGAGGGGCAAAATTATGGAATACATTCATTTTCTCTAAAATGGACGATTTTGGACAAAAAAACCCGAACCACGTCGATTTTTATTTTTAAATCACAATTTTTTGGCATATCCATATTTCATATTAGTGACGTCATCAATCAATCAATAATTACATTAAGTCGTATTACTCCGTAGAGTAACTAGGTGCATTTTTCCGTTGGAACTTTACCAGCTGCAGACGGGGGATGTGAATTGCATAGTGTAGAATTCCTTCCCTCTCGTCTTCACTGCAGCATCCATTTGACTTGCAAATTGTAGAAGTCTTGGAGGTGTCACCAGGAAAGTGTACCAATAAGTTTTCAATTTAAAAATCTTTTAGTAATATTGTTAATATTTTCAATATTAATAATTTACTATTAGGATTGAAAACTGCTTCGTCGAATTACATTAATGTTTATATTACTAAATAGGGAATATAACACCCTTTCAAATAAGCTACCACACGACCCCTATTCCCAGTTAAAAAAATCATTGATTACGTGATCACGCACAGTTAGATGACGTCACTACTATGAAAATATAGTCCAAAAAATTGTAATTTAAAAATAAAAATCGACCTGTTTCGGGGGTTTTCTCCAAAATCGTCCGTTTTAGAGAAAATTAATTTATTCCATAATTTTGCCCCTCTCGTATATCAGCGGCGGCTCGTGGGTCAATCTTCAGGGGGGTCATTTTGGTTTGAAAACTTCAAACTGTTGATTTTTTAAAGTATTTAAAAGATCTTTTAGCATTTATATTTTAGATAAAAAATACAGACTTAGATAAAACTCAATACTATTTACCCTAGTTTTCCGAAAATTAAATTTGTCTTTTTTTAGAGTAAATCTTTTAAAAAATATAGGAAAAATGGTATGAACAGGTTATTGACTGATATATAGATAGGAATATTTATAGTATAATAAATTGTAAATTTATTAAAACGAAACTTACTTTAAATATTTTTATATTTTAAGTCAATTCTTCTATCCTTTAGTTCTGCAAAATAGTCTATGACCTTCTCATTGAAATTTGGAATGCTCTTGACAAGCGTTTTCTCGATGCTCAGCATAGACAAGGCACTAAGTCTAGGTTGTCCCATCGTATTACGCAGGAATGTTTTTACTCTTTTTAAAGTAGAAAAACATCTCTCACTTTCCACGGTTGTCATAGGGAGTGTGCACAAAATATTTAATAACTTCACTGCTTCAGAAAATGTTTCAGACAAATTCATGTTAATAAAAAGCTGAAGTATGGCTACTGCACCAGCACTATTGCGAAAATCCTCACGACAATATAAGACTTCAAGTTCCGATTTTAGTTTGGAAATATTCACTGTGGGATAATTAGCCGTCACCATTTTTAAAATATTTTGCGGAAAGTTGGTAGTGTATGCTTCAAATTTCTCTATGTAGAATAACTGTGAAATCATGAGATGATCATTGAAACTAAACCTGTGATTTATTTCAGATATAATAATATCACAAATTTCAAGTGCAGTTCGTCGCTTTGGATCCTCTGCAGTAGTTTTTCTTTTTTTTGCTGTTGATGTGCTTGGTACTTCTGATTCCAAAATAGTATTTCTAATTATTTGGATATTGTTGTTAAAAGACAGGATACAATTTTTGACAGATATAACATCAATGTCTCGCATTTGCAATTGTTTAAACAATATATCAACATGGGGCATTATTTTATGGAAAAAATTTAACCAAAATAAAAAATGCTCATCTTCCAAATGTCTTTTTAAACCAGTTGCTTGATTTATATTGTTACCATCTTGCTCCTCATCAATAATTTCCTCTAAGCAAGATTTTAAATCATCTTTATAAGTGTATACAATTTCAACACATTTTGTATTGAAAGCCCATCGAGTAGGCGCAGCTTTAGGTAGCCTTACTTTAACCACTCTATCCAGAACCATCGTACGTTTTGGAGATCGGCCGAAAAAGGACGAAAATCCGTGTAAATTTGCAAAAAATATTTTTATCGGTTTGTGTTGACTCGCCGCTTTTTGGAGGATAAGATTAAATTGATGGGCATAGCAGTGAATGAAGTGTGCATTTGGGTATATTTCTTTAATTTTTGTTTGTACTCCTCCCAGTTTACCGCTCATGACTGATGCACCATCGTAACTTTGGGCAATCAATTTTTCAGGTGCTTCATTAATTTTTAATAATTGAAGTTCTTCCAATATTACATTAGTTAAATGTTGTGCTGTAGTACCTAGGGGGTTAACAAATTTCCAAAATCTTTCATGTACAATACCAGTTAATACATATCGCAATATGATAATCATCTGCGTTTTATTGGAGCTGTCTGTGGTCTCATCTACTTGAATGGCCACAAAATTTGTCTGGCCAATCTCCTTCATGATATGAGTATGCACAATGGCTAACATTGATTCTAAAATATCGTTCTGAATTGTTTTCGATGTTCCTTTAAATACTGTACTTTTTTCAATGTGTTCTTTAAACATTAAATCCAGTTCAGAAACAAAATCGATAAGGCCCAGAAAAATTCCACGATTATTGGAGCTGTCACTTTCGTCATGACCGCGCAATGCAATTTCGAAAACTCCACAAAATTTTACACAGTCGATTAGTTTGTTTAAAATATACCTATTTTTAGATACCAATTCATTAAAGTCATGCACAGATTTACGATATACACTATCAAGTTGCTGTCTTATGTTAACACGTCCTAAACTTGCGTAACTCATTGATGAATTTATATGAGTAGTTGAAGAGGCATGTTTTGTAATTTTCACTTTTAAATGCTTAATGTCAGTTACTCCATTTTTCGCCCATACAGCGTCATTCGAAAACAGTAAACACGGATAGCAAAAAAATGCATTTCTCACACTGCAGCCACAAATCCAATCACACAAATTGTACATTGATTCTTTAAAATATCTTTGAATGTCCTTACCCCTATCCTTTGTTGTTTGTTTTAAATTCATGTTTGGTTTTGGTCGACCACTTTCTTTTTTCTCAAGCCGCCGTTCATAATTTAGTGTTCCAGCAGATTTTAAGGCAATTATTTCGTCAACAACACTCATCTTGTTTTTGTTACAATCACAAAAAAATCCAACAAAACAAAATAAATTACGCAAATACGCCGCGATCGATATAGACCTGCCGTGAAGTGCGGTCAGCAGACGGTAACTAACTAAACGTGAGGCCGTCGACTCTACTAGAGGTATACGACGGAAAGGTCACTCCCACTCTCGCCCACGAAATTGCTATCTGCCGTCTCTTTTCTATTTTACATGCATTTGTCCATAAGCCATAAGAACTGTATATAGACAATTTAAAATACGGCCCAGCCACGGGCTTGTGTATAGCGCGAGGCGCGACGTTATTATATCTATTATATTTGTTTTGCCAATGCAGACTGCTGAGAGAGAATTTTATATTTCAGAGTGAAGTTTTAGATAAAAGATATTTTTAATAAAATTGGTATTTTTATGAGATTATTTTAGGGGGGTCATTGACCAATTGACCCTAAGGAGGAGCCGCGCTTGTCGTATATTATATGTATGGCACAATTACCGTACCACATATTATTTGCAATTATTCACTATTCATGGGCCAATTAATGGGCATTATATTTCTTTATTATACTGTTTACTGTCAAACAAAAAAAAAAAACAGAAACTTAAAACAATCTTTTCTATTTGTTAAAATCAGAAATTTTTAAAGCTCTCTAAATTGAGTTTAATCCTAGTAAAGTTTTTGTAGATTTTGAAAAGGCTATATTTATACATAATGCAATCATTCAAATGTGTCCAAACACTGAAATACATGATTGAAGATTTCACCTAAGTACACCAAATTTGGTATAGAAAATTCAGTCTCTTGATTTAACATCAGAATAAATATACAAATGATTCTGAAGTAGGATCAAGATCAAACATACTTCTGGCCTTACATTATATAAAACCGGAAGACGTATCAGATTGTTTTGTGTTTGATTTAATGTCATGCAAACTATAAAATGAATTTTTTTTATTACTGCAGTCTGCAAGTAAGCTGAGAAAAATGTAGAAAATTTACGTACGACTGGTCTATTATTTGATAAATAATAATGACATTATTTCGAAGTCAATTAAGTACGATATAACGCCCAAGGGGGTGTTATAGAAAAATAACGCCCTAGCGCCTATTAAATTTAAATAACCAGTTAAATACTGTCAAGTTGACAAATAAAACTCTAAGTAAAACTATGGTTACCACAATTAGGTTACGACTATTTCTGGTAAATGTACTTATTCGAAAACTAATTAATTCAAAATTTTTTCGAATTTTTTGCATATAAAGAATAATTTAGTCGGACATTAAACGTTGAAGGCATCACGGGTATTATAATAATAAAATAATAATACCCTTGGTACCTTAATAACTATAATAAGTTATCAGTCTAATCAAATGACTATAATGGATTTTGTAAAGTGTGTTTCTTATTATAGTAAATAATAAATAATAAGTTATACTATTTTCAAATAATCTATATTATAAACTATTATTACAACGTAAGGAAATGAATGTCTTTTATTCGGATTTCGGATGCTTTCATAATAATCATTCTTAAATTACATCTATATTTTTTATTTTATTACCTGAGTGAGTTGGTGAGGAAAATACCTACCGGATTAATACGAACCCTTAAACTTGGTGAGGAAAATACCTGTCGGATTATATGGTTCTACTGGTTGGTGAGGAATTTACCTCCGCCCGGTTAAATAATGCCATGTTTGAACTAAATATTATTGATTATTATTAGTATTAATAGTTCTTATGTGGGGCCGTGTATTTGTTTTTTTTTGTATTTCCTAAATTTGCCAAAATAAATATCTATATCTTTATAAAAAATTTTTATTAAAGTAAGTTTACTCTTTCTACATAATGATTTTGTTTTAGTGAATTGCTGATATACAAAGTGCTATTAACAAAAGAAGGAAAATTTGAGGAAGTTGGATTTACCTCTCCATCCCTATATTGTTGTGTAGAAGCCAGTGGTTTAAGAGTGGAGAAAATATTTGTATGTAATAATAACGTTTTAACTCTAAATATACGTTTATCTCTGCGAAATATATTTCTTAACATTAAATAAATTAATTATTAATAGTAAAATAATAATATTCCTTACTAAAAATATTATTGCTCAGAAAGAATAGTTTTCTAATGTGTAGAAAATATATTTTGTGACTAATAAAATTAATTAACATCAAGTGTAATTTCTTTCTGATAAATGGGTTTGAAGTTTGCCAGAAAGTGATAGTTCAATCAGGTTTAAGATATATTTCTTTGGCTGTAGTAGAATTTATTTGAAATATTTTAGAAAATTATATCTTACAAACAAAGATATATTTCTTAGGCAATATGCCAAGTCGATCTTTCTTAAATATTAATAAAGTTTCTTTATGTCAAGAATTTCTTTCTCTCGGTGTACAAGTACAAGTGATCTGTACTAAACCAGGGATAGTTTTTACAGCCGAAGAAGAAAGTAAAAGGGCTTCGTATATTCTGAAGTGCGCCGAAATAAATTTTGGACTAATTCCCATGAAGATGCGAAAACTGCCTTACCAATGTGCCGTAGTGCCGTGAAACTCAGTGCTAAGCAACTTCCTTCTTCTTGGTATCAAAAATATACAGTTGGTCCAGATTGGATCCAAAATTTTATGCGTAGAAATCTACAATTATATTTAAGAACACTGGAAGCCACGTTATTAAGTCGAGCAACATCTTTCAACAGGACCAACGTCGGTATTTTCTTCGAAATATACCAAAAAAATCGAATTTTTGTACTGTTACAACCTGCCCCAATAGATGTTACAACTAACCCCGAGCGCGGGGTAGAGGAAAGGCACCAAATTTGAGACACTTTTTTTGAAAAACAAACATAAAACAGAATATTCAAACATTTTTAAAACATTTATTTCGAAAACTTAAATTTAATGTTTCTACAACACAACAAAAAATAAATAGGTTAAGCGAATAAGACATATATTTTTGCAAAAAAATTACATTTAATTTTTTTGCGACATTTAATATTAAAAATAAAAGGTCGCCTAATTTGAGATAGCCAGGTATCCAAATTTGAGACAGGTACCCCAATTTGAGATACTATTCAAAAAAGCCCTTTCATTCGCAGAAAAGGCAAATAAATGTGCTAGACTTTATTTCTCCACAGTCTTCATGTGCCCACCTGCCACATTGGTAACACTTTGCCCATCGTTCTCCATATTTATCGTCGGAAAATTTTCCGGTGCAAAATAGACATTCCGTGTCGTTTTCTCCACTTTCGTCGGACGATGAATCAGCTAATGGAAAGTCTTCGCTGCTATCTGAACTTAAACTCGAAGAAACTTTCCGTTTCCTTTTTGATGTTTTGCCTTTTGATGTAGAAGGTTGACCTACGTCTTCGTGTACTGCTATTTCTTCTACGGACGTTGCTGTTTTTTCTGATCTAACACCTTTTGTTGAATTGTTTTTTTCTGGAGCTAATACACAATCCAAGTTTAGCTAGGGTACTAGTTTTTTTGCTTTTTTCTTCTGCAAACTTTGCTCTAATTCTTCTTTGTAGGGTGTTAGAGTAATTACTGAAGCCTTTCCTGACCTGGCATGTGGCTTTTTAGTGGTGTCTCTCTTGTATGCAGGGATCGGACAGATGTCTTTCGGAGACACAAGTTGTTGATGAGGTAGTGGTGGACTAGGAGTTCTATGTTCTCGCATTTGATGATTTGGTTGTTCATGGTTTGGTTCTATTATTTGTTCGTCCCTTTCGTTTTTCGTGTTTCGTGTTTCGAAGTGCTCTTGAATTCCAAATTCAAAGTCCCTACAAATATGGCGACAAATAGGGACCAGTCCCGTTTTTCGGAAACCATTGCAAGATATTTCCATAGTCGCAGCTTTGTTATACGCTTTACAAAAAATACTGGCAATAGCATAAGGCCGCACAACACTCAACTGATTTTCTCTAAGCCAGTTTTCTATTTCTTGTGCGTAGTAAGTTTTCAGCGGTGCCATAAAAGCGTTATCCAACGGTGCATTTTATGTGTAGAATATGTGGTGGGAGGCAAATAATTGTCACATGATTCTGTTTGGCCAAATCTATTAGAGCAACGTTTCTCGTATGAGAATAGTGGCCATCAAGGACGAGAAGAACAGGGTCTGCAGCTGAAGGTTAGTGAATTTTATGAAGTGTTGTAGCCATCTAGTGAAAATATCGGCCTGTACCCAACCTGACATATGGCATTCTGCGACTGCTCCAGTGGGAGCTCCTAGCATCAACTCTGTTTTCATATTTTTTCTAGGGAAGATTAAAAATGGTTGTACGAAAACTCCTGCAGCATTCATACATGTAATAACAGTAATCAGCTTGCTCCTTTCTGCTGAAGTAAGTGACGAAACCTGCTTCTTCCCTCTCATAGAAATGACTTTGCTATGTTTGTGCTGAACAATTGTAATACCTGTTTCGTCTACATTGAATATACGTTGTGTAGGGTTAGTAAGCTTAAGATATTCTGGTTCATACAGGTCAAAGAACTTGGATACATTTTCATGAGTAAACGATTTTACTCGAGCAGATGACATTCCCTGAGGAGTACGCATTGAAAGCATCGGATGCCTTTTCAGAAAGAGTCTCAACCATTTCTTTCCGGCTGATTTTTTGACTACGCTAAATGGATGTGGTATTAGTTTCGTATTGCAAGTTGAAATGCCAGTCGTTTTATATCACGCGCTCTTAGCCCGAAATAACGTTGCTCCATAGTTAGGGCATACTCAACCAACTCATTTTCTAATTCCAAAGGAAGAATAGGTCGGCGGCCAATTGATATCCCAACGAGTTCTTCTGGAATCTTGTCTGATTTCACATATCGATCTAAGGTACCTTTTGGTACTCCAAAAACTTTTGAGGCCTTCAAATAGCCCATCTCTCTATTTCTTACTGTATTTACAGCCCGTATCATATCATTTGCATTCCATTTTTTATTTTTTGGAGGCATCTACAAACAAAAAATTACATAAAAATACAAATTGTACACGGGGTCCTAATTTGAGACACTCTCAAATTTGGAACCTACAGGTGTCTCAAATTAGGATTTTTCCGTCAAAAAATAAAACGGATTTTTGTTGGTTATGTATGCCACACAATTACCGTTTAATTTGCATAAAATGTATTAACTAATATTAAACTACCAAAAAAAAAATTACTGGAGTAAATGTAATCATCTTACCTTGATGTATTGTAAGTTTTTATAAATTCTGAAAAACTTTGTGTATGGTGTAAATCAAATTAACGTCGACAAAACAACAACGGTCACTTCTAAGCGCCAACTAAAAGCAGATCTACTACTAACTTCACAGAATGATCAGTTTTCAATATTTTCACTAGATGTCAACCCATCATACACAAATATACGACGGTGTCTCAAATTAGGCGCCTGTCTCAAATTTGGTGCCTTTCCTCTAAGTTGTAACAATGCACTTTTTTTAGTAAAATGCTAGTTGATTAAAAAATACCAGTCTTTTTAACTTTTCTTCAGTTCAACTTTATTCAGAAAGAGTTAAACTAGCGTTTAGTGTTTAATTAGTAATAATTGGGAAAATCGCCGTGAAGATATATTTGATTTTATGAAAATTGTTACAACTAGCCCCCTGCTCCCCTACTCAAAGGAATACTAGATAAAACCAGGCGCGGATCTAGAAATTCTTAATAGGGGGTCAGACGTACCGCAAATATTTTATTGCCCAGATTTAGCCATACGACTCATGCTTACTCTAAAGATAAAATTCATCATCTCAGTCATCTCAGATACCTAAGGTATAAAAGAATTGAGCTCTGGTTGACAGAAAAAAATAATAAATAATAAAAAAAATACTTATAGAGTAAATACAACGGGGGGGGGGTCCATGGACCCGTTGACCCCCCTCTGTATCCGCGCCTGGATAAAACTATGACTAAAATGAACTTGGTAACAATGAAACACTTTGGACACAAAAAAGGACAATATACTGAAGTGAAGGCAATATTAAGAAAAATATAAAAATGTACAAAAAAATTCCAACTCATAAACATATTTCAAATAAGTAGGTACCTACCTACACTACCTTAGTAGGTAGGTTCTTTACCGGTAAAATATTGCAAAACCTCTAAATTTTAAAGAACCGCTTGGATTGGCATGTAATTTGATATATTGTAGTATTACCTACGCATAGCTAACATGTCAAAGAAAAAAAGTGATATTTTGCTGATGTGTGCTTTTGCCCGGGGGGTGCGTTTCATTCCCTCTCGGGGGTGAAAAAATAAGTCCAGACATAGATAAACTGACTAATTCTAAGCAACTTTGGTTCTATCTGTAGAGTTTTTTCGCAAAGTTAATACTTCTCGAGTTATGTATTTGCGAGTGAATATGTTCATTTTTCAATAAACAAAACACGTTTTTAGACGGTTTTTCGCAAATATCTCAAAAAGCACCTAAAGTCTTTTATTTGAATATACCTACATTCTTAGCAGAAATATAGCCTGTAAAAAAGTAAAAAAAATGGTGTATATATTAGGTCTCTATATCTAGTAGAAGCAGAGTTATAGCTAATGAAAAATAGGTTAACTCATATAAGTAACTCAATAGGTCTAATAAAAACTCATTACAACTTTTTTAATGTTTAAAAAAGCTTGATTTTCGTTTATAAAAAAATTTCTAGCATCAAAAGTAAACAAATTACGCTCAAAATACAGTTGGTCCCTTTTGTTTTGGCAAAAAAATCGCGAAGATCACCCTCTAATTAAAGACTTAATTGAAATTAATCATTACCGCTTCACAACTTACTTTAATTATTATTATGTGGTGTTTATAATATGATCTGTAAATTTCATCGATTCAAAATGCTTATTTTTGAAAAGAAAAAAATAGTTTTAAAGTAAAATTTTTGAACAAAAATGAATAACCATCTTCAATTTCGTTGCAACACGAAACTACGCCGCATCATTATTCCATAAAAAATACGTAATCATTATTCCAGTTCAATCAGAGAGTGCAGCAAGCACCTTTAGCGGTTTCGAAACGTATTATAGGAGGCACATATGCTGCTCTCTCTGACCCAACTAGGACAAACCCCGGCGTGCAGTCACGGATTGCAACAACGAAACGGAAGGGATGCCCTAGCGGCAACTGCTATCAAAAACTAAGTTTTCAATCTAATAGCACATAAAACAACATCCAAAAATGTTACTCTACATCCTACCAGATTGAAAACAATGGGGACCTTCTCTGGTAACACCTCCGAGGCTTCTACAATTTGCAAGCCATAACGGATGCTGAGACTAAGGAAGATGAGGGAATTTTACAATTTATGATTCACGTCCCATCTGCTCAGCACGGTAAAGTTACGAGAGTGGTTCCCTTCGTACTCCAATTAGAGTAAACATGTAAATCAAAAATGAATAACCATTTTCAATTTCGTTGAAACACGAAACTACAGCCGCATCATTATTCCTGAATATATCACCAAGTACAGGGCAATCTATTTAAAACTTATAAAATCAGCTAAAAAAATGTACTATCAAAATCGTCTCAGAAGCTCTAAAAGTGTTGCAAAAGAAACTTGGTCCATAATAAACGATCTTCGAAATAAAACTCACACAGCTCAAACATTTTCCTTTCCAGACCCAGAAAATCTAAATGAATACTTTATTAATGTGAGTAAAAATATAACATCAACTATTGTGTCACAACAAGATCCCATTTCCTATTTCCTATCTCCCTAGTTCAGGAAAGGTTTCGAATTCATTCTTTATAAGACCGGTTGATAAATCTGAACTGATCCAAACAATCAATAGTATCAAAAGCAAATCTTCCTGTAGTACCGATGGACTATCCATAAAAATTTTCTCAAATCTCCCAGACAATGTGTTGGGAGTCCTCATCTCTCTAATTAATGATTCTTTTGAGAAAGGAAAATTTCCAGAGTGCCTATAGACGGCCATCATTATTCCTCTTCATAAGGGTGGTGAAAAATCTAATGCCTGCAATTATAGACCTATTGCATTACTACCGGTACTCTCCAAAATTATTGAGAGACTCATAAAAGCCCGACTTATGTCCAGTGGCGTAACTAGCATGGGTGACACCCGGGGCGGTAATCGATGGTGTCACCCCAAATCCTAAAAATAAATATTGTTAAAATCAACGAAAATCCGATAGACGTGTATTTTGAATAATGAAAAAATTAAGAATTGAAATATCTTTTTTCTAGCTTTACTATCGGAAAATTCTGAAATCACATTTTCTATATTTATGTTTTGTGTTGCTTCATGTTCAATAGTTAATAAACCCAGGTTATTTAGCCTTGTTTGCGTCATTGTTGTTCGCAAGTAATTCTTGATTAATTTTAGCTTACTAAAACTTCTCTCGCATGAAGCAACCGATACACAAATGGTCATAAATAATTTTAATACGACCATTCAGTTTGGGAGGGATTCCATGAAATCCCATTCCACACTGGGTTTTAAAAAGTCTGCAGCTAACAACTTAGAGGCTGTAATATTCACGCTTTAGGCCGCTTGTATATGTTTTTTGACCCTTGGTATTTCTAGGAGGTGGTCTGCTTCTGATACCTCTTTATGGTAAAAGTCACAAGATGTTGAAACAGCTAATTTCAACTGTTCACTGTTCGCGAAAAGCAAATAAGTGTGTGTCTGCAAGTCTGCACAACCTCGAACAATGAAGTCACATCATGAATGGACTTTGATCTGGTCTCGAGTTAAACATTGAATAGGTCAAAACATTCCAACATATCCTTTTGAAGTTCGCTCGAAGAGTGAGTCCTATATCGGTAGCTAACTCAACATCCATTCGTTTTTGACATCGAATTCGTTTTTAGGTGGAAATGTCCTCATCCTCATCAAGCCATGGGCCTACTAGGCTCGTAGTGCTTACATATTATTATTATTATGTCCTCATCCTCATGTATTTTGGTGGCCAGATCTATTCCCTTATCTACATATAATATGACCACCGTTTTTCTTCAATATCGAAAGTCGTTTAACAGATGCTTTGCTGTGTTTAATAAGCACTTCCCAACAGCTAGTGGAAGCAGAAAAAAATAAAAAATTTGACAGTTCTGAAAAATGTTACACAAGCTGTATTTTGGGTAAAAGAGTGCTGGCCACATAAATTAATTAAATGATCAATACATCCAACGAAAATGGCCTTATTGTTTTTTATTTTAATCAAAATGATTTGATTTAATTTAATAATAGCTTGTATTACCTACCCCATGTAAGCCGCTCACACCAACTGCATTATCGTATCCCCGTGAACGGCACTTCATAATATCTAATCCAGGGGTTCTCAATCTGTGGTACATGTACCACTGGTGGTACATATCATTATGTGCGGTGGTAAACCAAATTCAAAAACATAGCCAAAATCCAGCATATTTGCAGTTGATTAGATTACCTACCTCCATAGGTATTTCAGTTAGGTGGTACCAAAAATAATTATAAGAATTTTGTGGTACATGACTCAGAAACGTTGAAAACCACTGATCTAATCTAAACCATCAATTTCAAAGTTCTTGGAATTTCGTTACATAGATCAACTGTTTTTTTAATTTTAACGGAAAAAATCCAAGAAATGCCTCTGACCTCAACTTTTCTCGGTTTCGTGTGTTCACAAAATAATATCGAATTGTATTTTGATTATAAAGTGAGTAAAGTTACAAATTATCAATTCATTCTTTTGTGATGGGGTCTCCCGGGTGTCACCCTCGAAAGGGTGACACCCGGGGCGGACCGCCCTCTCCGCCCCACCCTAGCTACGCCACTGCTTATGTCCTTTCTCTTTGATAACAATATTTTATCACAAAATCAGTTCGGCTTTTTAAATAATAAATGTACCACCGATGCCATGTTTTCTGTACTACATGAGGTTTATCAAGCATTAAACAATAATCTGCACACTGCCACTGTTTTTTGTTATTATGCCAAAGCTTTTGATTGTGTAAACCACGACATTTTGATAAAAAAATTAGATTTCTATGGAATTCGAGGTATTTCTTTGAACTTGTTTCAATCTTACTTGGATAATAGGAAACCACTGGTTAGAGCAAATGATACAGACTCTATAGTCTCAAAAATGTTGTATGTGGGGTACCACAAGGTTCAGTATTGGGTTCCTTTACTTTTCCTTACCTTTATTAATGACATCACCAGTTTAAAAATCGATGGAAAAGTTTTTCTTTTTGCTGACGCTACCAGTATCACTTGGAGCAACTCAAATATTGCAACTCTTCATGCTACTATAACTTCTGATCTACTCACAATAAAATCCTGGTCCGATTCTAATTTACTTTCTTTTAACGTAGATAAAACAGTAGCATTACCCTATAAAGGAACTCTTCAACCCTTACCTCTTCATAACTGACTGCCAGCAGATCAGTATCGTTAATTCTGTAAAGTTTCTTGGTATTTTTTTAGATAGCAACCTTAAATGGTCCCTTCATATCGATGTGTTAAGCAAGAAACTATCCTCAGCTTGCTTTGCAATTGCAATAAGATCTGTTTCGAAGGAAATGAATTTAGGCTCTTCCAAAATAACATACTTTTCATTGTTCGAGTCCCATCTTCGATATGGTCTGCCTTTTTGGGGTTCTGGTACAGCTGCCCAATCCGATGTTATTTTTAAATTACAAAAAAGAGCAATAATATATCTGTTTGGCCTCAGAAGAACAACACATTGCAGAAGCTACTTCAAAGATCACAGGATTCTAACATTACCTTCTTTATATATTTTTGAAACTGTTTGCTTAATTCGTACCTAAACATCTACATGTCTTTCCAGCAAGACCTAGACATGACTATTCCACCAGAAATTCTACCTTTGACATCTATTTACCGATCCCGTCCAGTGAGTTAGTAAAGAAATCTATATTATATTCTGTAAAAAAATTATACAACCATCTCCCTCTACAACTTAAATCTGCAACATATTTCTCGAAGTTCCGTAAAATGACAAAAGCCTATTTATCTTATTCAATAGCAGAGAGCTATAAAAGACCATATTATTCAATAGCAGAGTTTCTTAACCAATAACCAAGAAATTACAGTATTCTTATGTATAAGTAGAATCTTAATCTATATTTGAATGTCATATGGAGCACCATAACTTATTAAATTACTTATTAAATTTCTTAAGGTAGATACGAAATTTGCAATTTTTTTTTAAATTTTGCAATAGATTGTTTAGTACTGATTTTTATTTCACTTTATTATGTTTTATTTATATTGACGATTTGTATAATTTTAGTAAATTATATTTGTTATTGTTTTTATTTATGATTCTTGTAAGCTTTGTCTATAAAATTGTTAAATTTTTCATGACATTAACGCTTATTTCTATTCTATTCTATTCCAGTTCAATCAGAGAGTGCAGCAAGCACCTCTATAGCGGTACCTGATTATAAATTGTAAAATTCCTTCATCTTCCTTAGTCTCAGCATCAGTTATAGCTTGCAAATTGTAGAAGCCTCGGAGGTGTTACCAGAGAAGGTTCCCATTGTTTTTAATCTGGTAGGATGTAGAGTAACATTTTTGGTTGTTGTTTTATGTGCTATTAGATTAAAAACTTAGTTTTATTTTAATTTTTAATTTTGTAAAAAATACTTTTATTCAAAATAACTTAAAAATTGTTAGAGAGACCAAAAATCTCAAGCAATAAAAAAAGGTTGTCTTTGCTTTTCTGAATACATATAATAGGCAATGTTTTGAACAGAGTTATTCGAAGCAGAGTGGGCAAAATATTTAAGCGAATAATTACAACATGATTCCCATCCATAGCCCTTGTTTCCAAGGCCCATTCCTCATATTTTCCACGATTTTTGAAAAAGCTCACACTCTTTTATGTCATGAATAGTTTGAAGTTTTCGGCGTGGAATTAGATCGAAACCTAGTAATCTAAATTAAAATTCGTGATTAATATTAAAATTGCTAATCATTATTTTTGTGCCGTAAAGCGGTTTCATGGAGATTGATATACTCTCATACTCATACTCTGAGGCTGAAAAATATTTGCGTCGATTGCGTTTGCGTACACCGGAAAACTTTTGAGAACAATTCGGCAGCAAATATTTATTGGGGATTTTTTGTCTGGAATTTTTTGTGGGGATATTCTTTAAAAAAAAAATTTGGGGATTATTTGTCCGTAGTTTTTGTGGGAATCATTTGTCCGTAAGTCCGTACCCCATTTAAACGGGTCTGTCAAAAGTGCACTTCTGCACGGGTTATACAAAGGGCGGAAACCAGCGTGTACCTTGAACGCACCCTAAGACGTTATAGCCAGAGAACAACAACCACTGTTGTGTGGTTGTTGTTCTCTGTTATAGCCCTGTTTGTTTTGATAGAACATAGAGACGCCAATTTCACTATCCGATCAAAAATAATAAATATGTGACATAAGCTGTGGCTTTCCTGACCAATTCAAATGTGAATAAAAATAGTAAACATTTGACAATACTCTTTTGAAATAGGATTTATCAAAATATTTTTTGTAACTATGACTCACCTGAGATTGCAGAAGTAGCATACTTGAGTGGGGACTACTGGGAGCTGAAGGCTGAGCGCTTTCTGCCACCAATGGTGTGTTGCTTACTTCGCTCTGAACTAACAGCGTGCCTAAAAATCAGAAGATATGTTGATAATTATTTATACAGAAGCAGCAATAAAATATTCAGGGTAATAAGTTAATTATGTGGTTTGATAAAGTCGCTCGGTCAGGTTTAGTAGTAGAGATGTAAAGAGAAATTCCCTTTCCCCTTCAGGCCGGCCCTACACGATCGTGCACGGCCGCGCAAATGATTCTCGCGCTTTTTAACTTCTTTTAAATTAACTATTTCGGGCCCAGGCCCACAGCACACGATCATGACACTTAATTCATAATCACACTGACACACGATCGTTTGCTATCGTCCTGAGCCCGAAAATTTCAGTCAAAAAAGGCGGGAGTTTTACGGCGGGCTTGAAAGGGTTATGTATTTTAACTAAATAACTATGTTGTAAAAATTAATTTACTATTCTAATTGGGAACTTAACTTGAAAAACAATTTTATTGACGTTTCGACTTCCACTTCGGAGATCGTTATCTAAATAAAAAGTATTAATATTAATATTAAATTAGAATAGTAAATTATATAAATGCCACAAACAAATAGCTTTAGAAAATTATAAAAAATAACTAAGTAAACAATTTATTGAAACAGAGAGGAGCTTTAAATCTTCCTCTCTTCTTTCTTCACATCGTTTTCGATGGAAAGAAAGAACATTTTCTAAATTTAAAGTTACCTTTTACCACCTGCTCTATAAGATATCTCAGAATTTATCACGTATTTAATGCATTCATTGGATCATTATGATTTTACATAATTAAGATTTATACGCAATATTTATCTTTCTATTGATCTTGACAGCTTTAAACTGTATTAGTTATCTCTTTCTAAGCGTCCAGACTTTACTCTTTTCTTTGGCACATCCTACATTTTGCTTTTCAACTCATTCGTTTTCTCCATTCTTGCCCTTCTTGCGATTCCCATTTTGTATCTTTTTCTCTTCGTATATTAGAGTAGCGTTCCTTCTCCAACATCATCACGTGGATGAACACAGTATAGTTATTAGATTCTCATTTAGTAAACTCACTTCTATAGTATTAGTATAGTATAGTTGATCCAAAAGATGGCATAACCCAGACATCCAAAGTGAAAGTTATCCTTTAACACCAAATTGTTCTATATGGTCCCCACAATGTCCAGAAAAAAGTCACACCATTTTGAGCGTCGGGTTTGGGGGGGAGAGGGGGGAAAATCGGTAAATTCGTAGTTTTTTAAGTTTTTCGCCAATATTTCTAAAACTGTGCGATTTAGCATGAACAACCCTCTATACAAAATTGTTGTACATTAAATTTTAAATAAAAAAGACCCTATGCATAATCTTTCTAAAATGAATGGTTCCAAAGTTACGGAGGTAGTATATTATAACTGGTCCAAAAAAGGCCTAACCCAAACATCCAAAGTAAAAGTTTTCCTTCAACACCAAAATGTTCTATATGGTCCACATATTGTTCAGTAAAAAGTTACACCATTTTTAACATCCGGTTTGGGAGGGAGATGGGAGAGAAGCCGGTAAATTAGTAGTTTTTTTAAGTTTTTCGTCAATATTTCTAAAACTATGCTTTAGCGAAAACAATGTTATATATAAAAATGTTCTACATGAAATTTAAAACAAAAAATGTTCTATACATAATTGTTATAAAATCAACGGTTCCAGTGTTGCGGAAGGTGAAACGTCGAGGTTTTCGATACTTTTTATATTTTTTGGGAAATATTTATGATATAACTATACCAAAAACCCAGACATCCAAAGTGAAAGTTATTCTCCAACACCAAATTGTTCTGTATAGTCCACATAATGTTCAGAAAAAAGTCACACCATTTTGAGCGTCGGGTTTGAGGGGGAGAGGGGGGAGAAATCGGTAAATATAAAAAGTACCGAAAACCTCCACTTTTCACCCTCCGTAACTGTGGGACCGTTGATTTTATAACAATTATGTATAGAACCTTTTTTGTTTGAAATCTTATGTAGAACATTTTTATATAATACATTTCTTACGATAAAGCATAGTTTTAGAAATATTGACAAAAAACGTAAAAAAACTACTAATTTACCGACTTCTCACCCATCTCCCCCCCAAACTGGACGCTCAAAATGGTGTAACTTTTTACTGAACAATATGTGGACCATATAGAACAATTTATTGTTGAAGGACAACTTTTACTTTGGATGTCTGGGTTAGGCCTTTTTTTTGGACCAATTATACTATACTACCTCCGTAACTTTGGAACCGTTCATTTTAGAAGGGTTATGCATAGGGCCTTTTTTATTTCAAATTTAATGTAGAACAATTTTGTGTAAAAGGTTGTTCATGCTAAACCGCTTAGTTTTAGAAATATTGACGAAAAACGTAAAAACTACGAATTTGCAGATTTCTCCCCCTCTCCCCCCCAAACCCGATCCTCAAAATGGTGTGACTTTTTTCTGAACATTATGTGGACCATATAGAACAATTTGGTGTTGGAGGATAACTTTCACTTTGGATGTCTGGGTTTGGGTCTAACTATACCATACTATATCATCTTTCTAATTTTTTCATTTACCATCTAGTACATTTTGGATCATAGGCATTCTTTTGTTTTTGAGAGAGAACAAAGAATTTATTTTCTAAATGCCATTATAATAAAGGGCATGTCATTTGTGTTTTAAATCTTATTGAATTTCTACGGTCTAAGTTAAAAATGTTATTCGTGACAACAATTCAAGTACAAAGTCTAACAAGTACCTACTCCTATTATAGGACTAATATGGATTCGAAAACATAACTAGTACCTACACCCTAGAAAAGTGTCTCTCATACATACAGTAATAGCTATTTGTATAACAAGGGAGGAAAGTGCTACTTTTCCTCCCGAGAATGAAGTTTACTGCCCGACGCGTAGCGGAGGGCAGTAATCATTCAAGGGAGGAAAAGGCACTTTACTCCCATGTTATACATACGGTTTTTCCACCTTCCTCAAATAACAAGTCATTTTTCATTTTTACTTAATTTATTTATGTAACTAACCAACAAAATTTATTAGAACTATAACCAACAAGTAGGTACATAATATAACTGTCAACTGTCAAATATAAGTCAAATTATTAATGTAAACATTGTTAAATCAGAATAACAATTTACTGTTTTTTACCATTCTGCAAAATACAGAGCGTTTTTAAATAAACGTTAAAATGTATAGATACTTACGTAATAGAAAATAGATATTGTACAGGGCGTCAATAAGTTATATTTCATGAATGAAATACCATGACGTCACTTTTACTTTTCCTCCCTAGGGAGGAAAAATATTTTCCTCCCTATGGAGGAAAAGTGCAACTTTGCTCCCTACAATCGGATCCGGAAAAGTATACTTTCAGTAGAGGTAGGTGGAAATAGTATATTACTTTATGAGGCGGAGAAGCATGACTTTTCTTGACGCGCCCGATATTACGCGCCGAACGAAGTGAGGCGCATAATAGAGGGCAAGTCAAGAAAAGTCGCTTCTTTGCCGAATAAAGTATACTATTTTTTCTTCAAACGTAGCAATTTTCAACCATAAATAGTACAATTCATACGCTATTTTTACTCGAAATTAACTGTGACAACTATCAAAGTCGTCTAGATGTTAGAAATTAAAATAATTAAGTCGTCGGAATGATTGCTGAAAGTTGTGCTCGACCATCAGTATCATCAACAATTACCAATGCGTATCAAGAGTCGGGAACATTTTTGCACGGTTTTAATTTTGAAAATGCCTCATTAACTAATTGTACTTTTAATATTACTATAAATAAAAATGATGTTTAATTGTTGTTAATGACATTTGTATTGTTGCTTTGTGACATGTTTCATATTTTTGCCATGACAACGTTTTTCCCTCCGCCGTAAAGAAATGGGAAAAAAAACTGCTGCCGGCGGAGACATCAAACTTTGACAGGATCAAGTTAGATAAGTAATGTCATCATTATTTGACGTTTGAAGAAAATAGTACATTGTTTACCGGGTAGGAAAAGCTTAACATTCCTGGACGACTGTGAAGATTGCTAAGTCGAGGCGCAAGCCGAGACTTAGCAACACAGAGTCCAGGAATGTGGCTTTTCCTACGAGGTAAACATACTATTTTTCCGCAAATCGTTTAAAATTCGACAGATATTGATTGATTTAAAAAAACGCGATAATTTTATTCCCAAATAAATGGTGCTTTGAAATTCCTAATAAAATTACTTGGGTTACTATGGAAACGTATTGAGGTTGAATTGTCAAACTTAACGCTTATAAATTTAATTGCTGGTGTTCTCGAAAGTAAAATGATAAGTGATGATGAAATTTCCATTCCTGGGACTCCTCCAGAGCTGGTTGAGGCAGTGAATACTGCTTCATTAGAATTATTGCCAAAGAAATCAAGAGAAAAGTACGAAAATGCATACAGACGTTTTATGGATTTATGTAGAACACTAACAACTGTACGGAAATATCATTTCCTTACAGTAAGGAAATGACATTTCCTTACAGTAAGGAAGTCCTGACTTTTTCTTCAAGAAATTTTGACAGGAATGTCAAAATTTCCTGGCGATTTGCGGAAAAATATATTACTTAAGAAAGGCACTCTGCCGAAACAGGTGTAGTGACATTAACTTGGTAATACAATTTGTGGAAGTATAGAAAACAAAAGTTTTTCAATGTTTTATTGTTAGAATTACGAATTAACTTATTTTGTACTTTTTACGCATTGTTATCTTAGACCAGGACTATTCTGTAAAAAAACGCGTATTTTTGGATGTGAGAGGTGGCATTCGGATTTTTGCAGATAAAGTTAGGTCACACCTTCAGTAATAATAATTGACTTATGCTCCTTCTCAAATCTACCCGGAACATTAATAAAAATATTAAAATATTTAAAAATTTCGAAAAACATCGATTTTTTTCTGCTTTCTTTGCTTATAACTTTAAAACGGTTCGTTTTGGCACAAAGTCGTACAAAAATAAAATAAAGATAATTGAGTTTTGTATGATATACGACTGGTCAAAAATGTCTTAAGGTATTACCTTTTCTGCAATATAGCAATAAATACAAAATAAGGGGGCAAAATACGCCTGTTTTTATTCAATGTTTCTTAACCACTTTGGTGGTACTTAATGCGACTAATATGCGACTTAATCGACCTAATAGAATTTGCATAATAAATTTGCAATATAAATGTTTTTAAAAAAGTTCAAATTTTTTAAAATCTTTCTGAACAAAAAGTAGAAAATTTAGAAGTTGGCTAATTTTTTTTTTTTCATATAAAGAGGTGCTCTACCTATCTAATACACTTTACATAATTAAAATCGGATTATTTAACGGGCCTCAGCCTATTTTTTAAAATTATAAACAATTTTTTGGCATATAAACAAATAGTTTATTAATAAAAAAATTAATTTCTAGCAATGCAAATAATTAAAACCGTTTTTTTTTTGACTTAAACTTTCAAATGTTGTCAGCAGAATTGATATTTTATGTTTTAATCAAAAGTTATTCTCGTTCAAAAATTGCAATTTTTCGATTTTTTGAATGTTCCACCGCGTTTATCTCGAAAACTATGCATCCTACGAAAAAACTTGTAACAACATTTTTTGCTTAGAATTACCCAAGAAATACAAAAAAATGTTTTATTTTGCGAAAAATCGATGTTATGTAATTCCTCAAGTTCTTTGTTTATAACAAACTTATCGACATCCGGATCAACTGTTACCCAAAAATTTCGTGTTCTACGGGTCAAAATACATAAAAATACTTGGGTAAGTCCATCTAAATAAAGGAGCCCGTAGCACCCCTTCCTGGACACAGCACTAATTTGTTTATAAGCCAAAAAATTGTTTATAATTTTAAAACATTGCTGAGGCTGCTTAAATAATCCGATTTCAATTCTGTACCGTGCATTAGATAGGTGGAGTGCTTCTTTATATGTAAAAAATTGACAAATCTTTGTATGTTTTAGTTTTTGTTGTGAAAGATTTTAAAAAATTTTAATTTAAAAAAAAAAGTTTAGATTGAAAAATTATTATGCAAAATCTAGTGAGTCAATTTTAATGAAATTTGATGGACGGTTTTAGCACATTACAAAAATTTTCTAAGCGAATTAGGAAGGTTCAAAGTGTAACCTAAGTGATGGAAAAACATTGAATAAAGACAGGCTTGTTTTGCCCCTTTATTTTATATTTATTGCAATTTTGCAGCAAGGGTCTTAAATTAAGACATTTTTAATCAATCGTATCTGATATAAAATTTAATTATCTTTGTTTTATTCATATACGACTTTGTTCCAAAATGAATAGTTTTAAAGTTATAAGCAAAGAAAGTAGAAAAGAAAATGAAATTTTTGGAATTTTTAAATATTTAATTTTTTATTAATGTTCTGGGCATATTTGAGAAGGAGCATAAGTCAATTATTATTAACAAAGTTATCACCTAACTTTAGCCGCAAGAATCCGAATGAAACCTCTCACATCCACCTAAAAACAGATCCTCCCTGGTCTATCTACATAATTGTGCATAATAATTGTTCATATTTATTCAACTAATTAAAAAAAAAATTAATATGTATTTCAATAATTATTATGGCGTATTTCAATTTCGTGTCGGCTCTCGTCTCCCATCACGTTTCATTGATAAATAACTCCGGAACTAATAAACCAATCATCTTTGTTTTTTAAAAAATCGTCTTTTAAAGTATGTAGGTACATTCAAAATGTAATTTGAAAAAAAATTAGCAATTTAAAAAGTTCTTCTAATTGTTTATTAGCTAAAAAAATTAATATAACTAATGCCGCTAGGCTCTCCTACTCCTAATTAACGAATTAGGGGCTCAGTACCGCCATTCTTTACTATACTACGAATATATGTGCCACATATCACATATCTCGACAAAATATTCAAAATTAAAGCCGCAATCTTGGACCGCGTTTTCCGTTTTTGATGACGCCCTACTGTAGCCTCTCAATATTTCAAAATAAATTTGAAATTTTAAAATGTGGATATATAAATAATATATAAAAACTCTCAAATACCTGAACACTTTAGTTTTGGACGGACTAGCATACATTTGGAAATTATTAAGTTATTCCAAAAAGTTTGAAATTTTTTGATTGATTTGATTGTTTGGAAATTTTGTGTGTTGATTAAAATCTGTACTAAAAAGATTTCTTTCGCGAAGCATGAAGGACCTATGTATAGTCTAAATATAATAAATAAAATGCCAAAAAACCTTTTTTTACTATTTTATTGTACCTACTTAAATTTTAAACGCAAAACTTTTATTATTCTTTAAAATTGTTCGAAAATCAGTAAGGAGGTATTTAATGAGATAAGTATAGGAAATAAAAATACGAGAAAATATACTAAATATTGTTTAATAAAAAGTTAAGCCCACTTTTGAGAAATCACGCATAGTGAAATTATGATTTCTACTGACACTTGGAAGCGAATTATGCAATTGGTGAAATCGTAACTAAAGGTATATTTTTTAAAATTATCTACGGATACTTAAGATAAACTTTTAGTACTAATAAATAATTAGAAAAACAATGCAGTTCAGAAGTACAGTCTCCTATTTGCAAAAATATCTAAAACAACATTAAGCAAAGATTTTATAAAACCGAGGACAGTATAAAAGTGTGACATTACGTGACGAAGATCTTATTAAACAATTCATGGCTGTACATATAAACAAAAACAATCACATGGACATTTATTGATAATGCGGTGAGGTGAAGACAGTGTTATACCATTCTAACAATAAAACACTGAAAATGTTTGTTTTCTATACTTCCACAAAATTTATTATAAGTATGTGACTACATAGCTGTTTCCGCAGAGTGCCTTTCCCAAGTGATTTAGTTTACTATGTGTTTGCCTTTTTAAAGTCTTTAACTGAAGAGGTTGAGGAGTGGGGAGCTGTTTGTCTCGAGTTGGTCATTCAGAATTATATCTTAATTTTTCAATTTATTAATTTCCATAGATTCTAATAAATATAGCTTAAGGCCTTTATTTTGAATATGCAGAATTTGAAACTGTTCATTAAAAGAATGATTATGATCTAGACTAGAAGGTAAAGTGCGTATGTAGACGTGTTTTTCTATTGTTGACAGCCCTTTTGTGTTCTGCTACCCGTCTGTCAAAGGTTCTGCCAGTTTGACCGATGTAAGTTTTCGGACAGTCACCACAAGTTAGTTTGTACACACCACTCTGTAGTTGTTTTCTCTTTCGGCTCTTATTGTTCTTAATATATTTGCTTAAGTTGTTGTTAGTTCTGAAAGCTGTGTTATTCCTTTCTTTTTTATGCTTTACAGGAACTAACACGCAACTTGACCAATTTCTATCATACATTAATTCACTTCATAGTAAAATTGAGTTTACAATAGAAACAGAACAGAATAAGTCCATAAACTTTCTAGATGTAACAATTACCGGACTACACAACAAACATGAGTTCTCCGTATACCATAAACCTACCCATACTGATACAACTATACACATTTCATCATCCCATCCTACACAACACAAATTAGAAGCCTACCATAGCATGATACATAGACTGACAGAAATTCCCATGTCAAAAAATATCTTCGAGATAGAACTGAACATCATTAAACAAACAGCAGTAAACAGTGGCTATAACGAACAATCAATTAACAAAATTTTAAACCAAATACTCCATAAGAAAGCCCTGAAATTAGTGTATCCACCACAGAAAGAACCCAGTACCTTCTGCTCTATCACATATACTGGCAAGATAACAACAAAAATAGCCAGATACATAAAAAAGAAAGGAATAACACCCGCTTTCAGAACTAACAACAACTTAAGCAAATATATTAAGAACAATAAGAGCCGATACGAAAGAGAAAACAACTACAGAGTGGTGTGTACAAACTAACTTGCGGTGATTGTCCGAAAACTTACATCGGTCAAACTGGCAGAACCTTTGACAGACGGATAGCAGAACACAAAAGGGAATTCAACAATAGAAAAACAGACACGTCTCCATAGGCACTTCACCTTCTAGGTCATAATCATTCTTTTAATGAACAGTTTCAAATTCTGCATATTCAAAATAAAGGCCTTAAGCTATCTTTATTAGAATCTATGAAAATTAATAAATTGAAAAATTAAGATATACTTAATTCTGAATGACCAACTCGAGGCAAACAGCTCCCCACTCCTCAATCTCTTCAGTTAAAGATTTTAAAAAGGCAAACACATAGTAAACTAAATCACTTGAGAAAGGCACTCTGCCGAAACAGGTGTAGTCACATAGTTGTAATAAATTTTGTGGAAGTATAGAAAACAAATGTTTTTAGTGTTTAATTGTTAGATAAAATGAACTTCCATCAAGTAACGGTCGAATCCATCAATTATACCATTCTAGTAATAGAAGTATGGTACTAGGAGGATGAAATAGGGCTTATAAGACAGAGTGATGCAAAATTAAAAAGAAATGTCGGGACAAGATATAAGCAAAAGGTTTCAGATGTGATTAAAAATATGATATATTATGACATCTCCGATTTTGATTTCTATCAGTGATAATATTACCTTACCACCATTTTAATTGGTCCGTTTTTATACAGATAGATAAGTACTCACCACTTTCTAGAAAGTCTTGAATCATTCGGTCGAAAAACAGAAATTGGACATTCTCTCAGGAAGACCTTACAACATTAACACCACAAAAATTGAACTAGATCTAAACGGCGTAAAGCTACTGCGCTCGTTTTTATAGAATAGACTAGGGGTGGCGTTTGCGAAATTATTATTGTCCCTTGAGATCGAAATCGTTGATATTTAAAGCCCCAGGCAATCAGGACTCCAAAGAAAGTTATGGCCCGTGACGTTCTGCTTTGTACGAGCTACTTGATTAGGACACAACATATTTATAAAACATATTGTGCATAGATTTTAATATAGTTAATACTTCAGTGAATCATTTAGGAAATTTATACGATATCATATTGCGTAATACCTACTAAGGGTAAATTAAATTTTTAGCTGATCTATTTGAAGCTGGCATATTGAAATTTAAAACACATAATGACCTATATTATGTACATACTGGCAAAATGTTTAAATTTGTTCAAAAATCCTCATTTTGTAAAATGTTTGCATACCAAATTTCAAACAAATATATCGCTCATCAGGAAGTAAAGTAGCACAACTAAAAAAATTCATAATTCCAGTTATCTTGTTAAATTTACTCCTAAGGCAGTCAATGGAGTATTTGGCTCCGAATTCCATCCTACTACATCGATTTACTTGATATTTTCGCAGTTAGTAGGCAATAGCTCAAGAAACAAAGTCTACCCTATGCCGATGTGCGCTTTTATCTTGGGGGTGGTTCCCACCCCTTCTCCGGGTGGAATTTTTTTTGGTTAAAATTACCACGGAAGTAGCTAGAGAACCTAATTCTAAGCAAAATTCTAAGCAAGAATCTAACGAAAAAAACTATATAAAATATTGTTGTAGCAGATTCATAAATCATATATCTTATACCTAATTATAATACAAAAACAGATATGGTAGGCAAGAAGAGTTTGTTTTTTTTTTGGTGCATGCTCAAATCGGTGTATTCAACTTGAAATAACAGAGCAACGCTCGATATTAGGTGTATAATGCTTCCAATACCTTTTGTAGTGCTTGAAAAGACCTTTAAAATGAGCAATATTAAATGTCGATTACATTGAATGTAATTACATTGAATGTAATGTAAACTAAGCGAGATATGCTGCAAAAAAATTTATTACTAATGTATTTGAAGAAAAAATGAGAAGTGTATTTAACCTCTCATCTATCATAATTTAAATGCATCGTTTTCCTTCTACAATACTTTTTACTAAGTATAGTGTTATTTTTATGTTCAAAAAGTTGAACGGGTTTAAACTGAATGGATTTTGAAAAAAAATAAGATTAAATTATAGAGCTCATTTTTAAATTTCCTTCAAAATCTCCTTTTAATCGATGTAACTCGAAAATGATAAAAGATACGAAAAAAAGATACGGCCCAAAAATATAGGGTTCTTTTAGATAAAAATTTTGTGTATTTCTTATCATTTTCACGTTACATGGAGAAAAAGGAAGATTTTTAAGAAAATTTCAAAATTCGCTCTATAATTTGATCTCATTTTTTTTTCAAAAACCATTCATTTTAAACCAGTCCAATTTTTTGAACATAAAAATAACACTAGATATAATAAAAAAAATTGTAGAATGAAAACGATGCATTTAAATTCTGGTGGATGAGGGGTTAAATACACTTCTTATTTTGTCTTAAAATAAATTAGTTACTAATTTTATTACATATCTTGCTCAGTTTGAATGTAATCGACCTTTAATGCTGCTTATTCTGAAGGTCTTTTCAAGCATTACAAAAGGTATTGGTAGGTACCATTATACGCCTAAAATCGACCGTTTCTCTGTTATTTCAAGTTGAATACACCGATTGAAGCATGCACCAAAAAATAAACTCTTTTCACCTAGGTACCATATCTCTTCTTGTATTATAACTCTAAAAGATTTATGAAAGAACGAATCTCTTTGTTTTTATTATAATCTACAAAAATGTTTTATATAGTTTTTTAGTTAGATGGATGCATAGTATTTAAGGTACATATTCGCAAAAAACCGTTCGAAAGGTGTTACGTTTCAATGAAAATGGCCAATTTTCAACCACGAATAACTCAAAAAGTATTGAGTTTTCAAATAAAAATATAGAACAGTTTTTGCTTAGAATTAGGTTCTCTAGCCACGTCCATGACTATTTTAACCAAAAATTGTTCCACCCCCGGGAAGGGATGGGAACCAAGATAAAAGCGCATATCGGCATAGGGTATAGACTATGAAGTAGGAGATAAGTAGAGTAGAGGCTATTCCCAAAATTTCATTAAAATCCATGCAGTAGGATAGAATTCGGAGGTAATATTCTATTCTTGCTTCCATTGACTGGCGTATCCAAAGATCTTTTTATACTTTTACCAGAAAAGTTGTTACATATATGTTTACTTCCAACTTCGTAGTATGATTCATTTGGCGGTAAAATGAATATTCATTTTTATTCAGAAACAATGACATTTTGCAGATATGCTCTGACATTCGACTTATCGTTATTTATCACAAATCCGTTGTATTTTGAGAAGTGTTCTAGATATTTTTCGTTAATTTTTAAAAAAGTTACCCACATTTTAAAAGAAAAGTGACATAACTCAAAATGCTGATCTTTTTTCTTTGTTAAATCAGCTATCATATTTTTTGGTTTTGCCACTAAAGGTGTATTCTCACGGTTCGATTTTAGTTGATCAACTCTAGTGGATCAACTAAAATCGGTCAAGTTTTTGTTCACACATTTCAAACAAAATTGAAGCAATTAGTTTTAATAAAATGGCGTCAAGTGTAGTTATATGCAAAAGTATAAATTATTAGTAGTTTACTGATTCAGCAACTCAAGAAAATTATGTTAAGACGGAATAAAGAACATAAAAAATGTCGTTTCTGGATACTAAATTGGATTAAAAGAACAAATTAATGTGGTGTTTCAGAAACTCTGCTAAAAGAAGTTGCTTTGGAAGATAGAGATGGATATAAACATCTGAACATAGTACTCTCTGACCACTTTAAACTTATTTTGTTGATTTGAAGGATAAATTTTTACGCAGACTGACTTTTTACTGACGAGATCATAGTGATTCAAGTCGACCTACAAACGTGATTCAACTTGTCTGAAAAATGTCAAGTTGAACGATAAAGTTTGACTCGATCAATCTTTTGTTGAATCGACATATCGACAAAAGTTGACCGATCAAAATTGAAACATAATATGTTCTCACAACTATTATCATTCGATTTTAGTTGATCCACTAAAGTTGATCAACTAAAATCGAACCGTGAGACAGTGGCGTAGCTGAAGATTGCGGGGCCTCCCGAGACAATTTTTGTGGGCCCCCGTATTATAAACATAACACGACTAATAAGAGTATAATTACTAAAATATGTGTAAATGACAATATTTGGCCTTTCTTTAATAAGTCTTCATTAGTTTATGAATAGACATGAAAATCTATTATACGTGTATCTTAATCCGACACACCTATTAGTAAGTTGTTGCAATATTATATCTAAATTTACATTGAAAACATTAACTACAAAACTTTTTTGCTAAATTTTTTTTTCGTCGCAGCTGACGTAAAATTTTTTCGAAGTACAAAAACTCAAAGAAGTACCACAAAATGTATTAAAAGGTCATACAAGAACGCGTTTCGGCCCTTCCCGAGCCATCATCAACTTAAAAATACAGGAAAAAAGACAAAGGACTGACCAGACCAGGAAGGAGAAATAATCTACTAGTTTACATTATCTATGGTTCTAAGAACTTCATTATTATATCCTTTATAAGTTATATTGACATTATGTTGTAATTTGAATATAATGTAAAAATTTTTTATACGTTTTATCCGTTTATTTTTAAATTCCGGTGTAATACCCCACTATTCTGCTATTCATGCTGCTTTTGATAAAGTTTCTGAAAACAAATTTCTCATTTCTAGAAGATTATCACGAGTTTTTTCAAAAAGTTGAAGGGCGACTGTTAACTTAACTCTGCCGTTTCAGATTGTAAAAGTGTTGATGTTAGATTAATAAAGTCAAGTATTTTAGATTGAATGGTAATGTTAACGACAAATTCAAAATTATTCATATGCTCTAATAATGCATTAACTTATAATTTTTCATAGTTTTTTAGATAGCAATGAAATTTTCGTTAAAGATTTCATTACTTGTCGGAAAGCTCGACACAAAGCCATACATAACAGCATTATGTGTGGATGACCACCGGGTTTCACATAACTTTTTAAGTGTTGGCAAACCCGATGGATTCAAAGTCACAATAGTACATAGTACATGCTATATTTTAATACTTGCACTAAAAAACATAATCTTTTTAATTATATCCGAAAAAAACCAACTTCTGTAAGTACACCAACAACGGCATCATTCAACACTAGGTTCAGATTATGAGATGCACAATGAACATAGGAAGCTGTTTTTCCAATGTCAGTTATTGTTCGTCCGCTATAACTTTTCCCATGCGTCACTATTCATTTTCAAACAAATTAAGTCAAAACATAAAGTGAAACGTACGCCGATGTGCATAGTATATAGTATACAGATACAGTATACAACAGTGGCGGCTCGTGATTTTTACAATAGGGGAGGCTATACCTAACTGTAAAATATCTAGACAAATTTGCACTAGCAAAAAAATGCGCAAAAAAATGTAATTTAAGGCCCCATCTTTTGACCATTTTTTATTTACATTTCATAATATCATCCTAATTCATAATTTCATGATATCATCATTTTAAAAATAGTTAGTCTAATAGTAAAAGTTTAATACCAAAGTTTGTGTCGTTTATTTGTTAACAATTCCATCTATTTGTAAATAGATACCTATGCATATCAAAATAAATACAGATTTGAAGTCTTGCAGTCCATACATAATGAAGCTTCAAATTTTTAAGATACTCAACTGAATTTTTTTAATTCTAAATGCGGCCTACTGCGAATTCAAAAACACGATAAATTACCGATATTTTGCTTTGAGTTAGAGATATCGGAAAAAGTTATTTGAGCAAGTTGTTCCAACTATTATTATAACCCCACATACCGAATTTCATAACAAAATTCGCACTTTTAGATTTTTCATTATATTTAGTCAGGACACTAAAATTCGTTGTCCCGAGACGCACCCAACCACCCAACGGAGCTGAGAAGCTACACTGCCTCCCTTGGTATATCTCCGGGCAACGTGTGATGGCGCCGTAGATGCCACTGTTAGGAGAACGGGTCTCCTTAAACGCCTGCTGCGCTGCACGGAGCATTAGCAACGGAGAAAGCTGGGCTTCTCGGCTCCGTTCGTGCATCTCGGGATAACCCAGGGTCCTGCCTACAATAATATGTAATAAAACTGAGACGCGATCATGCGTTCTAATGCTAATGCTTCGTACGTATGGATAATTAGTGATAATATGGAATTTACACGTTGTATAATAGTGAGAGTAATTGTTGTTTTCGCGATTCATGATAAACAAAACAGTATAGAGTGTGTAAAAAATTTATGGGGAGGCTGAGCCTCTCTTGCCTCCTCTGACGAGCCGCCACTGGTATACAAAATGTATAGGGGAGAGTTGGATAAAACGGGATAGTCGGATAAAACGGGATACCTAGCCTAGAGACCCAACTAGTGGTGCTATCAATCAGACAACGACGGAAACTTGCTATCAGTCGTCATTTTAACATTCTCAGTTCGTTTTACCTCGATGCCACTATTTGATGAAAAGTTGTTGTGTTTAGAATTGTTTGACTCTATTTTTTTGATACTTTGTACTTTTAGTGCGTTGTTTTCTACATTATACTGCCTACATATATAAAAATATAATTCCACTGACTATTACATTTAATTAAGCAGTCATTAACGAATACTCTCGTGTGTAGTCTACCTACTTTTACTTTCACATTTAGGCAGCAGCCATTTCTGTTTTGAAAAATGTCTGAGTTGGACAAAACGGGACACTTATAAGTTGGATAAAATGGGATACCGTTTCTTATGTCCCGTTTTATCTACCTATTTATTTGTTGGCCTATTAATTTTTTAAATAGAGATATGAAGCGTTTTCTCATACTGCATAGAAAAGAACAACATATTTTTATGTGACTTTTGTTCTGATATACGTACCTAGTCCTAAATAAAAGGTCTTTATTCCCATTTTGCCATAAAACATAAAAAATGACTATTTTTAAGTTTCTTACTACTGAAAATATTATTCTTTCAAGAGTAAATTTTATTATACAGTTTAATGTCTACTTAAGAGGAAACAGTAGCGATCAACAGGTAGCGAAAACGCGTTCCAAAATTACGGCTGTAATTTTGAATATTTTTTCGAGATATTTGGCACACGTATTCGTAATATAATAAAGAATGGCGGTACAGAGCCCAATTTGAAAAATATATTAATATGTGGAAATTACTCTGTAGTTAAATACAATATTAAAAAACGCTGTACCGCCATTAAGAAGAACAAAAAAATACACTTTCTTCAAATAAACTTTTTTATCCGATGCCTAGATTTTGTGTCATTTTGGAACTACTAAAATTTTTTATTTCATTAGTAGTTCCAAAATGACACAAAATCTAGGCATCTGATAAAAAAGTTTATTTGAAGAAAGTCTATTTTTTTGTTCTTCTTAGTGGCGGTACAGGCTCGTTTTTTTAATATTGTATTTAATTACAGAGTAATTTCTACATATTAATATATTTTTCAAATTGGGCTCTGTACCGCCATTCTTTATTATAATACAAATACGTGTGCCAAATATCTCGAAAAAATATTCAAAATTACAGCCGCAATCTTGGAACGCGTTTTGGCTACCTGTTGATCGCTACTGTATCACCTTAATTTAGACATAAATTAAGTTTTAGAGAATTTCATACAAAAAATTAAATATTATAAACCTATCCCGTTTTATCCTATTTAAAATGGGATGAGTAGGACTTTAATAAATATTTTTTTACTATTTTCCAGTTATTAAAAATAGCTAAAGATATGTGTTTTGTGTGCTGCAATAAATGTTATACCTATAAAAAATAATATTATGATAATATCTTCAACATATTTTCCGTAGTAAAAGTAAACAAGAATGGTATCCCGTTTTGTCCAACTCTCCCCTATATACATCGACGTTCGTTTTGACTTAATTTGTTTGAAAATGAATTGTGACGCATGGGAAAAGTTATAGCAGACGAACAATATACGGCTTTGTATGCCTGAATATACACTAATCTTGCCCCATCATACCCATTTCCTCTGCAGTTTTGTACGGAAAGGTGCTCTGATTGTATAAATTTTAAAATTTAATTTACAAGACCTTCTGAACTTCGGTCTAACATGCGAATAAATCCCAAAAAACAACTCAACTTCTGCTTTAGAAGATATAGTTATTTTCCTAACTAGTGCGGTTTTTTTCTGTGATTCTTGTATAGAGTTTGAAAATATTAATTGATGACAACCAAATGGTCCTATAATTTTCGAAGTCTATTTTTGGTCCTTTTTTGTGAATAGATACCATTAAATTCTTCTTTTTCCAGTCTCTTGGTATGCTTAATATTCTCCATGCATCTCTCAGGATTTATATTACCCATTTTTACCTTCCTTGCATTAGTGACAATTAGTGTATACTGCCATTCCAGTGGAATTTGTGGCGTGTGAAGAAATATCCCACCAATAACTGTTTTAACATTTTTTCTGCAGTATAATTCCACAATTCTATAATTTATATATAAAGCTGACAAATACATGTTGCAATGTCATTTGCAGCAAGTGGGTGCGAGATATGCATACAATAGAAAGTAAAGAAATATCTTGAAAACATGTAAAAAACAAATTATCAATATACATATTTTAATAATTTAATATTCAACAACGGTTATTTTAATCTAGCCAACACGAATTGCTGACCATCGCTATTACCTAAGAGCTTAGAAAACTGTTGTTTAAAAAAAATTAATTTACTGTACGACCATCTACTTAATTTAAAATATGTAAATTATCAGCAAAAATTATACAGTCTTAGGAAAATTACGTAGTATTCGATTTACTATTTTAAGAGGTATTGGTCAGTAGTTTTCATTAATAAAACATTTACCAAATTTATCTCTCATTGTAAAAATGACATGTTAAAGTTATACAACAACATTAATTAAACGTTTTGAATAGGAAGAGGTATTTGATTAATGTGAAAACATTGTTAATAAAATGTTTAATAGAAACAGAATGTGATTAAGCAATTTCAATACACTTCTGAAAAGTTTTAAAGAAATCAGCCAATAGTTTTTGAAGGTAGCTCCTTTCAGAACGTTGGCGTTGGGTATCATTATGACTATCTTAATTTTATTCTCTGCCACACGAAATAGCATGCTCGGATCAATACAGTGGAGTAAAAAACTCCTTCGGGGCCCCCCGCAGAATTGGAAATGGGGCCCCCTTTAAAAAATTACCCAATGCGACATGTGTAACAAATACCTATATGTGTTACAGCCCAGTAAATCAACGTAAAATATGGCGATACCGTGTAATTTTTAGTGTCACCACCGACGTGGTCAACTCAAGATTTTTCGAGTTACTTACGAGTAAAAATGTTTATTGTTCATAAAAAAAGCACGTTTTTAGGCGATTTTTCGCAAATAGTTCAAAGAGTAAGTATTCGATCGAAAAGAATATGTTAGAAAAAATGTATCTAGCTTATAAAAAAAAGTGAAACAAGAATGAAGTCTGTCGACTCAGTAAAAGAAAACTTGTAGCTCATGAAAAGTTTTTCTTATTTGTCAAATTCCAAATCGAATATTTCAACGTGAAATACCCAAAAAATGAAATACTGTTCGGGGAAACTTATTAGAACTTTTTTAAAGTGTTTAAAAGGAGCTTTATTTTTTACAAAAGTTTCTAGCATCAAAACTAAGCCGGTTACGCTCAAAATACAGTTAATCCCATTTTTTGGTAAAAAATTGTGAAAATATCCCCCTATTTAGCACCCCAAATGAAACTAATCATTATCGCCTTACAAATTACCTAACTTTTTTATACGACCTGAAAGTTTCACCGGTTCAAAGTGGTTACTTTTAAAAGGATTCTAGTTTAAGGGCTTGAACGAGTTACTAATCACGTGTATATGCAAATTTTAAAACAGCCATGTCTTAAACAATTTTTGTCTTACAGAAAAACAAAATAAAGCCAAAATATTTATAAAAGTAAGACCTACCTACATTTCTTTACTCTTTGAGATTTTTCGTATCGCTAATATTTTTTAAGTTATTTTGAAAAAAAAGCATTTTTCCAAAATAAAAAAAACTTTTTTTTTTAATATCTAAAAAGAGTTTTAAGAGTTTTTCCCGAAAATTGCTTCATTTGTTGGTTATTTCAGGTTGAAATATTCGATTTGGAATTGGACAAATAAGAATAATTTTTCATGAGTTTCAACTGTGCTTTTACTGTGTCGATAGACTTTATGAATAAGGACACCATTTTCTGAATCTTATAAGCTACATTTTTGCTTCAACTATTTTTTCGATATCTAATATTTAATTCGATAAATACTTATTTTTGAGTTATTTGCGAAAAACCTGGCTGAGAACGTTGTTTTTATTTAATAAAAATTTTCACTCGCAAATAACTTGAAAAGTATTAGCATAGATAAAAAACTCTATAGAATAGAAGAACAAAAGTTGCTTATAATTAGTCAATTTATACATTTCCGGACTTATTTTAAACGTATCTTTTTCACCCCAAGGAGGGGTGTCAACCCCGAAGTAAAAGCAGCCAACGGCATAAATCCAACTTTGAAGTGGAGTGTAACTAGAACCTAAATCCAAATTGTCAAGCAAATACGTCCGTCGTGACGCTGATAATTTCACTCCAAAACTGTCATTTACTGAGCTATTGGTGTATTCATGCATTGTTTATGACGACTTTTGACATTTTTCATCTTTATTGGTGTAGAATAAAATAGAACAAAAATTACTAAATGATTACATTAATGTTATTCTCTGAGATGAACAACTTTCTTTGTGCACTATCTACTATCAGCGAATATATCTATAGTTTTATTAATTCGGATGGAAAACTTCATTTTAGATACTGCACTGCTTAAAAAACGTATGTATGCAAATAATATAAAAACACATTTTTACATATATTAGACAACAAGATGGGGCCCTTACCATATTGGGGCTTCATGCTGCGGGGGCCTCTGTTACGCCTCTGGATAATTGTATCGAAATACTAAACGTAGGTAAAGAGTAAAGAGAAAACCTATTTCGACAAATTGCAATTCTAGTTTATTGTCGTTACCATAAAATTTCTGTAGGCCGGAAGGTATTTAGTTTCTAGATATTATGAGATGATTCACTTGGCAAATAGGTCTATTTAGAAATTTACGTTTTTAATTTTAAACACACAACGTAAAATAATATAACATTAACAAATTTTTACATATCAGATGACAAGATGGGGCCCCTAAGCAATTGGGGCCCCGCAAGCTTCACGCTGCGGGGGCCTCTGTTACGCCCCTGGATTAATACCATACCAATATGACAAATTCTTCAACCATGAAGTCCTTCTTCGTGCTGGACTGTGTTTGCCTGCTATTTTCTCTTGCATAATATTTTGTAGCAACCTCTATTTGGGAGATTTCATTACATGTCCCAAATAGTCCAGCTTTATTTTCATGATGCTTTTTATAATCTCAGTAGTCTTGAACCCAAAAAAAACCCAGTGAAATCCATACAAAAAAAAATGTTTTGTTTTGCGAAAAATCGCTGTTATGTGATTCCTCAAGTTCTTTGTTTATAACAATCTTATCGACATCCGGATCAACTGTTACCGAAAAAATTCGTATTCTACGGGTCAAAATACATAAAAAAAACTTGGTTAAGTCCATCTGAATTAAGGAGGTCTTTGTACCCCCACTGGCGACAGGACTGATTTATTCGGAGTAATATTATTTTATCCTGACTTATACGAAGTTGGTTACCTCCACCATTTTTGCGATGCGGTTCTTTTGCACGCAGGGACTTTTGACGCAATTATAATGTAGTAACATTAACTTCCTATTCATAAGACAGTAGTTATAAGTTGGACGTGGTGAAGATCATGACTTCCGGTTTGATCCTTAGCCCCGGCAATTTAGAGGAAGGATCACTGATAAGAACACACCGAGAGAACAATTTCTTTTCTCCTAAAACACTGATTTCTTTGAGCTATCTTTCTTAAAAGTTACCATATCGTATTAACTTAAACATACCGCTTCACATATAAAGAAACGAGTTTTTTAATCACAACTCAATAATTTCTTACAGATAATTTCTTCAATGGTTACATTTTAATTTTCTTATCCTAAAGTTTTTGTTTCATAAATTGAAAACTACAAATATTTTGCAGTATAAGAAATATATATGTTAAGGTAATCCATATTTATATTTGTGAACAAGAAATTTTCTTGCAATCAAATAAATATTTTAAACCACAAGAAATAATTCTTCAGAAATACCCTCTGTAGTAACTGTGGTTATTAAACAAAAACTTTATCATTAATGCCGAAATGTTACTTGCAAAGAGATTTTCTTCCACAAAAGAATTGCGCAGTAACCATTATTCACTACTTGTGATTTAATCTCAGTGTTTGACAAGATGGCGTGGCATTAGTTCATTTCATAGATGGATTTTGGATTTGTTGGTATTCTTTAAAATCTAAGGGATAGTTTGAAGGTACGTATATGTACATTTGTACATAGGTATTAAATAAAAGTAAATTGATTAATTTAAGATGTAATAATAATATTGTTGCATATCCGAATATGTAGTTCTAAAAGAAACATAAGAGTATCTTTATATGCATTTTAGATATCTATATTGATGGACAACTCTGAAAGAAAGGATCTTATTCTAACTGGGAAATAAGCCATTATTTAACTTAAAAAATGATTTTATTGACGTTTCACTTTTACCTCGGAGAGAATAATATATCTAATATAAAGCTTCAGAACAATATTGAAAGGAGCTATTAACCAACTAGGGGCTTCCATAAATGGTAGAACTGTATACAGCTAAGTTCCTTTATAAAAATGTATATGCTTATGTATAAACTATAATATGTTTCTTGAATGTATCGTCTTCTATATACAATCCTACAATTCAACGTTATATCAAACATGGCGTGTGGTTTATTTGTCATAAAGAAATATTAGTTAGTCTAAAAGAAACATCTTAACGATTAAGAACTTTTATTGCCGAAAACTGAATAAGTTAATAGGTATAAAATAATTTAAGATGTAAACTAATAATACTTTCCTGTAATAAAATTTCTTAATGATTAGGATTGCTGTCTCTTTTGTGTTGTATTTGTGATGTTTTACATTGGTTGTATTTTTCTTCTTATTTTAAATAAACAATGTCTAGTGTGTGATGTTATACAAATAAACAATTAATATTTCATATACAAAAAGAAAAAAATTAACAAAGATGGTAGGATAAATAAAGCCATGTTTGAACTAAATATGATTGATTATTATTTGTTGAAATGCCAAGAAATGTTTTTGGATTGTAGACTCTTTTACTGATACCTACCGTTCTTATACCAAAAAATTAATAGTTTTTATGTAGGCCTGTGTATTTGTTTTTTTTTATATTTCTTTTTGTCAAAATAAGTATGTACTTATATCCTTGCATGTGCGGAGAAAAGGATTACCCAATAACCTCCTCTAATCCACCAGTAATAACAAGCATGATGACTGATAAAAGAGTCCACCCGTAGCAACAAGAAGAAGCATCTTTAAGAAAGTCTTGTGGAAAATGGATAGGTGGTATGGTATGCCCTATTTCGGGATAAGGAGAGAATTAAAAAGGGAATGATTGATCCGAGACGAATTAAACCAATAACAGTGTTAGGGTGAGCGGTGACAGGGTGAGCGGTGAAATATCCAGCGTATAGAGATAAGAAGCGTGACAAAAAGGCTTCATGAAAATATCTAACGGATCCCTCTTGTTGTTACGGGTGAACTTTTTATGGGTGCTCCTTCCTGTAAGTTCGGGATGACTTTTTTTAACAGTGAGTATGTTTTTATCATCTTACTTTGTGTAAGATGGAGGGGGCTGAGGATCAGACCGGAAGTCCTGATACTCACCAAACTCAACTCATAACTACTTAAGATATCTACAGTCAATGGTTCATTTATTTAAAGGCACAAAAATGATGTGCTTGGTGTAGAGCTACTGCATTCCTCTAAAAATTATATTAAGCTACAAGACCAATTCACTTGTGCAATACCAGAGAGAGTTTATTGATTTTTTATTACCAAAAATAAAAATGCGATGGTGCAGAGGAACTTAACTTTCACGAAACAAAAGATTATTATAATAGATAGACTATAAATAATCCTACTAGAAAAAGCACTTACCGTGGGAGTAGATATCATTCGGACCAGATTTATTGAACAATAATTTTTAATTATTCAAACATCCGTTATCTACGTCTTGCTTTTTTAAAATATAGAATTATAAATTGAAATCGTTACGTAATAAATGTAGATTCAAAAAACTTTATTTACATGCACTCTGACATCATTCGCATTCTTCAAATGAAATTGAAACTTTTTAAAATGTCTCGAGCAGTTTTACAGGTACATTTTTCTATTCGCAGTATGAGTCATTTGTTGATACATTCTAAACTGTACAATCTGTTTACCAGTGGTAGTCTAAAGGTAGGTACGCAAACAGGGCACATCCCGCCAGTTATTTTTCACCTGTGTATGCGGTAGTTTTCAGGAAAAGTTAAACTTGATTGAAATATTTAGGAAGTTTTTTTTATACGCCTTATCGTTCTTCTTTATGTGCAGATATGGCTCTGTCTGATTATTCAATGTGCCTCCAGTATCGTTCCATCGTTTTCGTGGTCTTCCCACTGATCGTCTTCCTATTGGGAACTGCCTCTCGCCGTCCATACTAGGTACCTATTAGAAGTCATTCGGCTAAGCAAGAAACCCATTATGAACGGCCGGCACGGCACAGCCCGGCCCGGCACAGGACAGTCCAAATTCATTTGTATAGTTTTAAATGCAACGTAACCCATTATGAGCGGCCGGCTCGGCCCTGGCACAGGCCAGCACGCAAACGGAACGGCCAAAATTCTCCGAGGAGAATAAAATCCGTTGAAGTCGAACGGCCTGAACGGCCAGTCGGCGCCAGTGCGTCATAATTGGTAATAAGCAGATATATTGTTGATTTTTTAACTGAAAGCGCGTTGTTTCTTTTGAAATAAAATAATATGGATGAACTTTTTATTGAGAGTGTCAGAGAATACCCATTTTTGTATTATGCATCGGACTCAAGTTATCATGATAGTAAGAACAAGGACAATACATGGGTACAAATATCCGAAAATTTTGATCAACGGACAGGTACGTACATTATCTTTTAACCATGAATTCGTTTTTTTTTAACATGATGCATATTCTTTAAAATTGTGTAGTTAATGTCTTTTAAAAACTTTTATTTTACGATAGTTTTTAAAATATATGATCATTTTTCCGGTGCCGTGCCGTGCCGGCCGTTACAAATGGGTTTTTGGACGTACCGGCCTGTGCTGTGCCGTGCCGGGCTGTGCCGTGCCGGGCGTTCATAATGGGTTTCTTGCTTCGAATCGTTCGAATCTACTTTTCTGTTTATTACCTAGTTATTAGTGATCTTCACCTTTATATCCCATAATATCTCTGTCAAGGTTTTTATCACTGTTGTTTATATTATAGCATTGTTTTTGTTCTTTCTGTATCAGGTTGTGTTTCTGCCGCATATGGCATTATTGGTTTGATGGCTGTTTTGTAAATTCTGGCTTTCATTTCTTTTCTGATATTTTTATTTCTACATATTGTTTCATTCAGCCAACCTGCGTCTGCCGTTCTATTTGCTATAAGTATTCACTTGAGCTTTCACTTCCGTTTAAAAATTCACAAAATTAATTTGAAATTTGTGTTTCAATGCTTTGACTAGAGTTTTATAATAGTACCTAATTTTAAATTATGTTTCGCACTAAATGCGACGTTAATCGTGAAATTACCGTTTTAGTACATTGTTATAATGTGGAAACATTTTTTATTAGTTGTTTGATATTTTTAGGATATCTTTGATATATTTAAGATATTTTTAGTTGTAAGAATGGAGGGGAAAGAATATAAATCTACTATGAAAGATGAGCAAGGAAATGAAGTGAAGAGGACTGTTAGGAAATTAGGAGTTGTATGTGAGTACAAGTCACGCGCGAAGTTTTGTAATAAAATAGATGAAGAAGTAAGGAGGGAAATATTTGACAAGTTTTGGAAATTGAACTGGGAGAAAAAAAAGTTATGTAAGGTCGCTTGTAAATTATGAAAAGAAAAAAAGATGCTATGTTGAGACTGACTCTAGAAGACAAGGAACATTTTATTATCATCTTCAAGTGGGGAATGTAAAATTGAAAGTCTGTAAGAAAATATTTCTAAGTACTCTAGGAATAAAAGAAAGATCAGTTAGAGATTGGGTGATGAATGAAACTATCCATGGGATGCCAAAATGTAAAGAAATAAAAAAAGCAAACCAATGAACAGCAAAAGAACAACGAACGAAAAAACTTGATGATAGAATTTATAAACTCAATCCCAAAATTACCATCACATTACTGCAAAGCAAATACAAAAAAATGTACTTGCAGGAATCTTTCAAAAACAAAACGGTGGTCTACGATTTATACAAAAAACATTGTGAGGAACAACTAAGTTCAGCGTCTATCTGTCCCTTCATGGCAACATTGACTGAAATTAATATTTCTATCCATCAACCAAAAAAGGATCAGTGCGATATTTGTTCTTACAGAGTAGAGCAAATATCTGAAGAAGAGTACAGGCATCACATAAAAAGAAAAGAACTTGCCAGAAGTGAGAAGGGAAAGGATAAGGAAGCTGCATCACAAAAATAATGTTATGTGTTCACGATGGATGTGCAGGCAGTTAAGCTGTGTCCAATGTTGTACGAACTTACAGAACTCAAAAATCAAAGAAGAATTAAAGCAACAGATAAATGGTAACCTAAGAATGTTGTCTACAAAGGAACCAAACACGCACGTGGAAAACAAGTGGCAAGACTTAAAAGAAGCCCTAATAAAACCCGCTCAGAATATCCTTAGCAGAGGAAATTATACGACAAAAAGACAAGAATGGATGACAGAGAAAATTTTAAGTCTCATGGAGGAACGAAGACAGTTTAAGGGAAAATGCAAACAAAAATACAACGAGATACACAAGCAAATTAGAGATGAAATAAGGTCAGCGAAAGAAAACTTTTACAAAAGAAAATGTGAAGAAATTGAAGAACTGCAATTAAAACATGATACGTTTAACCTACATAAAAAGGTAAAAGAATTGGCAGGTATACAAAAAAGGAAGCATCCCAATGTGCTATACAACGCAAATGGACAAATAATAACTGACCTACAAGAAAAGCTTACGACCTGGAAGAATTATATAGAAGAACTCTTTGCCGATGAAAGAGAGGATCATGATATTGGTAACATACAAGGTGAGGAAGGACCAAAAATCTCTAAAGAAGAAATACTATATGCTATAAAAACAATGAAAAATGGCAAATCACCGGGTCCAGATGGACTTCCATCGGAACTTTTTAAGCTTGTGGAAGATGAAACAGTAAATGTTTTGGTTGACCTCTTTAACTGCATTTATAAAACGGGAGAAATACCTAAGGAATGGCTTCTGTCAACTTTTGTGACTATTCCAAAGAAAACAAACGCAAAACTGTGCACCGATCATCGCACAATAAGCTTAATGGGACACACACTAAAAGTATTTCTTAAAGTGATACATACAAGAATTCACAAAAAACTAGACGCTGACATCAGTGATACTCAGTTCGGGTTTCGAAACGGGCTTGGAACAAGGGAAGCACTATTTGCACTTAATATCATGTGCCAAAGATGCCTGGATGTTAACCAGGATATATATATATATATATATATATATATATATATATATATATATATATATATATATATATGTGCTTTATTGACTACAACAAGGCGTTCGATAAAGTTCGCCACGAACACCTGATGAGACTGTTGGTAGAGAAAAACTTGGATAAAAGGGACCTCAGAATTATTTTCAATATTTACTATAACCAGAAGGCGAATATTAGAGTAGAACGGGAAACAACCGAGGAACTCGAGATCAAAAAAGGCGTAAGGCAGGGATGCATACTTTCACCAACCTTGTTTAACTTATATTCAGAAGATATTATAAACAGAGCCCTTGCTGACCAAGATATAGGAGTTAAAATAAATGGCACTTTAATAAACAATTTGAGATACGCTGATGACACAGTATTAATAGCAGAAACCCCGGAAGATCTCCAAACACTGATAAACAGAATAGTAGAGTGCAGCGAAAAGTTCGGTTTATCACTTAACATCAAAAAAACAAAAATAATGATGGTGTCGAAATCTCCACAAAATTTTTCTGACATAACCGTACATGATCAAAGAATTGAGCGTGTTAGAAAATATAATTACCTGGGAACTGTGATTAATGAAAACAACGACAACTCTGAAGAAATCAAGATCAGAATAGAAAAAGCTAGAGCTACTTTTACCAAAATGAAAACAGTTTTATGCGGAAGAGAGCTAAGTTTAAATCTTAAAATTCGCCTGATGAGATGTTACGTGATGTCAGTTCTTTTCTATGGAATGGAAGCTTGGACACTGAAAAAGATCGATACAAGGAAAATAGAAGCATTCGACATGTGGATGTACCGCAGGATACTGAGAATATCGTGGACAGAGAGAGTGACAAACATGGAAGTGTTGCGAAGGATGCAGAAAGAAAAAGAACTTGCGCTTACTATTAAAAAGTGCAAACTGCAATACTTGGGACATATAATGAGGGGACAAAAGTACCAGCTACTACAATTAATTATTCAGGGAAAAATAATAGGTAAAAGATCCATTGGCAGAAGAAAACATTCATGGTTGAAGAATTCAAGAGATTGGTACAAGTGCAGCAGCTGCCAATTATTTAGATCTACGGTATCAAAAATACGCATAGCCTTGATGATAGCCAAACTTCGGAACGAGGACGGCACCTGAAGAAGAAGAAGAATGTTGTATGCCAGCAAACTTTATTTCAAAAGCAAATTGCAAGTCCACAATTTTTCTATTTATAATTTAAACGATCATAATTGTGTAAATTACTGCTGGAACGAAGCATAAGGCGAACTTGTATCATCGATATTCACTACCTGCATAATAAAGCACTTAGAGGAATTTTGCCTTGTCGAGAAAAAACCGGTGATAATTTATTCCGACGGATGTGGCTACCAAAATAGAAATGTTGTACTGGCAAACGCACTTCTTAATTTTGCAGTGGAACATGATGTGACCATTTTCCAAAAATTTTTGGAAAAAGGTCACACCCAAATGGAAGTTGATTCCGCTAACGGTTTGATAGAAAGGAAGTTAAAAGGACGAGAAATTCATCTTCCAGTCAGTACCCCATTTTCATAAGAGAAGCTAGAAAAAATCCTTCCCCTTTTTCAGTTCACTATCTAACCCACGAGTTCTTTATCAACTTTAATATTAGAGATACTTTCAGATTAGACATGGCCGAAAAACCGGTGATCCTACTGTTAATCATCTGAAATGTCTGCGGTATGGGCCAGATGGCATTCTCTATTATAAAACAGACTACGAACAAGAAAATTATACACCACTTCCGCAAAGGCCAAATAATTGTTCAACTGCACTTTTCAGCAAACAACAATTATATAAACGTAGGATTCCCATAACTAAGCAAAAATATGATCATCTTCAAGAACTGACAGAAGTTTTACCATTGGAGGTAAAAAAGTTTTACGACGACCTTCCTTTCTGTACCAAAAAGAAAGATAATTAATTTATATTTTTTTTAATATGAAAATAATGTCAATTAGTAATAGTGTAGGGGAAAGAGGAGTGAGAGGGGCTGGTTCTAAAAGTTTGCAAACAAAGAATAAGTATAAAAAGAATAATATTCTCACCTTCCTACATTTGGTAGATCAAAATATATAGGACTACGAAGGACCAGCAACCAATTGATTGCAAATTTATACGTTAGTATCAATAGGGAACAGCTAATAGTAGAATAATAAGTAGATAATAATAAGAATAATAAATCAAACTTAAATTGACATAGTTTATTTTTGTATTAGACACAAATAGTATTAGACACACATTTTTGCAAGAAGTAAATAAAATGGACAATAACAGGAAATAATGAGACATTAAAAGTAATAAAAGTTATTTTGCCAACTAATCACCTATACCTAATTTTATACAAATGTTCTTAACTATATTGACATGCGGTAGAACAAAAAAGTTTATTTATAAAACCGGCAACCCTGCAATGCTGCAGCTTGGTGCCGTAATTTTGTACAGAGGTGATCAATTGGTACTTCTTCTAATTTAATTGTATGGTACTTACAGTTTAGATGCACAATAACTGAATTTAATACATACTAACTTGATTAATAATGACTTTCTTTCATTAGAAAAGCGTCAGATTTAGCGTGCTTCCAGTGGGGAAGCGAGGAACGCACTTTTTACATCTTATTCCGTCAGAAGTTGGAGATGAAGTCTTTGTTTTAGGGGCGAAGGGAACTTGATCAAGTTAGGTATACGATTTTGGGTTTGTAAATAAAACCAGACAAGCGCAGAATATATGATTAGGGCAGCATGTGTGCTGAGAGCGTAGGGTTTTAGTTTAGGTGGATAGAAAAATATTAGAAGTTATTATTAAAATATTAGAATTACAAAAACTATTGTAGAAAAGACAATTTTCTACAAATAGGTAGGATTATCATCTCTGTTTTAGTATATTTTATAATAAATAATAAGTTGATAAGTGCTTAGAAAGTATTATTTATAAGGTCGTATACCACAATCAATTTGAGTACCAAAAGTCGTAACCCACTACGTTTTAAAAAAAAGAAGTCAAAATTATACATGTTTGTGAAAAATGTTAGAAAATGATTGAACTGAAACATAAAATCATCAAAATCAATTTCATATAAAGTTCTCATAAAACCAGAAAGTTTTTTGTTTGCCCTGAACAATTGTGGTTATTGGGGATGCGACGTTTTGAACTTAAGCAATCGATTATCGTTTTGCTTTAATAACTTCTGGAGTTCTTCTGTCCGTATAGTTTTATTTATTTGTTCTCTCGGAGTTCTAGTCAATGAGTCAACAAATTTATACCACTCCTTTTGCTATATCAGTTTTTTTATTTTCAGATCATACAGTAATTTGAGAAAGTAGTAGGAAATAAATAGACAATCATTGAGCAGAAAAGACATAAGGATTTACAAAGAAGAAAAAACTCTAACCAATAATAGTGAAAAACATAAAAGCATTAAGGTTTTAAGAAGTAAAAAACCCCGTACAATACCTCGTTTTTCCGTACAAAACGGAAAAACTGAAGTCTACTGAAGCGACTGACTGTAAACTGAAAGTGACATAGAAGAAAATGGAACGATTCATTCTAAAAGTAATTCAACCAAAAAATATTAATAACTAGGATATCGGCAGAAGAAATAATGTGGCTAACATCATTGAACGAAGAGCCACACTAAAATGAAGATGGCAGGTCACATAGCAAGGATTACAGATGGAGATGGACATTACAGAAGCTAGCGAAATGAAGACTACATGCGCAGACAATAAATGAAGTATTGGGCGACCACCAGCATAATGAACGAATGACTTGAGGAAATGAATAAAAACTGGTCAGACTGTTTTACAAATTCATATTAGCGATTCAGATTTTTCGATTGAATATAGAAACACCTTGTAGTTAGCGAAGTGTAGAAGAGTTAAGAGTCCATAGTTCTATCTTACCTATTTGTATTGTTAATTATTATCTGTCTGTTCCAGAATCATTCAAAATGATTAGTCATAAAGTACCAAAATTCGAGTGACTAATTCACTTGTGCGCCTATGATTCGTATTCGATCGAGAGCTTAGTAGGGCAGTGATGATTATTAATTTGAAGAACCGGTCTTCGGTATACTAATGTCTTCGGGCCTGAGGCAAGCTTTGTCCACCAACGCTTTTTACACTTTCAGTTTCTGACGTGCAGTACCGGATCTCAGTCAGAGATTTATTTATTGTTGTTAAATTAAATATTCACTTTGATTGAAAGAAGTTGATATGAAGGATATAAAAATGCGACGGAACTGAATTATTTAGGCTTCTTATTTTCTTAGGTACTCTCATTATTAATAAATAATTTTTTATATTTAATTTTTTAATATTTTAAATTTTTTCTGGGTATATGGTTCAAAAGTTCTTTTAATAATTTTTATTTGATATTGTGCTTGTTATTTGCTGCAATAAGGCTTTAGTAGGTACTCAACCAAATATGTTTGACTTTTCTAAGTATATACTTACATTGTATTCTTCTTTTAGCCCTCGACAATCCACTGTTGTGTATAGGTCTCTTTGCAGCTTTCCATAGATTTCACTACTTTCGTCCAGTTTATCACAACGTTTTTGAATATCATCCACCCATCTTGTGGGTGATTGTCATACTTGACTTCCCTACATTACATATAGGTGTGTACCTGCCTGTGTAATTGCACAGGTTTGGATAAAATAAGACTGAACATTATCAACCTGAGTCCTACGATTTCGTAGAAATGCCAGCTAAAGCCCTAATAGACTGCCGAAAAGATTGGGGTTAAAAGACAACTTTAACCTAAGGATGAACCACAATAGACCTCTTAAGTAAAGTGGAAGGGGGGTTAAGCGCCCACTCATATTTAACCTAATCTAATGTCTGAGTTCTTTCCATATCCTAATGTTACTTCTACCTTTACGTGTTTCATTGCTTAACCGAGTTGGAGAAAGTCATAGATTCTAGATAATCTAGATTGGATGTGGCTCCTTTTAATATTCAGCTATCATAAATTTTTATTTTAAGGTTAAAACGAATTTGTACACCCCTAATAATGCACTTCTCTCTCTCTCCTATGGAGCTACAGCCCAAGTCGGACCCTGGCCTCTCCCAGCATCCACCTCCCTGTCCACATCTCTGTCCCTGGCTGCTCTCCTCCAGTTGCACTAAACTATACCAAAAGTAGCCTATGTCAGTTGAAACCTCCGATTAACTTCAGCACCTCACTTTTCGTTACCCAATTTAATGATGCATCGAAAGTAGGTAGAGTGATCAAGATATTTTATTGTGATATTAATCAGAAAACTTCTTAAAGTTTGTTTGATTTTGATTTGGAATCATTTGCAGTTAGTTCTACCCGTTTTGATATTTTAATTAGTCATCTCATTATTATTAAATCTATGTCATTTGCAAATCTTAAGCGGTTAATAAAGCTTTCGGCCAATGCTCAGATCTATTCTTTCCCATCCTCGTTATGTGAAAACATTTTCTTAGGCTAATTTAAAAAGTTTTGGTAAAATAGGGTCGTGTTATCTAACTCAACTTTTTAGGTGAACTCGTATTTATCGATTTTTATCGTTTTAAGAATTGTGTGTTTATCTTTCCATATTTGCCAATACTATTTTATTTAGATTATGTTCTCCTAGCTGTTTATCATTTTCTTTTATCGCTCTATTTAACATCGTTGGTATATTTTTTCTTAAATATTTGTTTTTTCTACTTTATTCTTCATTTAGTGGACATCCTAACGACAAAAAATGTGTATACATACTACACAGTAAAACCACTCCTCTATCAAATCCGCCTTCAATGATATACTCCGCAATTACAAGGAGTATACACAAGTATACACCGATGCATCTAAATCAAATGAAGGCACTGGTGCTGCAGTCATAACCCCAACATCAACAAATAAATACAAACTCCCTTCAGAGTACTCTATTTACTCTGCTGAATTATACGCTCTATACCAGGCCACCCTTGCTGTCAATGCGTCCAGTAATACCAAATATATCATACTCACAGACTCTCTAAGTTCGGTACAGTCAATCCAATATGTCTACCCATCTAATCCTTTGGTCATCAAAATAAAACAAGAAGTTCATACCGCTCAACTGAATGGAAAAATTATCATATTCCTCTGGATACCATCCCATATTGGAATTCAAGGAAATGAAGAGGCAGACAACGCTGCAAAAGAAGCTGCAACTAGAGATAGTGCGGAATGTACGGAAACATTTACGAGTGCGGATGTGAAAGCGGCGGTCAAACGTAAAGTGCGGTATATGTGGGAAGAAAAGTGGAAAGTGTCATCGGCCAAGCTACGCGAAGTTAAAAAATCGATAAAACCCTGGCCAACATTACCAACAAGTCGGAGAGACCAGGTAATATTAACGCGACTCCGATTGGGTCATACGCGATTAACTAATAGTCATGTGTTTTCCTACAAACAAGAACCAAGATGTGACAACTGTGAAGAAAAGTTAACAATCAAACATTTATTGGAGAATTGCGCAGCATTAACGCCAAAGCGCATATTGTACAATATACCAAACAAACTGAGTGACATTTTAGGCCTACAGTGCAATATGTCAAATTTAAAGAGGTTCCTAAGTGCAATTAACATTTTATACAATATATAAAAACACAAATGTAATAAAAATTATTGTTCACCACTATTGTTTCGCTAATGGCCAATTTGGCTGATGCGATTTTTGTTAATAAAAAAAAAAAAAAACCACTCCTCTGTCGGCGCTTTGATCTCAAGAAGTAATACCGGCAGTACGCAATTGGTAATTCACCAGTGGTGGATGCGGGTTTTCCCTGTTAAAATCCGTACTTTTATATGCAACTAGCAATGCGAGAGTGGGGCAAAAGCGACTAAGAATATTGCGCGGTCGCCATGCGCGACTACAGATTATACTTCCAATTTTTCGGAGAGTGGTTCTACTGTTCCTCTTTATACTGTGGTACTACTAACATACGATACCGAAAAGTGGGCTTTTAACAACAGCATAATCCGCACGCTCTACGTGATTTAGCTAATGAAACTTAGAATACTTAACAATAACACGTATCAAGGCGAAGATCAAAGCTAACAGATTTAATTAAAAAAATTGCTATTTTAAAAGAGAATTAGGCTAAAAATATAGAAAGAATGAAATATAAAAGATAGACAAAGCGAATTGATGAATGGTGACACACAAGAAAACCACAGGCAGACCTCAAACCAGATTGGCCGGTGGCATTAAACGAATTATTGGTCATGAAAGGATACATGAATGAACCCATCTAAAGAATACTTACATCCGACTGGATGAAATAGCTGTTGATGGTGATAATTGTCAGATGTCGTTTTCTGCATTGTTATGTATAGTTAATACTATTGTATGGAACGGAAGCGTGGAAGCTCAACACAACGCAGATGAACAAGTTATAAGCCTATGAATCTTGACTTTATATATGGATCTTGAACATACAATTTATAACCCACAGTACGAACAAAAAGGTCCTCAGGAGAATATGTACACATAGGTAGCTGCTAAAGATCATCAAAGTTAGAAAAGTTAGCAACTCAGGACACAAAATGAGGAACGAATAGTACTGCCTTGCGCAACTGATCATCCAGGAGAACATTGAAGAAAAACTGGGTCCCGGTAGTCACCAGATTTCATGGCTTAAAAATATCAGAGACTGGACCGTTCTTGACTCAACACCTTTGTTTATAGCCGCATTGGACAGATACCGATTTGCCAGTGTAGTTACTAACCTCCACTAAATAATACAGTACCTACCACAAGAAGAAAAAGTGATAATTTTAGATGTACCTACATTTTGTTTCTTTTTACAGTAGGTGATCATATTATTAGAGCCACCTCAGAAAATTTTGCTTTTGTTTAATAATTGTATGTAAATGTAAGCCTTTTCTTTATACGGTCCACGTTGCTTTTGAAACTTTAGAAATGGATGCTATGTTTCTGTTGGAGTGATTAGTATTGAATATTAAAGTTTTTATTTCTGCTATTTTGCTTGGTGAGATGTCTTTGGATTACCTATGATGTTCTGGTACCACTAGTGTCACGAACGCGCAATTTTGCTGAGTCACACATTGCCACATACGCGCGTTGCCACTATTGTCAGACTATTTATTACTCTTTCATAAAGTGTAACAAGACAGCCAAATGGAAACAAATGCATTAATATATGATACAGCTTAATCATATACCCTTCCTCTAAAACATTGAATTTTACTAGGTGGATCTAATAATATGATCACCCACTGTATATGCAATAATTTCTATATGAGCAGAATTTCACACAACAGGTGATCGCAATAACTACGCTGGTCCTGATTTCTACTTAATTTTATTTAATGATACAATAAAATAATTTAAAAAAATACTGATGACAACTTTCGAGAAGTTAAAATTCTCTAAAACCGTTTAGTCCGGACCCGTATACAAAACTTTTACAACTCTCAACGATATTGCACCTTGGTAGTGCGCGAGAAAAGGAGAAACACATTTCTAATAGCATGTAATTTGCAATATGCAGTCCTTTATGTAATACTGACAAAATCATGTCTTCTCACGTTATGCAACAAATGGAGATTGATGTTAGTATTAAAAATTTATTTATGAATATCTATAAGTTTTTTAGTTGTGTAGATACCGGCATGTGTTGAAATAATGGTAGAAATTTTAGCCATAGATCATTGGATTAGAATTTAGATAATGTTTCATTTATTATAAAAGAAACGTTTTGAGAAAAGTTATCGACAAGAATATAAAGAAATATCTTTCAATATTTTGACGTATTGTTTGGCTAAAAATTAAATATATGGGAAACATTAATGTAGGTACATTGAAGTCAATAATTAAAAAAATATGAAAAAAATATTTTTAAGAAACGCTTTTTTTTAGTTACGAGTGACTAAAATTAAACATATTATAAAAAATCAACTAAAAGGCAAAAAATAAAAAAAAATGAAAAAATCTAACACATTCGTTAAAGAAAAGCGTGGCGCGTCTTCATCGAATAAACGGTTTTCGCACCACGCTTTTATTCAACGAATGTGTTATATTTTTTCAATTTTTTATTATTGTTTACTTTTTAGTTGATTTTTTTATAATGTTTAATTTTAGTCACTCGTAACTAAAGAAAAGCGTTTCTTAAAAATGTTTTTTTCATAAAAATTGGGAAAATCCTTTGTAAAAGGTATAACATTTTATTAAAATCCCTTTAAAGGGCTACATCACAACAAAACGTTCTCGATTTTATAAAAAATCATCATCAGTGTTAGATAAACTGGATGCTAGCTGAGCCACCAAAGAAAAATATTCGGGTAAAAACCCTTTAAATATAACATAGATGCGTTAAAAGTGCATACTTTAATAAAATGCCTTATGATGGTCACATGGCAACTAGGATAATGCCCTAAGGTAATGTATCGAATTTCCCAACACGTGGGATCCAAGTTGAGTTGTTTACATTCCAATGACTTAATGGCAAAGAAAAAATTTTTTCATATTTTTTTATTTTTTGCTTTTTAGTCTTATATTTTTGAAACATTAAAATATATCGTCATGTTTATTAAAATATGTACAAAACATATATTATGATGTACAAACATGAAAAGTAGTCGCAATCGGCAAAAAAAATGAAACTTTATTGTTTATTTATGAAGCATAACATAACAATTAACGTAAAAAGTGAAATTATATATAGTTCATATAATTATCTACAATCTGTAAAAGTTTCAAGTTTCTTCATTGTAAAAAACAAAAGAATTTAAGCATTTTCCGGTAAAATCGTTTTTTATTTAAACAATTAATAAACAAAAAAAAAATTATTGACTATTCGTGTACTGTTCCCGCGAATGCAGATATTTCTGCAAATTATTAGTCATTTGCATTGAAGAAAAGGCAGTCAAATTAACGTCCAAAGATTTGACCCAAACGATTGAACTAAAGAAAAGCGTTTAATTAATTAATACTACAAAACGTCTCTACCGGTGGTTTTTCTAAGACTACGATAAAAACACGAATTTTTTGAATTTGAGTTTTGGTTGAAGTTTTGTTTCGTATCGTATTGAAATTTGACACGAATAAACGCCGATTTATATATAAACAAAATGAGAGTTCAAAATTTGAAACTTTATTGTTTATTTATGAAGCGTAACGTAAAAAATTAACGTAAAAAGTGAAATTATGTATAGTTCATATCATTAGCTACAATCCGTAAAAGTTTCAAGGTTCTAGATTGTAAAAAACAAGAGAATTTAAGCATTTTCCATTAAAATCGTTTTTTTTTATTTAAACAATTATCAAACATAAAAATTTTTGTTTGTATTGACTATTCGTGTATTGTTCCCGCGAATGCATATGTCTGCAAATTTTCATTCATTTGTATTGAAGAAAAGTCAGTCAAGTTAACGTCTAAAGATTTGATGCAAACTATCAAAGTAAAAAGAAGCGTTTAATACAATAATAACGCTTTGGACTGCTTAAAGCTTACCTGAAGTACATGTCAACAAAGACTCAAGAGGCATACGATAATTACACGACAACAAAAAACGAAACACATTCACTTGTAAGGAGAATAAAAATTAATCACTGGCAACGTTTTTCGAAAGAAATGGAACATGATTTTTATAGGGCGCAAAAGGAAATATGGCGGTTTATAAGAGGTCAAAGAACGGAGGTAAAAAACTAATAGAACGAAAACACACAGAAAAGAACGCATGGCTTGACTATCTAAAAAAGCTCTATGCAAAGAAAGACCAAATGACGCTAAAACTGGAAACACAAGAAATTACCACAAATGAAGAAGTTTAATATAAGTTTACAGGAAGTTCAAAAACCCTTGAAAGGTGGAGAACAGAAAAGCTGCAGATAAAGACCGAATACCAACCGAATTACTGAAGCAGCAATGACAGAACAATTAACTAAAACACAATAAATTAACGAAGCAATGAAGCACGAGAGAACTAATTCCTATTCAAAAAAAGAGATAAAAACAGCCAGAAAACTACAGAGGCATCAACTTATTAAATACTACCCTAAAACTAACAACTAAAATTTTACAAGAATTAATGAATCATAATAGAATAAGTTCAGCAAATGAAAAATACGGCTTTCGTATTGAAAGGTCGTGCACAGATGCAATGTTTGTTATAAAAAAAAATTACCGAGAAATCATTAGAGTATAATAGACCAGTATTTCTATGTCTCATTGACATGAAGAAAGCATTTGACAGAGTAAAATACAAAGATGTATTCTATCTTCTGTATAATAGACAAGTAAAGTTTCTCTAGATACTATTAAAAATGTTAAAAAACTATTAAAAATATCTACCAAAACATCAAAATGAGAGTCATGATAGATATACAACTTACAGAACCTATAGACACAGGCAGCGGACAGCGGAATAAGGCAGGGGGACGCATTTAACCCTATTCTCTTCATTAATCATGGATGAAACCAAATTGTCAGTATATATAAATTTTTTTTGATATGTTCGTAATATTATTTAACAGTTCCTTATTTTTACAATTTTGAAAATAATGACAAAGTTTTAAGGGCGTAGGCGCAAAATGTTGCGTGTCAAAATGTTCAATGTATTTTAAATGTATTAATTTTTTTCGAATCCTAAGAAAACTAATAAACATTTTTGAAAAATTTAAACGCAGAATGAAAGACTACATTATTGCTGAGGGCCGAAAGGCCCTGAAAACTTCAATAATGTTTATCTTAATCAGTTACATAGGCGAAAATGAAAGAGAACATTTAGTGTGACTTATAATGGCAAATACTTCATTCAAAAGAAACTTTTTATTTATTTTAAGGAAATGTCAGCCCTCGCTAATAACGTAATTTTTAATTCTGCGTTTAAATTTTTTAAAAATACTTACAAGTTTTCTCTGGATTCGAAAAAAAAACGGAACACATTTAAAGCACATTGAAAATTTGGACTGGACACTTTGCGTCTTTCCCCTTAACTAATAAAATTTAAGATTAAACAAGAGTAGATTATCATTGCAAGGTGATTTTCCACTTCATGAGCAAATTCATTTTTGAAAAATTTTTATTCCCTACAAGGTAAATTAATATGTATCACATTATTTTCTAATATTATAATAATAGCTATTTGTATAACAAGGGAGGAAAGTGCTACTTTTCCTCCCGAGAATGAAGTTTACTGCCCGACGCGTAGCGGAGGTCAGTAATCATTCAAGGGAGGAAAAGGTACTTTATATACTCCGATGTTATACATATGATTTTTCCACCTTCTTCAAATAGGTCATTTTTTCATTTTTAAATAATTTATTTATGTAACTAACCCACAAAATTTATTGAAACTAAAATTAACAAGTAGGTACAATATATCTGTCAAATATAAGTCAAATTATAAATGTAAACATTGTTAAATCAAAATATCAATTTACTGTTTTTTACCATTCTGCAAAATACAGGGTGTTTTATAAATAAACGTTAAAATGTATAGATACTTACGTAATAGAAAATAGATATTGTACAGGGCGTCAATAAGTTATATTTCATGAATGAAATACCATGACGTCACATTTACTTTTCCTGCCTAGGGAGGAAAAGTACAACTTTGCTCCCTACAATCCGGTCCGGAAAAGTATACTTTGGGTAGAGGTAGGTGGAAAAAGTAATATCGTACGATATTACTTTTTCAGATCTTCTTTACGACCATTCATTTTATTACCACTTAATTGCAATGTGTAATAAGACAATCGCAATGTGCAATAATGTGTTGCAATAAGATAGACTTTGACGGAAGTAGTTCGTCCACTGCCGTATTTTTAACGCTTGCTGTGAAATGCTGGTCTCGATACATTAGATTCTGATGACAACGCATTATTTTCATCTTTTCTCCTCTTTTTAACCCTTAACTACCGACGTGGATGTCTCAGGACATAGATACTCACATCCGGTATGTCATACCGTTGCCTATTTTCCTTTGTTTTTAATCTAAGTTTGTCTTATATCACTGTATTTGTTTTTGTACATCAACTACGGAATGATCCTTCATATTACTGTAAAATAAAATACTGCTCCAAATAAAATAAACTTCATTTTTTCAAGAAAAGTATGAACGCATGCATATTAAATATTAATAATATTAAAAAAATGGTGGAGGTTCTTAAAAAATCTTTATAAAGTGAATTACTTACAAAAAACGAGTATTGTTAACTAAAATAAAGTAAAACAATGTGGAAAGTATTTGAAAGTAGAACAACTGGATGGACTTGCTGCCATTATAATATTGAAGGAATACTGAATGGACTGCTTTTAACTATAGAAGCGTGAACATTGACATGCGGTACGTGATAGCGCAAGAAAAATTGCAGCATTTGATGGTGCTTGGTATTATAGGTTTTTTGGGTTGCTGAATCGAATGGAAGTGGTCTAGAAGCCCAAATATGGTGCGTCTAATTGTTATTAACAAATTATGGTAAAATTAGGTATTTTTCAGGTTTAGTTTTAAATTTAGTTTTTTTGAAAACATATTTACTTTTTGAGTTTTTACGAAAAACGTCTAAAAACGTGGGTTTTTTGTTGAAAAATGAACATATTCACTCGCAAATAACTCAAAAAGTATTGACTTAGTGAAAAAACTGTATAGAACAAAAGTTGCTAAGAATTAATAGTTTATCCACATCCGGACCTACTTTAAAGCTTCCTTTTTCACCTCCGAAAAGGGGTGACACTCACCCCAGGGTAAAAGCACACATCGGCACAATATCACTTGTTTTAATTGACATTTTAGCTATGTTTATGCTAAATTTCATGTCAATTCAAGTGGTTTTTTTATTTAGAGCAAAAACCGTGAGTAAATTTTACTATAAATCGTTATTTTTGCAATAATTTATTAATAACAAAGTCAGAACGTGGTTTAAGCTATCACGACTAGTTTCAATCAATTTAGCATATAAGAGTACTATGAAGAAGACTACAAACTTGCTGTAGA